>NC_087372.1:21226874-22426874 GCF_031761385.1 Necator americanus | reverse complement strand
TGATGCCTTTAACTTGGACACATTACAAAACATGAACGCGCAAACAATGACAGCCAAAGACGAGTAGCTTTATCGAAAGCGAATTAGGAGAAGAGAGTGTCAACATAAAAACAACAGGGTGACAACACAAGAATACAACGCATCCAGTGCGAGTTTGCACTACGCGGATGGTACGGTGAAAAACCCCATCCTGCAACACCTACTATGAACAAGAGTCACGAAGAAAGACTAATCCACAAAGAAGCTATGCGATATTAAACGAGGGGGTCTAATGAAATTTATTATGAGAGATTTATCGAAGAGAACTATCTTACTACATAGAGATTTATGACATGATTTATGTACTACATACACACTAGACTTAGCCTTATCTAGGCCTACGATCCCCCAACCGATCCAGCCAAACGCACCGAGTCCAAATAAAATCGGTTCCTACCATCCCATAAGGTCTCATTCAATAGAATCAATACTCGAAACGCGCAATAATGTGTCATCCAGTGGGCTGCAGAAGGCGAGTGTAGATCAGGATCGCTCCTTTGATAATTGATTTTCATGAGGACGGCTTTGCGTCAGAGGTACCATTCCTTTGAGCTGTTCTGAATTTGGAGTGTTATTCCCCTTCAAGCAAATGTATTGGATCCTTCGCAGAAGAGTTTCGTGAGCAAAAAGTACTGATGACATGGCAAATGCATATAGAATCAGTCAGCAGGGCCACGAAGTACACTGTCTTATTTTGACAATAATATTGCTTATGTTCAGGGGATTAGGGAAGCCACTTTTGTTGTATTCACCAATTTTTCACTCAGAATTCACTCAGAATGGGTGAAATCTTTTAATGATGAGTATGAGACTGTAGTATTGCGGCTAAAGTTAGGGGTAAGCTTAATGGATTGAAGTTAGTCGATTAGAGAGCTAGACCTGTCCATAAATGCACAGGAGTGTGACTCCCATCAGGCAATTGACCTCTTGTTTTCTAGTGTGTCTGCATTTTTTGTTCAGAATGAGTATATCAAAAATATCAAAAGGCTACATTGCCGGAATAACGGCAAAACCTTGGACAGTTTTCTACATACACTTACCGTTTATAAGTTCATAGTTTCTCAATCAGACATTGACTATCATCCTTCGATTCACCATGAGCGCCTACCACAGTGTTCCATCTTTCTGAGAAGGTCACAATTCCCTGGAACCTGGGGGAGTTGAGACTCAAAAAACAACGACGGATTTGAGGTCACGGAAAGGATCGAACAGTTTTTGCTTCAGATAAGGCTTAGGGGCGCCGGGGTCAAGTCTGATGGAGCGAAGTATGAATAATATATGGATAAGAGACCGTTTCCCAAGCCAGAACCTCAAATTGGGGGCCGCTTCCGCGACTATATATCGGGGAACGGTCAAGAGTGCCGTATGATGTGCCGCCGCGTATCCAGGAGGCTAATGAGCGTCGTTAACTGCACTGCGCGTCTCCTGATACCGTCATAATCGCTACAGTAGCCTGATTGCTCTTCTTGTGCTACGTCTTCAAGACGCCCCGCCTACGCCCTCCCTTTCCTCCCATTTTGCCGCGTCTACCGCTCTTACGACGATTTTTTTTTTCGCCCCGCCTACAGTTCTTATGATGCGCTTCTAAAATCGAACGGAAAGGAAAGTACCTGTTAGATGTTGTTCGAAGGTCTACATAAAGTGCTTGTAAGTTAATATAAAATAAGGAAAGAATGAAATAGGTTTGTATAAGTGATATGCGATTTAGGAAATGAAATTATCCTGTTTCGACGTATTACGTGGAAAACACTCATTCTTCTCTGGGAATGCAAGAGATGTTTCAAGAAATGTCCCACTGATCGGTGTTATGCTATCTTCTTTAATTTTTTTGCGCTTTTTAGGGATTTCTTTTTGTTTATCTAGCTGGGTAAAACTGGCATGGAGTTTGAAGAAGCATACAAAGTTCTATTATATAAAACTGTATAAAACGCACAAGCAAGTATTGAAATATTTGACATGCGCTCTATGTAAATATTATATCTAAGTAAAATTTCGAAAAGGTAAAATGTAGAAAGGAGTTTAAAGAATGTATAAAACGTAATAAGCGCATACTTGCTGTTACTTGCTTACAAGTTGCTGTTATTGTAGCTGCTGCAGTTGAAAGTTGAACACGAATTCGTAGAATGGCATTGTGACAAACACATACTTATGTGCTGCTGGTTGTATATATATATATATATATATATATATAAAATTATGAGATGTGTGAAAATGCATGTATGTTATTCCTTTCCCTGGAGCATCTTTCTGAGATAATTTTTACTTATGTAAAGTTACATTGGATAGAAGGGTCTACTTCTCTTTTATTCCCAGTAATATGCACTTATTTTACTATATCCGTACATCAGAATTCGCTTTCGTTTTTGACTCCTTCTCCCTTCAAAATTCGCACTATCCACCGCTTCGTCGCGTGCGGTATTGATAAGAGAGCAATAAGGAGGCGGGGTGTAGGTGATCTCAGGCGGTCGAGGAGGATATCTAGGTGGTGGAAAGATAGCCGTAATTACGCGGAGGAGCGCGGTGCTGAAGGGAGGACAGGAGCGGTCAGCCGGTTTTCACGGGTACCTCTTGTCCCGCACCCCCATATATCCCTCTGAGAGTGAAGAATTCCCTGCAGCAAAAATTATTTAATTCTTTCACTTCAAATCAATCGTTGATTGTTCTTTGTATCTCAGCCTCTAACTTCAGGTCCCAGGGAACTGCAACTCTCCCAGAAAGATGGAGCACTGTGATAGACACTCATGGTGAATACATCGACGGATGATCGTTAAAGTGTGATTAATAAACTATAAAACTGTAAGAGGAATGCGTATGTAAAAAATAGGGAGCCAATTTAATGTTTTCTTCCCTAATTTTGAAGGATGTTCCTGCGTTTAAAAAAGTGAAGGGCAGCGCATACTCGAAGAAGAGGATAACTAGTGATGTTTAGCAGACAGAAAGGACTGTCGCATAAAAGAAAACCTCCAGAACGTGATTACTAACAAGGATAAAACCGAATAACAAGTATTATACCACATATCATTTTCGTCCAAGCACCTAGCAAGCGTTTAGATACAACATAGCTGTACGAGTTGCTGGTACTTCCCTCATATTTAAAATGGCGTTTACTGAAATTTTCAAGGTTGGGATTTCTCCATTATCATTGATGGACTAAAAAACATCCTAAAAAACATCCAATTTTTCCAAAATGTTACCCGGCGTATCAATATCTTTAATGCAATATGTCGTTTACTGTTATTACATTATTTCGAGTTCTTGTTGGGCGCCTTGTTGAATGTTCACTCTGAGGGCTGCTGACTGAATCACTGATCACTGATGTCTATAGATTTCCGGGAGAGGTTCAGAGTTCTCACTGTGGCACTTGCGAACTACAGTCCCATACCCATACCCATACTGCCCTTGGTCAGTGTTTCAAATATCGTTGTCATTTAAAAACCTCATAGGAACACTTTTAGACAACGGTCCAGTTTCTACTTACAACTGGATCAAAACGAAGCTTCATGAAGTTTGAAGCAACTGAAGAGAATCCAATCTCGACCATTTTCGGGAAAATTGGTTTAACCCCTTCACGCCTAGTGGGACATGTATTTAATTATCCCTAAAAGAATTTTTGAACGGCTACGACGTTCAAGAATTCATTTAGGGATAATTGCTAAAAGGCATCACTCCACGAATCTGAGGTGGTACGGATTTCAGGTGGAGTATTCGTATACGGATCGTAGATTATAGAGAGGGGGTGATTCCGTCCATTTCCTCCTAATTGCCGTGAAAACGGTCCGGAAGATGCGGTGCGTGCACAAGGCTGGCGCGCCCCAACCGAACTCGTTGTAGAAAATAGCGCGCCGGCACGCTCGAGGCCGTATCTTCCGGGCCACCTCAGATTCGTGGGGTGATGCCTTTAATGAACCGACAAACGAGTCTGTCACATGAGCCCTTTCGACCTTTGGGCGTTGCCAAGAAAGTTTGCAGGAAGAATGATTCTAAGTCGAGGGTTAGCATCATTTTCACATAGAATTTGGTTATGGGATCAATGTGTCCCAGTAATTGTTTTGTGTGGACATTTTTGTTCTTTCAGTGATATAGGCATTCATTTTTTTTAAAAACATATTGAGTATTTTGGTTAAGTTTCAGGTTATATATATATATATATATATATATATATATATATATATATATATATATATATATATATAATCGCATCTAGATCACACCAATTCTCAGAATTTTGAACACGACATTATATTTCTATCATTATTATTATTACCAGTCTGAATGTCCGGCTAAAGCCGGACTTCAGACCTTTTCTGGTTTTAGCTTCGCTCCCCTTCACTGATCAATGAAAATTGATAGTAGTGGTGTTTTCTGTAAAATCAGATTTGCGTTTTTAAAACAACGCTTTCCTTCTCTTCTTTATATTATAAATTACAGATTAAAGATTACGGGGTTTCCCTACCAAATGCGTCAATACTACATTTGGAGAATATTCTACCATCAGCTACAAACACTCCTTCGATGCCAGAATAATATAGATGCAATTTGAAAGCATTACTCGAAGTATGGATATTCCTCCTGATTTCCCCCAATAGTTTTCACAGAATGATGTTTTGGCATAAAATGACGTGAAACACATCATCCTACTGATAAAGATAGCGTTCCACGTCAGATCACATAAACGCCTTGCTACTATTTAAGCAACCGTTTTCATGCGCGTTTCCACTTTCTGACAACAGCACACGCTACCAACCTGAGGCGAGCGAAGAAGGAAATAGGCACTCAGAAAGGTGAAGAGCAAAGCGCCCAGTGGTTACGGCTATTAAACGGGTGCTACTATTTATCTTTCGCATCATGCACACTAAGTTATTGCGCACCAATGACCGGGTCCAAAGACGCCGTTGGACCCATCGCACCCCCTTCTATAGGTATCTGGCGCCGGTGGACCCGTCACACCCCCTCCTATAGGTATCTGGCGCTGATGGACCCGTCACACCCCCTCCTATAGGTATCTGGCGCCGGTGGACCCATCGCACCCCCTTCTATAGGTACCTGGCGCCGGTGGACCCATCGCACCCCCTTCTATAGGTATCTGGCGCCGATGGACCCGTCGCACCCGCCTTTATAGGTATCTGGCGCCGGTACACCCGTCACACCCCCTTCTATAGGTATCTGGCACCGGCGCACCAATTTGGCGCTGGTGGACCCATCGCACCCCGTATTATAGCTATAAGGCGCCGGCACACCAATGTGACGCCGGTGGACCCGTCGCACCCGCTTCTATAGGTATCTGGCGCCGGTGGACCCGTCGCACTCCCTTCCATATGTATCTGGCGCCGGCGCGCCAATCCGACGCCGCGGGACCCGTCGCACCCCCTTTTTCGAATTTCGTGACACACATACACACACGGACGAAGCTCGTTATTATATACCATTCTGAGCGTCCGGCTAAAGTCGGACTTCAGACTTTCTGTGGTGTTTGCATCGCTCGCTTTCACTGATCAACGAAAATTAATATTAGTGTTATTAGTTCTATGGAATTGGACTCGTGTATTTCCAGCAATCCTTCTTCCTTTTTTTATATTATAACTAAATGCGAAAGATTTCATAGTCTTCTTTCTAAACGCGTCACTTCTACATTTGCAGAACATTCGAGCCTCAGCTTCAAACACTCATCAATATATATTATAGACAATATTTAAAAGTATCTTGCGAAATATGGGTTCTTCTCCTGTTCTCTACTAACGGTTATCGAAGAATGGTGTTTTGGCATAAAATAACGTGAAAGGCATCATCCTACTGATAAAGATAACGTTCCACGTCAGACCACATAAACATCCTGCTGCTATTTAAGCAGCCGTTTTCATGCGCGTTTCCACTTTCTGAGAACGGCACACGCTACAAACCTGAGGCGAGCGAAGAAGGAAATAGGCACGCAGAAAGGTGAAGAGCAAAGCGCCCAGTGGTTACGGCTATTAAACAGGTGCTACTATTTATCTTTCGCGTCATGCACACTAAGTTATTGCGCACCAATGACCGGGTCCAAAGACGCCGTTGGACCCATCGCACCCCTTCCTATAGGTATCTGGCGCCGGTGCACCCGTCACACCCCCTTCTATAGGTATCTGGCACCGGCGCACCAATTTGGCGCCGGTGGACCCATCGCACCCCGTATTATAGCTATAAGGCGCCGGCACACCAATGTGACGCTGGTGGACCCGTCGCACCCGCTTCTATAGGTATCTGGCGCCGGTGGACCCGTCGCACTCCCTTCCATATGTATCTGACGCCGGTGGACCCGTCGCACCCCATTTTATAGCTTTCTAGCGTCGAGGCACCAACTCGACGCCGGTGGACCCGCCGCACCCCCCTTTTTGAATTTCGTGACAGACAGACAGACAGACAGACAGACAGACAGACACACACACACACACACACACACACACACACACACACACACACACACACACACACACACACACACACACACACACACACACACACACACACACACACACACACACACACACACACACACACACACACACACACGCACGCGTGACAGAATAAGCCTGTTATTATATACATGATCATGACCATGATGATATAAGAGATAATAATTGCCAATTCATTTCTATAGACGAAGGAATTCCTGTGATTGTGGAAGGGTCAAGTGCTTGCTTGCAGCTCCTTGAGCTCTTTGAGCATAGTCCAACAACAGCAAACTCATTTCGTGTTTGAAACAAAAAAGTCGACCAAAGAGGGACCAATCTGCCAAAAAGGTTTATGATCAGGGAGGTTTATTAAGAACAGTTTCTGACAAACTATCACCTATGACTTACACACATGTAACATCGTTCTGTTGTGGGACACGCCCGTCTCAGTAATGTTCCCGGAGAAATCCACTTTGGAAAACCTGGTTTGCTATGAATTATATTTCAAGCATGTTGAACACATTTCATTTGTAGAATTGTTCGGAGCTTTAAGAAGAAACAAGCACCAGCGTGAAAGAATCAAGTTTCTGAAGACAACGCTATGAAACAGAATCCAGGCAAGAGAAACATACTTACATTCCCGTATTATAGAAGAAAAAGATATCAAGCAAACCACATAAGAGTAAGGATTACCTGCACATTTTGGGTTGTTGCCGTAAAGATAACAATGTCGACATGCAATTATACCTTCCTTCTCTTCGAACTTTTCCTCTTCTTGTATTCTACACCCACATACATTGCACAGCAAGTGGTTTACATGCCAAATCTGTATATAATAAATTGCTTCGCATGTTACAAAGAATTTTTTCAAATGCCAGTATACATATGCATACTCCTACGTGTACTAGCGTACCGTTGCGGAATAATAATCATAATCCAAACCAAAAAGAGGGCGAACTAAGACTGAAGTTACGTGAGCTTTCATAAACAAGTTTAGTGGGTTGACACTTCCCAATAATATTCCAATGAAATTGATTTTAAAAAAAAACTCTCTTTCCGTCTTTTTCGTGGTGTCGTGCTTTATTGTTCACGTATTTCGATTACCACGAATCTCTATGCACGCCATCTGCTACTAATATTCACCACTTATAACCATTACCCTGGCTGGCTGCCTCTGGGCCCCGAACTACATCCATACCACTTACCGCCGAAAACCACTTCCATTGAGCCATTGACAGGCCCACCATTGATCCGCCGTTTACGTCGTGTATTTATGTTTTGCCATGTATTGTGGATATAAGGATAGAACCGCATGTATAACCGCGTCTACCGCAATATATCCACAGGGGATTAAGGTTGGATGGTGGGATCAGGGGCAGCCCCGAGGCCCTCAAAGGGAGAACCGGGCAGGGGGATGGGACCTTGGGCACGAGCCCGCAGGGTTCGGATTGGATTTGCAGTAAAGGAGGAGTGCCGGAGCAATGTGTAAGCTATGAAGGAAATGAAGCAAACCCTCCACGGTCTCCTCATAGTCAATGAGAAGCCACTTCTGATTAGTTCCACTTCTCTTTGTAAAATGATTATACAAAAAATCGTAATACTCGGATTTGACAGTTGTAAAAGTGTGTGAAGTATCTGGCGTTAATCAATCCGCTTAGGATGCCAATCCACGTTCATTTCAATTCAGAATAGTTTGAGGTTTACGTACGTGTACCAGGCTTATACAATGACTTGCGGTGGCTAACCGATGTGTCAAGTCGGTGTTTTTATCCTCCCAGACAAGTCTGGTACCAATTTATCGACCCCGGAGGGATGAAAGACTTGGTGAGCACTAGGACGGATTCCAACCTCCGATCGATGGTGCAGGAAGCGGAACCTCTAACCGCTACACTACACCCGCCCTTGATAGTTGTAATAGGTTTCGAATGTAGCAAACTCTCGTGTTACACAACTGAACATGAAATTAACTAATATGAAACTGAAAAACGTAAATTTTCATAGCCTTACTCTTCCTTTGGCGAAGAGAGCAGGTTCATGCTCTATTTTACGCTCGCAATGACCGCACGTGTTCATGGATACAGTGGTAATGACTGCATCTTTCAGACCTATCTCCACTTAGTATCTTTAGTAGGACTAGTCTATCACTGCACTGAATTATCGATGAGAGCGAAAATTGACCATGGAGATACAGTCGGGTCAAATGGACCTAAAACCTGGCGCCCTACCGCGCCGCGTCGTGCGCAGCAGCTTACGCACCTGCACCAACCTTCATTTCTTTGTGACCCGACTATAACACTTCCGAAAGAAGACGGTTGCTGGTGGGTTAATTGTAGTAATCGTTCCGCCTGGAATCAGTACCTACAGAGGAGGAAAGTACAGCGACACAGCCTTGTTTAAAGGCATCACCCCACGAATCTGAGGTGGTGCAGATTTCAGGTGGAGTATTCGTATACGGGATGGGAGACTACGAAGAGGGAGGTGATTCCGTCCGTTTCTTGCTAATTGCCGTAAAAAAACGGCCCGGAAGATGCGGCGCCGCACAAGACTGGCGCGCTCCAATCGAACCTCTTGTACAAAATGGTGCGCCAAAACAAATGAAGCCGTATCTTCCGGGCCGTTTTTTACGACAGTTAGGAAGAAATGGACGGAATCACCCCCTTCTCCGTAGTCTCCCATCCTGTATACGAATACTCCACCTGAAATCTGCACCACCTCAGATTCGTGGGGTGATGCCTTTAATGTACTATTTCGCCTCGAAAATCGCGAAAATCTGAAGAATGTGACTTTCAATCTTCAGATACGTTTGGATGGAAATGTCAACAAATTATTGTAAGCAGAAGAACCGTGGGAGGTTTCTCTTAAATTAACGAGAACAATCAGATTTAGGGAAGATATTACGAAAGTGCATAAAGGTACAAGTTTGCGATTGCCCACAAACATACACAAGACTCAGCTCGGATCTAGCGAACATAAGATTCATTGGCCTCAATGGTACATTAAACAGCTGAAATGAAGTTATATGTGGGTGAACTGTATTTGGTTTTTTTTTAGAAAGTGGAATTTTCACAAAAAAAAAATTCGATTTCATCTGACACTCTCTGTATAGATCGAAGAACGAATCATTTATCAGCTACTCATCGTTGATTCGATCTCACTAAAAACGAACGAAATCATAAAAATCTAGAAAATCAAAAATAAAAACTACAAAGCTACTGTAGGAGGTCTTGCAGAGAAATTGTAAGTAATTCTCTTGTCTTTTGCAACCGACAAACACAAGGATGACGCAGTGTGTTGCTCTAGAGATACTTTCTAATCCTAAAAGTCCACTTTCAACTCTTCAGCAAAGACTATCTTCTTCTGACTGCTTTATCTAATTAGTTTTTTTTTTCGTTGTATACACCCTTTATCACACTCACCCTTTATCACGAAATATGAGATTACATTAAAAGGAAATTCACTTATCTGTTTTCACAGCCGCTTCCGCTCAGGCACGTACACTTGTATTGCCTAATCATGAACCTGACTCACACACAAAGAGTGTTTGAATAACCAGAGCGGCCTTTCAATGTCCATTTCTCTCTCTGTGTACGAGTTGTTGTACTGTACTTTGCCCCCATTCCTACTCTTCGCAGCGCCGTAATCAATCGCTCCTTACCTGAGGTAAGTGGTGTGGACCAACAGGTCACCTCTTGCATCTCTCGACTCTTGCGGTACCCTCCAGTCTTGTTTCTTCACTGTATATCAGATGTGATTTTGTTTGTTTTCATTTGCTTGTTATCTTTTCAGACCCTGCCGTTCACTTTTGCTGCTGTTGCTGATATCTCTCCACCAATCTCTGTTTCTCTTCCGACTCTCGCGCTAGTGATCCTTTGCAAACGAGTTGTTTACTGTCATTTGCATCGCACTTCTGTCGCTGCCCCATCTTCATACTCAAACAATAACTCTACTCTACTAAGTATTACCTTGTAAATGCATCTGCTGCTTGCCTCACTTCAAATACTTTGTGAGGGAATTCTTGTTTTTTTCTTTCGTTTTGACCTTCCTATTTTTCTGCATTCTCTGTTTTTTTTTAGGACTTTTGTTACTTCTCAGGCAAAACGAACCACTGCATTCCGAGTTTCCTCGAAAGCTTTTTGGCAACTACTTAGTTGATATTCCACTTTGTTGTTAATGATTGATACAATGTTCACCGGGTTTCCTGGAGAACATCTCTTCTAACTGATGGAGAATTGAACCACAACTACTGCTTCCTCTTTATTTTCTTAATATTCTTCCTACTTTGATTTTCTGACAGTTCATTCTATCTGAATTGCAGAAAATAGGATTCTCTATAATTATCTTCGTTCTCTTTTCAAAGACCTTTTCATGACTGGTTACATTAATTACCTTCTTTTTTTTCTCCTTTTAGAATCTGTTATTTTTGTTTTTCCAGCATTAGCATTCCAGGACCATCTTTACCCTTTTTGATGGCATACAAAAACTGGTTGTACCTACCTGTAAATTCGTCGATACACCCAAAATAAGCGGATATAAAGAAATTATACCGTCATGATTAAAGGCATCACCCCACGAATCTGGGGTGCTACGGGTTTCATGTGGGTTATGCCTATACGGGTGTGGGTCGTAAATTATGGGGAAGAGGGTGATTCCGTCCGTTTTTTCCTAATTACCGCAAAAAAAAAAACGGCCCGGAAGATGCGGCTTCGAGCGTTCCAGGGCGCTGTTGTCTACGAAGAGTTGTATTGGAGCGCGCCAGACTTGGGCACGCCCTGTGTGTTCCGGCCCGTTTTTTACGACGATTAGGAAGAGATGAACGGAATCACCTTCTTCCCCACAATCTACGGCCCCGTATAGACATAACCCACAAGAAACCCGTACCACCCCAGATTCGTGGGGTGGTGCCTTCAAGCAGGTTATTTTCTGAAGGAAACAAAATCGCGGCGATCTTCCATCTCTTGCAATCCCTGATTGTTTTACAATATCTTAGTCACTCATCTCTTGCGGCGCTGCTCTTCTCCAGAATGAAACCAGCTCTTTCACATTGTTCTACTCGTCGCTGCAAACCTAAAGATGATGCTGTTGTCGTAATTACGCCCATTCACGATTTTTTTTAGAATAACGTATTCGACCACTTTTCACCGTTAAACAATTTGTTTACAACAATAAGACTGCACTTGCAATGCTTTTGCGGCGCTTTTCTTCCGTACAAGGTCCCCTGTGTCAGAACTTTGGTAGCTGTCAGTCTGCCCATCAGGAGTTACAAGTTTCACGGGACATCTTAGCCGCTGTTAATTCGCTGAAACAGCAGTACCTTGTGCTCCGCTGATAACGTGGCTTGTTGTTCGCCCATGATCAGATAAACACGTTGCGTCTCTCGTCATATATCACTGCGATCGATCTTAGTTCATTATCCTCATGGCGAGAGAAATAGCGGCTCATTTTTTTGAAGGCAGTTTTATCTCGTTCTATATCGAGTCGTCAGAAAGTTTTGATTTTAGTGAAACTGAGAAATCTGCCGGTGTCTACGTGAAGCACCTACCCACGATGAGCACCCACTTTTGGATAATTGTCTATTTAGACAGTCCAAACTCCCCCGCTTACGTCAAATTTCGTTCAAAAAAGCACACGGCAGATTAGGAAAATTCAAACGTATGTAACTCTGGTCACACTGAATATTCAGGTGCAAAGATTTCGTGGAAAAATCCATTTATAGACTCTCAAGTATACCTAGATCATAGCTCGATAGAGTTATTAGCAATGCAGCTTGCGTTGAAGTGTACCCTTTCACCTCGATGATGTACCGCTCAGAATTCCGTCGACATTAAATGGTATTGCAACGGATGTAACGTAGTCGGTAAGAGGTCCAGAGACTGCACGATCCATCGATGGTTCGGAACCACCCCAGTGCGAGCCAAGACTCTCATCACTCTGGGTCGATAAATTGGTATCAGACTGGTCTGGGAGGATAGAAATAGGGATAGAACCACCCTGTCACTGTCACACTGTCACTTGGCCCCCGCAAGTCGATCCAACAGGCATTCATAAAAACCCCAACGATTAAGGATTGCGATCAATCGCGTTGGCGCGTCTCAAGTGGGCCGGTACACCAGTGACTTTACTCTTTTTTTACATGTTATTTTCTGTTTTTGAGGGCAATATTTGTACAACTCATGTCCTTTTTTATTTGCCATTTTCCAAGTTTCTGCCAAATTCTCTCTCCATATCCTCGTGAGTTTAACTTTTTATAGATCACCTTCGCAATCCCAACTTTGATGCGCTAACATAACTAATTCGTATGTTATGCAGTGATTCATCTTTTCTCTGCACACTTGCTGTGCTCACATTCGAAATCCACAACTTGTCCCAAGTTTAACACCAGGTCGAAGGTCTTGAAAGTGCTTTCGAAGGATTAGCAGTCGATATTTGTCCTAAGCCAGATACAATCGATGGAAGAAAAAAAGTCTGCGAAGACTTTTCTATGTGTGCTACTTTTGGAGCAGCCTTGATTATCATGGGATAAAGGACAAAGTAAAGTGTCTGGCATTAATCAATCCGCTTGGGAAACGCCATCGTGTTCACTTCAATTTCGAATCATTTGAGATTTACGAAACTGGCCTATATAATGACTTGCGGCGGTTACTCGATGTGCCAAGCGTCAGCGTTTTTATCCTCCCAGACAAGCGTGGTACCAATTCATCGACCTCGCAGAGGTGAAAAGCCTGGTGAGCGCTAGGACGGATTCCCAGGATTCGAACCTCCGATCGATCGTGTAGACAGCGGAACCTCTAACCGACAGCGCTACACCCGCCCCCGCTCACTGTCCTGGGATATGAGGTAACTAAGCACCCGCATCACTTGACCTAGTACCTTAGTCGTAGCAGCTTAAGCTTTTTTGCACATGCTCGAAAGTTTGGTGGTGTGTTTAGTCACTTTCATTAGCTGTAAATTTGTTACGAGTGAAAAGAGATGCAGAAGGAAAGAGGGCGTTTTAGTGAGTGAAAAACAATTTTGCACAGGAAAAGGGAGTCCCTTACTTTCCCTGAAGAAACTGAAAAGTCAGAGCTGAAAGACAGTATCTTTCATGTAGCCACTTACACCGTAAGTAGTTTTCGATTGGGAGACTCACAGTTCTGTTACACAGTGGCGAGCATTGATTAACTTCTCCGAAAAGTGGCATCGTGGACATTCGCACAAGAAACTTTGTTCTGCTGCGAAAAAGCCAACGTAAAGGAGTCGTATTTCCTGCAACAGTTTGTCTAGATTCCATTGAAACTAATATTTCTGGTACCCTGAATTGTGAGTCGCCAACACCAGAGCAATATCGAATGAAACAATAATTTAACTGGGCCAGCTTATGTGATATAGGAACACTTCTAGATGGTGACCAGAAGGCTTTGCAAATGAAATGAAAAATGAAGTCAAGTTGAGAAAAGTTGTCTTTAAATAGCATTGAGGGTAGAAAAATAAAGTATATTATATATATTTGTATAGTATATTTTGAATTTTTTATACATACTTTTTGTATATAAGGTTTTTCGACTAAATAAAATTTTGAGAACACTGATGGGAATGTATCTTCATCAATGGAAAAGTAATTAATATGTAAACAACCCAACGTCATTAAAATTCCTAGTTAATCTAGAAATCCCATAGGGAAGTACTAAGTGTCTTGTTCATTTTATCAAAACAATTTGATGAACATTTTTGTTGCTAATTATTATTGTCCTTATTGTCCTCTGGTAATACTTTTTGCTGCAGCTTATGAAAAAGAGGATGTTTTTGTGTGGGCAAGACAAGCAGCGGATTTTATGTTGTAGATGTGCCCCCTCAATGTCATTTTCTGCATCTCCATGTACAAATAGCGAATTGAGGTCCACACACATGTGAAGTGAATTTCGTTTAACCTTGAAAGGATTCGAAACAAGAGGTACCCTCATCTGCCTACAGTGCCGCACGTCTCGACGATTGGCGCTTCACCTGGGACTGACGGATTATTCACCTTCGTTGCTACCTAAACAGCTGACTCTGCTTAGGTAGCAACGAAAGTGAATAATAAATAAAATAAGAAGTGAATAATAAACGAACGAAACCGCTAATCATAAGCTGCATCAACGGCTAAGATGTAATTAACGAGCTACTAAACAGCTTTGGAGAATCAGACCCATCCACTGGGATTTTGTGATCTGTGGTGATCTCAAACTTGTAACCTGCCAGAAGCAAGAGAAATCCTCACGTGAAATATGAGAGGAACATGCATCTAGTGGCTTCAAATGACGTGTATGAAGATTTCTGTTGAAAAGAGGGAACATTCTAATTTTCAAAAGTTACGGTAATTGATGCAGCAGGTGTTGACACACGAATAAGGCAAATTGAGCACTTATAGTCAGAGAATAATGTAATGAATCTTCCTGATCCTTCTACCCAACTCAAAGATATGTCATCACAGGCACGTCAAAGTGTGGTGTGCTGTTATCATAACATATATTGACCTCATTTGTAAAAATTCACACCTTTTGCTAGGTGTTAATTCTTGTTTCTTTTTCAAGTAACAACATAAGGACGCCAACGACAAATAAATTTTGTCGCCGAATATGTCGCCGTTTGAAAAAAAAGCTTACGCCTACTTAAGCTTATAAAAACAGATAGATTGATCTAAATAGGGAAACAGACACCTCTGAATCTTCGAGATACCCTTTAAGTGCAATGCATGCCTGCGAGGCATTAGTAGCGCCGCATCAGACGTTGGGTGCCAATTTTTGCGTAGCCAATTGTGCAGAAAGAAATACCTAGCAAGCGGAAACTTTTAGAACTAAATTTTTTAAAATTTAAATTAAATTAAATTTAGAACTAAAAAGTCTTTAAATCTAACATCAATGTCTAGCATTCCAATGGATAAGTCGGTCGTTTCGATTTAATAATTGAGAATAGGTAGATATACACTTTTATCCGCATTTTTAAACGGCATTTCACTTATCTATGCTTCTTCAACAACTCTATTTAATGTTGCAAACAACTTCTGTCACCATGTATCCTTATTTGTTCGAAATCAACTAGTCGTAATAGCTAGAGTCGCGGCGAAATTTCTCGGACATCATCCAAACGTAGCGCAAGAAGATAGATGTAACTTTGGCGATCTATGGCGCTATCAGGAGCCGCGCAGCGCAATTATCGATACCGTACCATTCCCTTAGCATCCCATTCATTGGTTTCACCTGAATAGGTTGCTGAAAAGAACTAATCGATTATCGACCGCACGCTCGCGGACGCCGCGCGTGTACGAAGGTGGCGCGTTCTACGTACCTAATGGCAATGACGTTTCTCACGCCGTCTTTCAGGACGAGCATTGTCGCGCTCTACTCGTAATTTGCAGTCTGAACTCTATTGTCCCACGGATCTGAACATAGTCAATTTCGTGATATGTGGATTTCAACCTTCTGGATACGCGACCTTCTGGACACATCGTACAGGCAGCGCTTGACCTTTCACTCCCCTGGTAAGGTAGATGTATATAGTATCTTTACTGTTATTCGTCGTAGCGGGTGCTACCACTAAAGAAATCGAGAGAGGTTACATAGTCGTCTCGCTTTATCTTCGGCGCCTAGTAGTTCAGTAAATTTTCAGAATTCAACCATTTTTTCTAGCTGGATACTGTTCAATAGTTATCGGCGACTGCAGCGTTGATTGTTGACTTTTCTGGAATGAGTGTGTGGGAGATGGTATCAATTTGGTAGCATTCTTGAGGTAGAAGACTGAGGACTGAATTCCGATCAGTATCTCTGGACTGGAGTGGTAGGAAGGTAAGACGTCGACGACGATACCTGGCATTGAAAGGTACCAATTATCATTGCTGGCGTAAAAGCGGTCTGAGCTGCGGTTTGACACTGCAGAGCGTTAGGGGATACTCGCCGACAGAATGGGTGCTGCGGTACAAATCGTCGATGCGAATCCGTCCTCGAGTAGTGTCCATCATGTTGGTCAATGTGTAAGCGATGTCTTGTTGAGTTCTAGAATGAAAAATAAATAAATAAAATAAAGTTCTAAAATAAAATTAGAAAGTAGAACCATGTGTATCCATTTTAAAATGAAGTACAGAGGAGAAGTTGCTGCATTTACGCACTTATTTGTTTCTTTTAATAGTCGACATACAAATATTACCTGATAAGGTTGTATATCGAGTATCGAAACCTGTATCATTAAGTTTCCTCCATATCTGTACCCCGCCATAATCATAAACAAAGTTAGGTGTATCCACTTCAGACGAGTTTGCAGCTGTACACTCACCCTCTTGTACTGGAAGTAGAGAAGGAAATTGTAGAGTATGGAGTTTTTATTAGGAAAGAAGAAACACAACTTTATTAAGCCATAATGAGCCGTATACAAATCAATAAAAGAACAGCGAAATGCTTTAACAGAGTGGTACAATATGTAATAATAGTAGTGATATGTATGTGTAATAAAAAAAAGGGTGTGAGTCTGACAACCGTCTTTTGTCCTCTCCCCTCTGTATCTGCACATGAAGGCGACAAGTTAACTGGAGTTTTGTGCGAAAACAGTTTATTTCTGCCTATCACAATCATGACTCGTCCGACTCCCTGTTCGCTTCATGATTTTATTGTCTGTGCGTGGTCTCTATATTTTAGGTCATTTTCGCAAACCCTAACTATACAAGCTGCGAAATCCGCCTTCTCTTGATAGTACGTGTATCGAAACGAAGAGTAGAAAGAAGACGAATTCGGCATCTTCAAGTGGTAAATTACTGAACAGAAATATCCATTGAAATGTTCCGCAACGTTGGATTCGCAGTTGTAATACAGAGAATAATAAATACGCGAACGAATAATAAGAGAGATGTTGAGTAATGGTTAGAAATAATCGAGGCACCTCATTTGAAGTTCTATAAAACTCGCATAAAATGATCAAATCATGATCAATGATCAAATCAAATAAAGCGGACTTTTCCACGGGGTTGCTCGCGAGGCCGCAACTATGAATTGTATGAAACTGTGAATCGAATGGTTTGAAGGTTTATAACAACCGCTTTATTTTATAATCAGCTGAAACAGTCACACGGCTTCCACTGTATAGTTCTCCCAAGAGTTTTCGAGAGATCAAACAGGTTTTTTTTCCCATGTGTATAACAGAGTAATGGTTTTTTTTATCGTTTCTTTTATTCAAATGATTAATGATTTCAAATGATTTCGAATGATTTTGTCCTCTCTCACTGATAGTACTTTAGATGTTTGTTATCGGGTAGCATGTTACTTACTGTACGTTGGATAAGTAACTAGATTCATTCCGTCTTTAAGATGACCTACGACTTCACAGGGTTGTCTCAAGAGTTCACTGAGGACTACTCAGAAGAGGTTTCACATGGAAAGGCACCATCCTTAAGCCGAGCGTCCAGTTTCGATTCGATAGACCAGGTGAAGGCTTCTTTCGCACTAAATGATATCTTGTTTATAGCCGAAAGTGCTTTGTTTAGGCAAGTAACTAAATAAGAAGTAGAAATTTGCATGCAATAACCATCATGTGAACCAAACCCTGTCATGATCCCTGAGAGAAAATTTTGTAAGTTAATACGTATTGGATGCAGATTAACAGTTAGACATATTGGCGTGCTCCTCAAAATTAGAGTTTGTTTCCTCTGATAAAATGAAGAAAAATAACGATGCAAGCGATGGAAGTCTAACATCTAGAACTAATGCGGTTGCGCAGCAAATAGACCGCCGGCGGAACACACGTGCTGCTGTCCACTTCATTGTCGCCGTGGCCCGTTGCAACCACTCTCACCAGTATCTGTTTGCAGTGGTCAGCCACCAGCCGGGTACCCGATCAACTGACTTACTGAAAGGAAGCAAGTAATCGGCTGTAGCACCTGATCGATGCTGGTTGCTCATACTTGCGTAGAAACGGCATGAAGTTCGGCGCAACTGCGTAAGCGGTTGTGCTCGACGCGGGCTAGCGGCTGGGACCGAGGTGAAGTCATCACGCACTGCAGCGATGAGTGCTGCTAGCAAGCAAAACATATGCGAAATAACTCAATGTGCAAAGCATACACATAGGAACATTTCCTTAACGTTTTGGAAGAATAGTCCAACTATCTTTCAGAAAACAAGGTAATCAATGAGAAAATAACCACGAAACCATAACCTTTTTCTACGGCTATTAGGAAGAAATGGACGGGATCGCCCTTCTCTCCATAACTTACGATCCCGTATACGAATTCTCCGCCTGAAATCCGTACCACCTCAGATTCGTGGGGTGATGCCTTTAACTGATTCACTGAACTTGCAAACGCGAACCTTTGTGTATGCTCCAGTCCCCTCAGCAGCCTGTTCACTGGTTTTACTTGAACAGGGTGGTGATGAGATCTCATCAATTTTTGGGTTCTCGGTCTTGCACGCTGCACGTGCACGAGGATTGCGCACTGCACTTGATTTTGTAGGAAAAAAAATGCCGTCTCTCACGCCGTTTTTTTTTTTACGTCGATTAGGGGGAAATGACCGGAGCTTCGTTTGTTTGCGTAACTTACGACCCAAACTCTAAGCTTTCCCTGGAGTTTCCGTATCATGTCAATTTGGCAATACGCTGCCTTTAAGTTATCACATACATCTACGTTTTTTGATGGAATAACTACCAGTCAGATTTTTCATGTGTTAGATTGTTTGTTTTTGGTGATATTTGCAAACTATGCCTTGGACGCTGTTCAATGCTGGAGAGCATCCAATACAGAAAATCTCCCCGAACACTGACTCTAAGTAGCAAAGATGGAGCTGCCAATATACTTGGAAAATAGTGATAGCGAAATGGAAACGCCATTTCGCTATCACTATTTAGCAACGTTCATATCCCAGTTTCAGTCTTCACATTGGTCTATACCACTTTTCCAGCAGACAAAAACAACCTTATTATTTTAAACCCAATGTCTTCAGAATGGTAAGAAACAAATAGTCAACGGAGCAATTTGGAAGATGTTTGACATTTTCTTATATTTGACAATTGGGGATTGTGGAATGTATTGATAAGTCTTACATAACCTCCTAACTGATGGTCTGATAGGCGTACATTTGGCCAAAGAAAAAACCGTTTCTTCAGAGCCTATTCGGATATCGTTAATGAGCAAAGCATTCATTGAATATGGCGTATGAAACAGATTCATCTTATAAGCTCATTTATGGATTGTGAAAAATATTTCTGCAGCGTTTCCAGATTGCTGCGGACGAAAATCTCAGTGCTTATTTTTTTTAGGATGCGCCACTTAATGACTATCTCTCCTCTGAGGAACTCGACAAACTGAGCAGCTGCTTGAGTGAGGTAAGCGAATCGTCTCCGTAGTGGTTTACTCTTAATTCGGCTTCGAAATACGTTTGTGTAAAATTCTGAGCACGGGAGAAGTTGCAGACTTTGCGTGTTGCACACCACGTCGAAAACTTCGGCGTAAACCGTTTTGAGTTAGGGTGTCGCATTGCGTCCTCGGTGAAGGCGTGCGATCGCCCGCAGAGCACGACGAACTTCTCTTCTTTCCTAGGTCTTCTAAGTTTTTCATTCTTATCCGTGTACTTCTAACAAAGACCTTTTCCATTAATCTTATCGTTTGTTTTGCTGCTATCGAGCCTTTGGCAAGTAAGGAAAAACTATTTTCCAAGTACTATAACACGTAGGATGCTAATCGTGCGCAATTAGAAATATATAGCAGAAATCGGATCCCAAAAGATAAGATCGTAGAGGAACCCAAGAAGCGGGCTATTTTGCGAAAAAAGTGAAGAAGTATGGGAAACAAGAAAGAAAGAGCTCTGAGGACCTCAGGACATTCTGCGGTGCGAAGATATACTTGAAAGTCAGGTTAGAATAGCATGTTAGTCACATAACGCCAACGGTAGGAGATCACAAATCGATTCATGATACTAGCGCAACGTTTCTTTAAGAGACACCGAAGTAAAGCGCAGAACAGCTTGAAAGTGCATCTTCGTCGAAGATGAGCAGTGATCAGAACTCGATGGTTCCGTCCGTGCAGTACCGAGGGTCTGCCATACTGCAAAAGATCGCTGTGGTTGAGCAGTAGTCTTGCGGATAACTATCTGTATGCAACGCGTTAGAGGCAGCATACCACGGAATTGGAGGTATTGGAATCGCTTCACCAATATGTAGTGTTGTGGGGTTGTTCTGGCGTGACGCAAGAATTGTTTCTCAGTGAGACATTTGACAGTACGTGTTAGGGTGAGGCGTGACGTTCCACTCTTCATATAATCGGTAATTCTGTGGTCAATAAACTATAACACTGAACCGTCATAACCAAATTCTAAGGGCTTAATATAAACTCATTTTTTTTTTGAAGGCGCCACCACACACTCAGAACCACCACATGACACGCTTTTAGACGCCTCTTAGAAAAATTCGATCGGGAAGGCGGTTCTCCACATCGTTCTTAAAAGCAGCATACCACGAATCTAGGTTGGTACGAATTTCAGGTTGAGTATCCGCACATCGTAGATTATGGATCGTAGATTATGGAGCCCGGGGTGGTGCCGCTCATCTCTCGCTGAATCACTGCAAGCAGCCGGCCCCTGAATGCTGTTTTGTACGATGCGTTCTATGGCAACGCGCCACCCTTGCACGCGTAGCGTCCTTTACTGCCTATCGGGGCAGTGCGAATTGATTTTCGACGAATCGCAGCGTGGAGGCGGCGCAAGGGGTGGAGCGTTGCAATAGATGGCGTCGTACAAAACAGCATTCTGGAGGCGGGTGTTTGCGGTGATGCAGGGAGAGATGAGCGGAACTACCCCCGTCTCCATAATCTACAACCCAGTATACGGACTCCACCTGAAATCCGCACTACCTCAGATTTGTGGTATGTTGCCTTCAAGGACAATATGGGATGATTGGACGTGGACATCATCCTCGTGATTTGCATCCCTAAGACTGCCCGCAGAGCACCATACCGCGCGCCCGCGCAGCTCTGAACTCTGCGGGCAGCCTGGCTCTATCTATTCGTGGGAAGATGCCAACATCCCATCTCCATTTCTTGCTACGCTGCCGTTAAGCAACAGCAACAGCTTGCGCAATAGGCTTCAAGCCGTTTCGACCTAAGTGTACTCAAATTGTGGTTAAAATCTTGAAACACAAAGAAACCTCCAGATGTGAAGCTTAAGAAATTTTAGCTTACTGTGATCCTAGCTTACTGTGATTAAATGTTCATCAGCTTGAAAACTTCGGAATTTCGCGTTTCGAAAGAATCCGTTAGAAGTTTTGAGTAGACTGACTTTATCATCACTTGCCACTGTTGTCATCTTTCCTCTGTGTGACTTTTTTTCTCCCCTATCTTCCCTCTATTTTATTACAAATACAAATTACATTCCTCACTCAAAAACGAAATCAAATTTGAAATGAAAGTGAATTTAAAGTGGTTGAAGCAGATGTTCTGTTTTTAACATCATTTTGAACGAGGATGAGCATCCAAAATTTGCTTTTCGGTAGAAGATTGCCGTAAAATAGTAAGCAGCAAGAAAATTGAAATTTTCTGACTAGTAGCACCTTTGCCATGATAGCTGGAACATAATAAAAGAAGAACCAGTGTTTCCCGACTTTAGTTCGGGACCCCAGCACTTGTGCTGATCGCTCTGCATAGCGAGTACTTCGAAGAGTTGTTCGTTCCCGAAAAATTAGCGTACTGCGCTACCATTCCCGCGACAGCTTTTGTTTTCCTCGTCAGAATTCCCATCAAAACGACGTGGTGCCTATGATGTTTGATACCATGGTGAACTTCCTTGTCATTCGTCTGTTTTCTTCTGGCACCCAAAGAACTCTACAAGTGTACGAGATCGTTCTTTGCGTTCACGCACTGCGCCGCCCATCCGCGACGTAATTCGTGCGAAACGTGCTCGTTCATTTCAAACGGCTTTTCTACATGCCTCTCTCTTATCGCTGCTACTCGTTTGGCGAGACCATAGTGAAGGAAGTTAATGTTGGCTCCGTGTCGGATGTGGGTAGTTTATTTCATCGAGTTTTTACGTTTTTTTGTCGCTAGTTTTCCGCACAGCTGCTGTCCTGAATTGTTTGGCAGTTATTTCTGGTTGTTCTGGCGACCGCGAAGTTACCCCTTCCCTATTTCACACAGCTTATCTGCGTGTCCCACACTAGTTAGAGCACCATATTTTTATTCAGGAGTGTTTTATTGTTGTAAAGTTCATGTTCCATTCTTGGTACTTTGGCTGCACATTCTTGGGCCTCGTGATTCATTCATTTTGTCTCTGATCAGATCTATAACATCGTTTCATTGCACCCACATACCATTTTTTTTCGCAATTATAACGCTCCTGAGGTATGTCTGGCGGTGTTTACCGTACAGCACCATATGAACATTCAACTGTTGCCTTGTTTTAAAAATGTTTTGATTTGCTTCTTTTTTGCTTTAGCTGGAGCAGAGAACCAAGATAGTTAACGTTACTTTATTTCGGCTAACGTTGCTATTTCGGCCATAGTCGCCTTCCTCAGAGCCTGGAAAAACCATTAACATTATCGTAATAGTCGTGACTGTTTTGATTTGTGATGAGATGTAGTAGATTTGAATGGAGAGGGTGTAGTCAAGTTACTGTAGTAATTAGTAAGTGTTAGGTTGGGTAGGATTTTGTACTATTTTCTACTTATTTTTTACACGCGCATACCATTTTCAATTTCATACTTTCTTAACCATTCATTGGTGATCATCATTCGATGTATTCATCATGAGTCCTTACCACAATGTTCTATATTTCTGGGAGGGAAGCTGAGGGTTGTGTTTTAAGGAGAAACTCAACAGCCGATTTGAGGTCAGTGAGAGAATTGAAGAGTTTTCGCTTCAGGGAATGCTTGAGGGTCCTGGACAAGCAGTAGTCTGATAGGGCGAGGCCTAGGGAATATGGTAGATGGGCGACTCAATCTAGATAGGACACTTTCTCAATCTATGGCCTCAATTTGAAGAAAGTGAACGGCACCGGTCTCGGTCGCTTCTACCACAGCATTCGCGAGTCCCAGAAGCAGCGGAAGAGAATCTTCCGTTGGCTATGATTCGATTGTGTAGAATGGGTACTCCCTCAACGCCTCGTTGATGTAGATGCCGGCCTGACGTGCCGAGCCTGCCTCCATTTGTAGAAGATCACTCGGAGATGACGTTGATCCATTCGCATTACAACGCTGGAGCATCGCAGAGACGCGGCGATCTTATATGCCTGACTAGGAAGCTTTGAGAACAATCTAACATTTAACCTAGCCCTCAAGAAAAACGTGTGTCCTAACTTTCAAACGTCAGTTTGTTTCAAAGTATAAAAAGTAAGTGGCTAACCTAGTAGTATAGTGAAGGTGGACTTGAGATTACCAACTAACCTTTATTTATTACACTTATTTTTTCCACGCACATTAACGACCTTACGGTCCATTCTTGCTATTTTACGAACACAGTAAAATAGGAATACAAACAGCGTGCACTAGACTGAAGTACATGGAGGTATAGATGCCTAAGGTTACTAGGATTTTGAGTTTTTGTTTGAAAAACCTGTATTCTGGTTATTTCCGGTTGTGGGTGTTAGTAGTAGGTTGTGGAATTGAAATAATTTTATAAGAGCTTCAGCTGCCACAACTGCGGAATATGTTAGCAAACAAAAGCTGTCAGAATTTGGGTGTTTGTATTTTTCTCTTTCCTGTTTATGAAACTATCTTTGCAGTTACAATCTGATCAAAACGAACCGATGCCGGATGGAATTGGGTCAGCGGCTCGGCCGCGTGAAGGTGTAGTCGGGTCGTTTTATCCAGTTGCAATGCAATGCAGTTGTGGTCGAAGTGGAGCTCCTACTCATCTGTGCTGAATAACTAGAACCAGCGAGGGCTCCACATCGATCACAAACAGCTAGCTCCACTAAATCACTTCGGGCGCAACCGCTCACGCAATTGCACCATGCCTGAGGTCGTTTTGACCCGACCCTTGATTCGTTAAATCACGAGGTCATCTCAGGACAAATCTGCGTATGTGAAGTTGCGCTTGATAGAATTTCCACGAATTGCTTTTACTTTTCCTCGAGGCTGATGCACAGTCATTTGCGCGAAGTAAACGTGCTACTACAGCTCCCCACTATTAAAGAAAGTGTCTAACTTCTGTTTCTACTGCGTAAGAATTGCCAGTTATTCATAGAATCGCGCTGGTCACGAACGAGACAGCTGGCGTCTAGCGCTTGGTACGCACATATCAGCGGTGTACTTTGACCACCGCGAGAGATCCTTTGTGTTGTACACATCATCAGCGTTTTAGTGATATCAAGGCGTTCATGCACTTTCATACACTGCATGTAGTGTTTCAAGGGCTTCATGCGGTTGTTTAAAAACACTGCCTTTCGTGGAAATGTGGTTTTAATTGTTTTACTCATCCCGTGCACAGCATCCTTTTTATTTGCTTCGCTCATTAGTAGGTGAGGTGTTTAATTACCTTCTCGGTGATTTCCTTACTGACAGCGTTTAGAAAGTTTTTTCTCACACTTTTCACTAGTGGGAGTATTCGGAAACAATTAAGATCACTTTACTTTAAGGTTTCATCGGATCCTGGGAAGGAGCTCTCCACTTCAATCTTCTACGATGTAATACAAGCATTGGTGGCTCTTTGGACATGTGTCTTCTCTCTCCTTTATTCGTATGCGTGGCGTCAGCACAGGAAGAAATTCATTATGAGCATTGTAAGTTACTCTTTCCTTGTCTTTTTCTTTTCTGAATTTGGGTTCCTAAATTCCTGCATTTGAATAAGGATGAAACCAAACTAGACCAGGAGAAAAGCATTAGGTTTGAACTGTGTTAAGGAAATTCATTGTTTGGAAGTTTATTTCCGCCCTCAAAAGTGAGATTCGAAACCACGAAGCAGAGTTGCTCGAATATCCTCGCTTAAAATTAAAATCTACAATGCGATGTTTAGCTATAAACTAGCTTGCAAGTGAATTTTCCTATTAAGAATGTTGGTAAAAGATGTGAAATGTCAAAGATTTTTGTGGTGCCTTTGCTGTATCATGACGTACTCCATAATAGTGTATGCAATCAGTTTTTCTTCTGTTTTTTTTTCTTCTATTCATATTATTTTATGCTTATTTCCAAATACAATGGTGAATTTCGGTTTTGGAAAGGATCTGTTATTGTCATATCTCAATGTATGGAGGTGTAATTTTGCTTAACGCTTATTAACTATTTATTTATGTTGAGTCTTTCTTAGTTCTTCTTCTTTCCGTGTTTATATTGAGTCTTCCTTTTGCTTGAGGATTTGTAAGACGTGGAGCATAGAAGTAGGAAATGATCACAACGTGTGTCTTGAATACGACTAAAGATAATCTCATTTCTACTGCGTAAGGAGCGTTAGGCGTGGATGCAAATAATCCGCCTCGCATGATGAAAGTACCATTTGAAAAATTCAAACTAGAAGATGCTGATGTTGCTGATTATGCTGACGTTCTTGAACGAATTTTGCTAGTCCGAAATTCAAGATCAGCGTCATTTCTAAGGAATGTGAACTCAGAAGAGCCAAAATATAATGCAACATCTCATTTGCCTCAACTCCAACCGTGCTAATGAACCTCGAAGTTCTTTGAATTAATACATTTGTCTTCTCGTTCATTTACAATAACTGGATTGTTATGTTTACACAAAGCAACATTTCTAATTTATATACAACTACATATAGTCGGTTCAGAGTTAGCGGAAGATAGGCGCAGTTGCGGAAGCGGGTGCGCTCGAAAGGCGCGGTGGAGCTTCTGGGATCGATGTGGAACCATCGCTAGCTTTACCCGGACTGCAGGGAACTTCAGATCATTTACTTTCGAGTGTGGTAGTGGTACACGAACGTTCCTAAGAACTGATAGGTACTTGAAGGTTTCTCAAGTATGGCACGAGAAATTGCATTCTCGCCGACATCCGTACATCTTCTTTTTTTTAAGATTTTCTTCCTGAAAAAGGAGAAAACGCTGCGAATTCCGGAAAGCCGCATTTCACGATTATCAACTGCGAATTTTTCGCTTCTTTATCATAATTCTTTTCGGGAAAAACAACAGTGGATAGACTGTAACGAATACGATCAGCTTATCGAAGCATTACTACTGTTCGAATAAATCCGAAAAACTAAAGGCCATCAATAGAAGTCTCTTTGCAAACTCGATTGGTACGACTATTAAATTATCTTGTTTCCGCTGTTGACATCGTTCCTATATGCGTGAACCATTAGCTTGGTGGAATGAATGCTGGTCCACTCCTCTGAAGTGTGCGGAAAAATTAGTCAACGGCTGAACTTGAAAACGATGTCCAAGAAAAGTGGACGCGTTGCATACGCCACTCATGGTAAAGGAATCGCGTTCACACTTTAAGAAACAAATACATCCGAAGGTGCAAGCTTTATGTACGTAAGTCAGAACATGATAAATGGCTTAACTCCTTTCTAGAGGAAATGAGCGGACAGAAGATATATGGGAGGTGCGACGGAGATGGGGAACTAGCGCAGAAATGCTGGAATTTCTTACTGTGATTTGTGATGATCATCTGTTCAGTATCTGCTAACGAAAGGATACTTAACTATGTTGAAGGTTCTCGAGCGATCATCCTGGATTGGTCCGCCTTCCACTTCCCTTTAAAAAGTGCTGGCAAAAATGGTGGAGAGAAATGCTGAAGAAAATTCGGCATTCAACTCATTGACCAAGTGCCTGTGATCGTCACCCAGAAGAACGTCTCCTTGAAATCTTCAACCGGAATCAGGGTGGACGGTCAACTTATTTAACTCGTGGATGGGATGCATATTTATTTAACTCATTTGAGCTGTATACTGAAAAATGGTGGCACCTACAAGAGGGATACTCAGCTAAGTTTCGCTGGAGTCAATTTGCCATTTAACTCCTTGGCTAAACGTGGTCGCCCCATCGCCATCGAAGTCGAACTGCGAGTCCACCGATTCTGAATTCGCTCTATCATCATGACAGGTTGTAGACATCAACAGCTAGCCTGGAATTAGTAATAGAAAACTGTTCTCTTTTTTGGCACGTTATAAGGAGTTATAATTATAATACTGTCCAAGACGGAGATGGTAAAAAAGATGTTGGGCGTTGGCAGAAAGCTCAATCGGGACATAGCGTTTCGCAGATCATGGGATAGCGACGGATAGATAAATTATGTGCGAGCTTTAGCTGAAAATTCAAAGGAACGTACTTCGACACGTCTAAGGACGGCACACGCAAATATGCGGCCGCGCTAAACCGTAACATCCGCCCGCGGTGGAAGCCATGTGAAAATAGAAAGTGTCTCTCATTCTTGCCACCATTACTGGAAGCGAAGTACTGAACCGTCAGTGAAACGTCGAAATTTCCTGTGAACGCTGCAATTAAGAACATCGTTTTCAGTTTGTAAGAACAGGTAATGATTGACTGCTCAGCTGTACTTCCCGGAGAGCATTTTTCTTGTCGAGGGTATATTTGTAGAACAGTTGTAAAAGTTCTCGAAAAAATAGTGAGCGTGTCTAATGATCGAATATGAATAACCGTTGCGATCTATAATGTCTGTATTTTATTTTAATTTGATTTTTTTCAGTTTTTCGTGGTTCCGATGGTTTTCACCGTATGCAGTATCATTTCTGGCCTTCTTGCGACAATGGTTGTTTTGGGCAGAATGTTCAGCACTCCTATCGCATACAAAGATTTCTTGAACATGAGAGAAAAAATGCTCATCCGACAAGGTGGGTCTCGTCGCTCGTTGTGTTCATGGTTATTATCATTAGTATTGTTATTCGGAACTAAGTCAAACTCTTGAAGATTCTGTTAATTGTGGCAAGAGGCAACGATCATACTCTGGCGCTTCGTCCGTTTCTGTAACTTCGGAGGATTACCTACCCAAACCACTGTGTCGACGTCACTCAGTCAGTCATAACAGTCTCTGCTCAAGACCGCCGAGCGTGAATCGCAAGTACAGTTATGCCTACTCACACTACAACGCTTGTGACTCTGATGAGGATGACTAGCATCAGTAGTTATGATTTCTCTATATTTTCCCTCGTATTTATTTCTCATACTATTTTCTCAAGTCTCACTCTGCTTACTGCATTTCTGCTTATTCACTACCTTGCAAAAGGCGCTGCTCAATTTCTCGTTAGTGATGATGGAATTTGCTCAGCTTGAAATTGTATGATGTTTTCCTCTCGTATTAGGTTGCTACGGGTTTAGCTAGCTGTTTGGTTTTTACAATAAATTGTACTTCTTATGTGGATTTACCTTCCATCCCGTTTAAACAAGGTATTCTGCTCCACAATAGTTTTGACTAATTCCCCCGAGAAGAAGGGAGCCCTCTTCTTATAACTATATTCTGTATGTTAACATTATTAACGCTATTACACAGCTGCATACATTAACAATTGGAAACTGATCGTCGACAGTCTGCACCCTATTGATCGAAAATTGAACTGCTATTACTACTGGACAATTTTTCAGTCTCTGATACTCAATGAATTGCAGTTGGGCTCTATAGTGTTCCGAGCAGTAATCAAAGATCTAAGAAATGTTGACGTTTTTCAACCAGATAGTTTGGGAAAAGGGTTTAATTCTTGACTTCAAGACTCGACTAGAGTTTCTTCTTCCGCGGCTTAAAAGCGGCTCGTCGGTTTTCTAGTTCACGATCGGTCTTGGCGTGCAAATATCTACTGTCTATCAATACAAGGGACGTGGCACGGTAGACTAGAGTTTCTTTACTAGGCTGTATTTTTGAGGAGACTGCTTCTGATGAAGGATGGTGGGAGGGGGAATCGTAGTATCGTAGTAGTAATTTCATTCTCCTTGAAATGCTTAGTCATAAACGATTTGTTTTCACATCAAAATCTAACGAACATTTCTAGGTCGCTTGTCGATTTTTTGTTTCCAGATCAACGTGGCTCCCATGAATAAGAAACTAGTAGTTGGTCGTGATTTTGCCATTTCCTTTGACGTGTAGGTGGTGTAGCGATAATTCTTATTTGTCAATCAGTCGGAAACCTAAGGACTTCTTAGCATTGATACTGCAACAAAACCATTTATATAGAAAACAAACAAACAGTGTTCGTCTTGACAGGTGCTGAACTAACGAAATCGCATAATTCAGACATTCAGAGAGGGCGTTAGTGCACAAAGTTTATATGAAAAAACAACAACAAAACGCCTGAGAAAATTTGGTGTCAGGAAACATTGACGGGCAGTGTGATGGCGTAAACGCTACCATTTGAAGGAACAACTTTAGTCTTCTTTAGTTCAGACTTCTGCTTTATTCGAGCATTCAGCCTTTCTGTGTATGGTGTTGTAGTTGCTAAAACGATTGGGAGAAGGACAAGCGCGTGGAACACACCTAAATAAATAATCAATGAGTTTATGAGATGTAAAATGAGATAAAGATGATGCTTACCTATGATTAGAACGAGGAAAATTGTCTTGAAAAAAACCAGTACCATGTATGAATTGATGAACGCGAGGACTGTGACACCCAAGATAGTGGACATACTGCCGTGAACCACTTTAAAAGGGAAAATTCATTGATTTTAAGCGAGGCTCACAAACTCCTTTTTTCAAAATTAGTCGTTCAAGAAAATGAGTTGTACAGTTCGTTACTCATAACGGGAAAACCCAGTGGTTTTCAAGCTGTTAAAAGCGGCCAACCTGGCCATGCCAGTTTCTCCATGGAGTCAATGCATCTCTCTTTCGGAGTGAGATTTCCTTCGTTGCTTACGAATCCATGTGTGATATGGGCTATAATTGGAATCTGCAGTGGAAACAAAATTCCGCTCGTAGAGAATCACTGCGCACATAATCACAAAGTTTTTTGAAGAATTTCAAAAATAGATTGCAGTCAGGACGCTGTGAATCAAGATCAGTGATATTTGTGCGTATGTGCTTGTGTACACCTTGCTGTAAATACTCAAGGAAAATGGAGTACCTGAAAACTCTATTGAGAATCCAATGCTGAGAATTATGGTGATCATGAAGATGGGATCGAGTTTCACACTCCAAAGTGACAAGAAACCGATAACTCCTGAAAAGCATACGAAGACATCGAATGAGCTCCTCAAAGGCAAAAGCGTAACTCTGTTTCAAACCCCCACTTCTATCATTCTCAAGGATCTCCACGTCATATTTGAATATTGAAGATCACATTTTGAAATACTTTGATTATTACAACATCAATATGTTAAAAAAAGTTTTCGCGGCTTTTTAGGGAGATGAGAGAGTTGTAGATTGAATGTAAACAAGATGTTCTCTTACGAGTGAAGATTACTGACCGCTGTCTCCAAAAACACATTAATTGGCACATTTTTGCCAGCAAATAGTGTAGTCTATAGTCTCAATATAGTCAGTCACACAGACAAAACCTATCCCAATTATTTTCTCAGCAGTTTTCCATCATCGAGAAATCTTGCTACAACCTAGTTCCACGCGGCTAGTCGCTCTAATAATGTTTTGAGAGGACTTTTTTCCTCTTAAATTACTTCAACTATTCTATAAGACTCCTGCTGCAAACAGGCATTGCTTTGTCTGCGTTTCATAAAGTACAAAATTACACCCTACCGACGTCGATTGTGACTATAGCGATGGTAATCCAGACAGCACAGAGTGGGTTGGGAATGAAGATCAGACTGATGACCACCATACAAATTACCGCTAGCGTGTCGTTTTGAATGGTGGACTGGAGAATTACATTCAGCTGGAAGCACTTCATTACTCGTACCATTCCATATTTTTCCCTCTATTCTGCACCTGATCCGCAATAGAGCGACTGTATTGGTAGGTGAAGATTTCGAGATCCGGATATTTGGCAGATAGTTCCCTCAACTCCGAAGACACCATCACAAGATCGGTTGGTGTGGACAGATCATGTAGGCCTATTCGAAATCGGAAGGACACCAGTGAGAGCTGATCGTAGTCAGATGTGTTGGCCCAAACGAAATCCTGCGACCTAGAAAATTTGAATTGCTGGGAAGTAGAGAGAACATTATCCTTGGATAAGGATAGCCTATCACAACGATTCTAATAACCAGAAATACTTGTTGTAAGTTCCTGCACAGTTTGAAATTGTTTTATTCGCTGTACAATACGTCAGTATCCACATTAACCCTTATTGAATTGTTTTGTGGTACCATGAAGGCTTTCATTTGAAGAATGGTACCACTTTGCAGTTTTCTATTTGTTTCGTTTTTCTTACGCTGTAGTTGTGTGTTGTTATTACTTTTACATTTCTAGAAGAAAATGTCAATTTAATGGTTTTAGTGCATTATCCTTACTTTTTATCCTGACGATATTCAAATTCGAATTGCGATCTTCCACTTATGAGTATTGGGAAAATCTGACAGCTTAAGGTTGTGAAATCCATAAGTAATACGAAGAGTTTTCAAGGATGATGGAAAAAATGTCGATAGATAAGCTCGAGAAAGAAATATTTCGAAAATAACAATTTTGAATAGTAGTTCCAGTGTTTCCTATTGCTCATTTCTAATTACTAATATTTGTTTAAATTATGTAAAGATATCTTATAAACAATCAACCAAGACTGATGCTTAGTAAACTTCTTCTGCGCTGTAGCTGACATTAGGCCAGTGTGATCTACACCACAGCTGCTGTGAACACGTAGAATTTGGTTGCTTTACAGTCACAAAGATTTTAAAATTACTTATGACACTTATCCAAATTTTGTCAGCTCTTCGCTACCATGATGTTACTGTAAATTAACGAAAAAAATACAAAAAAAAAAAAACTTTTCAGAAGCTCCCACGCTCCCAGTAGTGTGTTTGAAATGATTCAAAACGTAAAATCCAATAGGCATGAACTCATCCTCAATCTTCTACAGTGATACCGTTCCTTTACTGTGGTGTGGTTCACTGGACTTCTTTTACGAGAACTTTTCTTACTTTTTTATGTGGCCTCACAGCTTTGCGAACTACCGAACTGAACAATTCTATGCATCGCAATAAATTTCTTCTGCAGGCAGTGTTTGCACTAGTAAATCCCGCTGAGATTTTCAAGGATTTGATGGTTCGTACAAAGCCAGAAGAAGCTTCCTCAATACCCCAGCACAAATGTCGTTTGTTACGTGTTCATCACGCGATGCCTAACTTACTAAGATACTTAGATACTCAGATGGCCCGTCTTCACCGGACGTGCGGGCCCCAGCATCTCTTCCACTCGTTTCGTTCCCTCGCCATTGTCATCCAAGATGTTCTCAAGTTTCGTGAGTGACGTTGATGAGGTCCTTGAGCCGTATTCAGCTGAGTTTTCAGCTGGTCCATCTGCGTAGCGAACCTGTCACTAAATCCCGTTTGCGGTCTCCTTCGAGGGCGTTTAGCATCTCTTGGGTCTACTCTAGCGTTCTCTTAGTCCATCTATTATCGATTCTTCTCATAATGTGACCGGTCCATCTATGTTTTGCTTTCGATACATATTCCGCTGGGTCGGGAAGACGGGACATTCCTCTTAAGTCGGAGCTGCGAACATCGGCTAGGTGTTGTGTGCGCCGGTTAAACTTCAGAAGACATCTCTCAAGGACTCTGCGGGTAGTAATTAGCTCCCTAGACGTGGCAGCGGTGTCTGCCCACGTCTGCGCTGCGTAACAGAGTGCTGGAAGAACTGTCGAGTCGAATAGATTGGCACGAGGATCTTGGTCCGTCAGTTGGTCCTTAGCTTCCTTGATGGGTGCGAATGTTGCCCATGCTGCTCTCATTCTTCTATTCAGTTCTTCCTTCAAGTCGTTTTTCATGTTCATAGAACGTCCGAAGTATAAGTATGACGAAATTTCCACGATTTGTGACCCTTCAAGTTGTACTCCTTGGTAGGCGTTCTTCATGAACTGTGTCTTCTTTCTGTTTATTCGCAGTCCTATTTTCTTCCCTGCTTCGTTCAATTCGTGAGCATCGTTTCTGTTTTATGGGTACTGTTCGAAAAGAGAATGATGTCGTCCGCGAAACGAGAGAAATCTTCCATCGACACGTATGCCCCTCTCTTCCCCGGAAAGTGATTTCATTATCCATTGCAATGCAGCCGTGAACAGCTTCGACGATATAGTATCGCCTTGTCGTACCCCCTTTCCAGTGGGTATGGTGAGGGAGCGGAGGGAAAGGTGTATCTTCGTGATGCATCGATCGTAGCAATTGGATAATGCCCTCACATACGAAGCGTCCACACCTTGATCGACCAGCGCCGACAGTATTGCATTCGTTTACACTGTCGAAGGCATTCTCATAGTCGACGAAGGTTGGAACAAGGAGCAGGCGGTATTCCTGGCAAACCTCTATGACCCTCGGTTTGGATGTTGTCCAAGCAGCTGAACTCCTAGCGGAATCCAGCTTGTTCTTGAGGCTGGGCTTCATCCAGCATCTTAGATATGCGCGTGAGGATGATCTTGGTGAATACTTTGTATAACACGCTCAGCAAGCATATAGGACGGTAGTTCCGAAGGTTCTCTCGGTCACCTTCCTTATGGATAAGAACGATTCGCGAGGTCTTCCACTGGTCTGGGGTCCTTTCTTTCTGAAGGTAGGATGTCATGTGCGCTGCGAAGATTACATGAAGCGGATGGCCACCAGCCCGAAGAAAGTCTGCTGATGCAAAATCAAGTCTGGGGGCTTTGGCAAATCCCAAGCAGATTGACTAAGGCCAGATACATTACACTTCATCCTTATCCTATTACGGCACTTGATAGTAGCTTTTATCGAGGCAAGTACAGATCTAACGCTGGACGACTACCAGTTTTTAATTAATATAGTCCTGGGTGTTATGTGTTTGTCACCCCGCTCTACTACTTGAGGCAGTGCCAAACTACAAAGATCCTTCAGGTCTCGCCCTCAGACCAATTTGCCTCCAGGAACTCCCGTTTTGCCAACATACTAATACTCGTCATCCATAGACTGTGTGCCAACTATACTGAAGTCGGGAATGGTATTTCTGCTGCGATGGAAGATAGTGAATGAAGCATGCTTATGCGTTAACGAAAAGACATGGAGCACATAATGTAATACGTGCTCAAGACAGATATTTACTGAAGCGAAACATATAAAAAATGTATTTCTACTAAGAATGATTGTGCCAAAGTGGATGTAAATTGATTAGTGTCGCCCGGAATATCTAAAGCTGCGAGTAGCAGCCACTTTCAGAGCACCAACTACTTGGCACATTTCATAGTGAGCTCTCCATAACTAACATAGCATAGTTATGTAAGGTTCATTTCTCTTCAACTGCTCCTCAGTTTGCAAATGGAACTACCCTATCAACGACATCGATCAACTTCTCTTAGGTCGTCACTCATTTTTGTTAGCTTCAGGTCCTTTTCACCCTTTTTGTAATGCACTGATATTATTCATCAATAAATCGTTACGTAAAGAGGAGGTCTATGTAGGAGGCATCTATATGAAGACTTGTACGTGTGGTACATTAGACGTGTGCTACTGCTATGGTGGGGTGGAAAGGACCTGAAGCTCGGTGCAGTTGCATAAGCGGCTGCTCTCGAAGCGTAGCGGTGGTTAGGATTGTGGTGGACCTTTGCTAGCACCGCTCATCACTGCAGTTTGAGCTTGCACCTCGATCCCAACCGCTACGCTACACAGCACCGCTTCAAGGGCAGCCACTTACACCCGACTATACCTGCACATATAGGTCTTACTTGTGCTGAGCGCAACTAGACAGAGTATACAGTTGAAGAATGAACAAGATGCATTGCTTGCACTGTTATGTAGCGGAAATGTCACATATTCCTGGGTACGACACCATGCAAACAGCTGTTTGTATCATCACGGGACGGCTCCAAAACTTCTTCAAATCACGCACTTTAAGCCGCTCAATCTCTGTTAAGTCATCTGATCGACACTACGTGCAACAGCATAAGGAAACTAGTCTTAGTTTTTCTTGTCTCTGCACTATTGTACATAGAGGTAAATAGGTGCATGCGTCGTGAAGGTATATAGACTCATCAATGTTGAGTCTACCTCTTAACGAAGCTCAACTAAACCAATGTTCTTAATGCATTACTTTGTGTTCAGTAACACAAACACACGGCTTCGAATTTGTCATAGTTCTGTTATTGATTTTATTTCTTCAAATCCTCTGAAACTGGTTGCGCCCACATGACGATAGAACACGTTTCTGACTGTATTCCTTTTGACTACAAAAACTAACCAAAGTTTGTAGAAAGCGAACAATTGGGACCATTCATAGACTCCTATTACCCAGGACTCTCGGTCGTCGTTTAGGAAGGACCCAGTTAGGTTCGCGTATTTGATGTATTCACGAAGCCAAAGTGAAGTACTTTTATCGCCGTAGCCTAAAGAAAAGAACGTTTTCTGGGTGCAGTTGAATTTTAGGAGATTCCTACTGTATGAAATCTGTTCGAACTGTTGAGCAATCATTTCGATCAATTCCCTATTTTCTGGTAATGTCATGTCTGGTGCTTTCCGAATCGCAATTTCTACCTAAACGACTATAAGGTGCAGAAATGAAGCGGTTAGAAAAGCTGGGCTTGTCCAAACCTGATCCCCGTTTGGAAACAGTTCGATCTCCCTAGCGAATGCTTCCACTAGTGGATCTGTTTGCAGGAGTAGCTTGTCAATGTCCAGGCCTTGTTCCATGACTGCTATACCATAGATTGAGATCTGTAAGCGTCGTGTTTTTGCTTTTTTTATGGGCACAGCACACATTCTCAAAGCTCTAGGAAATCTGAATATTCCTGTTTTCTAATGCGTTCGAAAGATGACATCCTCGAATATATTCGTCATCATTCGTAGTAGCTGGCTTTCTTCCAGCCTCTGAACAACTACTGTGCTTGGTGTTTGAGCGTACTGAGCAGAACTAGAGTTTTTTCTTCGGAAAAGAGTGACTTATTGTGATCGGTTGCCATTTTTCCACTAGAAGTTCTCCAGATACGATTGCTTGCGAGAAACACTGAAACACGATTGCACTTAGGAACAACTAGTCTTCTGAGATGGCAAATTTTATTATTCGTATTTTGCTGAAATTGCCGCCAAATTTAAAAATATGAAAATCTGAAAAATTTAAATTAATTTAAAAATAATATAATGAAATCAACGGGCATTAGGTTCAGCTTCCTCGTGTTGGGGCCGAAAACTTATCGAGTGGACCCAGTGGCTAATGAGCAATGGACACAGTAAGCACAACATTCTACTTGTATCGTTAAAAAATGTCACCTGACTACTTCAGGAACCGTCACAAGTCTGGTCAACGTGATCATCGGTGACATATAGGTCTGTAATTTGTAGCATCTATCAGCTATCATTCATAAGGCTACATTCGCGCTGCCAACGACGTCCCGCAGCTACCCTACCTTACTCAATGGAGCATCAAATGCGAATTTTGTGACGATGCACATTGCATTATTCTTGAAACGAATGCAAATAAGGAAACGTGATCCGCACAAACTAAAATCCACTTCTCTTGATTATTAAGAATTCAGAAACACGGTAATTGAGTCACGTGATATCCGTCATAAATGCAAAGTACAGTTAGTTACATACATTAGTTAAACAGAAGCATTTCTTGGTTTTTGTACCACATTGTCTTAGAACAAGAAATTCGAGCTACATCACAGCGCAACATGAAGCACACTGCAGTTGCGTAAGCGTTCGAAGCGGTGCCGTGGAGTGTAGGGGTTAAAGCCATCACCCCACGAATCTGAGGTGGTACGGATTTCAGGTGAAGTATTCGTATACGGGATCGTAGATGAAGGAGAGGGGAGTGATTTCGTCCATTTCTTCCTAATTGCCGTAGAAAACGGCCCGGAAGATACGGCTTCGAGCGTTCCGGCGCGCTATTTTCTACAACGAGTCCGCTTGGAGCGCGCCAGCCGTGTGCACACGCCGCGTCTTCCGAGCCGTTTTTTACGCCAATTAGCAAAAAATGGACGGAATCACCCACCTTTCCATAATCTACGATCCCGTATACGAATACTCCACCTAAAATCTGTACCACATCAGATTCGTGGGCCTTTAAGGCAAACGGGCCACTGATAGCAGCACTCATCGCTGCAGTTCGCGATGGTCCCAACCGCCCTCTCCACCGCGCCGCTTCGAATGCGGCCGTCCACGCAACTGCGCTCTGCTTCATGTCGTTTTGACCCAACTGTACTTATGCGATTTCATTCAAAACACCACTTTTATAGCATGTTCTGAAAGGATGTGGCGCATTCGGCAAGAGATTCCGCTGTCTGCACAATCGGTCACGAAGCCCTTCATTCCTCCGGGATCGATAAATTGTACAGGCTAGGCACGCGTTCATGAACCTCAAACCTTTTGAGTTGAAATGGACGCGGTGGCTCATCCGATCTTATTGATTAATGTCTGACACTTTATCCTTTGTCACTTTTAATAAGGAGAAAGTAGAAGAAAACACAGCTTTGCCTTTTTGAGTGCTTTGCTGAGTAGTGCGGTTTCAGCGATTTCATGTACAAACAACTCGCCTTGATTTCTTTGATGAGATGAGATGAGACGGATTAGTAGCTTTGCAACATTTTGTTTGATAGTGTTTTTCGAAGCCATTGTGAAGTTTCCTTTTGCTTTACAAAACAAACATTCTCTCTCTCAAAAAAAAAAAACGATAGAAACTTGCCACCAAATAAATGACGAAAATAATGAACACAGCTACTTTAGTTTTGAGATCAAGCAAGAAAGGCACGTAGTAGTCCCTGAAATGTAAATAATTTGTTTTCAAATGTACCAACATCAGTAGGAAAATTACCACTCCACAGAATACTATAAATATGTAGTCAGTGTTTCCGTTCTTCGCGCCTACAGGCGCTTTTGCGGATTGCGTTAAATTACCTCATGTAGAATTGAAGTAGACAATAACTTTTGATTCCTACTAGACTAAATGAACAATTTCTTAGCTGCGTAGGGGATTCTGTCCAATAAAGTTGAATTGGCTTTGTAAGAGGCTTATTTCGGTCCCAGCTCAACACAGACGTCTATAGATGGTATCGCTTCATTATGTGTACAACAAGTAGTTACAACTAGTATCATAACGACTATTTGCACCTGTAGAAGCAGTGAGTATTCGAAACTCGCCACATTATGCTTAAAATTGTGACTTGATCTCAATTCAACAGTTTTTTTTTTTCGAAACCTGCGTGTTCTAGAGGGAAATTCTGTTGATATTTCAATTTGGTTTGGACTATTCAGACATATGGAATTACTAATGGAATGGAGTATTCGTATACGGGATGGGAGACTATGGAGAGAAGGGTGATTCCGTCCATTTCTTCCTAATTGTCGTGAAAAACGGCCCGGAAGATACGGCTTCAGGCGTAGTGGCGCAATATTTTCTACAGGGAGTTCGACTGGAGCGCGCCAGCCTTGTGCGGGGCCGCATCTTCCGGGCCGTTTTTTACGGCAATTAGCAAGAAATGGACGGAATCACCTCCCTCTCCGTAGTATCCTATCCTGTATACGAATACTCCACCTGAAATCTGCACCACCTCAGATTCGTGGGGTGATGCCTTTAATAGAAAATTCGGAATTTCCATGGATGTCAGCAGCAAAGTGCTGCTTCAGGTTACTGATTACCACTTAAGATTTCTTGGAGTAACCGGATTTTTTCAAGACGTTCTCGAAATAAAGATTTTGAAATGAATGTACCAAACGGATCACATTCACCTGAAAAATAAGCTCATTTTACCCCTGTTCTTGAGCTTGAAGTGGGCAGGTTCAGGTTTAGAGCGAATGTCAGCAGTCTCCTTTTCTCTCTGGAAAGTTTTTTTTTCTAAATAGAATTCTTTGATATTGGTCCTTTAGTGCTCTTTTCAACCTCTTTTCCGTTTTCGTTCGCTGCTGAGTGGGTTTTGTGACGAGACGAAATTCCATTGTCCACAGGTAAGCTCAGGCAAATTTTTTCTTGAAAAAAAAGAGCATCCAGCTATGAAAACACCCAATGTAAGAACGGAAACCTTTTGCAACTTCTTCTTCCGTCGCTTGACTACGGTAACGATCTTCTCTCGGCATGTCATTTAGCTCTTGCGCATGGATATCTTTCGCCTAAAATTTTTATGAAGAATAAAAAGACATTTGACATAGAAATAAGGGTCACACATGGAGAAGAGGAAACAGGATCATGCTTCGAGCATTCAAGTTATTTCAATTGCATCATTGAGAGAAGGCAAGCGAAAGCAACGAACAAGTTTTTATGAGGAAAACCAAGAATATGACTGCCGTGCCATATCCGCTAATCGTTCGCGCTTTTCCATCGACGCGTTCTCTCCGTTCACACAATAGGATTTTCTTCGATCAACTAATTTATTCTTGTATGGTTGGATATTAAAGAATCTAGGGGGTTCCATACAGAAACATTAGTAGGCCATAGCAACCTGAAACTCGGCGAGGTTGTATAAGCGGCTGCGTTGGAAGTGGCGCAGTGGAGTTAACAGCTGAGATCGAGATAAGTGAGATCCTCGTTAGCCTCACTCATCCGACTGAAGCTAGCGATAGTCGGTGCTGGTGAAGCTCCACTTCTGATTCCCCCTTCGGAAGTGAGATTTGCGACGGATAGAATGAAACCTCGCACCCTCGCACGTTATAACAGCAGACTTTCTTCGGGCTTATGATCATCTTTTTCATGGATTTCTAGCGACGCACATGACTTTCCATCTCCATAAAGAGAGGATTTCAGACCAGTGGAATACCTCAGTTCTTTCTAAAAAAAAAAAAAGAAGAAAAAACTGACCGAGTGATGAAGGACAGCCTTACAAGTTTAATCCTAGCAGAGATTCGGCTGCATGACCGCGTTGATTATCATGGGATTTGCCTACGAAATCACCTACACCTTATCTGTAGAATTCGGTTCCATCAACCCTTCCCCTCCCCCCTCCCCTTTCTTCCCTCTTTCTCGCTTAACAAAGCCTTCCATAACAGTACTACAGTATGTATTATAAAATAAATATTAAAAAAAAGAAAGGAGCATTCGTGCGGATGGAAGATTCCTTCAATAAATTCGTTCTGCGGACATGTTATTCGAGAAGCACCAATAAAGCAGAGACGATTCAAAAAATTAAAAAAGCAGGGAAGAGAACGCGATTGCAAATGAGTAGAAAGAAATTACTGTTAATGAAGGACGTCTATTGCGACTACTCAGGAATACAACTTAGCGGCCGTACAATCTCGAGGCCCAATTGGTGAAACTTCATCAATTATGTAGAGTTCCATGAGTATGGAAAATGGCTTAAAGCAAGTACTGAATGGACTGCTCAGTATGTTCACTCCTATTTTGGTAAGGTCAGGTCCGATGTCATTTCCAATGTGTGTGTCAAACGCTTGCGAGTGCACTAGGAGACGTGCTGTGCAGTCCCCTTTGCTGCTTTCATACAACTCCCCACTTACTTTAATACTGTAAAATAAAACACGAAAAGAAAAGGGGAAATCACCTTAATGCAAGGCAAGCATGAGTTCCTTCCTGCCAGTTCCACCTTCGCAGAGACAACCATTAAGCCGGCAAAAAAAGTTACCTGAACATACTTCTTTGTATATGCTTTTTGCAATTCTTGCTAAATTATGTAGCAAGCTCGCTGCTCTCTGGTCTTTAAACTAAAGCGTCGTTTGCATTGAACCAAGCTCTACTGTACCTGTGCTCTTTACTTGTTTCAAATATAATTGTGTCAGTGTTGCACCAAAACAGAGAAACATCGCCTCGCTGTTGGATGAGATGGCTTGCGGACCCTTCCGCGGCTGCGATAACTGCATGCGTTATGGGTGGCTGGAGTCCGGAGGAGAAATTTTAAAATTCACTAATTTAATTGAATTGGATATCATTCGATGGCTAATTTCTTCGCCATTAAAACTGTCCACTTCAAACATGAAGATTCTATATAAGAGTCACGGAGAGCAAGCATTTGTAAAAACAGTAATATTTTTCCCTCACTTTGGCTTGCTGAAGTCCACCTCCAAGGTTCATAATTTGGTGACTTCGATGTCGCATCTTAAAGGGGAGAAAGGATTCTAGAAAAGTACCAAGTTTCTAAGCTGAAACATTTTCGAACGTAGATCGCCAAAGGCTACTCAGAAGTCTGATCAAACAATCAAACAGAGCAAAGTTGTTTATATTTGATATCAAAAAGCCTCGGATTTTCCAGAGATAAACCTCAGAAATCGAAATGTTGCCGAAAATAAGTAGGTCTCTGATAAAATACCGTATTAAATCCTCTCCAGCTGGAAAAGCAAGTCGTTCAATCAACTTGAATTGTGTTACATCTGCCAAGTTCAGAAAATTTCAGAACTCTCTAATATACATATGAATGGGGTACCAAAATGTGTACTACAATGCCTATTTTAAGAATATTTAACTATAAATTTATGCTTCTCGCATTTTATTTGCACCAAATGTAATATGTCGTCAAGGCGCATTTATTTCAGAGTCTAGTTCTGTAATTTGTAGCCGCTGGTTATTTAGAAAATAATTGCTTCCATAGACGTTTTTCAAAGATCAAAATGAGCTAAATAGGTAGATGATGTCATGACGAGTCGACTAATGTCCAATGTTAATGTTTAATGATATAAGGCAATATAAATCAAGTTAGGGGAAACAAAACGCGGGTCCGCGTCCGTTTTCTGGCGAAGAATTACCACGCATACTGTACGCAGTTGCGCGACCCTCAGTCGTTTTGACCCGACTCTAACAAAAGATTTGTCGATAGTGATCCAGTTCTATACGACATATTTGCAAGAATACAAAGGGTTCAGCTTCAGTAACTTCTCAGCAGATTTGTCTGAAAGGACAAAAGACTTCTCCGGAACAGATCTGACACCGAACAGATTTTTATCGATCCTAGAGGGATAAAGGCCTTAGATGGCCCGAACCAACGACTGCGCAGAAATAGTGGTGATCTTTTATCGATGCTCTACACGACCCTGCAAGAGTGCATGCGCAGAAAATCCGCGCGTTTAGAGCAATAATGTACTGCAGTAGCTGTGAACGTTTCTTTCTTTTCTCCAAAGGTTTCACTTTTCACTGTCGTCTACATATTTTTCCGATACCTGGTACAGCCATGTGAAAAACATGCATGCAGACGTCATAGCACAGAAGCCCTCGACCGCGATAATATCAGTGAAAGTTCCGACACCAAACGACAACACCTACAACAACATTGGAACAGAAAGGCAGGTGGATTTATCAGAGACCTTTATTTGAAAAGAAAGCCTACATCAGTAATTGATGTAATGAAAATAGCGACGGAAGCCTCACTTATTGCTTCGACCATTCTTTTTTTCAACACAGCATGGGAGTTACCTGGAAATGAACATCAATCAACTCTGTTCAGAAAAGCAACAGTACATGAAGTGGGGTACTCATGCGTACTCATGCATTTGAAACGTACCAGGATACCTCAGCTCAGTGTTGTGCCATGCCGCAACAGCAATAAACATGTCGTCAACTCCAATGGCTGCAACTGGTTTTCGTCAAAAAGGGATTTGATAGAGGATATAAAGGAACAAAATTACAACAAATAGGAAACCGGAGAAGAAAAACAGGAAAGGAAGTTTATTTTTGATCGACTTACAAAGTACTAGGAATGGAGCCACGAGAGTAATCTCAGCAAAGAACATTCCGCACCAGAGGTGAAGACCGATACCGCTAAAATAGAGACAAACAGTACAACAACTAGACAAAGAGTTAAAGATAATCAGAAGATTCATCTTTGAAATTTGTCTTATATTGGCAAAAAAAAAATCAGTATAGTAAGTCGATTTTGCAAACATGCATGGAAAACTTTACAAAGAAAGGACCTTGGAATTTTTTACAAGACGATTTTGGAGAAAATAAGTGATTCTGTATTGCTACTGCAATTTCCTCCTAGACCATTTTGCATCAAAATATTTTCAATCCGTCGCCGTATGTACTGTTGTGTACGCCATCGGCTTTACAACAGTTTCTGAATCGAAATCCCTGCAGGTGCTATACAGTTCTCCATTCGAGAAATTACTTGAAGAATACTCGAAGTCCTTGCTGAACCGGCAAGCACCTTCAGCACCTGAACTCAAGTATGTACAACGACCAACGTGCACCTCGATCGAATCGGGGTTCTGGTCCGTATCCAAGGAGGAAAAAAGGAGAATCTGGTGGAGATGAAGGAATGCTGAATGCTGAAATATCTTCCTCCGTATGGATTCGTGAGATAATGAAAAGGTTCCGTCCAATATGGATCGACGAAAGGATATCTAATTCGCGGAGACATAACTATCTTCCACAAAAAGCTACCTGTTACGGATCCGAACAATTATCGAGTAATCTCATTGCTGTGTTATATTCAAGGTCTTGGAGCGGGTTATCCAGGACCGACTTATCCAGGACCGACTTACCAAACATTGCGAAGAAACAACACCCGATGAGCGAGCTGACCATTGTCCTGGCCCATCTACGCCTGACCTAATGTTCATCAGAGACTGAAGTGTGGCATCGGTACTCAAAGCCGACAGAGTTGGCCTTTCTAAATTTTGAGTTCCCTCAGTGTGGCCTTCTTCTCAACGGGTTTCGCGTATCATGAAAATTCGTTCGCCTACTTAATGAAATGAATCAACGAATAACCACTGCAGCTCGAACACCAGCCGGATGTATATCATCGTTTGAAGTGGCAGCTGGAGTAGACAAGAGGCAGTCGCAGGATGCTTGCTATTCAACTTTGATGAGATAATGCGAGGGACAGCCGATAAATCTAGTGTTGACATCGTTGTAGCACCGTCCTTTGACCTCGTGTCCTTTGACCCATCTTTAGTACGCCGACAGTGTTTCTACACCCGCGGAAGGCAGTACGAAACTCAAACATGTTGCCCACCTTGAAATAAGCTAGCTTCACCTTGTAGATTACTTGTGCCGTATGATGGTTGTAAACAGAAGTTGGTCTCCTCGACCTGCGGCGGGAACCAGAGTGGACGGATAAACCATCAATTTCGTGTATGAGTTCTGCTATTTGGGTTGCATGCTAGCGGCAATAGCAGAGATGCTGTCTCTCGTGCCTGCCGCTATTCTTGATGCTCTCGTGTCACTGAGTGGTCATTTTTGACATTGGGCATGTAGCGATGAAGATTATTTCACTAGATGTCGATGTAGTGTATCGGGAATGACATGTGCAGAACATCAACACCTTGCGGAGTCATCAAAGTGGCCAAAGGAAATTATGTTCCCTTGTTTGTTTGTACTGAGGGTATCAGAAAAGCTAGTTCAGGCTGCTCTAAGAATCCTGTCAGGTTTAAGCTGTGAGAGCCTCCGAGCCGAAAGCAAATGTTCTTTGGACTGAGGTGGTGAAAGAGGACCTGAAGGCACTGATAGACAAGTACGAGGATAGTCAGACGAGACGAGACGTTTCGCAAGATATGGAATGGATCGATTCTGTGAGCTCTTGCTGAAGATCGAGAAGGTTGAGCTGAGTTATGCTCATATATGATTTTATCGGCGGACAACATCAGCCCGCCGACTAATTTAACTGAGTCACCTCAGAGCAGCTTTTGAGAAGCTCGGAGAGTCAAAATCTGCTTTCAAATTCGGAGATTTACTTCCTGACCTTATTGTCTTTGCCAGGAATCCAGAGTTCTGTAGTGCCTTCCGGCTTCCAGAGTTTTCGCAGCCTTTATATTACTACAGAGGTCTGCCTTACCTAGAACTTTGGGAACTCCTGAGACACAATTACTTGCGGAACTTTCATGACACTATATTATTCGAACCAGCGCATTCTGTTTTCTTTAAAAACTAACGATTTTTTCATTAATTTTGTGGCCATTTATGCGTCTCTGTTTTTAACACTTAAAAAGAGAAATACTGAGAAAGGTGGAAAATTTTTCATACATTCCCCTTTCTTTCCCTGTGACATCCTTTGATCATTAAGCATTATGACGCTACATTGCCATCGAGGTGCAATATGTATGTACTTGAACGACCAAGAAGAAACACAGCCGAGAACATGCTCAGAAGAGCTGGCATTTCGTTCAAAGCTCGATATATCCACGTGTTGCTACACTTGAACATTATCGTTTTTAACTTTCCGTTTGTCGCTGTGTTGTTTACAGATCAGTGATTAAGAACCATCGAGACATAATCAATTGTTGCTGGGATTTATATGTCGCTCAAGGACATCTCGGAATTCGTATGGTGCAGCTTAAATGCTTCCGATTCCCAAGAGCAGCAGAGGCTTCTCAAAATTCAGTCGAAAAGGTGTAAGAGACATAGTTTATTTTGTGTCAAATAAATTCAATGGAAATGTTTGCTTGTTTTCTTGCCTTTTCTTGCCGACAATGAGCACATTCACAGCTGCATAGAAAATGACATGTGGAAATGTTTTTGCGTTGATTTGTTACTTACTATTTCTTATGATTAGACTGCAGAAATAGAAAAGAAATAGAATAATGGTATGGAAAGCCATTAATGTTGAGGCAGTACTCCTACTCCTGGAGCTTCAGAAGAGGTTCTTCAAAGTTGATGATGAAGCTTAGCAATTGAACCATCATTAGCTTTACATTACTTGCTACAAGAGATCGTAAGGATGTCATAAGGATGTTTACCTGAAGATAGCAAGCCCAGATGAAAGAACGCCGCCGAGAGCCAATATCGGCTTCGAGCGCAACCAATCCACACCAACTATAGACAAAAAATTGGGAATGTAACCATAGCCTCCAACGTAACTGATGTGTTCACCTACCAGTGATTCGTCCGTTCCTTCTACGAATGTTCCATTTCATGGCATAGAACGATGTAAATGCAATCAGCACGATCACAGTGACTGCAAAGTACGGCTTCAGTCGGTTCGCGTTCTTTGTGAGACCCTGATCCACGATCCGAGAATGCTTTATGTGACACTTAAACAATCTGTAGGAAGTTTTTAAAGAGAACGTAGTGACCTTTCCTATCAAATTTTATTAGCTTGTAAGAAAATAATTTAAGACCTCTGGCCTCTGTGAAAATTGTACCGCTAGCAGCATATGAAGCTAACCTTGATTAAAGGATTTTCATCGAATTTCGCGCGAACGTGCCTTGTTGCAGCTTCCTCCCATTCCTTTGCCATCTCATCTAACGTCGGCGTATCAAAGCGGAGGAAAAACCACAGCCTCATTGCACGAGCTGTCTAGATGTAAGTATGTGTGAAGAGAACTCTCATGGAATAGATTTTACATCACAAATCGAAGAAGACTGAAATTAATAGATACACACCACTTTTGAGGTTTTTTTCACAAATAGCATCATATAGAACTAAAAATTAACAGTAGAACACAAACTCCCTTGGTTGTATGCTAAACTATATACTGCTTATCCGAAAATAAACTTACTCGTACATTATCTCATTCAGCCTTAGCTTAATTCATTGCATACATCTACAAAATCATTTATACGTCGAATTGCAAGCACAATAAAGGCAGTATAAAGGAAGACGAGATGTGAGAACACCCCAGAAAGCTTCAAAGGTATTTCCTTCACTTCTACGGCTTAATTTCCCAAATGCTCCCTGGGACCTGTGCAAAGTCGGGAAATTTCTCAGAAACATGTGCCTAGTTTTTTTTAAACTGCATGCTCCGGAGTCTATCCCTCCCCGGGGTGAAACTGTAGAGTGAAGCATAAATTCTTTTCTCAAATTTCTTCCAGGGAACAGATTTAGCTTTCAGTAATACACCTGATGTGATTGAATTGCTTTGCCCTCTGATCGTGATGTGGACAGATAAGCAGGAAATGATTTCTTTTCTAGAGAGACGAAGAGACGAAACAGATGAATGCATGGTCAAATTATGGGTTCATTTCTTTCCGTACTTTTTTCATATAGAAATCCAGCACCCAGTCGCTTCTATAATTAGTCCTGCGCTGGGCGTCGCAAATTTGTGATGATGATAGACGTAAAATGTATGGAAACTTCGACTTGAGGTTGATCAAAGCCAAGCAGAATTGAAAAAGAGGTATTACTGTGAAAATTGCTCCATTGGGTACTTTTGTCAGGTGACTATGATGTCAGCGAAGTGAATTAACCAAGTGGTCTTACCAAGCCAAATTCGAAAGGAAGAGGAGGATACGAGTACTCTCTACGTTAAAGCAATAACTAGCTTTTGAATAAAAACATTCCGAGATGCGCCACTACATGTGGCGTATCATGATTTTGAATTATGGAGAGAAGAATGTAGCATATTCAGCATCCGAAATTATGGACCAAAGGAAACCACTCAAAATGAACTGGGATTTATACGGCTGGGGAGAATGCAAGAGATATGATTTCGAGCAGTTTACAGCAAAAAATCACGTCTTGAAGATCCTGACCTTTATTGTATCGTTTGGAAATGTTTCTACCCCTCCGACGTTAAAAGCAAGGTAAACCGGTGTGCCTCCAGGATTCGCTTGCGGATAACTCACTGCGATTCCTCTGAAACAAAAAAGCTACGTAATGATCTGAACACAGGTTATCACCTAGAACTTAACTGACTCTACATAACGGTACGTTCTCATAGCTGTCAACACGAACTTATATTTGTCGACATTTCTAATTAGTGGAGGAGGAGTTTTCAACAAGTATGCAGCAAGTTACTTTCGGTACTTGATGCGTTATTCCCCCCACCGTAATGAGAGAGCGATTGTCACGACGAACATACGCACTGTTGACTGAACACGAAATAAAGACTAGAAGTGGAAAAGCTGGATGCAGATTTCTAGTTGCACCTTTTCTTGCATCCGGCCATTAAAAGGTCCTTTTATCCTTCTTCTTTATCATACTTCTGCAGCTCTGCTGGAACTTTTTTTCAACCTTTGAACATCTACATCCTCTTTCGAATAAATACTGCAAATTTGTCAACGGCTCTTTTCCACGCCTTGCGAAGAGGTACCTCAGCAGGCATTTCACTTCTGTAGGAAGGCGCAACCAGCCACGCAAGTCGTCACGATTACGAATAGTTGTGAAACGACTGTTCAGTGATGACGTTGTTAAAAAATTCAATAGACCACTTGCCTTGCTTCGAGTTCATGGCGACGCTTCAGTAATGTAATAATGCTCGTTTGTCGGTAGCACTCACCGTACCAGTTCATGCAAATATCCTAGGGAGGTTGAATGTATGAGCGAACTTCAAATAAAGGAAGTGCCACGAAGCTATGTACCTGAAATGTGACATTTTCGTTGACAACAGTAGTGTCATTCACTCTCCACTGATCTCTCATCGGGAAGAACACGTTCGATGCGACGTCAGCCTCAAGTCTTTGAATCTCGTCCAAATATGAGCCTGTATTTTAGGACATTACAAGTGAGATGTTATTAAGAAGGATAATTGAGTCCAGTGTTGAACTTGCAATACACCAACCCTCTAGTAGATTCGGATATGTATCGTTCTCTGTTGATCTGCCGTGGACGACAAGGTACAAGTACCTGTGCCATTCGAACGTCCGCTCTGGGAGGAATTCGTTTGGTTTCAACGGCCATAGCTATAAAAAAACGCTTTAAAAATTGCAGAGACAGAAGAACTTTGATGATATCAGCATCACTGTACTGAAAACAACCAGTCTGTAACAAAAGAAAACTTATAATTAACGGTTTACACTATTTCTATAGCAAGTATTGTGTAGACAAAAGTTGGAGCAAGAAATCTGCGGCTGCTTGTCACCATCTGCTTCCCGTCTAGTTTATCGCTGGTCAAATTAAAATTTTTTATCCAGCATATATATATATATATTTTTTCCGGGATTTTTTTTTTAAATTTGGTCAACTTTGAATAGTTTAACTAATATTTTTTACATATCAATTAATAATTAAGTGGCGTTGATCAAATTAAGTAATAAGTCTATTATCATGATATACAATAACGAACTTAGTCCGTCTGTGTGTTTGTCTGTGTGTCACGAAATTCGATAAAGGGGTGCGACGAGTCCACCGGCGTCGGGTTGGGGCGCCGGTGTCAGATAGCTATAAAATGGGGTGCGACGGGTCCTATGTTGTGGAATTGGTGTTCCTTGGTGCAGTAGAAGTAGTGAACATGAAATGACGTGAATATCACTATCGTAGTGATATTCACGTCGATCGCGTAAACTGTAGGTTGCTACGTATTGTATTTGATCAACCGCTCGCACGTGTGCTTCCTCTTTTTCAAGAAAGGATGTAAGCAGCATCAGGAGACATGCTAAGAAAAAGATATGCGAACGGACCATAGAAACCCACTCTACCACCTTGGGGCTCACCAATCCGACGTAGTGGAACACGTCTCTCCCCACTCTATAGCTTTCTGGCACCGGCGCACCATTCCGACCCCGTGGGACCCGTCCCACCCCATTTTACAGCTATCTGGGCACGAATTCGACGCCGTACAACCCGTGTCACCCAATTTTACTGCGGTGAGGCTCCAGCGCACCAAAGCGACGCCATGGTATCCGTCTCCCTCTTTTTTTCGAACTTCTTGACTGACACACACACATACTGAGACGCACACACGTGACAGAATAAACTCGTTATTATATAGCATGATAGCTTGCAAATGTGGAAGTATACATTCACATAAAAGTTTATTTACCCTTACTAACATATGAGCCAACAGAGATGTCTGCATAGCTTTTTGCAATGGTGTTCACCTATCAGGTGCATGGCGATGGTTCGGCACCTCACCAGTGCAGAGTTTTGCAGCATTGTAGAGTATTTTCGTGACACACAGACAAACAGACACGGACTAGGCGCGTTATTACAGCACCAGTCTGGATGTCCGGCTAAAGCCGGACTTCAGACCTTCTGCGGTTTTAGTTTCGCTCCCTTTCAATGATCAATGAAAGTTCATAGTAGTGGCATTTTCTGTAACATTAGATTTGCGTTTTTTAAATAACACCTTCCTTCTCTTTTTTATATAAATTAAAGCGAAAGATTACAGATCTTTCGTTCTAAACGCGTCAATTCTACATTTGGAGAATCCAAGATAAGTTCCACATCAGATAATGTAAACTGTTGGGTACTATTTAAGCAGCCGTTTGTGTGGGTGTTTCCACTTTCTGAAGAGGGGATGCTACCCAAGTTGAGGCAAAAGTGCAAGGAAATAGATACGCACAGGATTCAGATAGGGGTGTAATGAGCGCGTGCAGTGTCTGGCGACGGCGGTGGACCCATCGCACCCCCTTCTATAGGTATCTGGCGCCGGTGGACCCGTCGCACCCTTTTCTAAAGGTATCTAGTGCCGGCGCACCAATCCGACGCCGGTGCACCCGTCGCAACCCCTTCTATAGGTGTCTGGCGCCAGCGTAACAATCCGACGCCGCGGAACCCGTCGCACCCCTTATTATAAGTGTCTGGCGCCAAAAACCCATCAGTATCATCAACTGCTACTCACCAACATCAGTAGCTGATGAGTCCGAATTGGACGCGTTTTACGGAGAGCTGGAGGAATTGATCCGTAACGGGAAGTCCTTCTACAAATTCGTTGTCAGAGACTTCAACGCAAAACTAGAAAAGGCTAGAGAAGAGGAATACAGGATCCGAAGATTTGGACTAGGGGAGGGAAGAGCCAAACAGAAGAATGAGAGCAGCATAGGCAGCATTCGCACCCGTCTAACTACGGACCAACGGACGGACCAACATCTTCGTACCCATCTGTTTGTGTGGACAGCTCTTCCAGCGCTCTGTTACGCAATAGAGACGTGTAGGAAGCCACTTACTCCCCACAGAGTCCTTGAGAGATGTCTTCTGAAATTTAACTGGCGCACACAACACCTAGCCAGTCTTCGGAGCTCCGACTTAAAAGGAATGTCCCGTCTTTGCAATCCAGCGGAATATATATCGAAAGCAAAGCATAGATGGGCCGGTCACATTATGAGAAGAATCGATGATAGATGGACTAAGAGAATGATAGAGTGGATCCCAAGAGATGCTAAACGCTCTCGATGGCGACCGCAAACGAAATGGGGTGACAGGTTCTCTACATGGATGGACCAGCTGGAAGCTCAGCTGAATACTGCCCAAGGACCTCGTCAACGTCACTCACGAAACTTGAAATCTTGGATGACAATGGTGAGTGGTGAGGGACCGAAACGAGTTGAAGAGATGCCCGCACGTCCAGTGAAGATGGGCCATCTGAGTATCTAAGAAAGTAGTATTTATTATTTGATGTAATCACAATCCCCACTTACAGAAACATTTGAGGTGCACCTTTCATCGTTTTTTCAAGTAAAGGAGGAATTTCACTTTGGAAGGAAAGGTGAAAGTCTTCTGTTTTGAAGAGAATTAGGAACAGACTTTGATGGTAATGCTCCTCCCATATGTAAACCAACTAATAATAAACAAATTTGCATATGTTGAGTTTGTCTTTAATTTGTTTCAAAGATCGATTCTCGGCACAAGATCCGTTTTATTGAATCGTTGAGGACCAGCGCCATTGCAATCACTTGTGATCTTCTCAAGCTCATCTTATATCTGGGGGTTAGGTTGTTTTGTATTTGTTAGGGACTCAAAGATTTATAGGCATCTTGTCAGTTTTGAGGATTGCTGTGGAGGAAGAAACTAGCTGTCAAGTGGTGGTCTGATTGGTGGCGTCCTCAACATTCTCAGGAAACCAAAATGTTAAGGTTAGAAGCAAACCTTCCCTTATTTTCTTCACATTAAGAGATTCACCGCATCTGTCGATGAACTCTGTAAAATGGCAGGGGCTTGCTATCCCTGCACTGCAACTGGCAACCGAAACCGAACTTGTGCCACGCGGGCTTGTAATCTCAAACTTGGGAAAGTGAAATGTCAGTGATGACACATCGGAGTGTCACCCGTGACGCCGTGGGTGTCACCGCCACACTTTCCAAGCTGAAATCGCAGCGATAGCATGCGGTTCGCTGTTTTCGAGGGAATACGAGGAGGAAGAGGTGAGAAGACGATCTGTGGTGGTTTTCGGCGGTTCTGGAGAGTTTTGTGTGTTTCGGTTGTCAACCGTGTGTTTCGGTTGTCAACCGGAGATGGGTAAGTGAAGTGTCAGTGGTGACACTCGAGGCCGTGTTCTCGACACCGGCCTGTGGCGCGTCAGCGAGTGGTGCTGGCGCCACGGCGTCAGCGCCATTCGATCCGGCGTGGTCGATTTGTGGGGTGTGGGCGAAGGGTGGGCTCGAAACGCCTCGGATTCAGCCGAATTCTGAGTGATTCCGGGTGAAAAGGCCGCGCGCGCGATCACCCCACGAATCTGAGGTGGTGCAGATTTCAGGTGGAGTATTCGTATACAGGATGGGAGACTACGGAGAGGGGGGTGATTCCGTCCATCTCTTCCTAATTGCCGTTAAAAACGGCCCGGAAGATACGACTTCATTCGTTTTCCCGCACCATTTTGTACAAGAGGTTCGATTGGAGCGCGCCAGTCTTGTGCGGCGCCGCATCTTCCGGGCCGTTTTTTACAGCAATTAGGAAGAAATGGACGGAATCACCTCCCTCTCCGTAGTCTCCCATCCCATATACGAATACTCCACCTGAAATCTGCACCACCTCAGATTCGTGGGGTGATGCCTTTAAATAAGTTAAGTTAAATAAAGTTACCCAAGTTTGAGATTACAAGCCCGCGTGGCACAAGTTCGGTTTCGGTTGCCAGTTGCAGTGCAGGGATAGCAAGCCCCTGCCATTTTACAGAGTTCATCGACAGATGCGGTGAATCTCTTAATGCTAAGAGGGATTCATGTAGGACCATTCAAATCTTCTGAGCTCACAGTGTTAATGAAATCATTGGGTGGCATTGCTTGGAAATCGATAGCCTTAGCAAATCAAAAGCAAATTGAAATCCCAAGATTAAATATTTTGCGCCATCGGATGGCTTAAGTACGAAGTATCTTTTTAAGAAGTAAGTGACAGACCTCATTCATAATCCTCTCCTCTTCCCAAGAAGGTGCCCCTACAGGTGTGTACAATCTGAAATGTTTCGCTTCGTCGTCCGACATATCACAATGAATATACGTGCAAGGTATAATTAACCTTCTTGCATCCAATACGGTTAGTTCTTCGATCCATAAGAATCCGCATCCCAAAACAGAGGTCAGTATTATAGGAGCGACAATGAAGAACTAAAACGGAACAAAGGTGGAATCGAAAGAAAATGATCTGAGGTGCATCGTAGTACGAAATTCTATATGCGCGAATTTTTACGAGTATATTGTTTCGTGTTCACAAAAGATATACAACTTATCCACATCCTTGCACACCCTTAATATTCTCGTTAAAGCTGCGGCAGTCTTTTCCGGCACTCTTTCAATTTCTATTCTGCAGCAATTTTATTGAACGAAAATATGGAGGTTTTGTATAGTTTGATATCAATGCTACACAGGATTCTAAAAGAGGTGTAGTTCCAGCAGTGAAAGAAACTTTGCCGAAAACGTTAAAATGTCTCTATTCTTGTACACACGTCCACAAAACTTCACTAATTCAGAAATGAATGTAAGGTGTAAATCTCTCTAAATTGTTTACAATTCACTGTCTAAAAATAAGAAGAACATCTGATGAACTAATGGTTCACTTAAGAGAGGAGAACCAGATTTTTAGAACACTAGTTTCCAAATATAGAGAGTGGATAGATCTTTCCCCCCTTTAAACCCCCCCAAATGTTGGGGGGGGGGTATTTTTGGGGGGGTTTTTTTAAAAAGGGGGGGGGGAAAGGGGGAGGGGGTGATTCCGTCCACAAAGGCCCGGAAATACAACCTCTTTTTTTTCCCCCCTTCCCCCCCCCCCCCCGGGGGAGCCTTTAAGATAAGCCAATACGCCCAAGTTCAACTAAGGACCGTTAGTGAACGCATACGCAGACTATACGCATACCAAGTTTTGATCCGATGCAATTTCTCTGTATATCCTACTGTATTCTGTCACATATCCTTCTGACCAAATTTTGCAGCAATTCATCAACTAAAGACGATGAATTTAAAAATTTAACTGGCCTTCGTACCTCAACTAAAGTAACAAGGCTATGATGAAGTTTTCAAACGATCTCTTTTGGATCCGATCACGATGCACTGCCATTAAACGCGAAGACAACTTACAATGTAGTAATCAACGAGTAGATGCTGCGTGTACCATCGGAAGGCCCTTTCCAGTGGTTTGTCGAGTGTAGGAAAAATACATCTCATCACTCGGATTTCGCGTTTCCTCCAAGACTTGTTCGTGGATCCTGTCACGCACGCGGAAAATCACTGAGAGACCGGGTGCACTGAAAAGCTGATGTTAGATTTAAAAAATAAGGGTTATGGTGTGAGTGACAAAAACATTGGAAGCTTGCAATTATTCGTTTGGAGAAGACATACAATGGCGGGCAAAAGTTTAGCTACTTTTTCTTTTTCCAGCTTTTCCTGTGCGGACAGTTGCGTAAACGGCTGCGTCCAAAGAGGTGCAGTAGGGACAGCGGTTGGAATCGAGGTGGGACCATGGTGAACTGCAGAGATGGTTGGCGATAGCGAGGACCCCTACCGGATTCAAACCGCTTCGCTCCACCTCCCCGCTTACGCAACTGTCCGTGGTTCATGTTTTGACCCAACTACATAATCAATGATTTTGTTTGAAATGAAATTATCGACAAATTCGAGCGGAAGAAATATTTTTTGTTTCCTTGATGTTCACTGTCATGTTCTTGATATGAAATTGTTTCGTCTGAATCTACATGCTTGATCCAGTAATGGTTGGCGCATATTTGCTCATGATCATAGTAATCGATGAATCTTCCTTGCTTCCCATGGAAAATGTAAAGGGAACAATGCTGCGGTCGCACGGCTTATCAGATCTTGGCTGCTATTAGTCATTAGGGGAATTCAAGTCTGAACTCATCCATTTTAAAGGTTCAAGTTCAGCGGTGGTGATTCCAATTGCCACAGCAACTCCGTTAAAAAGGAAAATACTGCAGAAAGAAAATCTGCAGTTTTAGATTTGTTGAAAATAAACGAACGTTTGGCAACCTCCCAGTTCTTTTATTGTTTGCGTTATTTCTGTCTTCTCTCTTCGGTCCTTTGCGATGTTCTACACTTTGGCCATACAAGCTTTTTTACATGTAAGTACAAAACAAGGACTTGCTCCAAACGTGCAAGATCTAATCATCGGTCGTTTCTTCACGTAAAAGAAGTTGTTGTACGCTAGTATATTAAGTACTTTCACTAGAATTTGTCAACGTTTCGAGAAGCAGGAAGTTGTGAGGATTCTTGGTCCAAAGAAAACTAGGGGGAAATTTGTTGTCAAGATTCTTAGAGGTTTTCAGCAGTCCGCATCTAACTCAAATGTTAGTCAAACAAAGGTTGATGTTCAAAGAGATTTGGCCACATTTCTGAAGACTTTCCTTTCCGTTTTCCTGGACCACACAACGCCGTTCATGTCCAGGTTGGCTGTCTTATGGAAGACCCTGCAGGGAGGCGTTGGTCTCCGTGAACAACAGAATGACCTGAACAGCACTTGCAAAAAGCGAACTTCTATTAAACGCAACAGGATTCGCACACAGCAGGAATTTGATATTTAGCATCGAATCTAGCGTTGATTGGGCATCGAGCATAAGTCCCTCCATTGATTCTGAAAAGCATAACCATCGCCCATCACTGAATAGCTGAACGGTTTCCCAGGAGGTGTTCTACACAACAGCCCGCCAGCGTGTAAGCGGCTTTCCCTAGTTCTGCATGACACGGAAATCGCTGGAAATTTAGATAATTTCGAACATCGGCTGAATAAATGTGGATTCTCATCAACTCCTCTAGAAATCATGCCGATTCTTTGAGTAGTTTTCTTCGGCCACTCCTAGAAATTTTCATGATAACTTCCTGCTTTCGAAAACGTCAAAAAATTCTAGTAACAGGACTTGGGTGAGAATATATCGGACAACTACTTTTTTCTTCTGTTCCCGAAGAAACAACTTTAATAACTGGCTTTCGCCCATTTAGAGCAACCTCTTATAACAAGAGAAGGTTGAATTAACACAAAGAATACAAAAACTGAAGAATTGCTAAAATTCTTTTTGCCCTATTTCAATAAATCTAACGTTGCAGATTTTCTTTCTGCAGTTTTCGCCTTTTTTAGATGGAACTTCATTAGATACATCACTTTCGATTATAGATTTGATTTGACGAAGAAAAAAAAGTAGAGCAGAAGCTCGGAGGCTAAAATGCTAGACTTTTGTCCGACGCTTGTATACATATATATCTCGATACCGATGTACTACATTGTCTTGCTAAGGTGCAGTCAGAGTCTTTCTCGGTACATCGCACGGAAGGATTTTCGACTTAGAGTGTGTGATGGGGTTCCTTCTTTTATATCGTGTAGACCTGTAAGGAAGTTGACTTTTAGGCTGCGACACTCGGCTTCATCATTTTTTTCGCGCTTCTCCGCCACGCCAACAGGGTTTGCAGACTCGTCAGAAGCCCTTCAGAGAATTGTCGACGTTATTGATGTTTACCTATTTTTCTTATATAAACGATGAAAATTACTAATGTTTTCCCCATTCATTGATCGCAATTTTTATTTGTGCCAAGAAACTTTCACACTTTCTAGGATAATCTATTATTGTCTAAGATAATCTATAGAGGAACGCTCTCTCGTGATTTGGTATTCACTTTAGTTTTTTTTTTGTTTTTTTAGCAGACTTGCTTTCCCAAACTGATTCTTATGCTTGAAAACTGGGTTACCAGCGGTGGAGGCTGGCGAAGAAGCTTGGAGCTCGCGCTGGTTTTCCATAAAATGCGAAAATGTGGTTGCGAAGTTACTGCACAACTCGCAGAGGACTTCTATGTGCTGAGTGGGATTAATTGTCCAAGGCTTCCATAAACGACTTTTCTCCAGTCGAAGGTCTAACAATCCCTCTTCTTTTACAAGCGCACAGTTTTGTTGCTATTTCACTGTGTAGAAAAGTTGCAATCCAGCCCGTAGCATTTAAAAACACAGAAGTGACGCGACGCACTTCGAAATGGGAGATCTCTGGGAGGACATGTCTACTATGCTTCAGATGGTGAGGAGGCTTGAGGATGCGATTTGATGAGCTTCTCTGCAGTGCGTCACTTTCTCTAAAAGAAGAGAGGATTGCAGCTCATTTCTTAATGATGCTCCAAGCCTTCTCTCCTGCTCTTCCTGCTCACTCAGTCGTATGGGTCTGGACAGATCGACGTCCACGATTCAACGTGTGTGCAGAGAACGAGATTGAATACACTAAGATTTCAACTCTAAGACGAAAAGTACAAATCAGTCCTGACAAAGCACAAACTTCTCGAATACACAAACTTCCGTTGGCCACCTGGAGAAGCCCCACGTACCTGTACGACTATCGAATCTTGCTACTTCGGTCCTAACATGCCCTTATCACCAAAACACTAACAAGGAAACAATGGGGATCTTTTGCATCGGCATTTAGGGCTACTTGATCTTCTTTTTTTGAGTAGCTCGATCAAACGCAAAGATGAGACTAAGATGAGACTTGAATTTCCAGCTTTTGTGGGACAAAGAATCTCACAAATTCCTAACTTCTTCATTACAGCAAACTTCAGTTTTCACACCTAAAAGGCTTGCACTCTATTTTGTGTTGCGATCTTCGTTGACCAGAAAGGCTGTCGACGAACTGTTTCTCAGCTAATGTCAACATTTTTAAAACCCGACATATAGAAATTCCTCAATGTTTTGAGGCGCACAGTCGTGGAACATACATAAAGTATACAATTTCGGTTTCTTAAACTGTCGACTAGAAAAGTTTTGGACAGTTCAGCAGTTTCCATTTAGTCATAAATATCTACAAAGGAAATTATGGAATTTTGAGACTTTTCGCTGAGAAAACATGTAGGCAGTGTTTTGCGTCTTGTAATTAACAACAAACATAGCTGCAAATTGTTCAATGAAGACAGCAAGGAAAACAGTACTTAGCAACGTTTTTGTTACAGTCACAAATCTTCTGCAAGGAGGAGTCTCGGTAAGGGTTGTACTGGGAGTTTCTGAGTGACGTTTTGAGGATGATTGCAGAGAGTATTAGAAACCTCTGTGATGCGATAAACTCTAGATCCTGCAGCGCATCACCAGTAGCTGCTACCACTCTTCGCAGAAGCGTTGTTCCTCGTTTTATATGTTACCATCTTAAGAAACCCAACAGCTGTATCAGCGTAAGAGAATTGGGATGAAAAAAATTGGCTGGTTGACAAATCCAGTCCACAGAATCAAAACACACTATTTCATTTGGGTTACAGAATATGAGTATAAATGAGTGATTTTGTGGAAAAATGGAATTGTAGTGGAAGAAGAGCAAACAATTCTTTCCTGACTATTTGTAGAACATCTCTTTAATTTTGTGTCCAAGTTTCAATCTCAACTCCATAAGAATCCTCATCTTTTGTACTATAATCAAATAGAATTATGAGAACAGAATACCTTCAAGAACACTTCCTTTCTGCCTGGGAGAGCGTGAATCCCTGAAAAAATCGTTCAAAATACAGCAATGGGTAGAAAACCGCGTAAATCATTATATTTTCTGTGTCTGAGCACTAAAACATGCTGTGGATAGAGTGCTTAGTCAAGACCTTTGACTTTTCAGCGATCGTTTTCCAAGCGATAGAGAAACTGGATTTCAGGAAAAATGGAATGAAGACAAATTAGAGCAGAACTGTAAATCATACATAACCACACATAGTTAACACAGTTAGGCAACAGATGCGTGATTAGATGCAAAACATTTATAGTTCAGGGACTCATCAAGAACCCAAGTTAGGGAAGTGAGTGGAGAAAAGTTGAGCGAAAGTTGAGTGCCAGATTTAGCCGAACCCGCGCACATGATTTCTTTTCAAGGTCTCATGTTGCGGTCAAGAATCGTCGGAGGCGAACTTTCCTTTTGATCAAACGAAATAATGCATAATGCTGCGATATTCTACATGCAAGAACGACAAGGTGATAAGGTGGATGAAATGTACGGCACTAATCAATCTCTGTGGGGATGCGCCCACGCGTTCGACTTCAATTCAGAATCGCTTGAGGTTGTGGACGCGTGCGCAGCCTTTATTGACCTGGAGGAGCCAGCCTGTGTATCAAATAGGTGATCATTTTATTTTTCCAGACGAGTCTGGTACCAATTTATTTAAGTTGGAGAGATTAAAGGTTTGGTCGGCACTGAGGCGGTTCAGAACCATCAATCGATCCTGCAGTCACGGCGAAATCTTTTACCGACTGCCCTACCCCAGCCTAAGAAATTACGAAAATCCAGACAAAAAATCTTTTAAATCTCTCTGATTTTCTTCTGTACTTTGACATAAGAGAAGAATAGATTGCGTTTTCTGTGAATATCATTTCTCATCACAAATGTGATCGTTCTCTTTTTTCGAGAGAGAGAGAGAGATGCACTGATCCGTTTTATAGTTTTATCATATTTACAGCCCATTACATGTTTACGGAGAAGAATATTTCGAAAACACACTTCACACATATAATTCCTCTTATGAAATATGAGGTTTTCCTTTGGAACATGAGAATGGACCCTTTCGCTTCCTTTTCGACTATTACCTGGAGTGATATAAACATGCAATCCCCATTAGGTCGGCCCCCAACCAGGGAAGAACGGGATTGAGGATGCGCGGTAAATAAGTGATAGAAACAATACATTTGGAGAACAGATATGAGAAGCTTCTCATAGTTATGGTGACTCTGTTTTAGTGCAGCAATAGTATGCTATAGTTGTGTAAAAACGACATGAAGCTCAATTGAGGAAGCAGCTGCGCGATGCGGTTTAGCATGGCGGTTAGGATTGAGAGGATCCTTTGCTATTACCACTCATCGATGCACTTCGTGACGATCTCACCTCGATTCCAGTCCTAGCTTCACCGCCTTCCGCCGCTTCGACCGCGGCCGCTTACGCAACTGTCCCGAGCTTCATGTCCTTTTGAACTGACTGCACACCTCTTACCCCCGCGATTCTCGCCTTTTACTTTCTTTCCTGCTTCCCCAGCACTGAAAACAGCACTCATACACTACTTAAATACTGTCGGATAGATTTATTTGGGCGCTTATGTTTACCAGCACAGTGGTAACGTTTACTACATTATAATCTATCACGAGTTGGAGAAGAATAGAACGAAGCTCAGTCCGATTTGCTGAACAACATTTCCATATTCTAACGGCGTCAAAGGAATATTTTGACCATAGACCAGAAAATGTGGAGGCAGCTCAACACGGAGATCTTGAAAAAGTGCATCTAGGAAATGTCTGGTTCCCACAGGATGGTGCACGGCTCACTTTAATTCAAGGTGACATTTCGTAGGCGGTGACTCCGCCTAATTCGACCTCTTGTGATTTTTTGTAAGAATGTTAAGAATTGTTAGGATAACGTGATAGACTTTCACAGGATCTGTGGAATTTAATGATTACACCACATTTTCAGTCATATGTAGCGAAGGGACGGCGCATACGAGTTCGATTGAGCTCCGGACCTTCCCGAGCTCTTCGGCATTGATGGTTAGTTCATGCCTCACATAATTTGCAACAGAGAAGAATGGATAGATCTCACTGGGGCTATCGATACACATCAAGAAGATAGGGCAAGGTTAGATATGCTCAAGGACTTCACTTCTGAAGGACGATGCGATCAATCGCGTTAGGCGATAAATATAAGCCCGCCCATTAAAGTCAAGTAATTCGCACGTAACAAAGTGTTGCATCATCTAGACCATCTCTAGATCCCAATGTTAGGGCTTACCACAAAAAAACTGCTTGGAAGAAGAAGTGCAGAAAAGCGACTTTGGAGGCAGTATGAACCAAACTGTAGTTGAATACAGCGTAGCACACTATTTAATGCGCTACCAATGCTGTTTGGCAAGTTTTTTTTCTCAACTGCGAGCTTGATGAACTAAAATATGTCATTATGCCCAATTCTAGCGCTCTTTGCTCTTATTCGGACATAATTTAGGAAGCTGAATTTATCGCAAGTATCTGCATATCTGCTTACTTCGCGTTGTCTCCTGAAAAAAAAAACAAAGTCTCGTTGAAATTCTCCGATGACTTCTTCATCTCTTCTACAATATTCACTACGTTGTGAGAAACCGTCTGTACAATTTTGGCTTCAATAGGGAGCTTAGGCTTGTTCCTACGTAGTACTCCACCTCGCATTGGGTCAATGCACAATGTTAAGTTCGAGGCGAAATTCTGAAATTTCTAAATACTTCGAGATAATGCCAGACGAAGTGTGTTTATTACGTAAAGTAACGTGAAACCACGTCAAACCTTTGTTCGTTCACTCAGAAGGTTTCGAAACTTTTTGGTCACTAATACGTACGATAATACGCTACAATTGATGAATAAAACGATGAAATCAAATGCGATCAAATTATCCTTATCCTGTAACTCCCAAGCTTTTTTGTAGTCTAATTTATTTCTGGACAGAGGAACCTTCTGTATCTCCCACAGTTCTCATTTTCCAAATGTAAGATAGAGGGGTGTTTCTTATCAGGACATGATGGAACTGCAGTTTAAGGGTCGGTATCTTCCGCTTGGGCTGCTCTGATAGGGTTGAAGGTATTGTCTTTAGCTACGTGAGCCCACGGAGTTCTTTCCTTCCAAGCACGGGAGCAATGGGAATGAGTTGAAGCTTCGTCTGCTCTGAAACCTCTAGTAGACGATTACTTGTCCATGTTTGCTTAGCAGGTTAATACTGTATCTTCGAGGCAAATGGGATTGTTGTACGATACCCTTCTTCCATTTCTTTCATTCATATTTGCATTCGCATTGGTTTTGACAACTATTGCCTCCTAGCTTGGGCTCTTGAACGTCAACACATGTTGAGTTCATCATTAGAGATTTCCTTGTTATAGTCCTCAACGGTTTCTGTGAGTATGTGTGCACCTACAATCCAGGGTGTGAGTCCACTGCCACTCCACATCGTACAGAGTTTTTGGCGAGGTTGAACCAATCTGCTCCATCATGCTGTTGCAGTCATTCCTCACAAATAATGTGCTGCCTCTTACTTTCTTCTTATCAGCGTCAACCGCAGTAAATTTTGATACTGATGATTGAGCGATCGCTGATGCGTGTAATGCAGCAAACGATGCATGCAGAAATCGCGGTAGTACGCGCACAGCGGCTTGTTGGAGTTCACTTCACACAACTACCGGGAGTTCTGCATTTTGGGACGGATGTTTGCTCTCAAAGATTCCATGTTCCTATCAGCCACTTGACTCAAGGAATGGCTTCTAGCAGTGTGCTGCACCACAGAGCCATTTTGCAATATTTGAAGACCTTCCGCATGTAACAGTGCAACTTATATAGTTAGTACGCTCCTGAGGCCTACATATGGATGTCTGATTGCGTTTAGTGAAAGCGGCACCACTACATGTATGTACCAATCAGACTTGTATACGCGGCTCACTGAAATTAAAACGTCAAATTCCTACTATTTTGTAGAGCGAGTAATATGGTCACAAATGCTACATGAAATGTTCACATTAATAGTTGTTGGTGATTCTATCAGGGCTGCGTATAGAAAAGGGAAGAGAGAGGTTCGATTTAACATTTTCATCAATTGTGCTGTGAAGACTCAAGAATGTCCATATACGAAGTCAACTTTTCTTTCGTCTCTGTTTTCGACTTAGGCGCAACTGAAGTCTCTGTGACAAATTTAATTTGTTCTTACCTAAGCAGGTAAATCCTTCCATTATAATAGTGCGTTTTCAGTCTAAAGAAGAGTATTTTAAAAACCTTCACTAATGTGATTTCTGTAAGAGAATCAAAGGATCGTAGTAGAGTATGAGGGATAATTTTTTTCTATAATAGTATAGTAGAATATATAATAGTATATATAATTGAGTAAGAAGGGTACGACGGGAGGATCATATGCTAATTATACCAAGTGCAAAATTTGTTAATTATTAGATTTACCGGGTTTTTGCGCATCTATCGTAGGTGATCACCAGTGATTCGGTGATTAGCTACAAAAGTGAAAACAAAGACCATACTTTTTTACTTATCTGAGAACGCTTTATTGCTACCTGCACGTGGTGGCACTGCTTTAACTAAACGCAATCAGACGTTCGAGTGTACGCATTGGGAACGTACGAGCTTTATAATAGGCACTGTTATATGGCGAAAAATTCACTTATTTTGCAAAAAGGTGCTGTCGTCCAGCACATCGACAAACCCCATTACCTGAAAAGTCAATTGCTTGAAGGGAACATGGAATCTTTGGCAACAACCATTCGTTTCGTTCCGCTGAACTGCCGAACACTATCGAGTGAACTCCAACAAGATGCCCTGTCTAGTCTTCTGCGATAACTCTGTGCGCCTTTTGCTGCGCTGCAGGAAACACGCATGAGAGATCGGCCCGTCATCAGTATCGCAAATTACACCATATGCGATGAGAACAAAGTAGATGGCTGCGCAATAGCTGTGAGGAACGATTACAAGAAGCTGGTGGACGTCGTCTAGATGTGCCTTTGTACGTCTGCAGGATCAGGATCGTAAGTGCTCACGCACCTACGGAAAGCGCTGAGGACAACAAAAAGGACGCGTTCTATGTTGAACTCAACGCATTGATGTCTAAAATACCAAGCCAGCAGGTGGTCATTGTCGGAGTCGACGAAAATGCGAAGATGTGACTCGAACAGCAATCAGATGTGCAAGGAAAATGGTGTCATCCTGCGGAGCGCATAACGGACAACGGTCACCTTCTGCTCGACTTATGCGAACAGACGGGCCTCATCATTGTTTCTACGTTTGACGCCATCAGCTCACGTAGCATGGGTCAACCCTTCCAACACATGAAGAGCAGCGCAAGCGGAAGATGAGGATTCTTAAACTTCAGCTCGATTACGTTCTGGCGAGGAACATTCCTCACTCAGATATCTGAAAATCTAGAGTTGTTCAGGACGTCGCGTTCGACTCTGACCACCATTCAGTTCTTCTCAGCCTCGAGATACGGTTCCACAGGAGAAACCGAGGAGTTCCTCTTCAACCGAAAATCGACATGGTAAGTCTGAAAAATGAAGAATGCAGAACGAAATTCCACCAACGTGTGTTTATTCATGTTGGAGTAGGAAGATGCGGATTCCTTCACAAAGTGCATCCAGAACGCTGCAAGGGAAACGTTCCCAGTTCTATTGCCGCGGAAGAAGTTCGTCCTTGCATCTGCGGAAACAAAATCAACGTACAATTCTGTATGTGTCGCGCGCAGCACTGGTGACTTCAACCAGGAAAAGCGTCTTAGAGGGAAGTTGCGTTGTCAGCTGCAACAGGACCGCGATAACGAGTGGACGTCAAGAGCGATGGAGTTTGAAAAGGCGTAGAAGGACAAGAACCCATGGAAAGCTTTACTAAAACAGTATACCGGCAAAATGAAAAGATGTTTTTTCTGTCCTTAACACTGCCAAAGGAAGTAGCTGTCGGTGAAGCAACCCTTCCAATTTGGAAGGAACACTTCAAGACCTTGCTAAACCGGCAAGCGCCGTCAGGTCCTGAACTCGAGCACGTTGATAGGCCAACATATGCGGTTAACGAGGGATCACCGACCGAGTCGGAGGTTTTAGTCTGCATTCAAAAAATGAAGAATGGAAAATCTGGTGGAGACGACGGGATTAGCGCAGAAATGCTGAGATATCTTCCTCCGTCAGGGATTCGTGAAATGACAAAGATCATCCGTTCAATATGGATAGACGAAAGGACACCTGACTCGTGGAGACACGTTGTCATAATTCCCCTCTACAAGAAGTTATCCGTCACGGACCCTAGGAATTATAGAGGAATCTTTTATGTACAAGATATTGGAGCGGATTATCCTGAACCGACTCATTAAATTTCACGAAGAAACAACGCGCGACGAGCAGGGTGGCTTTCGTACTGGCCGATCTACGATGGACCAGGTGTTCATCGCTGGGAGAGTGATCGAAACCTGGCAGCGATATTCGAAGCCAATGCAATTAGCGTTTCTGGACTTTGAAGCTGCGTTCGACTCTCCTCACCGAGGCCGCTTTCTCAACGCGCTCTGCACCTATGCAGTACCAGAAAAGTTCGTTCGCTTGCTTTATGACATGAATAAACGAACAACTGCTGCAGTTCGAACACCAGCTGGATAAACAACACCGTTTGAGGTGGTAAACGGAGTAAGGCAAGGGGCAGTGGCAGGACCCTTCCAGGTCAATTTCGCCATCGACAACATTATGCGACAAACGATAGTTCAGTGTCCTGCCGATATCATTCTAGCACCATCAGGACGCCACCTGACCGATCTCGAGTACATTGACGATGTTGCTATATTCGCGGAAAGCAGTACGAAACTTCAACATGTTGTCAACTTTGTATCGAAGTTGGCTGCAGCCTATGGACTACGTCTACGCCCTGATAAATGCAAGCAGATGTGGATCTCTTCGACCTAGAACGGGAATCAGAATGAACGGACAACTGATAGAACTCGTCGATGAGTTCTGTTATCTAGGCTGTACGCTGAAGAGCTACGAGAAAGATATTTAGCAAAGATGCGCTAAGGCCACTTTTGCATTTAACTCCTTGACGAAATGCCTCTGGTCGAATCCCATCACTAACGAAGTCAAGCTGCGAGTCTACCTGTCTGCAATTCGCCCCATCATGATGTACGGATAGGAGAGTTGGGCAGCACCATCTACGGTGATGGAGAGGCTTGATTGCGAAACGAAAGGCGTTTAGACGGTTACTTGGCTAATTTTGGCCTATGGTATGCCACAATAAAGATCTTTACGCAGAAATTGATTGACGGAAGTTCTGGACTGAGGTGGTGAAAGAGGACCTGAGGACACTTGGCGTGGATAGGCAATTCAGGCGAGACGCATGGTTTCGCATAATATGGAATAGCAACAAATAGATTGATTCTGTGCAAGCTCTCGCAGAAGATCGAGAATGTTGGGCAGAGCTGTGTTCAAAGACGGCACACCTCGGCTAAGATGCGGGTAATCGCGTCAGGCGATGACATTAGCCCACAGATTAAGTCAAGTAAGTCAGTTTATATATATATATATATATATATATATGTATATATGTACATATATATATATACATACATACATATATATGTATATATATATATACATATATATACATACATACATATATATGTACATATGTATATATATATATATATATATACTTGGCTAATTAGATTCTAATCGGAATGTTCAAAAATGAAGTGATGACAATGTACAACAGTATGAGCGGAGATTGTCGTGCACCATTCTCTCGCTAGGACAACGAAACAGTCACTCTTCAGTTCAAAGAATGAATTGTTGCAATAATACCGGAAGACGGCGAATATCATACATCTAGCGTCAAACACATCACAAAGACATCTAGCGCTGCTATTTTAGGTGTTGACTTTTGTAGTGATCTTAGAGAAAAGGATCGCATACGATGATAGAACGTGGTATCGGTGATGACCGGATGGCGATAGAAATGGAACTGGAACTGGTCGGATGGCATCGATTATCTCACCAAACGGAGGCAACAGTTAAGCCGCTGAAGAAGCGTTCCTCGAGAAAGTGTGAAGGGGTTTCGTGTTCATAAAACCAAAGCAGAAACTTCTTTGTAACACATATGAATCAAATCCTCAACCCAATAATGCTGATTCGTATGCTTTTTACAAACTTTTTTGTTTTGTTCCATCCGTTCACTACGTCAGAAAACGTCAGATGCGCCCCGATCAACATAAACAAAACCGCATATTGTATACAACAACCGTTTTTAGGTCGAAACCTATGGAAAAAAATTATTATTGGTTATATTAGTATTGGCTCACAGAAGATAACTTTGCACTCTGACAAAATCCTACGGTCTCCATTCGCCGACATCAACAGCTCGCAGCAAAATCGGGATTACGTGGCACTTAAACTGATGTAACACGTGCATATTTCGTTCTTTGCAATTTGTCAGAAACCCAGAGGCCATCACTTCGCACAAAGCAGAAACTGCGAAATCCTTTCAAATTTGCCAAGTTGCGAGTATGCTTCGCAAGCATTCGCTGCATACTTCAAGTGAATTAAATTGCAGTTCATGTTTAACTACTGTTGTTAAAAGAAATTTAGATCTGACCAGTTCTCCTTTATCTGGACCTGGCTGAAGCAATTCTAACGGCATGTAAGGCATGCTTAGTTTGTTGTCTTGCTGCGAATTCCTGCACAGAGTGGAATCCTGATCCCACACCACTCGAATGGAAAAAGAACATTGTATTCGTAGCATTACCCTACCAATAGAGAATCTAGTTGAGCCGTTTGCGGGTAAAAATAACTGCTAAACATAGGAAGCTGTATCAAATCCAATGGTTACGGACCGATCTTTCTGAGGTGGCTAAAAAAATGAAAAAAAAAATTCTAAAAATTGAAATAAAAAACTCCACTAGTGGAATCCAATCAAAAAAGTGTTAAATAAACTGAGAAGTGACAAAGTACTTTGCGTTCACGAATTATTCGAATATTCATATGAAATGAGTGGACGAGAATGTTGTTTGAACTTCAAACAACGACGTAAAAAAAAGAAAAAAGTATAATAACGTCATTGTTTGGGAGGTACTGTGTTAATCTTGAAAATGTGCAATGAAATCAGAGATACACGCAGGCTCTATTTATAAGAGAATTGTTCTTTAACTGATCATTGCTCTACTCCGAGCCAAAAGTTAAATTAATTCACAGGGTAAGGGGCCTATCGTCATAAAAGACTTCTCAACAATGCAAACAGCTGGTCAAGTGAAAACTTGCTCCAAACCTTTTCGGCAAACTTTATCTCCAAAAAGGTTCCATATATCAACGTTACTTATGAAAAAGTTTGAAAACAGGAACGCCCATCCATAGTAAGATTAAAAAAAAAGAAGAAAGATAGTGAAGGAACAGCAACCGTGGGTTATTCTTTGAACTAACACTCTATGCGATGGTTTTGAGCTGTTCAAGAACTAGTGGTTGCTATTGATAGGCCGTAGTGCGACCACCTGCGGCGATCGCTGACGGAATCCGCCATAGATAGGATTTGAGAACTTGAAATTTCCGCTGACCACCGGACGACCCACAACACGGGACTGCCCGCCTATCACAGTCGCTGACGCCTCACCTATTCACCGAGAGCGCCGTACAAAGGCATTCCAGAAGGAAGTAGAAGGAACTTTTGTTGTATGTACCCACGTTTCTTAGAGCATTCAATGCAGGAAAAATGAGTAGGTATTGTGAACAAACACATTGTTCCTCCACTAGTTTTGTATCATAGAGCAATCACATATTTCAGAACCCGCCACATGAAGCACGCTCATGAAATGAGAAACCTTAAAAAAGGTCTTCTCAAGGTACTAAAAATACTAAAAAAATTACTCTTCCAAATGCAGTTTTTTCCCTTTTAATTTACTAAGGAGTGTTATAAAGAAACTCCCTGTTATGAATTAATCCACGCAGCAGGAAAAGTAGAGCGAGCAAAGAAAATTTCTTCTTCTTCCCAGCAAATACTAGACATGAGATTGCGGTTGTGGCTGGTTAAGATGTGGTGCAACATTGGTGCAACCTAACACATTTTTTTTTTGTTTCTGTCTTTTTTTTTGAAACTCACAGCATATAGAATCTAGTAATAAGATCTAGTAATAACTTCTATGATTGCCTTTTTTCCTGGCAAAGACGATAATTGACGAGGTATTTTCCACAGAAATATGCAAGGAAACATTGCTGGTAATCCGTATTTACGTTCTGTAATGGTTTGCGCTGGCTACCATTTCCATCTTTCTAGGATGGTTGATTTGCTGTGAATTGGACAAGCAATTTACTCCAACAGCTGAGTTTTTTTTTCCCATCGCGGCGCAGTTGACATAGCGGTTGTAGTCGAGGTGTAACCATCACGATCTGCAGCGATGAGAGGTGCTAGCAAGGGTCCCTGCTGGATTCCACCGCTACGCTTCACGCACCGCTTCGAGCGCAGGCAGTTACACAACTGCACCGTGCTTCATGTCGCTTTGAGCCTACTACATGATATATAGTCACATAAATATTAGTTTCAATGACACTCGCTTCACCTACGAGCGAGCGGACGATAGCGTCGGTGGCTTTCTATCACCTTATTGAGGTAGAACCACAGATGAACTGCTGAGCGAACCGGTGACTATATAAAGTGTTGTTGAACACACTCATACTCGTTATCTACACCCCTAACTCCATCTTTCCCTGCAGGATTCCCAACACCGTCAAATTCGCGGTGTGAGGCCTTCGGGTAGTTGCACGTATGTGTTCGTCTCTCGAAAAAGGAGAAAATGATAGGTGGAAGAATTTTCGTTCGTGCAGAAACATTTCAGAAGCAGGCAGATGAAACATTCCTTACTGCCGCCAAAATTGCTCTCTTTTAAGCCCTGTCTCATGACGGCAGCGGATAATTTCGACTACCTTGGAGCTTGGAAGAGGAGCGAACTCCAGTATGTCCATATTTGCATAAATTACATTTACATATTTACCCGTTTTACAACTCAGTTGTGTTTTACTTCTATGCATACACTATTTATAGTGCACTTCTTTTTCTCCAGTGCCTATTTCCACCAAATCCGAATTACTGTTTGCAAACCACATAAAAGGCTATTAAATGCTAATGCTTTTTAAGATCCATCCGTCGCATTATACATTTAACCTAGCAAATACCAGATTTTACGCAGTTACTCATAAAAAGTGCCGCGAATCGTCCATGAGAGCTCGCAGATAAGTACAAATATGGACCCTTTTCAACAAATCCACTTTCACGAATGCAGAAAAGGAAGCGTAAAAGTCAAAGCAACGACAAGCGTTACTACAATATATGACATTGCTGTTTCTGGGCAGACCGACTGCTGAAGATCGTCTCTGTGATGCATCCACCGACTAGCCTTAACAATTCGGAAGATAAGAAATGCAGGTTAAGACCGCCCAATACCCGTCAGGTGTGTGAGAGTTAACTGCAAATCCTTAAAATTTCCGGCTACCTCCAAACTAGTACATATTCTTGACAACATATTTGGGTCTACTCTGAAGCTACTTTTCGCTCACACGGGATTCTAAAGAACATGTCCAAAATGATTCTGGAGCAATTACATTGCAGGGCAACAAAAACGGCATTGCTAGTAATACTGGGCACTACTTTGATGGAGAAAAAAGTGACTCCTGCTGACAGTGAGGTTGTGCCGATCGATCTGGAACATGGCTTGGTAACTGGAATGGATGCTGCCACCACAACATCAGCGCACCGTCAACTGCCCAATCTCGCCCCTTACTACTGTGTTCGTTCCGTTTCCAGAGTATGTGCACGTTCAACCAGAACAAGAGGACAAAGTAATAGCTTCATTCATTTCAAATAAAAGTCCTCGTAGAAAGTTTCCTTGAAGCGGCATTGCTACATCGGAGTGCAATGTATGGAGAACTCAGAAATATAACCTTCACTAAAACACCGGGTTCAGAAAGCCGTGACCATGCTTAAATAGGTGGTGAAATGTGGACGGCATACCAAAGCCTCAGTGTGTGGATAAAGCATACACTGGCATTAATCAATCCGTTTTGGACGTGCCAACGCGACCAACTTCAACTCAGAATCGGTTGAGGTTTGCAAACGTATGTCTAGCCTATACAGAGACTTACAGGCACTAACTAATGCAGGTCAGTGTTTTATCCTCCCAGACAAGTCTGATTCCAGTTTATGACCTCGGAATGAAGGGCTTGGTTAGCACTAGGTTCTCGTAACCATCGACCGACCATATAGTCGCAGGTGAACCTCTTACCAACAGCGCTACACCCGTCCCAAGTCTCAGAATCAGTTTACGAATATTATAGCTTTAGTGCATCTCCCACAAATGATTTGCCTTCTAGGATTTAGAAGAAAATTTCGCTAGTACTATCGCAGTGGAATCACACCTGTAACACCCCGAAGATTTTTCAGAAATGAATTGCCTAGCAGTTTGAAATACAGGATTATGCGACACTTTGAGCATTCAGTAGTAGGTATCTAATTAATAGTAACGGAAACAAAGACTAGCAAAGATTTCATTTTTATTTCTAAGACGAATTAGCCTATCGCAGCTTCTGAAAATAATGTATGAGTCCAAGACTACTCTTAGAAGCACAAACCTACTGGATTGTGAAGCTCCCGAAAGATGATCACTACCAGCAACAATAGGGGATATGAGAATGCGTGAGGCCTTCCTTAAAGGCATCACTCCACGAATCTGAGGTGGTACGGGTTTCAGGTGGAGTATTCGTATACGGGATCGTAGATTATGGAAAGGGGGTGATTCCGTTCATTTCTTCCTAACTGCCGTAAAAAACGGCCCTAAAGATACAGCTTCGAGCGTTCGGCGCGCTATTTTCTACAAGGGGTTCGACTGGAGCGCGCCAGCCTTGTGCACGCGCCGCATCTTCCGGGCCGTTTTTTACGGCAATTAGGAAGAAATGGACGGAGTCATCCTCCTCTTCATAATCTACTATCCCATATACGAATACTCCACCTGAAATCCGTACCACCTCAGATTCGTGGGGTGATGCCTCTAAGCGACAAAGTTGAAACAGTTACCGTCCTCATTGAAATAAAAAATAAGTGATAAGTACAAAAAAGAACGAATTCGATAAGCACTTGAGTGCCATTCAAAAATCAATTCGCACGTTATACTTCACTAATTATTTTCTATATATTATCATATAGAACGTCGATCAATGATCTACTACAGGTAGACGGAACCAGGAAGTTGCACTGTGTTGTGCCAAAAACAACTCATGGCCAGAACATTTGACTAGAAAATTGGGCTGCAGTGTCCTCTTCCACTAAAGGTCACTTTTAGTTCACATTCGAGTAAAGCTCTTGGAGAAGAAGAGATCCCCGTGGTTATATGAAATGATCCACCTCTGGAAACAAATGAGAAATGGACCAAAAAAAGTTATTTTTTTGTTTATACTCGAACGCGAATAGTGTTCAGCAATGATCAAAAGTTGTGAACTTCGTTACTAGCCATCCGGTTTAAGCAAGGTGATTTCACAAAGACATGGTGATCTTCGAAAAGACTGCTTAATTAGGTGAATGAACTGCCTACCTGCACTAAGTCGGAACAGGATGAAAGCCTTGAAGGTGGACGACCTCCAACGCCCAAAAACCCTACTCATGACTCCCACTCAAGGACGCACTACTTAGGCAACGATTACGACGTTCGAGTTTCTATACGGCAACATCAATTACAAAATCAGAAGAACACCAAAAAAGCATATTTTTCTTTCCAACTTTTCTTTGTATACAACACAATAGGCTCAAGTGTTTACTTCTTCTTATTTCCGAGAGCAATAATTTTCCATCTCAATAGAGGACCAATCGTTTTCGTTCCAAGCAAGCATCACTTGGCAAAACTGAAATGAAGTGGAGTGAAGTAAACCTCTCACCTAAGCCTCTACCTGCATCTACTTACAACACGTAAATTCGAACGCGGGGCAGGTTTACATTTCCGCAGTGACGAAATAGGCACTTTCTAAAAGTGATGGAAGGAGTCTAAGTCAAGGAGTGACGTTCGGTGCAGCTACGAACCTTGGCATCACATTGGCTCTTCACTAGAACCATTTGAAAACTGTACGTAGAGTATTGTTTCCCTTCATTGAGAACAGTAACTTTCGTAGCCTTCAAAAAGCGTAAAATGCATAGACACATTATAAACATGAATAATAAAGACCAATAAGAGTAGTTTTTACCGACTTGGTAGCTATCTCCGTTAGGAACCCACCAAACAGAATCCTGAATTTGTTCGTTTGATCGTGGGAGTGCGCTTCTGTAGATCAATTCCTGTAAAGAAGTAAAAAGGATAACGCTTAAAGGAGACACGCCACGAACTTGAGGGTGTTGGGACCTTTCCAAAATGCATAACGTTTGGAGTGTAGTTCACTAGTATGAACGCCATCGCAGCCTTGCCTTGCTTGCAACGGTCCCCTACGATGCAACGCGCTACACCATAGAAAGAGAGCGATTCCGTCATGGGCCAACGTTTTCGATCTAACTAATGTAATTCCAATAAGCAATAAAAGTTACTTCAGTAACCACGTCAAGTTGCAAACTCACTACCCCTTTCTCCTGTATAATTTTACGAATTGCGGCAATACTGATAAAGCAAGTGTTCTTATGGTCGGAAAATTCTACTGATGCTTCCCGGGTCCTGGCAATCACTCGAAAGAACCTGCTTCTTCAGTTCTCTTCACCCGCCTTCCGCTCGAATTTTCAATATATTATTAATTTCTGAAAAGGCTTTTGATCCACGAGAAGAAGCATCAATCACTGCTTTCCCCGAAAATTCCTGTATTTGTCAGGAGTCAGACTCCCGCTCAATCATCGTATTTGCATAGATTTCAACTCAAGCATTTTAACTTGAGTATTCTTGCCTGCCACAACTGCTGCTAGCCTCATAAACAACTGCCACTAGCCTCATAAATGTCACACACATATTGCACTAAAAAAAGGAATCAGTAGATGCTACTTATTTGGACCGTTTTCTTTTAGGCTTTTGATAAGATGTGCAATTCCAAGTTATTAGTCGCTGGCAGGCTACGCCAGCTGTCTCTCAACTGCAACCAACTTTTTTCAATCCTTACGATGTAGTGTTCTAACACTATAGGCAGAGCTCCACAGCGCCGTTTCCACATTTCGCTTTTGCGCTTACTACAGATTCATTTCTTTTTACAAATCGGTTGCCATATTGATGACTAGAGCGAGAACTTCTAGATGTGAGGAATGTCGTTTCATGTCCACACAAAATACAACACAACAAGAACACAGGTCTCCTTAAGTCAATGGAGACATAGAGAAAATACTAGTATTTCCAGGCAAAGTGATTATCCTACTCGCACTCAGCACGCCAAAACCTAGCTGGAATGAATAACATTTACTAAGATTATACAAAGAATATAAAAGCCAATAAAGTGACAAATTCGGAACTTTCGGACAAAAAGTACCATATTCGCAATCGGCATATATGAGGCCCTGAGTTGGTAAGGTTTTATTGAACCAGGAAGGGAGAGCACAAAAATAGACAGATCGACGTTTTGGGACAAAGTGCTTATAGTCGGATCAAAACGACATGAAGCACGGTGCGGTTGAGTAAGCGGTTGCGATCGAACAGGCGCGGTTGAGACACGGGTTGGAATCGAGGTGGGACCATGCCGAACTGCAGCCGTGGATGGTGTAAAGCAGGTGCCCTACCACGGCAGCTCAGCGCGCATCTTCGGGCGGAGCAGCTCACGCAACCGCACCGTGCTTCATGTCGTTTTTATCGTACTTTACCGCGATCGTTAGCGTCCTCGTCATTATGTTCGTCGTATTTGAAGCTTGACGTCTCACTTAAACTCCTACCAACACCGAAGATCTCGACAGCAGTCGTGGTTCTGGGTATTCGGTGGTTTACTAGGTAACAACACCTTTTTGCAATATTTTTGCAACTTCTGCACTATAACTGTATAGTTATACATACGTACGCACGTACCCTAGGCGTACACTCAAATGTCAGATAGCGGTTAGCATAAGCAGGTAAACCGCAAGCGTATAGCATTGAAAGGCATCACCCCACGAATCTGAGGTGGTGCAGATTTCAGGTGGAGTATTCGTATACAGGATGGGAGACTACGGAGAGGGGGTGATTCCGTCCATTTCTTGCTAATTGCCGTAAAAAACGGCCCGGAAGATGCGGCGCCGCACAAGACTGGCGCGCTCCAATCGAACCTCTTGTACAAAATGGTGCGCCAAAACGAATGAAGCCGTATCTTCCGGGCAGTTTTTTACGGCAATTAGGAAGAAATGGACGGAATCACCTCCTCTCCGTAGTCTCCCATCCTGTATACGAATACTCCATCTGAAATCTGCACCACCTCAGATTCGTGGGGTGATGCCTTGAAGCTTGAGTGCGTAGCCCCAAAAGTACCCCTAAACCAGCGAAATCGATGCGATCGATAAATGCATCAACACTTCCATGTGAAAACTGCTCCCTCCTATAGTCTCTGTGCGAAGTTTAAAGGCAGCATACCACGAATCGGAGGTGGTGCGGATTTCAGGTCCCCTCTTTCCGCATCACTGCAAATAGCCGCTTCCAGACTGTTGTTTTGTACTACGCCATGTATTGCAACGCTCCAGCCATTGAAAAAAAAGAAATCAAGTCAAATCGAAGCGATAGGACGGAGTGATTGGGATCGATGGAAGACTCCTGCTAGGACCATTCTTCGCTGCAGTTCGCGATGGTCCCACCTCGATCCCAATCATACAGAAGTAGTGCTCAATTTATATAATTGTAGTAAGGATAGTAATGCAAATTCAAAGGATGTAGTACACATATCTATTGAGTGTAGGCCTATTTTTGGGCCCGCCATCCCATATCAGATCGAACATCCGGCTAATGTTGGGCCCTCACTTTTTGTGGCTCCCCTTAAGTGTACGGCACAAATAGAAAGTACGAGCATTTTCTGAAAATGGTGGTAAGTGTGGTGGTAAGTTTGTTTCGACTTAGACCGTCCTATGTCAACCAAGCCTCTCATCTCTTCAAGGTCAATAAATTGATAACAGACTTGTCTGCGAGGATAAAAATAGTAAAATGATACATCAGGTGACCTCCGCAAGCCATAACATTCTGCTAACGATTCCCTATCTAGTTTTCCAAAATTTTAGCATTGATGAAGGATTTTGCAGTCATCTGCTAAAAATTCCAGTACTGCATTTCAGGAAATAATCTAGCGTAATTCCATAGTAGAATCTAAGTAATATTATAATTTAGAAGATTATTCGAAATACTACACGAACTTCTCATCTTGCTTTTCCAGCAACTAGCACAAAATGACATATTAACATGAAACAACTTAAGCATCAGTACGGTTAAGCTGTTAAAGATAAGGCTTTAGCGTCCGCTCACATTAACTGTTACCTACCATTATAGGATGTATGTGCATGCGTGTCTAATTTCTGAAGACAAAGCATGGAAAACACGGCGGGTAGAATAGAACATACATGAGGGAACATTCGAGTAAAACGACACTAGCGTTTAGATGATTTTTGTCGCCTTATTTACTTTTAACAGACCCGTTTTGTTCCGGGGCAACAATCCGACAACGTTTGATCTGTATCTAGACCAGAGTTTACCAGCAAAAGTTTACTGATAACATCGAAATAAATAATAAATTACGGCCTGATTAACTATTCACCTGTCCAAGTATCTAACTAGTGCGAATAATCAACTGCTTCTCGTCTCTAGAGCAGAGCATCTCTGTAAATCTTAATGAAGGAGTTTTTTCGCAGAAAGTTTGTACAGCGTCCACACCGAACCGCAACCTTTGCATCAGACCACGAACAGGTCAAACTTATCTTCTCCACTGAATTTTATTAATGATAACCTCCTCCCTCTTCTGATAACTCACAGCTAGCTTTTCTAAGAGTCTCTGAAACTGGTGAAAAATTGTGGCGCCGACGTAGAATGAATTTTGGCCGTTCTTTAAACTTTCTCATCAAATAAACGTCTGTAGCTGCTGAGGTCAAAGTATTTCGGTATCCCATAACTAATGCGTTTTTTTACTGTGCGGTCTCTTCCGTCAATGGCAAGTGACGAAAGAGGCATTTGGAAGAGGCATTTGAACTCTATCAAAAAGAAGAAAGAGGATGGAGAGCAGAAAATACAGAAGAGATTACTTCGGACTAGAAAAGTTTTGCTCATCTGAATTTTGAAAAAGAAAGGAAATGTGCAGTACAACTTTTTTGTTATATGACCATTTGATAGTTTTTTCATTACTGAAGTGCTGTTGTAGAAAATATTGTTGTATTTGCTAATCGATAGCGGCCGAATCATCTCTCTTCTGTAAGGTCAATACATAGAATGAGATCCACAGTATGTTCACCAACACCAATTCCCCATTCACGCCCTCTAATCACGTGTAAACTGACTGATTGACACATTTGATCTACATATGATTATGAAACTGTATTTTTTTTCAACTGTCTAAGGCTGAGTAGTATACAGAGAATGTTCAAGAAATCTTACATTAAATGCGACGCCCATGGAAACTGTGGCTTTGGAAACAGTGAATTTTTTTGGATGTCGACTCCAATAGAAGGTAAGGGGAAATAATTGTAAAACACTTTAAACAGTTTCTGCATACAGACTTTTGATCTCTATTCAGAAAATCTATTATCTGGATTTGCATGGAAAGGAACGTGGTTTTGAATGAAAAAAAAGAAAAAAAGAAAGAAATAGTACAGATCGGATGAACAGGACATGCAGACACATGCAGAACGACCAACGATTTTTCAAACGCAACTTGCATGAGTTCTACATGAGGTTATGTTCGTTCCACGCAGAGTAATCCGATTGTTCCTCATTTGTCCTGCTGTGTTTGATGAACATGGCTGAGGTTCTTAGGGTTGGGATGAAACGTGATGTGGCAAGGGGAAATAGAGTGAACCTACGGCTGAGGAAGGGTAGGTGATAAGCGTACCTGTAATGTGTGGTCGCTGTTCGGAACCTTGATTTTCCTTCCAATTGTTGATGATTCAACAATGAACAGAAACGTAAAGCAAAACAGTGCTTTCATCACATCAATCTGCAATGGCAGACGTTTATCAGCTGGGAACACAACACACAGGAAACGTACCGCTTCTAACTACGATCGTTCTATGAGCACAAATAGAAAAAGGCGTTCTCTCGAAATCGAAAGCTCGAGATCGACCAAAGATTGTGGTTGCTGGTGTGCTTACTCCTACTTGCACAGTTATTTAGACCGTCGTGCAAAATGTGGGAGAGAACTTGTGAAATATGATGAGATGTTTTTAGTGGCGGTGGTTGAAAGTGCTCATAAATCGTTGTGAGTAGATCATGGCGACCCCTTCACACACAACGTCACCCATTACGACGTGGAACCGGTTCGAACAGCATAGTGGCTCTATCAGTCTCATGAGGAATTGAAGTCAGAGTAGTGCTACTAGTTTATATATCAAGAAGCTGCCTCTCGGGCATAATGTAACGTTTTGATAGAAACTGGTCAGAGAAGCGAAAATCAACGCTTCCCAAATTGTCCACGAACGTGTGCATGACTCATCAAATAACATCGACCCTCTACCTCAATTACGTCAAGGCCAACCATCTGCATATTGATATGATTCCGTGACATTCTCGTCCTGACATTATCGATTGATAATGTCAGGACGAGAATGTCACGGAATCGCGAAAGCATCCTCGCCATAGTACGCTTCTTCTTGCTATCATTTCCATTAGCGTAGATGACCCATGCAACTTCGTTCTGCTGTCCAGTAATGAATCTGAGGTGAGGTTTCCTACGATGTTGGAACGCGATCGACGTGCTAGCACACCTTCCCCAACGTAGGAAGAAGTCAAGATCCTGGCAGCAAAGAGAATTACTTCTTGAAGCTCTGTCTTCCTTTTTTCTCTTAGTAGCTTTAGCCTACATGTCATAGATCCTCTAAGACTAATGTCATGTTTTAGGGCGCTGACGAACTTAGTTACTCAGTTCCAGAAATAGCGCGGTTGAGTGGCCCCTCCCTACTACGTTTTACTCCTAATCTGCTCACGAACCCTACGCTGCGCTACTTCAGGAGTTCGCTGTGAAATACTGCTGCGTAACTAAGCAATTTTATCTAATTCTATCACATGTGTCCATCACGTTCCTAATCTATTAGCTTCGAATGTTCGAATATTTAGCCTTTGTTTTCTTATAGTTGGGACAACGTAAGGAGCTGCAGAACCTGAGTGACATATCGTCCAATTTTGGCTTTCTTCCTTCAATTTCCTAAGAAGTTAAACACTATGCTTCGTTATTATGTAATGTGACTTGGGTACGATTTTGGCTGTTATCTACTCTCCCCGTATAATCAAAAATTTCTTCACATTCTCCATACTAATGTGTGTAATTGTTACGTTAAAGAAAAACGTGATGATAAATGCATCGTTAACCTGATCATTTTCTTCTGAAATCGTTCGCAATACGCACGAAAAATCAGCTGTCGCAACCAAGAAAAACATTGTAACTAGAATTCTGTAAGAATGCAAACTGTCATAAAACCTGGGTAGGGGTGTGATGAGGTTGTTCCTGTTAGAAGACTTTCCTCGGCAAAAAGAAGTTAGTTTGAATAGTCTTGCTCCATTTCCGATAAATTTTAGGCAAGTGTCATTGAAAATTGAACGAGACGTATATCTGAGAAAATAATGGCGTATTTTTTCCTTTATATAGATAACAATTACCGAAGCGAAGATATAGTTGTTGACCTTTTACCAGTTTTGTTTTTGTTCGTAGTTCGTTGCGTGCACTGGAATGCGAGGGGTCAGAGGAAGGTAGGGAACAAGCAGAATCGAAATCAATATAAATCGTCATTTAGAAAAATGAAGGACTGCTTTGAAATAAATGTGGAACAGAGTCGTTGCCTCAGACCAGTTCCTTTGAAGCAGCTGAGCCAGTCCAGATAGATACCGCTCCACAAGGATGATGCAACTATATCGGAAGCTGCGAGAGGAGGCGTACGAACTCCTCTTTTCCTACCCGGTTGCTTCGAACTGAATTCAGCTATCCGATACAGTTGGGAACACTCGTTTCGAAGTTCGAGAATCAACTGAGGGCAAGCGGCTTTGAGAGAATTGCATGGAAGTAAACCTATGTAACGAGGAATTCTGAAACTTGAATTGAGAAGACCCTATCCCGACTACCATTAAGCGTCCTGCCTTCTTAATCAAGCTTCTTGCTCTGTGATTATAATCGTATGCGCTAAGATCCTATCCACATCATTCTTCTTGATATCTCGTCTGCCCAATGGGAAGAAATGACTAAGATACCGAAGGCGTATGCAAAGACTTTCGGTTATTGCGGAAGAGAGTACAATTAGAGACAGAGAACGATTCTCGCACACTCAATGGACGTATTGACTCAACAGTTTCAACAGGTTTTGTGTATCCAAAGGGACTTTTCCGAATTTGAATAGTATTGCTCAACTGCTTCAACGTCTGATGGAAGGTGCTTCCCAATTTATGCATGTTATCGGCGACTTTCCGTTAGTTTATCAAATTTCGATGAAGACCGAGGACAACACAGACTGTACAGATAAGAGATATTTCAAACAGTACAACACATAGACAAAAATCAACAACAACAAAAATCCTGGTTCTGTGCTCCACTTCTTCCTCCATTAAAGGAAACGATGATATTAGCAATTTTCAGTCTCTGCTGTGTTCAAAATCCATGAGCATAGAAGAAAAGTGCTGCTGCATCCCATCACCACTTTGTGATCTTCGTCAACACCAATTCGCTCGTTTGCAACCACGTAGCGTTTGTCAAGTGGGGAAACCTCAGTTGCACTGTTCAACAGTCAGCGGTGTGGAAAACCCTTCAGAAATTCGAACTGCCCTCGTTCACTTCTTCATATAAATCAAATGTGATGAACCATCACGTCACAGAGAACATTCGAACACTCGTAGATAACAATGAACAAGAGGAAGAAATCTTGGCAGTGCAGTCAAATCAATAAATTGACTCTCCTGATCACAGCACAACATTTGGTCTTTGGGATCACAAATTATGTACTACGCAGACTAAGGCAAAGCATCCCTCACGACTAGTGGAGGATTGCGACGTAATTATTTAAGTTTATGACATGAATCCAGCAAGAGGGCGTTTAGGAACTAAAGCTTTTGTAGAGAAATGGATTTGCTCTACTCTTACCACTGAACTTATAAACGGTCTTACAACTCCCTCTTCTTTTCTAGTTAAAAACGTAGAATGAGCTCGACTTTGCCCTCGCTAGTGAAAAAGAACATAGTTTGAGCTACGAAATTTTTTGAAACGCTGATCATATTAAGACCGTTTATAAGTTCAGTGGTAAGAGTAGAGCAAATCCATTTCTCTACAAAAGCTTTAGTTCCTAAACGCCCTCTTGCTGGATTCATGTCATAAACTTAAATAATTACGTCGCAATCCTCCACTAGTCGTGAGGGATGCTTTGCCTTAGTCTGCGTAGTACATAATTTGTGATCCCAAAGACCAAATGTTGTGCTGTGATCAGGAGAGTCAATTTATTGATTTGACTGCACTGCCAAGATTTCTTCCTCTTGTTCATTGTTATCTACGAGTGTTCGAATGTTCTCTGTGACGTGATGGTTCATCACATTTGATTTATATGAAGAAGTGAACGAGGGCAGTTCGAATTTCTGAAGGGTTTTCCACACCGCTGACTGTTGAACAGTGCAACTGAGGTTTCCCCACTTGACAAACGCTACGTGGTTGCAAACGAGCGAATTGGTGTTGACGAAGATCACAAAGTGGTGATGGGATGCAGCAGCACTTTTCTTCTATGCTCATGGATTTTGAACACAGCAGAGACTGAAAATTGCTAATATCATCGTTTCCTTTAATGGAGGAAGAAGTGGAGCACAGAACCAGGATTTTTGTTGTTGTTGATTTTTGTCTATGTGTTGTACTGTTTGAAATATCTCTTATCTGTACAGTCTGTGTTGTCCTCGGTCTTCATCGAAATTTGATAAACTAACGGAAAGTCGCCGATAACATGCATAAATTGGGAAGCACCTTCCATCAGACGTTGAAGCAGTTGAGCAATACTATTCAAATTCGGAAAAGTCCCTTTGGATACACAAAACCTGTTGAAACTGTTGAGTCAATACGTCCATTGAGTGTGCGAGAATCGCTCTCTGTCTCTAACTATACTCTCTTCCGCAATAACCGAAAGTCTTTGCATACGCCTTCGGTATCTTAGTCATTTCTTCCCGTTGGGCAGACGAGATATCAAGAAGAATGATGTGGATAGGATCTTAGCGCATACGATTATAATCACAGAGCAAGAAGCTTGATTAAGAAGGCAGGACGCTTAATGGTAGTCGGGATAGGGTCTTCTCAATTCAAGTTTCAGAATTCCTCGTTACATAGGTTTACTTCCATGCAATTCTCTCAAAGCCGCTTGCCCTCAGTTGATTCTCGAACTTCGAAATGATAACCGAATCAACGCACCACTGCACTGGGATAGAGTCATCCAGAATACTGCTCGTAACCCGCGTCTCAAAATCCGTTTCTGACGGATTAATCCGACAGAAGTCGTCACAACCAAGGAAGGCACGGTGTATGCAAAACTTGCCGAATGTTTGGCTCAAAAACGAGTGGAAATCCGCAGAGCGCCATTAGTTATATCCACAGCTCCGCAGTCTTGCCATTCACATATCTTACTGAACGTCAAGAGATAGACCCACGCTTTGTCCTCAAACAACGATGACTTTAATATATTCTCAGCCAAGAGATCGCTACAATCGTTTTGATTGCCACTCATCTCAGAATTCGAGAATTCTAATACTTTCAAAAATTGACAGAAATCCTACATGGGAAGGCAATAGAAGAGCAAATATTTTCGAAAATTACCTAAGACACTTTCGGCAAACTTCTCGATCTCGATAAAAGTTTGGATCGCAAGTTTCTATTTCGAAAATTTTGGCATTCTGAAAGGTGAAACTTCCAACTCTTTTGGTTCCGATTTCGATATTCTAGATTTCGAAAACAAGTTATGGGTGAGTTTGTGGGTGACAATACATTCCCTACGTCTGAAGCCTTACGGTGCCTCCAATGTTCAATTTAATTTGTCTCCACTTAACCGCTTCAGTGGTCTACTACTTGTGCAGCTTTTGACTGGCGCCTTTGTGTCATCAATAAAAACAAAATCACGAAGTGTTGATTGGAATTTATACAAAGCTGAAATAGAAAATTCGGCAACGTATGGTGGATTGTCTGGCCACATAACTTGGCAAGAAGCCTGCGCGGATTCACTTCTGCGGTGCTTCATTTTCGTCACTTAACACCATCTGTATACAGAGATGTATTCATGCACGAACCTAGAATTTTCCTTTTATATTCTGCTTTCATCAGAGGAGAAAACCATAAGGCGGCTAGCTGATCATCGCGTATACTCAAAGAAACACAACCACAAGAATTACAAAAAATATGCATCCGCAAAATGTTCAGTGTGAGAAAAGAATGAACTCTTATGATCATGTGGCTCGAGGTTTTCCTAGCGACGATAGGAAATTTAACGTAGGATCTCAAAAAAAGAGATGAAGTTGATTGAATGAAGCAATCATGATGAAAAGATGAACAAAATCCATTCAGTAAGCATATCCACCAGAAAGTGAAGGACCAAAATGACTAAATCCGTGGAGCGCTTACAGGTAATAAGAAAGTTATGCTGGCGTCGATTTGCAAAGAAAGAACGTAGTAAAATCAAATTCACTGATATCTATGAGTAAAGTTTTGAGAAAATCTTTTTCTTCTCTTTTTTGTAATTTTTTCCAACTATTACTTTGAACTGAATAACTTTCAGCTCCTCGAATTTCGAAGAGCTTTTCTGTAATGCATACAAGGAGAAGAGAAACACCCGTTCCAGTTTGTAGCATCTTCTCTTTTTTGAGGTCATAATACACCAGCTGCATTCTGGCACATTTCCTTGCACCGACTGCTCTCAAAATGGAAATGATTGAAATATGTTATCATTAACAAGAGGTAAAGAGAATTGAATGCGATAAGATAATATCGGATGGAACGCCTCCTTAAGGCGAAAGCCCCGTGGCGGTCGTCGCTCTCTTTATCTACATATCATACTACGCAGACAAGGTACTGTTGTAGCTACAGCGTGGAATGCAGATGTTGTACTTGAGGCTGGACATATTCAACGAGATAGGTCGAATCTCACGAAAATAACTGGAACAACTCGTACAAATCTCGATTTTAAAAACTGAGGCTCAGAAGAATTAGAATTTTTGAGGCGCAGCTCGGTACAGATACATGCAACAGCGCAGTTGTTCGTTGATATGTCAAAGCGAGAACTGTCTGTGCAGATTTTGAATCATCCTATCGTTGTTAATTCCAATTTGGCGGCGAGTGCTGCAGATAGAAAGGCGTCCCTTTTGTGCTAAATCACCCTGTATGACAATGGGAGAACGCAATCAATGCCAAATGTTCATTAATGGACATGACATGATCGTACTTTGTGCGAGAGATGCAGATCGATTTCAACGGGAGGTCTGTCTGCCGTCAAATTGCAGCGAGAGAACTTCATCGAGAACGCCTATTTCTCCAGACGTTCGCAGCCGGATAAATAGCTGCGTCGTCTTTGCTGTTGTGGCACAAAAGTCCATGCAAGAAACTATGTAACGAAGAGAAAGGAACAGCCCAGGCGGGAGAGTACGGCAGATTAGCCAGAGATCAGAAGGAAGAACACTCCAGTTCATTATTTCTACTATCTCGGATGGATCAAACACACCAGGAGTACAGCACATCAACACTACAGTAGAGCAGCCTAGCATTCTGGAACTTCTGCTACTACGTGTTTACCAACTTTCGCTTCACATGAGCAGCTGAAATTGCTAAAGTGAAAGCTTGCAAGGTTGTTGCTTCACATCTACCTTGTTTGAATAAGGTAAAACAAAGGTAAAGTGAATGACTCCTAATGACCCTGGCGGAATACCAGCATTTTGCGCTAATCCCTACCAACAGCCAGTGGCGGACCACTGGTTGTGAGTGCACACCCAAGAAAGCCCTCTTCAATGGACCAGCCATTCGCTAGATCGGAACTGAAGACTGTTCCTAGGTGACCTTCCACAGAGACTGGTGGCCCGTGGAGGAAATTCTTTTCTTTTCTGCTGTTAGTGAACCATTCAAAACCAACACTGTCCTCGAAAGGTTGCTCAACTTTTCTCTTGCCTTGATAAATAGTACTCTCTACACTTAAAAAGACCGCATGTAAAAGGAGACAGAGAACTAGTAAAGTCTTCGTTTTTGCAAGAAACTCTTGAAGTCGTTGTCGGTGGAAATTTTCTTCATATCGTGATATTTTCTTCATATCGTGAGTTAGATGTTTTAAGAACATCTAACTTCAGTGGACACCCAAAATGTTCACTTCACTTGTGGAAAAACTAACGCATCATTAACAATACATTTTGCTTTTATCCTTTATTTTTCAACCTTATTTGGGAAAGACGCTACCATAAAGGAATTTCTGGAGAGTAGAAATGAGAAAAAGATGGGAAATAATAGCAATTAACACCGATATTTAAGACGAAGAGAGCCACATAAAACTCTTCACCTAACCCCAGCTGCGAAACTTCACGTTGGTGACTTGAGCAAAAGGAGAAATGCGAGGAACCTCCTCGCAGGAAAGCGGGGGATGCATTGGAAAAGTGGTATGACTTGGAGACAATGCCGCTCGATTAAACATCATTGTATTGGCTGAGAACACTCCACTTAACCGTTCTTTTCGAAGCTCAACCGCAAAGTAAATACTATAGTAAATAGTCGGGTCACATCGGAGACACTTTCTACGTTCTTTGACGTTCGTTAGAAATTCGTTATCTACATAAACACTTAACCGCTGCTGCCTTGCACCCTGACAGAATCATGGAATAAGACTCTCCTAATGAATTTGTGGAAGGCAGTGACGTAGCCTATGACCGCCCCAGACCAGGCCCGAGGAATTGCTGTGTTGTAGAATGCAGTGGAGATTTGCTCAGGTTCAAACTGCAACTCAAATTTTCTATCTTTGGAATCTTTCTAGGAACAACATCTGTACAAACTAGACAAAGAGGTTCTTGAGTTCACGTATTTCTGCATTTCATTCCGTATTTATTTCATTTTCATTCTGTATTTTGCGTCCATATGCCAAAAGATCACTCTACTGGAGAACACATACGAAGAAGCAGAAGGTAGCCTCTTAACTTCGCAAAAGGTAGTCTGGGCAAATGGGTGTTAACAATTAGATTGGTTTTTGTGCAACTGCTGCGCATTATTCCACCAAAAATAATTCTGAATCTTTGATAAAGTCAGACTCTTAGAACTACTGAAATGATCGGACAAATTTCTTACAATTGGTTTTCTTTGAAAAGATAAGAGTCTTCTTCATCACCAGGCTATTAACGAAAAAAAAAGAATTAGAAAATGATAGAAAATCAACCATGTCAGAGTATCCAATAAACAAACTCAAAACTTGTTTAAATTAACCACTGCTTTATAGTTTTGCTAAAGCAGAGCCTCTTCCCATGGAACTTGTGATCATTAATATGGTCAGTCGGCTCAAAAGGATCTGATGCTAAGTGCAGTTGCATTCGAAGCGGCGCGGGTGCGTGTAAAGAGGGTCCCGGCGGAATTTCGAGCATGCCCAGCAGCATGTCATGCCTCGTCAGAGCAATTAGCGATGGTGCGTGTCCTAAAGAGATTCACTTTGGTTAGCACCTAAATAGCTGACTCTGCTTACCTACCGCTAATCATACGCTACATCACCGGCTAGGATATAATTCACTCAATATAGTAATCGTACCAGAAGCAAGAGAAATCCTCACGTAAAAAATGAGATGAGGATGTACCTAATAGCTTCAAATTACGTGCATAAAAATTTTCGTAAAAACGGAACATTCCGGCTTTCAAAAATAACTTTAATGGTAAAATATCGTTATCTTGCAACTCCCAAGCTTTCTTGTAGCCTAATTTTTTCAGCACAGAGGGACCCTCTCTGTCTGACTTCTTGGAGCTTAAGAAAGAAAAAGAGTTCAAATTTGATGAGATTTCTAGACATTCCGAAGAGGATACCAGGTTGGGATCGAGGGAGAGGGGAGAGGACTCGCTAGCTTCACTCATCTCTAGTCTGAATGGAGCCAGCTAAGGTCCTGCCTCGATTATAGCGGCTGGCTCCACCGCACCGAGCTTCAGGTCGTTTTGACCCGACAATAACTTTCCATTATAGGTTGGTCATTGTTTTCGGCGTATTGCAAACTTCTGTGGATTACATAGTTACTGATTTCGTTCCTTGTTGCCGTTATTTTCCCAAGAAATAGTTAATCTTATCAAAGCGTTCATTATTTTCTGATAGTCTCTTGACAGCAAGGTAAAAGGCGACCTAAAGCGCGGAGCAGCTAGTTCGAAGCGACGTAGTGCGTGGTCCGTCCTCGGAACACAATAATTTGTAACATTTATGTTATCATGTTGTCCTCTCCTTGTCGGATCATGTGGCAAGGAGACGCCCCGCTTGTGCTAGCAGCTGCTCTTTTGTATGGGCCGAAAATAGCGGCAATTTCAGCCCTCGCTTCATTTTCTTCATCTATTGAACCACTTTTTGATTTCATTGGGTTTGAAACCCTACTATCGTGAGCCACCCTACGTGCACAGTGCGGGCCCCACTCGTCTGTGCAATTCGTCCTGACTGGAGCTAATGATGGTCCCACATCAAGCGCAACGGCTTAGGGATGCATTGGGGGCTTACGAAGTTGTACCTGGGGTCGAAGTAATTTCCCGTATGTCATCCTGCATTTTGGAAGTGATACAAAAATACAGCATCAGATAATTTCTCAGTTTTATTTGCAGTCGCGCCCATTGTTGCCCAACTATGTTCATTTCGTGGGTACATATTTGCTACACATTTTACTTTGAATCAAAATGTCATTGAAAAAACGAAAGATGCATTGAGGGTACGCATCGAGAGCGGAGCATGAGTCATAGCAAATACAGCTTACTTTGTCTACTGAGCTGGAACTATTTGATATATCATGTGACTCATGATGTCCCTCCATCTTACATGTCGGTCCGGCCAAAAGCCTGATTCGGAGGTGCAAGGGCACCGATTTGGAGTCCCCTCCAATAAATACGCTGATTCTGTCAATTCTGAAAGAACACGACGTCCTACCACAAACTTTATAGGTTTTGAATTAAACGTTAGATGCTAGGTAAGAAAGACTGCCTTTGGCAAGCCCCTAGTAGGGAGGCGCTAGGAAAGACGGGCTGAAGTTATCTTGACTGTCGGAGCGGAAAAGGACCAGGATGACTGTCTGGTTACAACGAATTTACGCTGGCATGAGAAATGGTCATCGAAGACTTCATCATATAAGCCAACAAGATCAATAACGACATCAACGGTCTGACCGAAACGAGACGACGCCAACTCATGAGCGCCGTATGTGGCACTGCAGAAGGACTGTTCCTAGAAGCATGCGACAGTAGAAGAGTTGATGAAGTCGTTGTCCTCATCAGCATGAGTATCGGAATGAACATCTACTCTTTCGAACCACTGACGACCCGAATCGGAGTGAGCAGATCTGGATCGACACCAACTATTACTGTCTTCGTTGCTTACGTTACAATTATATTATTAAATTAACCAGGTTACGATGAGAACAAAGTCAAAGTCCTTAATGTGGACCTGCAGAAGTTTTACAGAGAAGACTATAGGCTTCTACAAGGTTCCTTTTAACGACTCCAGCGCCAAAATTGGCCCAAACGGGATTTCTGAAGAATTCTACATAGTTTACATGAGCCACTTATGAAAAGACTCTAATGATTAAGAAGACAAATTGTTTGGCGAAAAGAGCTCGAATTCTGGTGCGATTGGATGTGCTGCTTCATGTTGTGTCTATTACTTTGCAATAGACAAACCATGCTCGTTCTTATCAACGAACATGAAATATAGCGGCAGTCTTGCCACTCAAACAAATGTGGCATGTGGAGGAGCATCATTTCTTACCGAAATCAATTCGTGAGATTTATTTCTGATTTCCTCTCAGGAGAGAAGAGAAAGGCTCCCAAACTGTAGCATTCTTCAAATAGGAGAATAATCTCAGCTAAAGGGAGGCTCTTTCTTCCTTTCTACAGCACGATTTTGACATTTTACAATTTTGTACTTCAGCAACACCAGCGCAGCCTCTGAACTCGAATAAAAAAACTCCAAAAATGACGAAATTTTCTTTAAAACCTATGGTTTTGATCGTCTGCACATAAACACAAACATATCAAAAGAATTGATTTCAAATTGAGTATCCCACTGCACACGTACCTAGGATAAAATGATCGCAAAGATAAAAAAGTATGCAATATGCAACAACCAACTGCTCGCTACCAAAACCGTTAATGTGCACCGCTCCATTTCTACGGCAATGACTCACGGAATGTCGAATTAACGGAAAACATTCATTCTTCATTTTCTTCTTCATTTATTCATTTTTGAATTTTCACCAACGCAGACAATTGTGATCATCTAGAAAACCCACCAGCTCTTCCTCGCACCCCTCTTGTCGTAAAGTAATCGATGGCGTTGCAAAAAAAAAACCCCTTGGAGTGCCTGTAGGAGATTCGTCAAGAACCACCTAACTTCATGCACAAGTAAGCAACAAAGCAAAAGTAAGAGTAAAGTTTGAAAATTTCTATTCCATATTAAATACGCTATGGTAGACAATAGTAATGCAATGATATTATTTATGTACATCGATGAGATTTATTAACCTGGCAAGTTTCTTCTTAGTAAAACAAGCTTTGTTTCGTGAGATACGTTGGGTTACCAGATCTATGCATTCTTAACTCGTAAAACATATGTGAGATTTGCTGGGGAGAAACAGAATCGAGATGGGAAAAAATGCATTTGTTTAGTGTGAAAAAGGATCAAGTTGCCCAGATCAGTAGTTTAGGGTAATGAAAATCGGAACGCGTTCATAAGAGTGCTAAAATAATTTCAGGAAAAAGTGCAACACAGGCACTCTCTATCAATCAGTAGCTGGTTTCAAGAACGTTGTCATAGCGTTAGATTCACACGCATCGTCCATCAATCCTTCGCTCTCGTCGACCAGCTCTAAAAAATGGTTACGTACCAAAATGAATTTTCACAGTGCATATGCATGTAGAAAATGAATATAGAAGTGCTATTCAACTGAATTACACTCAGCTACTATTTTTTTCTTTTTCGGAAGTATGTAAACAACTACAATCGACGGTTGCAATCAGAAGTTTTACTAACAGAAAAAGCATACATAGTTTGAAAGATGCAGCTTCTTTGAAAGTAATTAGTTGTGAGACGAACACATGCCCAACTGTTGAGAAATGAAAACTTTATTTTTAAAAATTAAAATCTGTCCCACTGAGGTTCTGATATGCATTAAGCGTAGTCAGAAGTTATCAAAATCTAGCAAAAATGTCGATGAATAGGCTCGGTTTCAATACCATCCTAGGCTTGATAATGCATTACCTACAGAGGTTTTCTGTATGCTAACCATAGCAATCATTGAGGAGAAAATCTTCATCTTCTGGTGAGCAACGTTGCAAAATCTTACTGCTGCGCTCTGTGCTCTGTCAAAAGCTTCCAAACATTTTATCGCAACTGAGGAAGTTGGCGCTTTGGCGCGAAATGATTAGGCGTGACGAAAGCAGGAGCTGCCGGTTGATTCATGAATATATCCGTAAATTTCTTTTACGTCAAAAACTTATATCCTAGGTCCGTATGCAAATCTAAACTATTACCGGAAGCTCCTTCATAGTTCTTGTGTGACGGGGCATACATAGCTAATAAAAGCAGCACGTAAATGTTCCACATTCCAAATGTACCAGTGAAAAATGCTGACGTGCCATGTGTTAACACACTCTCCTCGGGATCATCAGAATGAATTTGCGCTTCACCATACTGTAAATAAAATTTATGAAGAATTCCATAATATTTTATGAATTTTATGAAGAACTTCTATAATACTCAAACCAACAAAAATTGTTGGGCAACGTTCAAACACAAAAAAAAACTGAGGGGTCATTTATGCGAAGGTGCTTAAATGTTTTGTCCGCACATTGTTAATTATCGCTGACATTCTTTTCCACAGAGTGTACTTTTATAAGAACCTCAGAACAAAAACTAGACACTCGAAAAAAAAGTATACCTGTTTTATAATGTATGAGGAAACGGTCAGAGCGGCGCACAGCAAAGTTAGTAACATAAGAAATTTGAAACGATATATGACTGCTTCTACCTGGAATTCCGAATTCTTAGGTTTAGCAGCACAAATCAAGGACATACTTTGCTAACCACAAGTCAAACTTCAAAAAACATCAACTCTTGATGGTTAGTTTCGTAATACGATAAGCTGTCTATTTATAATGGAGAAACATTTTTCAACGTCTTGTACGAGATTGTTCGCAATTTGTATTTCAAAAATTCGCCAAAACTTCAATAAATTCTACCTACCTTGAGACGTCTGTTTTCACAATTTTTGTACAGTTGTGCTGACCGTTTACTTTTGATAGTGCACCACACCTTCCAGATCTTACCGAAAAGAAATACAACGTAAAGAATGGCACATAATGAGGCAGTATAGACAGAGGCTTTCTGCAATTTCAGTTAAGCAAGGTATGAGCAATGAGACATAATTTTGCAAACGTAATGTACTGAAGAGTTAACTCACAGCCACAAGTGAGCCAGTTTCACTGGACCAGATACTATAAAATGGATTATTCAGTTGAAATCCACGTTCGCACACATCGTAAATTAGCAGCAAAGATGAAGCTAGTATGATGAAGAAGAGGTTGAAGCGATATGAAGTCTACAATGAAGAGGATTATTCATGTCCGTATATTCCAAATGCTTCAAGAATTGACTCACAATGTTGTTCCTTGTAGTGTCGTCAATAAGATGTTCACCTGCGAATATAAGCCAGAAAGCGAACAGTACTCCGTAAAAAGCACCTTGTCGTATATCTCCGAGTAATAACATGAAGGGAACTCGTACAATCAACGAGATCCACTCCAATGGAACTGAGTAATATCAGAATAGTGGTGAAAAAAAAAACAGAAAAGGGGAAAAAACAGAAAAACACAAAGGTTAAACCTACAATCAAGAATAGCCATGCTTACACCCAGCGTCATTATTGCCTTCTCAAGAAGTAGCGGCTTCCGGACAAGCTTATCTACCTGTATGAAAGTAAATTTCTTTCGATTGAGTAAGTTGCTTGAATGAGCGAAAAAAACCGTACTTACTCTGCTCCAGTACCACCAAATTGCAACTACTATAGCAGGGAAAAGGAAAGTTTTTAACCATACCCACACCAAAGTAAATCCGCCATTTTGGTGAATTGTCTAAAAGCAAATATATCTTCAAATTACTGGAAGAAATGACTGTTGAAAAAGACCACCAAAAACCTCTCAAAATCTCAACAAAAAACCGTTTAAATTTCTGAGATTATTTCTGGTGCTGTTAGCACAAATGTGGAGTTATTTCGCACGTCATACTTCTGCTGTGACAACACAAATATTGGAGTTACTCTATCTATCAGAGCAGCACGACCACTGTCCACAGTCAATGAGAACGCAACCGAATTTGTTCACTAGCAACTTTTAACGGTGTTAAGGTCCGGTGACCTCACACTAGAGAACATATTTTAGTCGATAGTCAAATTTATGGAACAGTCAAGATTGTTAACAAACTTTATTACGGCTAACGTTTCGGCGTTTCGTCAGAGCCTGAAAAGTAAGAACATTTGCAATATATTCCCTCAAATGTCTCATCCAGAACAAGTCATCATCCCCTAAGATATTACACCCGGAAACAAAACCAAAAGAGCCCAAATCGTTGTGCCTACCTCAGTAGCCGCGTTGCCGTGATTTTAGCGGACGTCCGCGTGGTGCAATAGCTCCACTAATACTAATAGGGATGCGACCCGCATGACCCCCTAGATCAAAACCCGCAAAGGTCTTGATACAAAGCCAGCTCGTTGGTCACGGCTAAGCACTCCTCCTTTCTATTCCTTTTTGGACCTTTTGCATTTATCCAAAACATTTCTAGAGTTCTGCGAGCTACAATTTCGGGTTTGTACGATAGGATCGGTGCAGCTATGCAGAAAGAAACATTTTCATGACATCGTCTGCGGTGAGCTCCGAGGGGAGTTGCTGCATTCGATTGTTTCATCCCATTTAGATGTTCTTTAATGCGAACACAAAGGAATCGTCCTGTTTCGCCGATGTATTGGTCCCCACATGTTTTGCACGAAATGTAGCGCGTAGGCTAGATCTTGGTGCGCAGCGAGATTATGCTACAGTGGCTGTCTCGAATAAGATAAATTTCTGCCTGCCCTTGATAACCGACGATTTGAGTAAAGTCATGCGGGCCAGTCTGGTGAAATGCAGTCTCGAGGACCAAGTGAGAAATGTGGAAATACCTCCAACAAATCTAAAGAAGCAATTAGTTCGAAATAGAATGTACGATCGCTTTTGTCTTACTCCAGACTGTGTAATATGTCCATTCGAGAAGGAAGGCGACTGCATGGTCTCTGGTGTAGTCTAACTTCGTGCAAAACATGTGGGGACCAATACATCGGCGAAACAGGACGACTCCTTTGTGTTCGTATTAAAGAACATCTAAATGGGAACAAACAATCGAATGCAGTAACTCCCCTCGCAGCTCACCGCAGACGATGTCATGAAAATGTTTCTTTCTGCATAGCTGCCACGATCCTATCGTACGAACCCCAAATTATAGCTTGCAGAACTTTAGAAGCGTTTTGGATAAATGCAAAAGGTCCAAAAATGAATAGAAAGGAAGAGTGCTTAGCCGTGACCAACGAGCTGGCTCTGTATCAAGACCTTTGCGGGTTTGATCTACGGGGTCATATGCGGGTCGCATCCTAATTAGTATCAGCTGAGCCAATGCACCACGCGGACGTCCGCTAAAATCACGGCAACGCGGCTACTGAGGTAGGCACAACGATTTGGGCTCTTTTGGTTTTGTTTCCGGGTGTAATATCTATCGATGATGACTTGTTCTGGATGAGGCATTTGAGAGAATATATTGCAAATGTTTTTACTTTCCAGGCTCTTACGAAGGTGACAACGCCGAAACGTTAGCCGTAAAGTTTGTTAACAATCTTGGCTGTTGCTTACATTTGACTATCGACAAGTTGCAATCTCTATGTCAAGATTCAAAAAAGGTCGAACTTTCGCACTTATTTTAGTGCTCTTGCAAGACTAAAATAAGTTCCCTCAAAATAATTCTTTCAGAAAGCTTCATTTGAGCTGTTTTGGGGTTTTTTTTTACATCTGACAACGTTTTGCCCCATCTTCATAATTAACGCTAAAAGAACTGCACTAATCTAACATACAAGAACAAATTTCATGCAATTGGCGCATCACTGCCTTCATCTGTATTCAGTGCACCCGTGCAGGAACAACTGCTTGCTGAGATGCATTTGCTCGAGATAGAAACGCTGCAATACTGCGTCATTCTCGACGGTGTCTCTGAAGACAATGAATCCTCCAGGTTCAACTCGATTTAAAAAATTCGAAATTTAAAAAATGCATTCTTTGAGAAAAAAATCATGTTCTGCAGATCGTTGTTTCGTGTCCTCGTTAATTAGTCTACTATGAAATGACGACTTACAATATTGTTTTGTTAAAGCCGTCATCGATCAACTATCGTGAAACAATTCAGTTGAACTCATTAGCTGATCTTGATCCATTCTACTCTTCGTGTTTTCGTTACCGTTCGTGTTCATTCCTATCTTGAATGTTTATATAGGTAAGACATCATCAGCACGTTCGCGGAAGGCGTACAACTTCATGATAAATTAGTCGTGTTTCTTGCTCCCATTCAACAACGCATCTCTGACTAAGGATCCATAGCTTTCGTATCAGTGGGCTTATTTGTGTCTACCATTTTCATCAGACACATATCGTCGAAACGTCGACATGCAGTACGGTTGCGACTGTGCTCGAAGTGGCGCGATGAATGTAGACGTTGGAAACGAGGTGGAACTATTGCAAACTAAAGCGAGGAACACTGTTAGCAAAACTCCTCGCAGCCGCTTACGCAACTCCATCTTTCTCCATATCGTTTTGATCCTACGATATACTTTAACGTCTTTCCTCTTTTGTTGATCCGAATCGACCCCATGGGCAGAAATATTCCGAATCAGCAGGGCCGACACATATGATTTCCACTTTTTCGAAGTGATCAAGCATCTGGCCGATCGCCAGAAGCTTCTCCATATGAAGGACAAGTTTTTTTTTTCTGCTGCTCTCTGCACTGTTTGGTACATTTCTTGTGATGGAGTATTCCTTCTGGTTTCTAGAACTTTTCTTTCTTCGCCGGTCTTTGTTTAATCGTTCCCTTTCGTGTCAACAGCAGACGGATTACACAGACGATTTGTTAGACCGAAACAAGGTTAATTAAACCAACTACAACAACACCATATGTAATTACGCTTCGTTTTCCATGCAAGTTGCAAGCATCGTTTCAACGCGCAAGAGTAAAGAGCGACAGAGCACAATATTATACTCTTATACATTTTAACCACAACAATGACTTTCGGTACATCATTTTGTTCTCCTAGATATCTAGTTCAGTTTTTTCAAAGTAACCTAAAACATCTTGTCGTACTTAGCTATTGAAAATCATGTTGAAGAACAAATGTCAGACAAGAATAAAAGGATAAGGATAAAGTGTCTGGGGGTAACCAATCCGTTTGGGGTGTGTCACCACGTTCACTTCAATTCAGAATCGCTCGATGTTTCCGAACGTGTAACTGGCTTACACAATGACTTGAGGGGACTAGCCGAAGTGTCAAGTTGATGTTTTTATCCTCCCAGATAAGTTAGGTATTGATTTATCCGATTTATCGACCCCGTAGGGATGAAAGGCTTGCTGAGCAGTAGGGCGGATTCAAACCTCCGATCGATTGTGTAGACAGCGGAACCACAAGAATAGGAAACAATTTTAATTTCTAGAATAGATACCTACCACCACACGAAGATTTGCTATCTTCCCAATCTGGCAGTTAGGGTTTCTCGGGTTGAGCCTGGAAGAACTATCACTAGAAACATTTTCATTTTACAGAAGTGATGACAACTACCTGCAAGCTGTTTGATTAATTGGAATACGAATGTTGAGCAAATAGAATGGGTAGCTATTGGAACCCATCTCGAAAAGATCCAACACTCCACATTCATACATGTTACCATTAGATGTCTGTTGATGAGCTAGCTTTTTTCAAGCGATCATAGATAGGAGGATATTTCGGTTACCTTCTCAGGTGAAATGCTGCATTCAAGTTTCCGAGTTATATTCGTTGCAACTAACTCATGCCAACCGTCTGCACTGTCTGAATTATCGCGGTACCCCAACCGCACTTCCAGTTCTAGCAACGCTCCATCTACTGAACGAAAAATCCGTCAAACATCGAAAATGAGCAGACAATAAATTATTGTTGCACAGAAAATTGTTAGAAAACGGTAGAGAGCGTAGTAATTCATAACGAATTGGCACGAAACAAAGTGAGAACGCTTAGTAGTCGGAGGCTTCAAACACAGAGTTTCACACATAGTTTTGAATTTGAACCTGCGCATGATAATAAGGCTCCCCATTCATTCATCGGATACGTAAGGTAAGCTTCGAATTTGGATTACAAGTCCACATGACAGGCTTGCAAACGAAGGATAAGATACGACCAAAACCGTGGGGTGAAGCGAGGCAACAACGGGCTGCGGACCTTCGGTACGCCTGCTCGAATCAGTAGTCATGCTTGATCAGATCAGCATCTGCGTGGTGAAATGTAGCAAATTAAAGAAAATTACATTGTCCCTCAGAGTCACAGTTATAACGAAATGCAATGAACAAAAACTGATCCGCATCCATATCATCTCTAAGTGACTCCGGGACTTGACTACAAATCTGAGTCTGACCCACAACAGAACCATGATGAGAAGGCCAGCAATTGAGTGGAGACATCTGAAGGAGAATCGATGTTACCTTGCGGATCTACCTGCCGCAAGTCACGAGAGCGGAAGATCTTTGGCAGCTTGAGGTAACAGTTTTGAACCAGCCCATAGCAAAGAACGAAGCTTCAACGACGGAGAGATGAGAAATGTATGAAAAACGAAAGGAAACGAAAAAGCGTGACTATGGGTGAATGAAGCAGATGTGAAAAACAATTACTTAGTCACTCGTAGGCCGAATGAAGTTCATCGAAGTTTCATGATGTGAACGACGGGAAAGCCAAGTTCACTGAAACTTAAAGAGGATGCCGAAACGATTATGCAACAAGTTGGATAGCTTTCAACAGGAAAATTCCTCCATTAGAGAATCTCCTCGTCTTGTTCAGGCGATAACCACGAAGCAGCTGTAGAACATATGGGACAAGTAAAAGCAACGAAACTGACAGCAAAATTCAAATAAAATGAAATAAATGCCACAATCTAAATGCAATAATAGCGGCTAACCCGCAATTCCTGATCCAAGCCATAGCGATACTAAAACACCGTTTAGACGATCGAACTGGAAGAAGGGTATTTGTAGGTCCATTAGATTGTAGTCTCACAGCAAAAAGTTTTCCGATTCCATCATCGAATAGAGAACCTGCGATAATGTCCGACTGCACTAACTACAACGGCTTCAAATTTCTTAGATACATATTTCTACTCAGGCTGAACAATCATGCAATCTATCATTTCTGCAAGTTTTTGCATATTCCAACGAAGCTTATCGTGTATTGGACTACTGATTCTCCTCTTTTCTGGCCTATAAGAATTAGTGTAATTTCAAACGAAGATTGAGGCAAAAGCAAGCAGCTATTAATCCCATCTGAATGATCTAAGTAAAGGCGAAAAATTGTAGAAGATCGATAGAAATGTATCATACCATACTTGAAAACATCGCTATACTCCACTTCAACTTGCAGAAGTCCAAGCAAAAATTGAAACCATGGAGAGTACTCGAGCTGGACGCGATCTCTTGAAAATTCACAGTTAATGTTGAAGAAAAGTTCGAATTATCTAGATCAAAGAAGCAAGCTACAATGTAATAATCATTATATATGTACCTTACGTGTGGCATTTGCGCAACGAAGACAATTTCACGCAAATCGAAAGAAGACGGCGTGAACGAAGAGAGATCTTCTATGATGTTGCACTGCTAAACAAGACACTAACTGTTAAAGCCATTCCAATCCCATCGCCAGGATCTGAACCTACTAACTTCTGAAAGTACCTTAGCTTAGCTGTTCAGTTCCATTGTTTTTCATTCTAGGGTAAGTTTTCAAGCAAGAGCAAAGTATAGTAGTGTCAAAACAGCATGGCACACGGTGCAGTTGTGTACACGGCTGCGCTCGAAGCGGCGGGGTGGAGATAGCGGTTGAAATCGATGCGGGACTATCGCGAACTATAGCGAAGAATGGTATCAGTAAGGGCCCCCCAGATTCTAACCGCTACGCTCCGCTTCATCGCACTGCTTCGACTGCAACCGCTTACTGTATCGTGTTTCATGCCGCTTCGACCCTATTGCATATACGTACATCCTCATATATTTGCCATGGATGCCCACAATTAAGATTGAAATTTTGCAAATATCTTACAAAGCAAAGTTGCACTGTTCACAATCATAATTATAGTTTCTTGTCATACCTTACTTCTACTATGAACTGAGAGAAGTTTAATTTCTGGTACTTTTCTCAATCCTAGAACATTAAAAAAGAACAACATCTATAGTCGGGTCAAAACGAACTGCAGCTTGGTGCAGCTGCATTCGATGCGGCGCGGGCGAGCTGGCGGTTCGGATCGAGGCGATACCATCGCTCGCTTGCCTCGGACTGCAACGATAAGTAGTGCTGGCGAGAGTCCCCTCGATCCTAACCGCTACGCCCCACCGCACCCACCTATGCAACTGGACCGTGCTTCGTTTCGTCTTAAGCCGACGATACCATAGCTTGGATGATCAGTGAAACCCAGAGCGAACGAGTTATTCACATGTCAACAACTCTTTCCTTTCGGGTCAAGTCGAGGTCGTAGCAATCAATAAGGCGCCTAGTTATGTCAGTGTTCATTCGCTTCCAAAGAGAAAGTCAGCTAGCGAATCCAAAAGTGAAAAGCTGAGCGATCATGCTGTCATACTGTAAAATGTGTGACTACTTTAAAGAACCCGGTTAACGGAGTTGCTCGTGTTGAAATGATTTGATATAAATTCAGAGTGATCGTTCCTCATTATTATCATTATTTCCCTAGCGGTCGACACACCAGAAATCAAAAGTTGTTGAATCGATGTTTTTCGCGTAAAATGTGGAATTAGTTGCACTGAGGAGCAGCGCACCTTTGGTCGAATATGAAACCACTTGTCGGTCTTGCCACTGGATGAGTCGCGGCACTTGATCATCTCGTATTCCATTGTAGACGATGGAACAGGAGCTGAATTCAGCGGTACAAATTAAAATTACGACATTTTATAATACTCGATATCGCGTCAGAGTGATAAATACCAACGAAGGGGCAGGGAAGCTTCTTATCTGATCCAAACTCTCGCTTTTCATAGCTAACGCAGATGACTTTAATACACTCAATTCCAGAGAAGGGTTAGTTAATTTCCTCCACTTTTCGCAATGATATTGTGGGAGCACCTACAACACATACACACACACACACACACACATGCATGTCACCGCTTTTAACTTGTAACAATACTTGGGGAACGAGGTGGCGGAAAACGCCGGTAGTCTGTCAGCTAGAGTCACTCAACGAAAATTACTGTAATCTATCTGAAATGATAACAGAAGGATTAAAGAATAAATAAATACGTGCGTATATCACTTACCGTACCACGCTCCTACCAAGAAAAATACTATCTCAGCTAATAGCAGCGCCAGAAGTATGTACGAGAGCTTTCGATTGCTTAAATTTTCAACGACAGTTCCAGCCATTTCACTGAAAAGAGGCAACTCCAAAATAAAAGAACGAAGCTGAGCAAAACGAGGAAAAGTAGGCATTGTGGGGCATGGACGCGACAGACGGCTATCAATTACGGGCAATAACCTATGCAAATAGGTGACTCGGAGATAGATTTTCCACAAGGGGATGCTACACATAGAACGAGTATCCACTGAAGAGAATGTGCGCAGAAAGTCTCTGACGAGGCGGCTCCATTCAGAAGGAAAAGGAATAGATATGAAGAGAAGTGGGAGTTTGAGGGTTGGTGGAGGAAAGGGCGAGCAGGCGGGTAATAAAACAGTCGAGGCCACGCCAAACGAAAGCGTCTTGCATATCGATTGAGCACAAACAACACTTCTTTGATACTATTAATCATTGGAAATGAGCCTGCACAGCACCGCAAATCACCTTTGGGTACCAAATTACAAGTAGGCACTGCAGCGCCAGACATGTAGACACATATGAATCACTTACCTTCAATTGTTTATTAAACAATCGCAGAGGAAATTTATGATCAGTTTCTCGAGACAATGCAGCTCACTGGGAAGAAATTGATCATAATCCATTCCAGCTGGAGTGAGTAGTTGCTAAGATGCGAACGCATTCGAACTGGCAGAAAACGGCTCCGTCAAGATCAACTGAATGAAATTACAAGTACACACCAAGACTTTTGACTCGGTTATAGCTGCTGTCAGTTTCAAAGCTCTCCACATCCAAGATTTACCGGATCCAAAAGAAAGACGTTCGCCGTTTCGCTTTTGGAACTTCGATAGTACACGCATATTTGACACCTTGAGATCGAAACAATCGACCCGCGATCTCATTACTAGGATTTTTCGTGAGGCACTATGCGCAGACAGAACCACGTCTTCAGACTCTCAGCAGACTGCACTTTCTCCATGACTTTGATGACTATCGGCCAACAGTATCACACTTTCCGTACTACTAACCAGTTCCGTAGGACGCCGAAAGAAAGCGACGACGCAGCTCGCAGCTCACTGGTGAACTCAGCTGGCACCATTGATGGTATCGAACAATTAAAGAAAAAATTAAAGCTTTCGCATGTTAGAGGAAGCGCTATTGCTAGGTTGCACAATTTTATAGTTTGTTTTCATAGTTAGATTCCTCAGGTATTGCGCTTTTCGAGATTTTCAAAGATTCTAGTCGACAAGAAGAGTGTGAGAAACAAGGACTTCTTTTCTCAGAAAACCTTTGAAATGGAAAAATTCTAAGTAGGCTAAAGCCTTCAAATGATGGCAAAGCAAAGTCGGATATGCTACTAAATTTTAAAAAATAATAAGTGCAGTAGCGCACACCTCCGATGTTACATAGTTTGGGACCAAGTCGATAATCGTGTCTTCCACCAGCTACATGCTTTACAGAAGCGAATTATTCTGTGAATTCTTGCCTGCAACTCTTAAGAAGCGGTTGAAAATAGTCTTAGTTCCTACGAAGAAAGAAAGAAGCAGCCACACCTCTACACTTCGGTCCCCTCAACAGCCCCGGAGTTTCACCTGAATAGGCTGCTGAAGCTGCTAAAGAGACCTCATTGACTTTCGACTGCTCGCTTGTCCAGGTGGTGTGTATGCATGGATGCGGCGTTCAAACGTACCTCATAACAACTAAGGCTGTTTCCTAACAAGTTTTATAGTACGGCTGCGGGTAACTGAGAATGACCACGGTCATACCCGTGATCTAGACCTCATATGCTCGTAATCTACCGTTACGCATAATATATACGAGAGATCCAAAAATCGAAAATCTCATGACACCTAGCCTTCAAACTACAGATTGATATTTTTTTCGTAAGGTAACAAGTTTTGTAATATGTAGTTTTCTAGTTAGCCACCGTGCCTGGAAGTTATGTCAGGTCAGCTGTAAACGTTCGTAACTCCGCTTTATACACTTTTAAGATACTGAATAGATTAGCTGAAGCGATACTATACTAGGGTCAAAACGATATAGGGCACGTACGCAGTTGTGTACGCGGCTTCTTTCGAGGCGCTTCGGTGGAGCGTAGCGGCCAGGAGCGTAGTGAGACCCTGCATGGCACCGCCCATCGCTGCAGTTGGCGACGGTCCCGCCTTGGTTACAACTGCTGCCTCCACCGCGCCGTTTTGAACGCGTGCCCAAATGCAGCGCAAGTAAACTCGTGATTCATGTCGTTTTGACGCGACTATACATTTGTTCTAGCAGAAAATTGTAGCGGAGAGGTAACAGGCAGGGGCACTACTTATGGGCGGTCGTTTCTTTTGTTCGACTCATGACTCAAAGAAAGTTTTCATCACTACGAGCTCGACAAACGTCGTGTGTGTGTTTGGTGTGTGACGAAAATATTCCATACTGATGCCTGCACCGGTGAAGTGCCGAACTATCGCCATGCACCTGATAGGCGAGCACTCTATCTCTTCACCATTGTCCACAGTTATGCAGACATAACTGTTGGCTTTGATAAGGCAAATTAGTTTCTCCCATATATTAGTGAGGGTAAATAAACATTTATGTGAATGTATACTTCCAAATTTGCAAACTACCATGCTGTATAATAACGGACGTATTTTGTCAATGTGTGCGACTGTGTATGTGTATGTCTCAGTCGAGAAATCCCAAAAAGAGAGGGAGACGGATACCATGGCATCGGTTTGGTGTGCTAGAGCCCCAACACGGTAAAATTGGGTGACACTGGTTCTACGGCGTCGAATTCGTGCCCAGATAGATAATTCTGTAAAGTGGGGTGGGACGGGCCCCACGGGGTCGGAATGGTGCGCCGGTGCCAGAAAGCTATAGAGCGGGGAGAGACATGTTCCACTGCCTCGGAGTGTGCGAGATCCACAACGCGGTAGAATGGGTTTCTGTGGTTTCTTCGCATATCTATTTCCCAGCAAGTTTTCCCGATGCTCCTAACATTCTTTCTTCAAAAAAAAGGAAACACACGTGCGAACGGCTGCTTAAATGCAATACATAGTAGGAAACAGTTTACGCGATCTGACGCAGAACGTTATTTTTATCACTATGATTAATGATATTCACGTCTTCATGTTAGCACATCATTCTTTTCTAATAGCTGAGAACGAAGGAAACTCATACTTCGAATTATGTTTCCAAATGGTGGAGGTTTGAAAGAAACATAGATGTAAAATAAAGATTGATTGTTCTCCAAATATAGAACTGAGCGTTTAGGGAAAATCTTTCAAGTATGCTTAAATTTTCGGGAAAAAAAAACTGGGGAAAGCGTTGATAGAAAAAAGCAATTCTAATTTTTAAGAAATGCCGCTACCGTTATTTCTTATTGATCGATGAAGGTGAGCGAAGCGAACAGCAAAAAAAAGCCTGAAGTGCTTTAGCAGGATGTTCAGGCTGGTATAGAATAAAGGCAATGGTTTGAGATGTCGTTAGCCATTCTCGTTTCTGCTCATCACAAACGCCGCATACGCTTTCGTATTTCGTACAACTACGACTCGAAATTACAGCTGAAAATACTGGCGCATCAAAATTACCAGCGCAAGCGCTTCACACAGTGTACTGTATTCTTTAGCATTACTCACGAAGCAATTTAGCTGGTGGAATATCTTTCGACCGTAGATAAAGTGGTTAAGAAATTAAGGTATCTAATGCTTTCAGCATCGAGGTTCCAGGGAACCAGACAACTTAGAGGACCGTCAGTTTCTTGCTTCACTAAAATGAGCATCACTTCTCATTCTCACTTATTCATTTTATCTCTTCGTTAATTATAACTAGGTGTTTCCCGTTTTAGATTTCTGCAACTTCTAATATTTTCTCATTTTCTCAGTGGGGAATTAAGCCTCAGTATCAGTAGTAAAAAGTATTTGCACAGTGAAATGTATATGTTGGTCCTACTCCCCACGACAATGTCATGAGTTTTGTTAACGAATGATTCTCCTTTGTGTATCGTATCGCTGAGAGAAAGTTCTCCCTTCTTTTTAGATGACACCCCGAATACGATTCAAAGCAGTTTCTATTTCTCTTCACGCCGGTACAAGGTGTGCATTGTTTGCCAACGGTATCTACTTCTGCTTCGTACATTCCTCGGTGACCCCTTGGCAGTCGTAATCTTGAAGTAATTTGTGATACCTGGATTTGCAGAGCTGCAAGTTTCTTGGTCACCAGCACATGATTACCATTAGGGTCGCTGTTTTTGAGTGGAAGCGACGTTCTGGCACTGTTGTCGTCGAATCCGATTGTTCTCTAGTACTCTTGGAAGTATCTAAAGGTAGTTCCATCTCTGTTAGATTCAATTAGTTTAATGGCCATTTCTTCTAACTCATATTATCTTTGGATGTTTCACGTTCACATACTGAGGACATTGAGTGAGTGAGTATAGTATGGCGGCTGGCGCGCTCCAATCGAATTCGTTTTAGAAAGTAGCGCGCCGGAACGCTGCCGGAAGCCACATCTTCCGGGTCGTTTTTTACGGCAATTAGGAAGAAATGGACGGATTCACCACCTTCTCCTTAATCTACGATCTCTATCTACGTATATGAATGCTCCACCTGAAATCCACCTCAGATTCGTGGGGTGATGCCTTTAACATCGATGTGGCCACGGCCGCACATAGTTGAATCAAACACCGCCTTGACAACATATAGCCCAAAAGGTGACTGCAAAACGGTGGTTTTTGAGACAAACAGATCGTAGTATCTATCAGGACCAACCAAGATATAAGGTACTTGTCATTCTCCCCTGACGTCTAAGTTTGCAACGTATGTTTCTCTAGTTTGCAAAAATTGTCCATTTGAGTGAGCTTGACGGATGGGAAGTCACCAGTAATCATCGGTTTTCTTTGCATAGTAACGTTAACTCCTTCACCGTAAGCAGTACCGATTTTGAGTATAGTACAATATGACTTTCGAACTTTTCGATATAGCTGTTTTTGAGCTCCAGTGTCGAAAAAGAAGAAAACTTTCTCAAAAGCTTTAGAAACATTCTTTCCACATAACCCCTTCGCATTCATAACCGCCAGTCGTTCGCTTCTTCTGTAGCTTGAAATGTCAGCGATCCTATTTTCAATATTTTGATTTAATATGAGCGGTTGATTCAGGCCCGCGTGTTTTTGAAACCGCTTTTTTCATTTTTCATCCATCGGGGTGTTTCAGCTTGTGTTCTACCAGTAAGAGTGTGACTGATCTTCCAGGATCCCAAACGAAGCGATGTGCGGTGCATTTGAGTGCAATTTTCGCAATTTTACCTCCTGCAGCTGTTGTTGGTGTGCGTTGTTTGGAAGCACTTTCACCAGGTTCACTATTTCTCGGCGCTTCCGTCGGTTAGTCACTGTCAGATATAAAGAAATTTGGTGATTCGATCTTTCATAAGAGATGCATTCCTGTATTTGATTTCGACGCCTACCGATTACACCGAGATGATTTTGATTCGTGTGTGTGGATCCGGTGCGCAGTTTTGCGTAAGCTTTTGCTGTTATCCGTTTTTCCAAGGAACCAGACGACTGATCGAGTTCACAGTATCTGTTTACTAGTTCTCACCAGGATATCTTTGGCAATTGCATACGGAAACTTCTAGGGATTGTCTTAGTTCACGTTGCATCGCAAGTGTTGCGGATATCGTATTCGGTTGAAACCATTTGATTTACTAGCATTTTCATGGAGTCGAAGCACTGCTTACTCCACTCTCCTGGATGCTGATTTTACTGCCAGGAGCTTCTGGACAGTTTTTGAGTCGTTTGTTTGGTTGCTGTCTAATCATTGTGCGATCCTTTCGTTCCAGTATTAGTTGTATCCAGTATTAGTTGCTGGGCACCGCCGTTTTTCTGCGTCTCTTCTAAGGCATTCCTTAAAGGCATCACCCCACGAATCTGAGGTGGTGCAGATTTCAGGTGGAGTATTCGTACACGGGATGGGAGACTATGGAGAGGGGGTGATTCCGTCCATTTCTTCCTAATTGCCGTAAAAAACGGCCCGGAAGATAGAGCCCGGCTTCATTCGTTTTGGCGCACCATTTTGTACAAGAGGTTCGATTGGAGCGCGCCAGTCTTGTGCGGCGCCGCATCTTCCGGGCCGTTTTCTGCGGCAATTAGGAAGAAATGGACGGAATCACTCCCCTCTCCGTAGTCTTCCATCCTGTATACGAATACTCCACCTGAAATCTGCACCACCTCAGATTCGTGGGGTGATGCCTTTAAAGCATCACTCCACGAATCTGAGGTGGTGACGGAAAGGCTTGAGAGTGGATTGTAGATTGCGGGATCTGGAGTGATTCCGCTAATCTCTCCGTAATCGTTGTGAAAGACGGCGCCGGAACCGCTTCAGTCACCGCGAGGTTACACGTTAGAGAGCTCCTCTATGTGCACGTTCCTGTCCCCTTAGCAACGATTCATTGTATTCAATTAAACAGGAGAGATCATTGATCGCTTTCTCTACGGATTTCCTCACCACATCACGCATGATTTTGTCGATATATGATAACTCATCATTTGCATGCACCAGAGACTCGAAAATTGCCCAAATTTTGAAACTTCTTTTGGTTTGCGTAGAATTTTGACAAAGTCATTTTTGGGAACTTTATGGTTCGACTCCTTCTATATGACAACAGCTTCCTGTATGTTGCGTCGTTATTTGAGGAGTTAGATCCTCCTGCTTCATTAATTTGTGGGCTTTTTTCTTTGAGATGTATGCCCAAGAGGAATCCACTTTCGGGAATTTGATTTTTTTTTGTCTGCCATCTGCGATTCGATGGTGAAAGCAAAATGTGGCATCTTTCATTATTTTAGCGTAGTGAGGCTCTTCCTCCAATTCCTCAACAGTCATTTCTTTTTGCTCGATTTTTTATTTTGCACTCGTGTAAAATTCTTCTATTTTGTCAATTTTGTCAGCAAGAACCTCTACCGATGATCTGATCTGGCGGGCATGATGAGAGTAGGACTGTTGTTTGAACATTCTTGGTAATGTTCTTCATCACCTTCAGGGTAATCAATTTTTTGTGCGTAAACTCCATACTGTTTGAGAAGCTTGGTCGAGCTGAGGGAGCAGACTTGTAGCATAGCTTTTTGTGGGAAAAGAGAGATATTTCGATTGTTCTGTCCATTTCAGTGAAAACAGGTAAGCTGCTACTGAGCTCAAAATGCGAGGCAAATGTTCGTTGCGATTTAGGGCTAGCTGAGTCCCTTGGTCAGGTAAATCCAACCTGAAATTCAGCTAAAGTGCAGCCAATGCGCGAAAAAGTATGGTGGTTCAGGTACGCGGCGGGGCCTCCAATAAAATGTGGGCGTATAGTTGGCTCTTAGACTGAAAACTGTTCAGTGGTAGGATTCTATTCACAAGGTATTGTTACCGACGCATTGTCGGTGTGAACACAATGAGAAGACGGGAGTGATAGCCCCGGTCAAACACACAGTGTCAAGCGTTTAACACGGAAAGTTCTGCCGTCATGCTAGAACAGGAAAGAATGACCTGTTTCAGTATTGTTACTACTGAAAGTGACGTTCTTCCTCTCTTTCAGAACGTTAGTGCACCGCTGTTTCGTATGATTCCCAAGTGGGGTATCTGGTTCACAACGCGCTCTCTGTATTTTTGCATAGTTATCAAAAGAGGCAATTGTAAATAGCGCGACATCATGTTCGAAAATGACGTTGGAACTATCGCTACGCCAAAAGATATTTCGTCCACGATAGAGTTAATGTAGCACCAAGCTCGAGCTGCAACTAATCACCTAACGTCTCCTATTTCGTATTGCTACAGTTGAAAAAGCATTCATCTAGTTTCTAGCTGGTCTTGCCGCTCTTAGCACGTACATTGTCCATTGTCGGACACCAGCGCAGAAATAACACAGCCACGTGTCGTCTTGTTCCACCGGAAGTTCAAAAGAAAAAGGCTGTGAACAAAAGGTCCTCAACAGTCAACTTGTCAATCCAGTCCTTTCTCAGACCGTTTTCAGCAGCCTTTTTTGATGTCTTGTTTCCCATCTGTGAGCGTTCGAGCGGAGTTTTAGCGTGAAACCAAAATTTAACGACATGATAGATGATTAGTAGCAACTTCAACTTGATGCTACTTCGACTCTACTGCCTACCAATATCGTGGGACACTTTACGCTTTAACAGTTTTGAACATGATACACATTATAGTCGGGTCAAAACGACATGAAGCACGGACATTTGCGCAAGCGGTTGCGCTCGAAGCGGAGCGGTGGGGCGTAGCGGTTGGGATCGTGTAAGGATCCTCGCTACCGCCACCCTCCTCTGCAGCTCGCCATGGTCCCACCTCGATTGCAACCTCTTCCGAGCGCGGTCGCTTACGTAACGATCCGTGCTTCATCGCGTCGTTTTGACCCAACTCTATGTTGTGCTACTTACAAATCTCTGTTTTGATAACTGCAGAAGTACAGAGCGAGCGCTCCATGGATCACATAAATCAACTCAGGAATCGTGCGACCGCATTAACGTCTCAAAAGAGAAGAACGGAAAAGCGACACTTTAATTAGATATAACACTACCACCGGTCATTCCTGCCATTGTTATCGTTGCAGTCACCATCAGTACATGAGAGAAGATTTGAAAATGATTCTTTTTTCTTCTCCGCCTGCACTAAACTGGAAGACACATCCTTCAATGGATATGCGAGACACTACATCAATCTTCTGTTCTGTTGCGAAGGGATTCCGCCCCCCATTTCACAAATTTCATTTTTCTCTTTAACAAAGTTCTACTTCCTCATTTTCTCTCATTTTGAATACAGCAATTGAGCTTGAAACAGACCATTGTTATTGCTTGCGCACAACTTTCTACCTTTCTCTCCCGAAGCTTTTGCTGCCCCTGTTCACAGCTATAATATTTGAAGGCCGCATTCCACGAATTTGACGTGGTGAGGAAATCCGCAAGAAAATCTAGAGTTGCAACTGAAAACATCTTTAGAAAAACGTTCTTTATTACGACGATCAGGGAGAGATGAGCGGAAGTAGCTCTGATCTCGCAATCTACAATCCTAACTCTAGATTGTCCCGTGGATTCCTTCACCATGTCAGATTCGTGGTATACTGCTTTTGAAGTGGATGTCCTGGCTCTTGGTTGTACATCTGCAAGAAAATTAGCGATGTAACGTGTGGCTACTACGAATAATTTCATTTCATACGAAAACCGTTACCTGAAATTGTGATGCATCATTTCATTAGTTGTAAATTTACTATTAACTCACTCCATTTATGAGGAGTTTCCCTTGTAAAAAGATGGAATCGCGAGACGCACGCACAGACGAGTGAATATCTTTGAGTTCATGTAAATGAGTTCACGGATTGATGAGGACTGCGCGAAGTTGGGTGGAAAATTCGTATATGTGTGCTGCATCACAGAAATAATCCCACGCGAAATGATCACGACACTACGGCGAATTCCCGTGGTTGTCTTTCCAACCAATACTAAGAGATTAACGTCGAGTGAATATCTTATCACAGTGACTTCCTTTGCCAGACCAAATGAGGTTAGCCAGTAAGAGTTGTATCATCTTAGCTCATTATGATAACTCAGAGTGAATTTGCAGGGGTACTATATTACAAGTCTCTGCATGTGACAAACTTCCACTTCGATTTCCTGCGCACATCCTTTTTTACATGCTCATATCCTCTTAACATGCATGCTTCTGTTTTTATCACAAGACATAATCATCAGAATCTGCCTTCTAGAGTTTAGTTTCGTTATACCTTCAGCATTTTTTTTTCGTCAAAGGCGCAATACATACGATTGGAACTTTTATGACCTGAGATTTCCGCCAGTATCCTGTCTAGCTATGTAACGTGTACTGAAAGAAGCCTCGCCACCAAAAAGAAAAGTACTCGCCAGATCCAGCAGGACGACAAGAGACCCTGATATTTTGAGGCAGCAAACTTGTTGTTCATTGTCTTTTTGGGAAAATGGGAGAGCGAGAATTCAATTAAATAGTAGATACAGGAAGAAAATTTCTCAGCCATCCAGAGATGCCCAGAGAAAAGCCCAGGCGAACCTTCACACGAGCAGCTTCACATTCCACTCACAAAGTCGATTCGGCGAGTGGCAGTACCCATTGTCTCGTCGTCTTATCAAAAACATTATTAGTGACTGAATCTGAGGAAAACTTTCACCACAGGCTTAATCATGTTTTATCCCACCAAACATTCTCTTTATCGACTCTTATTTCATTCCAGTCATATAGTTCAGAATCCATGTCATTTAAGCCGTTACAAATCACTCGATCATTTACACGTATAGTCGCTGGCTCCACATCGCAAACTCCACATCGACGAACAAACTCGACAACCTGCAAATTCAATGGATATAAATAGTACCGCCAAATATAATGCGGTATACTTCTCTCAGAAAAATAGAGAGAACTCACCAATGGTATAGTGTGTGGCATGATGGGACCACCATCTAGTTCAAGTATGTATTCGAAATGTTTCTTTCGAATTACTTGTGACGATTTCTGAAACCGAAAGCAACTTAAAGCAACGTAGTGTTGAGACAGCTTCGAAAGCCCTTTTACTTCGGAAGAAGGTAACCGTATTCCAAAATCGAGGATAACTCTAGGAATACTCGCAACAGGATTTCTCAAGAGTTCACTTGAGCATCAAAGGAACTCCATGAAATGTTGCTAAATTAGAAGAAAGATAAGGAAAAACAGTTCCTGGGATTATTTTAAATACTCTAATGCTTTGGATTTGTTAGTTTGACACCCTATACTTTACTAGCGCTATGCAATCTTAATGCTACACAGTTGAAAATTGTTGGCCGCAACTTCGCAATAGATCAACAAATGAAATACAGTGTTTATCTGCAGATCTAAGATGAAACTAAACACGTCAACAGTCCGGCGTTAGAGAGTGACATTTCTGAGGCAGGGAGAAGAAACCAACTCAGATAAATATAGATAAGTTTGCTCGTTCAAATCCTTTAAGAACACCCACGCGGTATATTGAGATGTGCTCGCTGGTATTGAAGGTATTATTGGCCACTTCACTACCAGCGACCGTATAAACCAAGAGGCAGTATCGTCTTCCCCAATCTTCCCTCAAGTCAATATTCGCTCAAATACCTGCTCTTCAATAGTCGGGAAGTAGAACAGTCGATGTCAGTGATTATATCTATTGATTACTATAATATTGCCAATACGTCTACTAAAAATTAATCGAGCACATCTCAATATACCGCGTGGCAATTACTAAGGGACCTGGGCAAGCAAACTTTTCTACACTCATCAATAAAAAGCACATGAGTCAAATTAAAGACCTAGAATAACTGACCCGTCCCTTTGTGGGAAATCTCGCTTCCGTACAATGAACTTGCAGCTAAACCTTTAAATCACATCAGACTAAATATTCTAAGCGCAAAAAATGCTGCTCTGGTGAGCAGTATCTGGAGCGAAATCTCTCACCACAGCAGCGTAAACTTTCGAAAGTCTTGTAAAGTAAAAAAAAACCCTTAATTTCCACAAAACATTATATTGCGCGTAGTCTCCAGATACGAGGAGTACACAGCAAAAGTTGATTATCCTATATTAGACGAAGACAGCTACGGAAAGGGTAGGCCATCAATTATCCTACTAAAAAGTGGTAGCAGGCAGACTAGAGAAGGCTGTGAAAATCTGCACAAACTGGACTGAAGAGGCGAGTAGAAAAACTGCAAAAACAAGTCCGAAAAGGATTTCATGCTAGAAATAGAGCAAATTGAAGATTAATATCAACTGCAGTTAGCTAATGCAGAACCAAACAACCTCATATTTATGCTAACTGCTCGATTATATAAAAACAGATGCATCCTGGATAGGATGAGTGTAAACTTGGATATACTACATGTTGTCCAAAAGCTGAAACATTATCCGGAAGAGGATAAAAACCCAAAACACTCAAAACGATGATGGCGAACAAAATAGCAACCATAGGAAAGTGAGCCAACTACTTCACAATTTATTCACCCCACGAATCTGACGTGGTATGGATTTGCGAGGGCCAAAGTCTATACGGAAGCGTAGACTGCAAAAACGAGTGGTATCTCGCTCAACTCTCCCTGCGCGATTCCACCCGTTTTGCAATCTACGCCCCCGTATAGTCTTTGGCCCTCGCAAATCCATACCACGTCAGATTCGTGGGGTGATACCTTTAAACCTCTTTAGGCATCTCTACCTAAAGAGAGAGAAAGAGACCTATAACTTTCGACCACGCTGGTCTTGAAAAGTCCTCGCTGTTGTGATTGCTCTTGCTCTTAATCAGAGTCGTCCAAAAGTGCGCCGGAGAACGGTTTGCCCTCTCAACTAAACAGTTTGTCTATATTGGAAATTCTTTATCCGCCTTTGATAAATATTATACTGAGCCACCGTTTTTGGCCTATTCGAAAAGGGTATCGAAACCTTTAGTCTCTACCACTCACTAAGTAACCTATACAGCATCTGCTTGACCATCTTTACTCCGAACGTAGTTCTCGACTGTGCCCTAAATGGAATAATCCAAATATCCCACGAGATATCCCACGGAATATCCCACGAGTTTTATGCAAAGTGGCATAGAACATGATTCCCTTCCGTCAAAAACTTGTCTTTGATATCATTGTTCTGATCTTAAAACTATGTAACTAAAAGTGAATTTCTGAAACAGCGCAAAATTTCAAGACAACTTGACTCAGCAGAACTAATACTTATCATCTTCTACTACGAAGCTGAATTACATAATTCCGGTGATTGTATAAAGTGGACTAGTCCGAAAGTAAGAAGAATCAACGCCGTAAGCTTCCTTAATGTGCAAGATTGAATACCCATCGATAGAACAACAGAGAAGGTCAATAGATGCAAATAACGGTCATACACATGCTAACTTCTGAGCTTGTTTTATTTTCAATTAACTGTCCTTCTTTGTAAGAAAACGCGTCCATCTCTCCTATTTTCCCTGAATTTTTGAAGTGCAATTGCCCCTTTGCTGAGCGAATGGTCATTTAAATTAAACAAATAAAAGCAACTCTTAGTAGCTCGCAGAACGAACAGCGATAAAGAAAACGAAATGTAGCGCACAGAGTATTGCTGTTGCCCATTTTTATACGGGCACTGATGTTCTTTTTCTTGCTACATTCGGTGGATTTCTTATGATCGATTATTGATACACTCTTTATATTTTGCTTGTGTTCAACACTTCTATAACATGAAACTGGAAGTGGGACGTGTACAGCTGCGGAAAAAGTAATGGTAAATTTGTTCTTATTGTTTTGGCCGTTTTCTAAAATCGTGTAGAATTTTTTGTGTAAGTTTGCTCTTTTTAGTCTGAATATTGTATTATCGCAAGTATTTTTTTGGGATACAGGTAATAATGGTTGCTGCTAATCCAAAACGCTGTTCAATTGTGGACCTTCATCGTGTCGGAATGAAGCCATAGAAGATTGCCCAAGCACTTGCAGTTCCACTTATACTTGTATGGATCAACAAAACTACTGGAGCCACAGTTGATCGTGTTCGTTCTGGCCGTCCTCCTACAGCTGTTACAAGAGGAAACATCGAAAAGATCCGAAACCCCATTCAACGTAGCCCACAGCGGTCAATGAGAAAAATAGCAAAAGAAATTTTAATTGCTGGGCGATCAGCTCGAACTAGCCTTCATGAGACGTTGAACATCAAGAGCTACAAAATTTACGAGTCTCCAGGATTGACAGGAGCCAATAAAAAGTGCAATCTCGATGCGGACTACCTGCAGCGCACCGTGGATGCATTCCCACGCCGTCTCCGCGAGTGTATCAAGGCAAAAGTAGACTGAATCAAAAATGAATGATAGAATATCAATTGTTACTCAGCTGTTAATCTTACTCAATAAAAAATACTGTAACTGTAGCATTGTAGGTTGATTTTACTATCAATACTTTATCCATACCCTGTAAAAAATGTATGAGGTCCAGAGTAGCTCGAAAACTATAGGAAGTATGTTGTGTCATACTTCGGAGACACACGTCTAAAAAACACAGAAAGAATGGTGAACTCAATAACTGTTGCTCTTTGGTTGGCATTTTCTAGATGCACGTTCCAGTGTCGCAGAAGAGACACAGGGACACGTTGCGTCTTGATGATAGAACGATGGAAATACTAACGATAGAACTACAGTTAGACTAAGACGACTAGATATGAAAGTTTTCTTCCCGAAATTTTCTCCAAGAATGAGTAAGACCACATGAACCTCGCGAGATTTCCTTAAACTGCGAACTCACAATGTGAGAAATCGTCGGAAGAATATACTGAATACCGAATACATTCTCAGTATATGCACAGAATTATGTAGAAATTGAATCACACCCAGATACCAAACTCTTCAATATCGTTTTCGGTCTTAGATGTTGTGCAGGCAAAGACTGCGAGAACACATCACTTCACTTTACTCCGTGTCCTTTGATTATTAAATTTCCCGTAAAGGAGTTCGTCGGCACATGATAAAAGCGCATTCTATAAACAAGCCTAAACATTGGGCGAAATACAGTCGGATTTTGCAGATACAGCTTAGTGTTTCTATTCTTACACACTAATTGATACATATTGGCCAATCATTACCTTCAGTGTTTGCAGCTGTGCGTATAGAAATGGACTAGACGACAACAATGTAGGTGGGATGTTTGCATGAGGTCCTATTATAGAGCGACATACTTTAGACGTCTGCATCAAATTGTATAGCGTTTGCACATGTGATCCCTGAAAAACTGATGTATTGTCGTTTCAGTTCAAAACAACATGGAAAACAACACTTAACCTTAGGAGCAATGAACTACCTTGACTAATATGGCCGCTGCATCATCTACACTAGTTCTAGTAAGCGCGATATCGTTAGCCACATTGGATGCCGATCCTATGGACTTACTGAAAAAATATGTTACCTATCAAGACGAAGCAAAAGAGTAAAGGAGTGTCTAATGTTGTCGTAATGAATATTGGTGCAATAGAATGAACTGAAGCTTTGATTAATAGAAAAATAACCCTACGACTCAACTCAACTAGAGTTGAGTCGTGTATTGCTTTTCTTGAGCAGAAGAAATATAATTAAATGATAAAGGATAAGGTGTCTGGCGTTAATCAATCCGCTTGGGATGCGCCCCCACCTTCAATTCAGAATCGTTTGAGGTTTACGAGCGTGTAACTGGCCTATACAATGACTTGAGGTGGCTAGCCGATGCGTCAAGTCAATGTTTTTTATCCTCCAAGATAAGTCTGGTACCAATTTATCGACACCGGAGGGATGAAAGGCTTGGTGAGCACTAGGGCGGATTCGAACCTCCGATAGATCGTGCAGGAAGCGGAACCTCTAACCGCTACACTACACCTCCTACACAACTGACACGTGCAATTTATCCCTGCAAACGCCTCGTCACCCCGTCTATGTTAGCGGACCACCATTGCCGATGCCCGTTGCATATGACGCCGTAGGTGAAACCTCCAAAGGTCTTGATACGGCTATTGAGGTGAGCGCTATGGTGATCTGCTTCCCTAATGTTCTCTTTGATCAGTCTTGGCAGATCGTATTTTGTTGGTTGACGAAGCGTTGGAGGATACACGTGTCTTTGATCTTCCAGACTCTGAAGAAAGCGATGACGCCGGAACGTTAGCCAGAATAAAGATCAATAGCAATATTGGTTCTGCTCAAGAAATGTAATACACGATTCAACAATAAAATGCCAACACTTAAGGAAGTTCGAACTTGGAACTTACTCAAACTGGAGACTAAATCAATCAAACGGATCAAGATAGGTGAAATGTTACATGAATTCTCGGTTTGTGCAGAAGCAAGGAGGAAGGATTCGCAAGGCTATGAAAGCAAACTGAAGCGGATACGCCGATGAGGTATGAATTGCAGTTCGCAAAATGGCGCTGCATGCCAGATTGTAAAGTGAATATCTACCTTACGCATGACAGTCGCCGAACATTGACGGAGATTTAAAAAACATCAGCGATGTATTGGTCACGCATCAAATTTGAAACGGTTCCATTGAATAAGGAGTAAGAACGCTTGATGTGCAACACTTACTGCAACACAACAACAAGGGATAATTGTTCAGATATCAGACTCCCAAAGAGAAAAATCCTGTCAAACAATATTTGAGGCGTAATACATTTGAGTTCAATGCCAAGATTCTTAATTACGCCGGGAATAGAAAAAATGAATGAGGTTTCAATAAACAAAAAAATGATTTTAAATGCCCGAAATATTGGGTTGGCCTCTTATGCTCTATATACCAAAGAAAAATGACTTTTGAAAGCTAGATACTCTTTACTTTTTGGAAGCTCAGTGAAAAGCTAGGTAGTTCTAGAAGCATCTTAGCCAAAGATATACGAGAGCGTCGTATCTCATGTATGCAATCTATGTCATCTCCGAGGGATCTTCTACAAAGGAAAGCAACGCCATACGACACTTCAGGCGGCCGCCAACATCAACAAGGCGTTGGGCGAGGGGACTAAGAACGCTCAACAACTGGTTCCGACTCTCGAACTTCGACACGGGAAACTTCACTTTCGACAACTTGCTAACCACTGGACACCCGCGCCAACAGCAACGACGACTTGTGCAGTCTCTTGGAGTGGTTCCCGGACGCAACGCTACGGACGATGGCAGCACAACTTGGTGTTGCTGAGCGCACCAGATTCAGGTTCTCGAGGTTCACCTACAGGCTCTAGGATCTTGAAAAGTTCTGTCAAGATATGTATCTGATACGACCGAAACTTGCCGCCGTTCACTATGGCAATGCGCGGGCGCGTGTCGCTTTGACCACTCGCTGCCAACTTGAAGTGTTGAATTGGGAAACATCCACTCCTTTGCGCAGACGTCGCCCCATCAAACTACCACACTTTATTTCCTGGAGCAAACATTTCTCAACTCTTTCACTAACTTCAAATCCGCGTTGTTTTTCTTTGAGTCTGAGTCTTCCAGCTTCTGGTCCCAGGGAATTGTAACCCTCTCAAAAATATAGCACACTGTGATAGACACTCATAGTGAATACATCAAAAGATGATCATCAATGAGTTATTCAGAAACGATTAAATTGTAGAGGGCATGCCTGTTTAAGAAATAAGCGACCAACCTAATAGAACATATGAGAGACACATAACTATTTATCACAATAACGCTGATTAAACTACTTATGGAATGAATGCTTTGGCTTCACTTATTGCAGCTACAAAGTTAATTAGCTACGAAGAAAAGTTAGTTCGTAATAGCAAACAAACGTACTATCTCTTAAGCTTAGCTGTGTTTCCTGGTGACATTCCAATATTCTCCAGCCATTCGTTATCTCCGGAAACGTCGGCTTTCTCAGGACTTTAAAACAATTTTTTTTCTTATTGTACTAGAACAAGCAAAACCAACATACCTCACTCCACTATCAATTGCAGAAGCATTTTTTTGGGTCCCACTCGAACTCGGCATGTTCACTGATTCAACATCTAAACATAAACATGTATGTTATGTTGTGAGATGAGAGCAATGGTCGAAACCAGGGCCAAACATACGTTGGAATTTTCCTAAGAGAGGGTCAGAACTTTCCTAAGATGGAGTAAGATCAGGACTGGGATTGTATAGGATACTAGCTTTTAAAATAAAATCATAAACTATACGAATAAATGATTGAGGAAGTGACTTCGTATTGAGTAATAAGAGACCACATAAGGCAACTTTCATTTTCTTCATAGCTCGGATATAGCTTTCACACTCCTCCGTTACGCCTAATTCAATGTATTGAAGATGCGCCTGTTCACTAAGATGGCTAATGTGTACTTTACTTTAGTGAAACTGCTAGAAACAAAAATAGTATTGAAAGACAGAGAAACACATCTACAGCTGGAGTTGCCGGTAAAATTAGTGCCAAGAAGGTTCCACGAGTTGCTGAATAACGGTCAGTTGCATCTCGCATCTCGCAGTCAGTTTCATGCGATACTACTTTACAAGGTTGTAGAGGCGGATTTTGTCATTATTTGGAGCATTCTTGTTTCTAGTATTTCTAGTAGTAGCGTTGAAACCGAGTTGACAAAAACAAAAACTGGATCATTTCTCTTCGCTCACTCACACGTTAGTTGAGAAAAAAAGGTGGGAAGTGTGCTTAAATTCAAAACTTTTTCTTGTTAAAAAAAACACAGTGTCTAAGAAAAGGAACTTAATTACTTTACAGTTTCTTTCCCCACCAACTGCACCCTTACTAATCTTCCTAGGTTCTTTTCGACAACAAGTTATAAGTGTTTATCTCAACCTATCAAAATCTGCAGTTGCCCTGCACCCATTTCCATTCAGGGTCGGTGTGTTTGTGGCTGAATTGAGCTCCAAATCGCACGTAAACGTAGCAATAAATGTACAGTTTTAGGAAAAAATTGGCAGAGGAAAATAAGGAGGTATGAAGTTGTTAGCTGCACAGATGTGAAGCTCGAAGGATGCAAAATCGCGAAACTAGGCTAGTATGACACTTAAAGGCGTCACCCCAACCTGAGGTGGAACGGATTTCAAGTGGAGTATTCGTATACGGCATAGTAGATTATGGGTAGGGTGGTGATTCCGTTCATTTCTTCCTAATTGCCGTAAAAAACACCCTGGAAAATGCAGCCCATGCACAAGGCGCGCTCCAATCGAACTCGTTGTAGAGGATAGAAAAGCGCCGGAACTCTCGAAGCCGTATCTTCCGAGCCGCCTTTTACGGCAATTAGGAAAAATGGACAGAATCATCCTTCTCTCTATAATCTACGATCCCGTATACGAATACTCCACCTGAAATCCGTATCACGTCAGATTCGGGGTGATGCCTTTAAAGGCAGCATACGAAACTGAAGGTATTGGGATGCCTCCTCGAATAAATATGATTATTAGTATAGTTCTTGAAAATGGTATCGCACCCAATTCCTCCTAACTATCCAGAAAAATGGCGTGGGAAACGTTGTTAACCGAATCTGCTGTGCTCTCTCGGCAGGTTATTACGTGGCTATGTTTGTGAGCAAAAGGGCAATCAAAGGCCTGCTGACGCTCGCTCTACTAGTAGAGTCGTGCATACGCCTGCCACGTAATTAAGTACCTCGTAGGGGGATCCAGTATTTCTACGCCGTTATTTGGATAATTCAGAGAACTAAGAGTGATAGCGCTCATTTTCGTAAATTACACCACTAGATCGAAAGAATGCGTTTATGCACCAACTGAAAGGAAGAAATAAGCTCCTGATATATCCATAGAAAAATTCAATGTAGTATGGATCTGGAGAGTTCGAAATATCTGATCAACATAGGTTCCTTTCTAGTTTTTGTGGCCCTTGTCAGAGACCTTCCCACTCTTGTTGAGAGACAGCGTTCGTGTGCTTTTACGATGAGTTCCTTCCACTATTTGTAGGAATTTGGAACGTAGCTTCCAAAACTAGCAGTGAAATCACAAAAACACCCTAAGATCCTAAAAGTACCTGCCTTAGTTTGCCCGGCGAGGCATCTCCATGCACCCGAAGTGTTGAAATGAAAGCACTATTTCACTAGCACAAAGCAAGTGCGAAGCCCGTCCGGTAATTCCAATATTCATGAATCTGAATCTATTTCGTTCCCATCCTTGAAAGCTACGTTACCTTGTGGAATGAATCCGACACAGAAAGTTCCCGCGAACGTTGCATTTCATCACTGCTCGCATAGCGATTATTTCTAGAGGTTCTACAATTTCCTTCTCAACCCCACTGCTGATGTGGGTTACTGAAGTTGATTATGCACAACCAGTCCATTGGAGGAAAATCCACGTAACTCATGTGCAGAAATGGTACAACAGTCGTCGAACCATGATGTCCACTATACCAATTGTACACTTTATAACAAGGCATCATGGTTCAACGATTATGTACGACACGATACGACTATGTATGGTCTTGTTGTTGGGCACTGTCTGATTTTAGCGATCATACTAATATCACATGTGAACTGATCACAAATTTAGAACCACTTCTTCGGGATGAAATTTCTTCTCCAACTATTACACAGAAGTATTAATTTCCAAAACCTGGAAAGTATTAAGTACCAAAATTGGAAGGAAAAATTATTGAAAAAAGCGACACCTACCGTTGCATTCATTGCATTGCAACCCGTCATTTGAACAAGATTTCTCATCAAGAGGTTGGAACGATGTGAATGTCTTATCGCTTGAAGTTGTTTTCTTCCTGACGACTTCATACTCAATCCCTTAACAAATAACTCATGATATCTATTTGCTTTCCTCATCTTAAAGTGTGTATGTGTACGTATAAAATAAAATTCCAGAAAGCAGTGAGAAAAATCATTTTCGGGGGACGGCGTGCCAATCCTTAGGCCTCGAATTGGTACGCCGCCCTCAGAAAACGATAAAATGGGGGGATACGGGACACGCAGCATGGAGTTGGTGCGCCGGCACTAGAAAGCGCTGAGGGGGAATAGCATGGTACAGTATTGGTGTGACGACGCGGTGAATGGGAATCAGTGGGATTATTGTGCACCAACACCGCCCTATAATCCCAACCGGCTTCGTCAAAAAGTAAATGAGATGTTGAGAATCATTTTATAGCCGTGGCAACTGTATGCATACTCCATCTTGATGTGCACCACGTTGTGTCTACTCCGTTGTCGCTGTTCTCGACATGTTTGCTGGGCCCTTCCTCCAGCAATTGCATGCACGCTTGCAAACAGCTGGTTAAATAGTAACCAGCAATTTACAGCTTTTCATCGCAAGCTTTGGGCGAGTGTGGCGCATTCGGTAAGAGGTCCCGTTGTGGCCGCACGGTCGATGATTCGAAACCACCAATGCCAACTAAGCACTTCAACCCTCCTCTGGAACTGGTACCATACAAGTCTGGTGCTGTTTAGCGACCCAGGAGGGATGAAAGGAGCATGAAAACACTGACTCGACCACCGCCTGGCCTCCACAATTCTTTGTACAGGCCCAACATGCGTTCCAAACTCAGGAATTATCGAAGATTATCAATAAAGAATTGCAGTTAGGCACATGCCAAGTGGATTGGCAGACTTTTATCTAATTTACTGCAAGAAATAGTGATCTAACAAGGGTCCTTACCTTTACCCGTATAATGGTCAAGTCATTTCCCCTTTGCACGTCACAGTGTTAATTAGTGGGAAGAAAGACGAGGAGAACTTCGCCCTACACTTCGAAAAATGTTTTCAAATTGTAGAAGTATCAAAGGAAGAGGAATCCAAAATCAATTTTGAATACTCCCCGACTTTAGTACTGGCATCTTCAGCAAGAAGACTACAGAGGAACATTGATGAAACCTTCCATTAATATCCTTCTTAAAAAAAAATGAAATTAGCGGAAAAATTAGTTGCTTTAAATTTTCGCTGATTGGCGAAAGCAAGCGAAGCGAGCACCGCAGGAAGTCTGAAGTCGGACAGCCGGACCTTCAGATTTTTAAATAGTATAACATAACACTCTTGATGTGGGTCAACGCTTTCAAGCGGATAACACATTAACACATCATTAGATTCTCTTAAAATTGGAAATGATACCATATACCGAATATCATATACTTACATGCCGTGCCATATAAGTATATGATATTCGCAAGCGTGGAGTTGTACAAGTGGTGGACACTCTCTTCCCACTAAGAATTTGTGCATTTCATCACTTTTCGATAGTGATAGTCTCTGGTTTGTCACTACCGTTAGAATCTCCGTGGCTAGAGCGTGTGAAAGAAATTAATTCGAAGAAGTTATTATTAACTTAGGGAGACCTTCACGTAAAGCACAACCAAAAAGAAAGCAAAGGAGTTGAATTGTAGGGATAATCTGCAACTTGTAATACGGTATTTCTTCGTTATTTTTGCGAGGCAGAATTGTAGTGTTTGAAGCGCGAATGTTTCTGCAAAGTGAAGAAGTAAAAGAGAGAACCAAGACTCACCTTCACTCTTCAGATACTGTCTAAAACCAGATGTGCTGGGAGTTACAATAACAATATGTCGAAGACCACCACAAGTTTGAAAACATGACGAAGAATCCTCCGTGCACACTGAAACTCAAGTATAGTAACACTACAAAATGGGCCATGTCGAGGCACATAGAAACAAAGAGATGATCTTTGTTAACAGCGAAGTAACCATAAGAAAGTATTTTACAATCATTCGTATTCGCCGATCCTACAGCGTACGATTCAAAACTGGAAACAAGATGAAATACACTCATTTCGCGACAAACTTAGTGAAAATTTCCCCAGAATCTAAACTCACCGGTATCGTCGTCCAAATTTATTTTTGTGAAAAGCACAGTAAATGAGCAGCACGACATATAGAAACTTTTTCTGTCGCCCTTCTTCCATGATAGGAAAAGCTGATCAAAACATTCAATCCTAAAGGTGAGAACTTTGGTTAACAAAAAACAGCTCGCATATCTGAAATAAGGGAAACCATTCAGGTAACAAACCATACCACTGCATTTCAAGATCCTTTAAACAGCTGTGCGAAATTAAAGGCGTCGAATGATTAATCAGTGAGCTGGCATTAACTAATGAATCTGCTCGGGGATAAGTAGGCAACCAAGGAAAACAGGGGAATTGCCAGTAAAGACATGCTGACTCTAGAACAGCTAAGGGTGACAGATCAGAAGGGATTTCCGAAAGCGATGAATTGAACTGCAAAAACTTGGACCATTACAGAAAGAAAGAAGGCTAGATAGTTGCTTACTTCATTTGAAACTGCATTAATGAAGTTGCGAAGCCCTTCGTGACGTTGTTGTCCTGTTATTCGAACGACAGCGCTACCTAGTACAAAAATCAGTTCACTACAACTTTTGATGTTGCATTATATATCATTAGAAAAATAAAACAGTAAAATCGTCAAAGCTGAGAAAATAAAATGGTGAATGACCATTCACATTTCATTCTAGTAATCAAACAAGTTTGCATGACCGAGAGTGTGCAATCTTTTGAGAAGTGTTTGCCTACTTGTACTTGTTTTGCTCAGTGTAACAAAGACAGATTCAGTAGAAAGTTCAAGGAGTCCTTCTCAACCTCGCGCTGTACACTGCAAAGAAATTACTCAGCACCGCTCGCAATGTATCACATGTAGCAAAAGCGAGCGGCAATAGCAAACTTGTTTCGAAACCCCTAAATCACGAGGAATTGTGAGAAGGTCTCATACACACTTCTGCTTAAGAGCAGAAGTGTGTAGAAATATGTTTACAGAGAAATAGCATACTTACACAAATTAGTGAATGCGTTGGAGATAAACTAAAATATAAAAGAAACTAAAATAAAACATGAGACTATTCCCTGTTGCATATGTAGATGCTTTTACGAGGACATCGATAAAATATGACCAACTGCTTATCAAAGAGGTGAATATACACATATGCTTGTAAGAGAACAGTCAAGAGTTAATCCCTGAGAGAAGGTGCATTTTGCGTTCGTAAAAAAGTTAAATGAGAATTATTCCTCGTCAAAGAGTAACAAAATTTCACATCAACACTCAAAAACCATTTTCGACGACGCTACAACGCGAACAAACATATCTACGCCCGGTGAAAGGAGTAAAATTCGTGTGAAGTTGGCTGCACGGGTTTCTGAATAACGACACACATAGTAAGTTTTATGCAGTACATCTTCGCAGTGTTGTATAGAGAGACTCTACCCATGTTTGAACAAAATTTAGCGTTCCTTTCTTCCGTAGCTTTTTGGGACCAAGTCGAGATGAATGGTGAATTTTTCCCGACTAGCTTTGTGGAAGCAAAGTCACCCAGAGATCCCTAAAGATAATAATTTCCAGTCAAAGGTCTTCTTCGATCCTCTATTAAAATATCATAAATGTATTTTTTCTCTCTACCACTACTCCAATCGTACAAGGAAAAAGTGCGAAAATCGGATTGGGCTTGGTATCAAAAGGTGTACACTTTCAACAGAGTCCAATAATTCAGCTAATAATTGATGAAACTTATTCAATTCAAGAAACATGACAGGGAAGGATTTTTCCTACCAGAATTTTGTTTTCTTTTTTTCGGTCTTCTTCGCTCTCATTAATTGGGGAAAAGCAGAGAAATTTGCTAAAAGTCGCAATTAACTTTCAGAAAAGACCAAAGAGACCTCTGAAAAAATCAATCTGTCATACAGATACTCCTGTGTAAGAAGCGCCCTTAATTGCCTTTCTAATTCTTTTTGTTGTCAGTTCATAAGTTTCTATTTCAACCTACCAAACTTCGCACCAGTCCTACACTCATTGCCAATAATGGCCATTTACGCACGACTTGGAGTGGCTAAAAGCACTCCAAATCAGGCGTAAATGATGTGAATTTATTTTATCTACATGTATTCATTTTACCTATCGTCATGTATTCTTTGATTTAAAGGCATCACCCCACGAAACTGAGGTGGTGCAGATTTCAGGTGGAGTATTCGTATACGGGATGGGAGACTATGGAGAGGGGGCTGATTCTGTCCATTTCTTCCTAAATGTAGTAAAAAAACGGCCCGGAAGATGCGGCGCCGCACAAGGCTGGCGCGCTCCAGTCGAACTCCCTGTAGAAAATAGTGCACTAGAACGGCTTCCGAGCCGTTTTTACGGCAATTAGGAAGAAAAGGACGGAATCACCCCCTTCTCCATAGTCTCCCATCCCGTATACGAATAATCCACCTGAAATCCGTACTACCTCAGATTCGTGCATTGATGCCTTTAAACTTACTTATTAACTTTTTAATTCACTTTCTAGAATTTTCTTTTACTATATTTATTTTTTAGTTGCCACATGAATGACTATATTAGACAGAATGAGAAGAAAAGGGTCCCATTAGGAAAGGTCATTCCTCAACCACACGTTACATACAAACAAACAAAAAAGTCGACAATGCAAAAGAATTGGAAAAATAAAAGGAGCAAAGCCTATAGGATGCACTGAGAGAAAAATACTCTAAAAAAAGATTACGACAGGAAAATACCTGAAGCGCTTACGTCCCGCATCCATAAAAACGGTTTTTTAGCTGTGATTCGCAATTTCGTGCCCAGACGTAGATCCACAGGAGTCTTCTCGGAACAATGAGCAGTGTGTTCTATTGCCGAGTGAGAAAAATCACAGAGAAATATGTCGGAAAAACCAGTCGCAAACGAGTTTTCAAAAGGCTGGTCCTTAAAAAACTAATGAAGCAAGAAGAAATAAAAAAAGAAGAAAGAAGGAACAAAGACAAACTCCACTCAAAGGAAAATGTTGGGAACCAAAGCTCTTCATCTTACGATTGCGAAACATTCTGAAAACAAAATTACTTTTCACGGTGAACAACAATCTCCAGTAAATAAATGGAAAGGGAAATAATCTAAATCAAGCGTAGCAAATTTCTACTCAGCTCAATTTTTTTTTTATTTTCTCCAGCGGCATCTTGGCAAGAAAAAAGTATTCAACCTGTGTTTCGCAAATTGTGGGTCCGTTTGCATGGAGGTCTACTTAAGGTCATTTCCGGAATGATGCTTTCATCAGAAAAATCTTCGAAGTCTACCGATAGTGGCAATGGAACGAAGATGACTTGAAGGGTGTATTAATAATGCAATCAATTCTTTCCTCTTTCATCCCTCCCCCCTCCCCCCAAATCCTATTTTTCTCTTTCTTTCTCTCCCTCTCTACATTACTAATACAATAGGGTAGACCAAAGCTGACAGATTCTGCATTTAAGTCCTCACAAAATGTGAAACTTCGACTCACTTTTCATTTGAGAACGGGTCATTTGCATTAGAGTCATCCCAAGCAACGGATGATTCAAATAAAAGATTTTCTTCGTCTTCATGTCGTCTCCGTTTCTTCACGGGGGAAGACCGCTGAAACGGAAAATCCTATTTTTGACACGTATCAAGAACTGCAAATCTCCTGTGAAAAAATCCGGATAACCAAATGTTGAGGGGTGCAGTTCTTGCAAAAAAAAAGTGCGAAGTCCCACCTTGAAAGGATTACTTCTCGATGACACCACGCAGCTATGTATCACTTCGTGATTTTCTTCAGCGCCATTTGCAATCTTCACAACATTTTCCAGTGATCCGTTAAGAGAATGACTGCTGTAATGATACAAACTCAGCAAAATAAACGTCTTTTCAAATTAATTGCAAGGTTTAATCAGGTGCAGCCACCACCAAGCGTGCTGTGTCGGTCACACCCATTAAGCCCCGGTTCGGACATGCACACAAAAAAAAAAAACTTTAAAAAAAACGAGGAAAGGAGTTCCAAATGGCTTAACGGCGCCATTATTGCATGGAACAAGGGGCGGCCAGTGCTCGCCTCTGCCGAGGACGTACCGCAAAGACTCTTGAGTTTTTTTTTTTCAACTAAGAAGACCACACAGGTAACAAGGAAATGGGATGCTTTTTTCTCTAAGCCACTGCTGCACCCATGTCATGATTACAAATGACTGCTAGAAGCTGCGCACGCTGAACTAACAATGAATTGTTAGCACTGGAATTATCCACATTGCAAAGTCTTAGTTTATTGTTGTTGTCATGCATCAACTTCTTATTCAGGTGCCATTCTCTTCGACTGCGAAAGAGGTCCTCAAGACGACACATGGATCACTCAGATTTCCCTGGACATCGATCTCACCACCAAATAACGAAATTTTTAAAATGAAACTAATTGTAAGTAAAGTACTTATGCCACAGTTCTCTGCTTCTGCTTTTCTTCCTCTCAACTCCACAGCGTTAGCACAGGTCCAAAGGTGGGCCCTATCCCAACCATTTTACAAGTTACGACAGTAGTTTATGGTTGTCCTTAAAAATATAATAGCAGAATAGTAGTAAGAGCAGCACAGTGAGAAAATACTCTAGTCTGATCAAAACAAAGCAAAGCTCGGTGCAGTTACAGCCGCGCTCGAAGCGGTTAGGAGCAGGGACCCGTGATATCATCACTCATCGTTTCAGTTCACGATGGTCCCATACCGATCCCAACCGTTACCTTCACCACCTTCAAGAGCACTAGCGATCGCGAACTGTAATGATGAATGGTGATATCAAGGATCCCTCCTTAATCATAACCACTACACTCCACAGCACCGCTACGAACACGGTCGTTTTCTTAATGTTTCTCTCAAGTAAGAGTAAATTTCTGGCAAGATTGGTGACTTATTTGACTTAGTCGGCGGGCTGTTGTCATCGCCTGATGCGATTACCCGCATCTTTGCCGAGGTGTGCCGTCCTTGAACACAGCTCTGCCCAGCCTTCTCGATCTTCTGCAAGAACTTGCACAGAATCAATCCATTCGTCGCTATTCCATATTCTGCGAAACCTTACGTCTCGCCTGAACTGCCTATCTACGCCAAATGTCCTTAGGTCCTCTTTCACCACCTCAGTCCAGAGCTTCCGTTTTCGGCCAAGTGGCTTCTTCCAGCTTGAACCCGACAAACTCCTCAGAACTCGTTGAAGAATGCGATCTACCCGTCTCCTTAATATATAACCAAAGAAGCGAAGACGAATTACTTTAGCCACTTTTGATGGCGGTGCCGGTGCAAGATGTTGGTATCTTCCACGTGTCATCCGCCGGTATACCACATCAATTTCTGCGTAAAGATCTTCATTGTGGCATACCCTAGGCCAAAAGTAGCCAAGTAGCCGTCTAAGCAGCTTTCGTTTAGTGCAATCAAACCTCTCCACCACCGTAGATGGTGGTGCCCAAGTCTTCTATCCGTACATCATGATGTGGCGAATTACGAACAGGTAGACTCGCAGCTTGACGTCGTTGGTGATAGGGGTCGACCACAGGCATTTCGTTAAGGAGTTAAATGTAGGAGTGGCCTTAGCGCATCTTTGCTGAATATCGTTCTCGTAGCTGCTGTTGTTCTTCAGCGTGCAGCCCAGGTAACAGAACTCATCGATGAGTTCTATTGGTTGTCCGTCCACCCTGATTCTCGTTCGAGGTCTCGAAGAGATTCAGATCTGCTTGCATTTATCAGGGCGTAGACGTAGACCATAGGCTGCAGCCAGCTTTGATACAAGGGCATGACAGCATTGAAGATTCGTACTGTTTTCCGCGAATATGACAACAACGACAGCGTACTCGAGATCAGTCAAGGGGCACCCTGATGGTGCTAACACGATGTAGACAGGACACTGATCGGCTGTTCGCATGATGTCGTTGATAGCGAAGTTGAATAGGAGTTGTCCTGCCATGGCCCCTTGTCTTACCCCAGTTACCACCTCAAACGGTCTTGTACATCCGGCTGGTGTTCGGAGTGCAGCAGTTGCTCGTTGATTCACGTCATCAAGCAAGCGAACGAACTTTCATGGTACTCCATAGGCGCGGAGCGCGTTGAGAAGGGGAACGGTAAAGAGGGTCCCGGCGGATTCTCCGCAAATGCCTCCGAGACCTAACGTGCCCAGTGGATATGCCGGCGGATACGCGAGCATACCTCGAAGAGGTCACGCTCCAGTCGTTCATGAAGACGCAGACAACCGTCTTAGATGTTCTTCTAGCCACAGAGACGCAGAAAAGTGCGGAGTTCCAAGAAAATATGCAAAGAAGAGTGGTGTGAGCTGTCGAAATTACCGAATAAGTCAAAGAATAATAGTGCTAGATAGAAGTACATGGGATTTTGAATGGTGTTCTAATAAAGAAAGGGAGTGAGTTTGTCTTTATATCACCTTCAGAAAGTCTAGAAATCTTACGAAATTCCAACTCTTTTTCTTCCTGTAAGTTCCAAGAAGTCAGAGATATAGAAGGTCCCTCTGTCCAGAAATAAATTAGGCTACAAAAATGCTTGGGAGTTACAGGATAACGATAATTCTCATTACCGTTACTTTTGAAACCTGGAATGTTCTTTCTAACGAAATTTTTTATGCACGTATTTTGAAGCTATTAGATACATCCTTATCTCATATTTCACGTGAGGATTTCTCTTGCTTCTGGTACGATTACTAAATTGAGATCACCTCACGTCACGAAATTGCAGTGAATGTGTATGATTCTCCAAAACAATTTAGTGGATAGTGAATTATATCCTAGTCGGTGATGCAGCGTATGATTAGCGGTAGGTAAGCATAGTCAGCTATTTAGGTGCTAACGAAAGTGAATCTCTTTAGGACACGCACCATCGCTAATTGCTCTGACGAGGTATGACCGGGGCATGCTCGAAATTCCGCCGGGACCCTCTTTACACGCACCTCGTTGAGAAGACGGCCTCGGTGAGGAGAGTCGAGAGCGGCTTCGAGGCCCAGAAACGTGTCTCAACCAGATTTTCCATTATTCATTTTTTTGAATACAGACTAGAACTTCCAACTCAGTCGGAGGCTAATCGTTGACCGCATATGTCGGCCTATGAACGTGCTCGAGTTCAGGAGTTGACGGTGCTTGCCGGTTCGGCAAAGTCTTGAAGTGATGTCTCCAAATTGGAAGGGATGCTTCACCGACAGCTACTCCATTGGTAGTGTTAGGGACAAGAGAACATCTTTTCATTTTGTTGGAGGGTTTCCTTTGCAGCGTCCTGGATGCACTTTGAAAAGGGATCCGCATCGCAAAGCTTCTTCCTGGTCCGTACTCCAACATGAATAAACACACGTTGGCGGAATTTCGTTCTGCATTCTTCATTTTTCAGACTTGCCATGTCGATTTTCGGTTGAAGAGGAACTCCTCGGTTTCTCTTGTGGAAACGTATCTTGAAGCTGAGAACTGGACGGTGGTCAGAGTCGAACGCGACGTTACAAACAGCTCTGAATTTTCGGACATCTGACTGAGGAATGTTCCTCGCAAGAACGAAGTCGAGCTGAGGTTTAAGAGTCCCCATCTTCCACTTTCGCTGCTCTTCAGACGTTGAAAGGGTTTACCCCTACCACTTGAGCTGATGGCGTCGATAATTCCTCTTAAACGTGGAAGCGATGATGAGGCCCGTCTGTTCGCATAAGTCGACCAGACGGTGGCCGTTGTCCGACATGCGCTCCGCAGGATGACACCATTTTCCTAGCACATCGGATTGCTGTTCGAGTCCCATCTTCGCATTTTCGTCAATTCCGACGATGAGCACCTGCTCTCTTGGTATTTTAGACATCAACACATTGAGTTCATCATAGAAGGCTTCCTTACTGTTTTTCTCAGCGGTATCCAGAGTTTTCGTCCTTTGCGATTCGGCAGTTGTACAAAGGCCCATCTAAATGATGTTGAGCCAAATTCCTCCATGTTGTAATCGTTTCTCACAGCTATCGCGAAGCCACCTTTTTCGTTCTCATCGGCGTCGCCACAGTATATGGCGTATATTTTCGATGCTGGTGACGGGCCGATCTCTTATGCGTGTTTCCAGGCAGTTGACTTTTCAGGTTATGGGGTTTGCGATGTGCTGGACGACAGCACCTTTTTGCAATGTAAGGGTGCGCACACTCGAACGCTTGATTGCGTTTAGCTAAAGCAGGGCCACCACGTGCAGGTAGCAATCAGACTCGTATACGTGGCAGGATTGGTATTTATCTTTATTCATATCTATCGTTCCGGGCGCTATCACCGTCAGCAGAATTTGGCAACGTTAAAGCTATGAGTAATTTATCCTCACAAACGTCTCACTACATTCACAAAGCCGGCACCCATCTTCGCCATTGTTTTGATGTTCAATGAAAACCTAATACTGGTTCGCAGACTGTATTGTCGTTACATAGTTGATTGTTGCATCATTTGCCCAACACAAGCAAAGTTAGACAATTGCTTCAACATTTCCAAGCAGCAGTGTAAGCAAATTAAAGACAATGAGCGTATCGCGAAGCTGGCAATGTTGGTATCTCAGTGGTTAAATTTAAGCGTCTTGGGGTGTCGATTACGAGTATGACTGGCCCCACTCAATTCCCACTAACCATCTTGAAAAAGGGTATTTGTTCATATGAGGTAAGTCAAGATCGCACCATCTCGTACATGCGCAGTTTCAACAACAAACACCGTCTCTCAGGACGATTAAAGGCATCACCCCATGAATCTGGGGTGGTGCAGATTTCAGGTGGAGTATTGGAGGATGGGAGACTACGGAGAGGGGGTGATTCCGTCCATTTCTTCCTAATTGCCGTAAAAAACGGCCCGGAAGATGCGGCGCTGCACAAGGCTGGCGTGCTCCAGTCGAACTTCCTGTAGAAAATAGTCCGCCAAAACGCCTGAAGCCGTATCTTCCGGGCCGTTTTTTACGGCAATTAGGAAGAAATAGACGGAATCACCCTCCTCTCCATAATCTACTATCCCCTATAAGAATACTCCACCTGAAATCCATACCACTCCAGATTCGTGGGGTGATGCCTTTAAGGGAAAATGAGAAGACGGACGGAGGGACGCTGTTACTCATCTCATAATGAGCAGCATTTACAGGGAGAAACAATGAAAATTCGCTGGTATTCTCGAATATGCGCACTTATTTGCGGAATAAGGTATGGAGACCAAGTGGTAATGCAAACTTAATAGCAAAACCATTTTGGTCCACTATCTTCCAACACATCCCAGCAAAATGAAGAACTCCGTTACAGCTAACAAGTATGAGACGGGGACGACAGCAGCATCGAGTAGCAAAGGCAAGATGTTCCAAGATGTGCTCCATAAACCTAAACCATAAAGTAGGAATATACGAGTACCCGAAAAAAAAACTATGCTCCTACTAGCAAGACTATCCAATCTCGACGTGGACAACTAAGGAAAAATTCTGTTCTGTTTATCTGACACCTCACATCTGCGACCGTGTAAGTGGAGCGGTACGGAGCTGTCTTCGCCAAGAGCATCTACAGAATGACATGACGGTTGCGAAAATACCATCAGCAAACCCTAGCGGTAGCTGTTACGCAAATGCGATATACCTTGCACAAGTCCTAACTGTGTGGTTCCTTTATGTAGCAGAGAGGGTGATTGAATGATATCGAGAGTGGTTTATTATATCAGGAGCAGGCTATATGATGACGACTACATAGAAGAAACTAGGCAGTCGCCGTGCATTCGGTTAAAAGAGCTAAGTGGGCTCGCGAAATCAATACTTTCCATCCCTCTCGAAGCTCATCGCAAAATAGGTCACGAAGACTCTGAAGTAGTAAAATAAGTAATCTGTAGTTAAAATTTTGTCCATCGAGTCCGAGACCATGGCACGCACAACACTAGACGTCTTTTGGATAAATATCCAAAGCTCTAGATGAACAGAAACCGTGAGTGCATTGCAATCATAAACGAAACAGCCTTATTCGAATGACCTCTGTTTGATCTAAGGAGGGGTGTGCTATGCTTTATAAAAAAAGATCAACATCAATCTTGGTTACAGCTCAAGCAAGCCGATGACTTGCCTTGCAGTAGGGTCAAAACGACATGAAGCACGTACGCAATTGCGCACGCGGCTTCTTTCGAGACTCTTCGGTGGAGCGTCGTGAAACCCTCGCTGGCACAACCCATCGCTGCAGTTTGCGACGGTCCCAACTCGGTTCTAACTGCTGCCTCCAGCGTGCCGTTTCGAGCGCGTACGCAAATGCACCGCAACTACACTGGTGATTCATGTCGTTTTGACAAGAATCACCAGTGTAGTTGCGGTGCATTTGCGTTTTGACCCGACTATACTTGACATATTCGGCGTGCTGGAATCATCGTTGAACACGGTTCTGCCATCTCGATGTACAGCAAGCGCTCGCACAGAATCTATCCACTCGTCACTGTTCCATATCGTGCGGAACTTGGCGTCTCGCGTGCTGAACTGCCTATCGGCATCGAGTGATCCGGGTACCTCAGAAAAAAAGTAAAATGTCCGGCAGTAACACCGTAAGCGTAACAAAACGTGAGCATGCCCGCAGCAAGCAAACTGATATAAGCTACAATCGCCGTAAAATGTGTAGTAACACGACGATAGCGAAGGTGTGCATAGAGCTCTCTCTCCATCTCCCTGACTTTGCGGAAGACTGCCGGCCCTCTTTCTGTACTTTTCAGTAATTTTCCGCGTAAAAGTGCAAGAACGAGATTGCATAGTCTTATTAAAGTCCAATTTCACTAGTTCTGTCGTTTGCTTTGATTCCATGATCTTGGTCTCTAGGGATTTACCATGTTCTGTTGTTGTTTTTTTGTTTAGTTGTGTACGATTTTCATATTTCGCAGCCTTAATACCAAGAAAACATTTTTTTTTTGCTTGTTCAGCTGTTTCTGCCGGTTCCAATCCATAGTAAGCCTTCTTCTACGGCGCATTTTTGGTTTTTTTTTTTTGTGCTACGATTCCGACTACAACAAACGTTAATCGTACGCAAATCTATGAAACAAAAATTGAATCTCTACAAATTAAGATCTTAGAGGAATCTTAGGAGCAAAGCGAACAACAAATCTAATGGAAAAGGACTTTGCTAAGACTATGTGGGGCCACACATAGTCGACAAAGGGTCCCCTTTCACTTTGAACGGCGAAGGGACTTCCTTCATTTGCGCTGCACCTCATGAGATAGACCCGTTACACGTGAAGAAAGTCCGGCTATTCCCCATCGCAGCATGTGTGAGCCTATTTATGCACTATTATACGAACAAAAAAAGCGAGATTAATACACAAAATAAAAAGAGGTGCGGGATTCTTCCGTGCACTTTAGATGGGGCTCATTGCACTTCTTCACCGAAGATGAGTCGCCCCATTGTGTTACAACCATATAAGGAGTAGTAGGAGCCGGTGATCCTACCCACGACCCACTTCACTTTTGGACGGTTGGAGAAGGGACGCTCATCACTTAAGCTGCGTCCCATAAGCCAGACCCCTTCACCTTAGGAGAGTCCAGATCCTCCCTATCGCAGCTACGGTTACAACCGTACATATTCAACAATCCGACATTGAAGCACAGTAGAACGTGAGTACTACACAGCATAAGTCTCAGTCTGGAACTGGCACTGACTAAAAGCCAATGCTATTATAGCTACTAAAGCTTTTATCCAATGGAAGAAAACTTGAAATTGGTCCAACTCAACGGACCAATTCCAATTTCTCATTCAAGCGCCATTAACACATCCCAAATGTAAAAAGGTACAGTTCGCACAACTAAGGCAACACATTTCTTGTGCATTTGCCGGAAAAGGTTCTGGTGTTATGCCAGAGTTTTCGTGTCTCAGTCTGTTAACTCCCGGAATGCACTCAGTGGCGCCCTTATTTCTCGAAGTAAGTAGTCAAATCAATCGGAACGCCAAGGCATAAGCAGTAGTCTTAGAGAATCTATGACATGTAAACTTAAGTTACTAAGAGAAAAGAGTAAGTTAGAGCTTCGGGAAATAAAGGGCGCCACCGAGTGTACCCCCCCCCCCCCTCAAGAGTACCAATTCGAGGAAGAAAAGGTGTGAAAACAGGAATGAAAGGATATATCCTAGCTAGAATATAATTCAGAAGTGGTTTGTTACCTGGCCGCTTTTCGTAAGTGCTTCTTTAGACGTTCACGGGGGTTTTTCCAAGAAGATCTAAGTGAAGCGTTTGCTTCCATAACATGTATGACTCTGAAACGTATGTCACAAGTGAAACCAGAAATCCACTATGAATATTTCATTAAATGGAGCATACTTCGAACAAGCAAGACGGAACCACTTCTGCAGTCAAACCAGTTCATAAGAAGCACTTCCTTACTACATATTTTATTGAGGACTATAAGACTAAACTAGAAGGTTTGCAACAAGGCGGTCTCCTGTGCAAGCTAGGCACTCGAAAGAAAAACAGGACAAACACCAAACTATAACAAATACACACAATGTCATATATTATGCAAGAAAAGTTTCACATCAATGCCCTCGAAAGGCCATTCTGTCAGCGGGGCGCGATCTGGCAATAGAGCGTTGAATGAGCTGTGCTTACAACAACCCCTACACCACCTGTTTTACAACCGAACGAGACAAGTGTAGATCTTATGGGGCAATCTCTAAGCTGAAGCGCATTGCTTTTTTTTTGAAGGAGAATGGTTGCTACTGTTGTTGTTGAGCAGATTCTTCTCTCAAAAGTTCTAATTATTCCCTTTTGTGCGGTGGTGAAACCACCCGTCAACTGCTTTTCGACTTAGTCGACCATGCACCAGTAATAATCTCACTGTTTCACATGTTTCTGTGCGAAAGTTTTCGTCGGGTTCTCTGTTAACGAGGGAGCGCAGGCATCAAATTCTCCTTGAAGAACCTCTTAAAGGAATCTGACCGAAGAGTTGGCGTTCTTCTTCTACTGCATTTTATATCACGTGGGACCCACTCACTCACAGCTCCTGTCCAACGATTGCCGTTAAGACGCATCACATGTCCAGCCCATCTAATTTTATTTTCTTGGCTATGGCGACAGCATTCCAGATGTTCGATCGTTGGCATAAAAGAGAACCTCGAAGCTGCTCTTTCGCTTCGTGGGATGAATGCTTCTGGCATTACCTTTTCGGGTTATTTTATGCTGTTGAACACATTTTTCACTGCTTGCGAAGCACGCTTTAGAAGGTCAAAGAGAGGGGGACGATGGCGTTTAAGAGGTGACCGAGAACAGTGCATTTCTCGTTTTCGCACTATATCTGTAAAGCTAGCATATATTCACGAAGCCACACATTTAATCCTGCCTGGTTCAGGGCTCAGGTCGTTTGCTATATTCATTAACGATTTAGATATACAGCCGAATCAAAACGACCGAATTGCATCAATCAAAGCTTGATTCAATTTTGTATACAGTTGCGCTCGTAATGTGGATGTGGAGCCAGCGCCAGCGACCGAAGAGGTACCCTATTCTTCTCTGGCGTTTGATTGTAGCAATCTCCGCTCCGTTGAGTTCGAGTGCGACTTCGGAGGCACGTCTGTTTCTCATGCAAAGTTCACTTGAATACATGACTATTTTTCTACAGCTTTCCTCGAATTAACTAAGCGCTCGTGCCATGTGATTGATACCTGTTGTTATAAGAATGATACCACAAAAAAAAACGAAGATCTAACCGTGGCAGTCAAGTTCTATTGCCCTGCTACCCTGTTGCAATGCTTGTATTGCAACAGGGTAGCAGGGCAAAGTAAAATGTATTTGCGAGAGGGTGTTCGAAAATCCACTACGACATGTAGGTTGAAGGCTAAGGCTACTGAGAAAAAAAGGAAGGTAGAGCTGAAACTAAGGAATCTTCTACGCTGGTACGGAGTCAGTAAAGGCTTTCTTCTACTTCACTCCACGGCTTTCACTTCTATCTGAAGGAGATAGAAGTGTCCGTCGTGTGGTTCGGCGTAGTCAGCATTTGCTCGGTTCCGCGGAGCCGTCGGCTTCTGGAAAACGTGTACTTTAGATTTGAAGGGATTTTTGGTAAGAAACAAATAGGACAATTCTCTACGAGTAGTTCAATGTGGGTCGTAGAAACGAGCTAGCTTTTTCATCCTTGTTTGTTCCGGATGAGCCTTGTGGAGTGAAACGGTGTTGAAGTGATCACCATGCGACTGGCAGTCAGCAAACAGCTGTTGACCGTTATTAGAGTGTCTCTACGTGCCAAAATGGAGAGCTGAAGCCGGTGTTGAACCCGTACAGATGTAGTTGATCACTTCCTCAAGAGGATCCGCAGTTATGGCGGTCTGAAAGGTCCCGAAGGAGATGAGACCTTGTATTTGTTGCAGTTCGCGAACTCACCGTTGAGCTTGGCTATCACGCGATGAGTTCGCGGTAAAGCATCCACTTGTCGGAAATCCTTGGTTTTGTTGCGTTCGATGGTGTACTTGTAGTTGAGTAGCGTTGTGGGGCACCGTATTGAAGGCAGCTAGCACAGTAGCCTGGTGTCATATTCGTGTTTCTGAAAATAAAACTGATAGAATATGTGGCTTGTGATATGGAAATGACGCCCGTGGACAAAACTTTGCGTTCACTAGTAGACGACAACCTTTTTGAGAAGAACGTCGAACGGAGCCGAAGACTGTGTAGATTCCTTGCGAATGTACCCTAGAGGTTGACGAGACCGAGGATGGCGAATAGCTGGCTGACATTTTTAAAGATGGCATCTTGTAGATCCCTTCGATTTTTGCAATATTGGAGCCGCATCTGCGGGAGTTGATCACAAATGTAATGTTGTTGATTTTAGTCTGCAATAGAGACCATTTCTCAAGCCGAACATAGAATCCGCAGTTTTGAACTCGATAACATCTTTGAGACTTGTACTCTGTTCGGTGATAGTTCTGGCAGTAATGATGTTTTCGCCGAGGTAGATAGCACTCTCACCCCCTTCAACAGCGAAGGCGTCGATTTATTGCTGGAAGATGCTACTTGCAGACCTCACTCCACAGAGTAGACGGTTAAAGGGAGAGAGCCTCAGAGCGGGCGTGATTCCTTATCGATTTCCATTTTATTTGTTTATTTCCATTGGGGAATATGCGTCGGCGATGTTTAGCTGGAAGAAATAGTGTCCTGCAGTCAGCCTTGAAAGGATAACATTAGGTGTTCATAGGGGTGCTTATGCTGCACGAGTGCATCGCTTAGTGCAGTTAAAATCCCGCAGAGAGTCCAAGAGATCCATTTTTCATCGGATCGACGACGATACTTGAACCCTCTTTGAAGCGGCTGACAGTAGTACGTCCAGACCGATAGCGACAGCAGCTACCAGACGGTTGATCACCTTTGAGATACAATGGAGGAACGCCAAACAGGACGTTTCTTCCAGAAGGTAGTTTTTTCGTTCGGCTACGATGTGAGCTTTGATTTCGATTTTGTGCAGCATCCCAGTCCTAGTACAAACACTGCGAAGTGCTCCTGCGGGAGCGAAGATTGTACAGTCCTATGCGTTGAGGCAAATGCGTTGCAGATGTGTCCTTCAATGAGTCTGAGCTCAATTGCTGATCATCTTGCTGGCAAGAACGAACAGAGAACAGAGAAAGGAGAAGTGTGTAAGGGGTAATCGGCCCTTCAGCACTTTTCCTCTCATCGCACATCATACAAGTGCGTGGAGGTAAAGGCTGACCATGGCGAACATCAAAGCTCGCTGCATTCGGGTGCTAGCAACGCTCTGGTGAGTGACTATCATTTTCTATATGGAGGAACCAGTCACTGGAACGAAGGAACGCTCACTTCCTCGAGGCAACAATTTATGCAACAGGGTGAGCTCACCACATTGAGGGATTTATCACGTACCTTAGTTCTCGATACGGAGCACATCCATGTCCCAGTATGAAGGAGCTGTTCGCAGCTAATTATACCGTACACGAAATAGTTTTCACTAGGTGCTTCATTGTTATTAAATTGTGCGCCATACATAAATCACACCGCTATCAATAATTCAAAACGTTACATTGTGCATGCATTTTTCACGACGTCCATGCACGTGTAGATATTAGAGCGCCTCAACAGCCAGTAGATTGCTAGGAAACAGTTGTTTTTTCAGTGGACCGCCGCTGCTATCTAGCCTGCAGGAGTTAATTACAGCTACAGTCTCATAGCACTGCTTATACCAAAATGAGCAGTCTCCAAATGAGAAACCCGCAGTCTATTCCCCAAAGACAGATGTTTTCTATTGGCTTGCGAAGCATATCACAGATACGGGGCCAGCAAATGTAAAACTAATAATTTACAATTTCTTTCCCATTGAACGATGATGTTGTAAAGGGTAGAGACAAAATGAATCAAAGACTGTTAGTAATAACTCAAAAAGTTAGATCAGTCCATTTGTACATTGAATTTCGTATCTCGAAGGACTACTGCAGAATTATGTCAAGTGGCTTAAAGGCATCCACGAATCTGAGGTGGTACGGATTTCAGGTGGAGTAATCGTATACGAGATCGTAAATTATGGAGAGGTGGGTGATTCCGTCCATTTCTTCCTAATTCCCGTAAAAAGCGGCCCGGAAGATACGGCTTCGAGCGTTCCGACGCAGTATTTTCCACAAGGAGTTCGATTGGAGCGCGCCAGCCTTGTGCACGGGCCGTTTTTTACGGCAATTAGGAAGAAATGGACGAAATCACACCCCTCTCCATAATCTACTATCCCGTGTGCTAATACTTCACCTGAAATCCGCACTACCTCAGATTCGTGAGGTGATGCCTTTAAATCGAAATAACTTCAGCAGTGGCCGCTGACTTATCACATGACTTGAACATCTCATTCAAGTCAGAAGAGCCATCCCAGATGTAGACTGAGTTCCCAGCGTTCGTTAGCCATAGACATTGCTCTCTTCGAGTCATTCTAAAACATTTCGCATGAAGCAAGAAGAGCTTCCACTGATGTGCGGGCTAATGTTGCGAGTTTCTAAAATTTTGGTTTGGATTTCAGAATTGGCTTCGTTATGATTTTGCCTTTTGTGAGCGCCTAAAACAGTTGAAACTTGTGGCACATCCTTGCCATTCAACTCCTTTTTAATGCCAGACACTAAGTGTTGCCGAAATGTTCGTCGCACAGGTGCATAAGAACAATTAAATTATATTGCTTCTCATGCAATTTGCTGACCTGTATCTGAGGCAAGTGATTGTAAGAAATTTGTGATGTACAGACGTTGTCGCACACGCGATCCTGAATAGATGATGTGATTGGTGCCGATGCTTGCAGGTAGGTTTAGGCAGGTCTGCTCTGGTTGGAAGCACCACTGAATTATATGAAGTATCAGTGCTGGAACTTCCACTGCCGGAAGAGAACTGTCTAAACCTACCCGTTATCACTACCACCACTAGCATCAAGCAGCTCAGGGTTGCACGACAGCATCTGTACGTCACCATCATTAGCAATATAATATATTTCATATCTTTTAGGAACTGTGACGAGAGATATGTTATCGAACAACAATAGAACAACAACACTTCCGTGTAAAAAGCTAAAAAAAATAAGAAAGTTCGCATAAAAAGTATGTAAATGTGAAGGGCAAGCAGAGGATTGAACAGCTTAGGCGGTTTTGGAAGATAAAAGCATAGCAGAACCAGTTCTGAAATCGCCATTTAAAAAATCCCAGGTGCCTAAAGCATCCTTTGCATGAAAAAATTAGCCACCGGTGCACCCAGTACATATGTTTCGGTCCAAGTCACCGCTCGCTTCTTGTCACACCGACCTGGATCAAACTTTGCCCACGAACACTATGGGACAGGACGCAGATTCTAGACTGCCTTCTGCTTTGGTGAGTTGATCTGTCTATCTATCTCCCGATTTCATTGATTTCTGCCTGCATGTGCTCCAGACGCGGCAGTAACTCCTCAACTGAGTATAATTAATTTGAAAGAAAACATCGATTTATCGATTCATTGGTTTCTACGCACTTTCATAATAGTCTCAGCGGAAGGACTACCGAACGTGGTTTTCTCATATGCGAAATGCGAACATGATGATCATTCAGGGAAAAATATCACAAAACCTTGCCGGGTTTTCTTCCAGCTTATTTTGATTTCGAATACTAGCCGCTACTATCGGCTTCTTTGTGCGTACTCCGTTACATGGAATCAACAACTTTCGTGATTTTCCACCATATTTCTCGAAAGAGTTTAGCGAATCTTGGTGGGTCGACTCTGAATTGCGAACTTGTTATTATGTTTCTCATAGACCGAAAGTTTCCCTGAAACTACTATCGTGTCCGTAATCATCGAATGCTGAATCCAATTAAAGGTCAGGAAGCTGCCTAATTGGAAGTTTTGATTCTTCTCGGAGAAAGAATGATATCGCCCTGATCGGAGCGGGGTCAGCCCTGAGCAGCCACCTATCCTTCATCATGTGCTGTAGTTTACAGGCGTGTTAACGACCGATACTGAATCTCGCAACAATTGGCCCCTTAGTGATCGAATACGAGAGGATCGGCTTGGGTGGGCACGAATCCGAGGGAGCACGAGGAGGAGCAGTCCTGCTCCATCTCTTGCTGAGGACTCTCCATAGTACAGACGGAAACTCAATGAGGAACGAATGGCTTTTCTCTCTTCGACACGTTTCAGCAGCTCATGCAGGAACAGCAGCAGTGTCATCCACAGCAGCTGCACTTGTGTGGCCGGCGCCAATCGATACGACGCCCTACATCCAAAGCGAAACACCCGACCGTCGAACCACCTCTAATCATTCCAGCGGTTTTTCCTACTTTTCGGGATCCTTGCTCTTAATCCACCTAATGAAGAGGAAGCTATTTAAATTCTGCTGATTTTATGCTGACGGTGGCTCTCGTACTGAAAAAAATTAGCGTTCTATTTTTTTGTTTTCCTCTGCTGGTAAAGAAACAACAGCAAAGTTCGGTTAATTCTTCTGAAGTTTTCCATTTTCGCATGAGATCAGAACGGAGTTGGTCTTGGAATCTTTTTTTGTTCTGACCGCACTGTGTTAACATTTCGCGTACATACATTTCAATAAGAATCACATTGTTGCTGTATAACATAGGCGAGCATTCATTCCTAAACTTATCGAAATTCCATACAAGCTAATTACTAGTCTGACTATGTATGTAGTGGCGATCGATCGAATCAGAACCTTGGTAGAGTGGTGTGTTTATCTACGTACCGGGATGCGTGATTACGCGTGAGAAGTCTTGCTGAGAACCACTTCATAAAAAAGGTGCTGGTGCTCCCCATCCCTTGCCTTCTGATCTTCATGCCCTCCGATGAATGGTATTGACACGAACCTTTTTTGTTATCATCACATATATATGAGCAGAACACTGTGAACGATCGAATCCTTTAAGTTATTGTACCCTACTTTTCACGATCTTCATGTCACAGTGCTCTCGTTGAAGATCGCGATGTAAAAGTGAAGACATACTTGAACGTCAAGCTCTTCTCGCTAAAGTTGAACTTCGCGATTCCATTTACGGCATTTTCCCTTATTTTCAATGTTTTCATCAGCATTCCTTCTCAATCGTAGGATCTCAGCCCCTCAATTTTGGGTGAAAATGCTTCTCTGTAGCCTCACATAAAAATAATGCTTCAGAAATATATGCAAATAAGAAATACATAGTTACGAATTTAGTGAAATTGAGAGAAAAACACTATAAATTCATGATTATGGAGCGATTGTTTAGTAGTTCGTGTCGCTTTTCACCTGCATTGCAGTGTGGTATTTAGTTGACAATTTATTGATTACTAGTTTTCTTCAGGTACAAAAATTTTATTATGATGCGATGGCTTGATTCTGATCTTAGCTAAACAGTAAACGAAAATCCCCATTAAGAATACGTCACAAAGAAATGCTTGCTTCTCATGTGTTTCCTCAACGATTAAAGGATAATGTTAATCAAAAGCTTAAAAAATGTTGGAAGATTGATTTCACCTTACCTCAGCCATCCACGGTTACGGTCTGTTTGTCGTACTCTTGTGTGTCCCCCATGCATATTAAATCGACGATGTAAATGCTGGAAACGGCTGAAAGTGTACTTATCAGTATTAGGTGTTCAAAGATCTATGGAGTTGTATTCGTGGCAAATGAGCGATTCCTAGTCATTCGCCACCCGTTGATCCGTGGCTAAATCGTTTTTAGTCGACTTTCAGCATATAAACGATCACAGAAGCTGTCTTTTTCATAAGGTCCCCAACTAAAATATAAACGCCAATAATGAAGTTACTCATGTTACCATCTGCAACTCTATGAACTAATAACAGAAATTCTGCTTCAGTACGTGTTCAGGTCAGAAAACTGCTGAGAAGTGTTAACTTTTTGCGGTTTCTTGTGGACAGAATGAATGATAGTGATGCTTTTAAGAAGTTTTGTTGTTACTACCTGTGTCATTTACAAAGTTTTAAGCGTTTTTGCTCAAACCAGTCAGTAGTTTCGAAAATAATTCTTTATTCTTTCACCATCTATTCAGACAAGCGAAGGAAGCACCAATGGTTCAGTAAAGATTATTGGAGACAAAACTAATGGATGTCATAGCTTTTCTTCCATACGTAAAGGAATAACATACAATCTGTAGTTGCCAACCAAAAAAAAATCGAAAGACCGTAGAACTTGTCTGAGAAAGTGTGTGCCTAACCTTTTGTGGCTTTACACGAGAGTGAGAATCGTTTGAAATGCACAAAAATCAGCCTGGTGACCTAACAAACACTCACCATAATCTAAAAATGATTAGAGACAGTGAGTCAGTAAAATTCCCATCACACGTCTTTGAAATGCGTATGTTCGATATCCGGTATGTTAATAAATGAAGATGAAAATGTTGAGCAACGTGATCTTCCCAGTTTCTGCTTTAATATAAGATCGCAAGAGAAATGTTTCTGGAGATTTTTTCTTGCCTTGTACATTGCTACGATGTGGGAGCTTAAGACAATGACTATTTCAAAGATTCAGCTGCGTGGAAGTACGTGTAACCTCAATTTCCATGAGTTAATATTTAGAAAACAGCTTCGCATTCTGCGTAAGCCGAATTTTGATATTTATTATTGATAATGAAGTTTGGGCTTCAATTTCCTCCTCTAACGGGAAGTCACGTGCATCGTACAAGGTTCCTGAAGACAGCAATTTGTCGTATAATACCAGATGATGTAGCCTATATTTTGCAGCCTAAGGACCTTGGGGAACGTGTGAATAGTGCTGGTAATGAAAATTACTTCAGAATCTTTTGCCAAGAGAAATGCGACCAAAGCTACTTACGAAGTATCAGAGGAGTTCCTATTCATTACTCTTTTATGAAGCGTTTGTTAAAGCAACCAATCTAGCTTTGCTCTCATTTTTGGTGTTCTAGATCTATTTATAATATATACGTGTAAGTCGTAGTTATATTATGGGTATGTATACGAATAATACCTAATTCTGAGATGTGAATGTGGGAATTGGGAAGGGAGGAGAGAAAAGGAGAACAAATACATGAAAGCATAGTTTTGAGAGTAAGTCACAGTGTTGTCAATGAGCCAATCAAATGCAAGAGCTCTTTCAGCGCAAAACCTTCGAACAGTCTCTTTTCTTGTTCTCAATAGATTTGTGCGTACAATCCCTCGTTTTGGAATAGATCCTGCACCTTGTCCCACCTTTTAACGAAGTTAGGTCTCGAAACGTGAACCTCTGATATTAGGATATAAATTAGTCGTTTCTGAGATCCTCCGTGGCAACTCAACTCTCCGACTCCCAAATATAATTATTTGGCATCGGTTGAATAGCAATGAATAGCAATATTTGTGCAGCCTAGTTGGTATTATATATATATATATATATATATATATATATCCCTCTTTGTTTTTCTTTTCTAGAAGATTTTCTGTTGTCTGCTATGCTAGAACGGATATCTGTCTTGGTCCTAATATGTGCTAATTGCTTTTTGAAGTCAACTACGTGCTGTCAGTTTGCTTAAAGGCATCACCCCACGAATCTGAGGTGGTACGGATTTCTGGTGGAGTATTCGTATACGGGATCGTAGATTATTGAGAGAAGGGTGATTCCGTTCATTTCTTCCTAATTGCCGAAGAAAACGGCCCGGCAGATACGGCATTGAGCGTTCCGGCGCACTATTTTCTACGAGGAGTTCGATTGGAGCGCGCCAGCCTTGCGCACGCGCCGCATTTTCCGGGCCGTTTTTTAAGGTAATTAGGAAGAAATGGACGGAATCACACCCCTCTCTTTAATCTACTATCCCGTATACGAATACTCCACCTGAGATCCGTACCACCTCAGATTTGTGGGGTGATGCCTGTGGGGTGCCTTTAACTTTCAAATTTGATACATTTCTATTATGTTCAATGAATCTGTCCATTCGAACCAGAAGTCCTACATGACAAAATGCTAAGTATCTATTTGAAAAAAATAGCTTGGAATGGCCCCCTTCATGCCATTAAAATACCGTGATATTATGTTGCAGTTGCGCTCGGAGAGTTCACAGCTTCTTCTCTTTTTCCAGCATCATTAATATTTAGTTTTCCGAACAATGCAAGCGTACCGATTCTATGATTTATCTGACCTCTGCACTCTCACTCACAACACATCGCCTCCATCACCCTATTGATCGATCTCCACTCGAATGGATCTTTTTGCTCACCTCCCGCCTTCTTCCAACCATTCACTCTTGCCTGCTACTGACCGTACGATTTCCTTATTTTCTCTTAAATCATTGAAGCATCTGCTGCTCAGAAGCTACTGTTTATTTCGTATTAATAGGATCGATGTTTTTTTTCTGAAGTCTGGCTGTCCGCAAGTAGTAAGTATTTTGATACGTCACAAGTGACGCAAAGATTACAATTCCCGATGTCTCTTCGGTTTTGAAGGTAGATTTAACATATATCTTTATCTATGGAAATAAAATTTGCTGTGACGTGCCACTAAAGTACACTGATCTGGTTCGACCAATCTCAGAAACAGGAAATGTTGTTATTGTCTATTTCCACCGTTCTCCCGAAAATCGATGAAGCTAGCATAGTTCTATTAGCCTTTGATTATTCTACCTTCTGTTCTATTACTTGCAGCTTTACTTTTGTGAATATGCACGGAAAAAGTGACTGCCTTCAAAAACTTGAATTGGATTTTTGATGATAGCGATGTGGATGAATCCTATATGATTGGGAGTTTATGTTAGAGCCCTCATTAAGTCCTAATCGTTAAAAGTCGGTCAGAAGATACAAGCGGAGCAAAACTGCTCAGCCCACTTCTTTAAAGATAAAACAGCCAACTGATGCATACCGGATATATCCGATGCTTCCTATGTATGGTTAGCTACGCCTATCGTAAACCATTTTGCTACCATTCCTATCTGACTCAGGATAGAAAATCGTTGAGTTATCGGAATAATAGATCAATCTATGTAGATCAATGGAAAAATGAACATGTCGCAAAGAAACCATCCTTGCAATGTGTACAGACATTATTTTTTGAACGACTACTATAAAAGTAAAAAAGGTAAACTGGTGAAACACCATTTTGGTCCCTGAATCTTAAACAGAAGCTGGAGACAAATTTAACCACCGAGGAAGAGGTAAATCATACATGCCATCCAAACAAAGAAAAAGCAAAATTTGATGTTCTACGGAAGACAGGAGAAAGAGAACCTTTTATCCTCTGTCCAAAAGACTCGCGTGATTAAACTAAGTTTCCTTCCTGTTGAAAATCAGTGTTTCAGTGTTTTAATATCCAATTGTTTTGAAAAGTATGTATTAGAAGGACAGAGGTTTTCTTTGATTAGATATCCACCAAATTCGTGAACTTTCCCAGAAGTCACCAATACTGAAAATTCGAAAGTTTTGGGCGGAGAATTAAGGGAGCTTTCCTTGTTAAAACAATTCGAGGAGACATGATCTGTTCTTTTTGTACCCATGGAGTGAAAACATTGTTGAAGATTAATCAGTGTTTATTTAAATGCAAAATGGAGATTTGTTGCTTACTATTTGGTCTATTACTACGTTCATTGCCTGTGAAATTGTGCTTTATTTCGTTTGTCAGTCGATGAGGTTGTTTTTTTCTCCTCCAAGTAGCAATGAATAGCAATGTCATAGGCTCTAAGTGTCATGAATTTCACTTGTTCTCTCTTTAACCACCTAGGAGCGGCGGTGGTCTCTAGTGATAGAATGACGTTGGAATGATTGACGAATAGACATTGCGTAGCTAACATCTCTTGCATCTCATTTTTTGCACTCCGCAGCTAGCATCGTTAATTTTAATACGTTCGTTCATTTCCAAACAAAAGTGTTCTCCCTACATATCACACTTCTGACTTTTTACTCGATGTATTTAGTTAGCCATCGAGTTGACGAGGGTTGAGGGCATTCTCATCGTGCTAAGTCCCTTTCGTAAAACGCAAATAACAGCTTATTGTGACCCACGCAGCTTTCCATCGTTCTATGCCTGATAAATTCTAGACTAAAATATGTTTGCGAGGATCGTCCACACTTGGATGAGTCGAGAGTGGAACGCTTGTATATAGACAATGCGTAGCCTGTATATGTTTGGAGTTCAAGTTATTGAATTTAACCTAAAATCCAAATTCTTTTGCAGACTGTGGACGATTTAGTCTTTGCGCTTGAAAATCTCGAAATTGATAGCTGTACTCGTTTTTAGTGACGTCATTCTGTTACTGTGTTTTACTGTTTTTTTTGTAATTATTTCTTCTTCTCTTTCCTTCGGTGCTCATTTCTCATAACTTTTTTTCATTTGCTTAAGAATGTCAACTCAACCATAATATCCACCTGTGCAAGGTCACTCACATCTATCCATTTTATCTTAGGTTGCAGCCTCGAACCTTCTACTGGGTTGGGTAATAGGTGGTGAGCACTTTTTTTTGTCAAAATTAATGATGCTCTTTAGCGGTCAAACTTCCGCCAAAATTCTACATGTTTGATGATTGTCATTTGTTTGATGGAGAATATTTCAACCTGCTCTACTACTGCTTTGGCTTTTCAATTTTGTTGATTATTCCTTTTTTGGATAATTAAAATGAGGTGGGAGGTAAACAAAGCGGACTATTTCCGCACATTTCCTGCATCCAATCGAAACAATGAAACTGCTTGTGGGTCTTTGCTATTTCTTATGTAAAGAGTGAAGCGGAAGAAACTTTATTAAGGAATAAGAAAATACGTGAAAAAGTACAATAAAAACCTAGGAATGATCAATATTAGGCACTGAGAACTATTTGAAGTATGAGTTGAAGACTTTGGAACGGAGGAATAACAATGCGGAATATGCTATTAATTGATTTGTTTTGGATTTTTCGTGTCAAAAAAAATTGGGAAATGATGCATTTTCATCAGCTCACGGCTTGTGGTTGGCAGGTGTTTGATCCATCTTTGAAGCAAATATTCCACTTTATAGAGTACGAAGACCTGCTGCGTTTGGTATACTCACACATTGTTCCTCCATGCACAGAAGCACTCTCAGCTTCCGCTGCCTCATGATCTCTCTTAAATGCAGAAGTAAAAGAAAGGATGGCGTCGAAATTGCTTTGTTTTATGCAATTAGCAATCCAACTCCATGAATGGAAGAAACAAAAATCAATAGAATTGAATAATTGAACACCATTTGAGTTGATCTATCAAATGGTTCATAAGGTTTTGAAGTTATCACATATGTGGCATTTCTATGTGAAAGCTGAAAAAAGCACTCACAACTCTTCTCGCAGTGTTACCAGCGAGTGTAGCTCAGGTGCTGGTGAAGAGTGTTTATTTTTTTATAAATATACGTGCTGAAACTTTTTTTTTCTGAACCTTGAACTTTCATTTTTACTTCTTGATCACACTTTGAACTGTAACTCCTTTGTTCTATTTGACGACCTTTTGAACTTCGGGTGACGCTTCGAATGGTTGTGCGTGAGCATTTGAATGTCAGAAAATACAAGAAACCTTAAATTTGTCCTACAGATTGAAAATTGACCGATTTCTAAAGGTCTCTTTTTTTGTTGTTACTGATTGATTGCTTTGTGATTGGAAATAGTTTATTTCACAGGTTGAAAACCGCTTGAATTTTCTTAGATTCTTGCTGGATAATCTATTGACGTTGGGATGATGAGGCTTTGCATCAGATATTATTTTCTTAAGAAAGAAAACAAGCTGCAAAGTTGTTTGCTTGCATTCGACCAAGCTCTGCATCCTAAAACGTTACCTTTTTGCCGGCCTCTACATATGTTGAGTTATACCATAAATACTGAAATGTCTCACACTTCTTTTTTCAAAGTTAAAATAAACAAGTCTTTTTTTACTCTGAAGTGTACTTTCATTTGTTTCTTAGAATCTTCCTTCTTTATTCTAGCAGGTTTGCAATACTATTCCCAAAATAAACCGTGACGAAAGATGTTGAAAAAAGCCTCATAGTTTTGTGCGATGTGGCCGAGTATTTGTTTGTTTTATCTGTATGTGTTCGTATTTGTTAAATGTTATTACTAAGCTACGCGGAAACGAATCTCCTCATCTTTGTGTCGGTGAAGTCTTCGCTCCACCTCATTAATCACAACAACTTGTTACATTTTGAAATTTGAATTTAACATAAAGAGAGCTGTTTTTGAAACAACAACAAACTTTACAGGCTTCGACACCTTTGTTTACTACAAAAGACTACTCTTTATCATAGTATGTATGTATAGTGTTGGGTTGTTCATCATTATTGATTCTGCGACACTTTGAATTTCCTCCCAAGTTTCTTCGGGGGCCTCAGTGGTTTTGAGAAGTGCCCAAAATCCCCAAAACCTTCGGCGTTTTGACTTCGAATAGCAGCATCTGAAGGCAAAGAATCGGCGGCTTCAATGAGAGAGTATCACCACCTTTTCATTTTCAGAGCGTCGTCTCGGCATGTGTGTGCAGGATAGCGGTTAAGCAATCACGGATTATTCGAAGAGGGTCTGCATCCGAGGAAGGGAGTGTCATGTGTTCGGTTTTGCGACTTGAATGTATCCATAGCGTCTTCTACAAGTAGCAATGTCGACGCTTCGAATGATTTAGAACCTCAGTTGGAGGATGCTGCCCCATCTATCACATTTTCCGGATATTTTCTCAACTGACTAACACTTCAACCGTTCGTTGTTCCTCTTCCTGAACAGATGAAGGTTCAAGAATGGCGAAGACCTCAGAATCGGACTTCAGGCCTTCTCGGACGATAAGTCTTCTGAAATGTAGTTGAAAAGTATCTACGATCCCTTTTTTGAAGTCACAGTTAATTGCAAACCACAATTGTTCCCGCATCTTTGACTGGATTACAAATAAATTGCAAAAAGAGAAGCAAAAATATTTGACAAGAGAGGCAAGCAAAAGTTTTTTGACAGTTTCTCAGAGCTAGTTGAGCAGCACATTAGTTGGTAACGTTACGTTATACGAAGGCGCACCCTTTACCTTAAAGTTTACTCAGCTGTGGGATTTTATTGGTTGATTCTAATCTTTCGAATTTATGACATCCTTTACACTCCGATCTATTCCTTATTTCTCTTTCCCGACTAAGCCTGCACCACTTCTGCGATGATGGCACAAATATATGTGGGAGCGACATTTGAAAAAACTTGTTTTTTTTTTGGATTTCACGGTGTTCGCCTATTGGAAGCGACATATCCGTTCCAGCACACACATTCAAATATTTGTTGTGTGGTAATGGTGAGATGATGCTATCTTCATTCTTGATGTAAAACATACGCAGTTTACCGGAGAGAGTTTCATTTCTTTCTCATCACTTTATTTAGTTGCTTTAGGATTTGCAAAGGAACCTTATAACAACGAATCGTAACACGTTCTAAAAACAGCGTTCGGAAACTCAGTCCGAAATTTTGCTTCTAGACTTCAGACCTTTGCTTGCTACCGAGCTTGATTGCTTCTAGACCTGGATAATTTTATTTTGCTATGATGGGTGAATTTGTTTTTGTTGGCACGGAAGCGGAGAGCTATAAGGTTTCTACTTTGATCAGTAAATTTTATTCTGTGGCCTTCGCAATTATATGTCCGTAATTCCCATCTCTTCACGAGCAATCCTTCAAATATATTAAGTTTATGTTTTATAATAGTGTCTTTTAAAGGCTTTTCTACTGTGTTTGGAGTATGGTTTGAGCGATACAAATGCGAGCCAATTCTAGAAATTCCGGTGGGAACTGGTGTTCCTAACAGTTTTCGCGGCTAGCGAACGTTGGAGAGTTCTTTTACTCGTCGATTCACGTAGACCGCGCTTGGCACTGTCTTGTTTTACTTGTTGCCTCAACTGATAGCGATTAAGAAGAGGTGCTTCATTGACAGTGGGCTCAGCTTATCAAACGGGCGGCAGCTGCTTCTCTTAAGGGTGAGCGTCACACTCGATGTCTCCCCACTTTTCGAATTAACAAGCCACGTTAGCGAACCGTCAGTTGTTACAATGTAAGTCCAAGAAGGATTTCCGTTCGTTCCGTTCTCAGTTCCTGTCCTTTCGAGCCGTTGTCTTCGACTTTCATGTTGGCTATTGTATTCAGCTACCATCTATTTCTTGTTAATTTGTATTAACTGAATCTCAATTAATTGGGTGGTTGTTATTTACCCTAAGCAGTTCATTGTACTTCTTTCGAGAGAGTAATACTTGCAGCTTATGTCTAACCGGTAAGCTTCGACGATCTATTTGTCTGAGTGCTTCTGCGAGACGTTTCAAACATGCCTTCTGGATCTTCAAATACCAATCAAAACCTATTTCATTTGCGGCGGATTCCTCCTAATAAATGTCGTTCGGATCCGTCGCGAGGAGTTGAAGCAACTTTAATACTGTAAGCAGAGTTGCTGGTCAAAACCAAAGTCATTTTATCGATTTTGGTTTGATTGGACCTATTTTTCATATCTTTGTGCGTTTTTTCAGACTCGATGGGTTCACAAAGTTTGGAAGGAATCCAGAGAAGTGCGATGTCGTGCTCACTTCATCTGTATTCAGGTAAAGTGGCTTTTCACAACGCATATGTTTCCTTTGCTTTTGCAGCTAGCATTCCTCTTTAAACCATTTTCTGTTTTGTTTCCCAGACAACATTTATTTCGTTCACTTTTTGGCTCAGCGAGCTACCGCATTTGAAAAGGAGTTATTGTGAATCGCTTAAAATGCGGCAATTTGGGAGGATTTCAGAGACGCAAAACCCTCTATTCTGACCGAGAAGATTTGACCTCTGGATTCTTCAAAGTATTTGGTGAAAATTCCAATGAAACGAAACATCGCTCAGTGTTTCTAGATGGCGGTGCATGGGAAAGGGGCTATCCTTTTCTAAGCAAAACCTTTTTCATTTATTCAAGAAAATCTCTTTGAAGGTCACAAAGTGCCAATTCCATTTCTGATTTGAGGCTCATTCCAATTTCTGATCTGATATCAAGAGATTGAGATTGGATTTGCTAGATAACACTGACAGACCCCACTGGCGATATGTTTAACGTGCAAATTCACCGTTCCAATAATCATAATCACTAGTAAATTTCGCACGATATTCGTTGAAAAATGCTAATTGTGTGAATTGCTCCCCATTTCTTAATTGATTAGTTTTTTATTTCGGTTTTTCTTCAGAGTATGTTTGTTGTAATTCCTCTCAACTGACTTCGGGTGAAACGTTCTTGGGAAGTTGGGGCACTCTGATGCGACAGAGTCGAACTGTCGTACTACTGCAATACGGGGTGTGCTGGCGAAGGCGCAAGGGTACATGTAGGCTAAAGCTACTAAGAAAAAAAAGACAAAACTGGAAGACAGGCTGGAACTATTACAGCTCTAATTTTACCAAATCTTCCAAACAAGCTTACCCCAAGTGAGTAGCTAAGTCATATCATGTGTTACTTCCAAAAAAAGGAACTGAAAGTGGATACCATACCAATCCACTTTCACCAAGCATGCATGCAACAACTCTTATCCACACATTTTCGATTTGTATTCGCAAGCTGGTGGACCTAAAGAGGGCCGTCAGCCGGGATATATGTAGCTGGGGGCGGGGGCGCTCTCAGTGGCGCTCTATCTTATTTTTTTTCTCTTTGTAACTTTAGTTTACATGTCATAGATCCTCTAATGCTTAGGCTTTAGGGCCCCGACTGATTCAATTATTTTCTTCGAAAAATAAGCCACCCAACTACATTTTACCTCCGTTACCCTTCATAATGGCTATTCACACTCGTCTGATCCGCGACTTTAAAGGCATCACTCCACGAACCTGGTGTGGTGCGGGTTCTTCTATTTTCGCTATTTTCTACAACGATTGGAGCGCGCCAGCGTTGTGCACGCGCCGCATCTTCTGTACCGTTTTTTACGGCAATTAGAAAAAAAATGGACGGAATCACCCTCCTTTCCATGATCTACTATCCCGTGCACAAATACTCCACCTGAAACCCGTACCACCCCAGATTCGTGGGGTGATGCCTTTAAGAGGACTTCCACAGCTGAGGGAAGGTCCCTCCTTCCATAACAATCCACGACCGGTGAGTTACTCGTCAAATTCCTTTTATGACTTTGATCCAAGATCCAGCCACGTAGTAATTAAAGTGAAATAGCGAAGAGTCAGCGAGTTAGCAGCAACCGTTATGCAAGTGAAACGGCTTAACGACGAAAATGGTTTCTGTCCTGTATGGACGTCTTTGCGCGCATGCAGCCCTGAAAAGAAGTTGTGCTCCCTGACCCTTTTCGCGCTCTGAAAGCAAGTCAGTGCACGCTATTACAGTAGTCACACAGTAGACACAGTCGATGTGCACGCCATATTACAGTGGTGGGCCAGTTCGATTCTTTCGCGTCAGAGTGTTTTGTTCAAGTACATTGCACATGGCCCTCGTCACATTACCAGCGAGTAGTTTTACATTTCGGAAGTGCCATCTGTGGAAAAGCTCAGAATCATACAACAGTTCTATTTTAAATAGTACGTTTACCTGTAGTTAACACGTGTACCATTTGTGTTAAAACAGCATTTAACTGTGCATGTAGTGAAGAGCATTTTGTGATCTATAGATTCTAATGGATCGCTGGAATGAGGCGCATCCTGAAAAAGAAAACAACATGGTAATTTTCTCCTTAACGGAAGAAAAAACAGGGAATTTGTTTGCAACCCAAACACAACCTTTCTCCCATAGGATACTTAGCTAATTTGTCCGTCTGACCACTAACGCTCCAATAGCATGTACATCCTGCTAAAATGTTGCCCGGGACAGTATTGTACAGTCACCACATATCGAATATATCGAAGTTACGTGGCAAATAAGTTTGCGAGACAACATCTGAACGGGGGAGGAGGTGTGCAGTAAGAAGCTTCGTGGCGGATTCCTCGCAAATGTCTCGGGACGTTACGTGGCCAGTAGATATGCCGAGGGTACGCGAACGTACCTCGACGAAGCCACCTTCCAGTCGTTCGTGGTGGCGCAGACAGCCGTTTAGATGCTCTTGTGGCCATAGAGACGCAAAGAACTACACATTTATAAGGAAATATTCAAAGAAGAATGGAGTGTGTTGTCAGAATTATTTAATTTTTATTTTTATTTTATTTTATTTTAAAGAACAAAGTAATTGAAAGTTCTTGTCATTTTGTGTTGTGTTCTAAAACGGAACGGAAGCGAGTTTTGTCTAGATATAACCTTCAGGAAGTGTCAAATGAACTCTTTCTTCCTGGGTGGTCGGAGATATAGAAGTTGCTTCTGTCCGGAAATAAATTAGGCTACAAAAAGTGTTGACTTACAGGATGACGACAATCATGTTCCCGTTGCTTTTGAAAGCTAAAGTGTTCCCTGTTTTCAACGTAAATTTTGATATACATAGTTTGAATCTGCTGGATGCATCTTTCCCTCATATTTCGCGTTGGGATTTCTCCTGTTTCTGATACGGTTACAAGTTCACCTCATGTTACAAAATTCTAGTAGATGTGTCTGATTCTCCAAAACAATTTAGTAGCTCGTGAATTATATCTTAGCTGGTGATGCAGCATATGATTAGCCGCAGGTAAGCAGAGTCACCTTTTTAGGCAGCAGCGAAGGTAAATCTCTCCAGGATACGCACCATCGCTATTAGCTGCCGGTCAGCATGCTTGCCCGAAAATCCGCCGGGACTACCCCTACACGCCCCATGTGAACGTCAACGATACTGATCATGAAATGCGTACGGCGTAGATGGTTTCTTCCAGCCACAGTATATTTCGATAGTTCTTTTTTGGATTTTTGTTGCAAATCTAATCCATACGTAGGGTCAAATAAGCGCCACTCAAAAACCAATTTCGATGCTACTACTAAGCGAAAAAAAGACATCCATGGCTGAAGACAGACAAAAAGTGTTCCAAAGTCAGCTCAACGAGTTGCTGAATGACGACGCTCACAGTGAATTTCACTTTAAAATATGTTAGAGAGGAGAAATTTTCCTATCAGAATTCAATTTTAGTTTTTTCTAGTGTTTTTTCCTCTTTTTCCCAAATTGAAGAATTGAGAAATTTGCTAAAGTCCTCGACTGCTCTCAGCTTAGTTTCAAAAAAAAAAAAACCAGAGGATCTCTAAAAAAAATTGATTAAACTGTATCACAATGGAATCCTTCCTCTAAAAAAACTGAGATGCTTCCTTACTTGCCTTTTAACGTTTTCTTCTGTCCCAAATTACAAATGTTTAATTCAAGCTAACGACTGAAAATTCAAACTAACCAGGCTGGTAGTCATTACCAATCAGGGTCAGGGTTAGTCGTTAAAACCCCAAAATATAATTCGCATTTTTAGAAAAACTACAGGAAAATTGGTCTTCTCTGTACTTTTTTTTTCTTTCTGCAGAAATCGAGATTCCGGCGAGAATCGAAGTATTGGCCACTTATAGTCACAGTCAAAGAGTAAATTTGTGTATGCAAGTAGTACTAAAAAGCTGAAAATGCTTTTAGAACGTGTCCTGCGTCGTCGTTAGTTCTTTCCGTTCTGCACAAATCAAGATTCCGCAGAGGTCGAACTCTTGAACATCAATAATCAGTGTCAATGGAGAAAAATTGCGTTGTAGAAAACACGTTGAGAGCTTATATTTCCAACTTACATGTCCACATATGTACTCACACACTTCTAGTCCTTGCAGTGAGTTATCTGTGGCGTCTGTATTATCCTATATATTTTTACTTTACTTACAACACTATACATTAATATTTATCCTAGCACTATTTCCTAATATTTATTGCTCACCTTTATTATTTTAGTTCATTTATCAAGCCTCCTATTTAATTTCTTTAATTCTACTCATTATATTAAAAATAAAGGAAAAAGTCATTGGCCATTGAAGGGGTAGGGGGGTTGGGGTTAGCTGATGTGCCGATGTGCCAATTTATAAGCCTCGGAGGGCTTGGTTTGCTCTAGGGCGATTTCGATAACCAAGCCCTCCGAGGCTTATAAATCATCGACCATGCGACTACGGCGGACCTCTAACCGACTGTGCTACATCCGTTCCATTAATAATTTTTAATTTTTCAATCGCTAACTGAAATCTCTGCGGAGATGCCCTGAAATCAGTATGAATCACCAAACTAGCGAAAAGGCTTTTCTTGTATCATGATTGCAAAAGATGCCAAACTTCTGCTAGGGGTATGTGATCCTATTCATGCACTTCTTCACGAAAATAGAAAGAAAACCAATAGGAAGCCGGAAAAAAAGAAGTGCGGGAGTTTCTCGAACCTCTTTTCTTCTGACACTCTACCATTTGGGTTCGGCTCTGGCGGTATTTTGGAGTATCTGGGTAACTTCCGCCCGTCACTTACGAGCTACATAACTGTTCAAGTAATAGTAATAGTAGTAAATGGTCGTAAATATAGCGGTTGTGATCGGGGTGGGACCTTCGGTCATTCATCTCTGCAAATCGCAACCGTCAGCTCAACCGCGCCGCTTCGAGCGCAGCCGCTTACGCGACTGCACCAAGCTTCAGGTCGTCCTGATCGAAAAACGAAGCAGACATTTAGGTATATATTCTGGCCTCACATATTGTGCTTAGTTTCCTTTCTTTCCTTGTGCATTGGTTGATGTTTTCAGTGTTAAAAAGAAATCATGTTCGTTCGTGTTCTTGGCAGGTGAAAAGCTGCAAACTCTACTCTTCTAGAAGATGAATGTAAATGCTGCGCAGTTCTGTTTGTTCTTTTCAATTTCACTGCAGAAACGAGTACCTTTATGCCATTATGTTGCGCGTTTCTGCTTCTTGTAAAATCAAGTTGTTATCTCTGAGTTGGAATAATTATTACTATGAGAGGATGTCGTTTCTCAACCACTTCACTTCGTTTGAGCGTTTTCAGCTCTTCAAATATGATTTCGCGAGATCATGCCGACATTATTGGTGTGAAAGGAGCTAGTGGCCGCATCGAAAAGTATCATATCAACGACCGTTCGCTCAATGGCACGTACATCAATGATCAAAGGGTATAAACTTTCTCTGCTCTTCGCTTTGTTTACTAATGTTTTTGAAATTATTAGCGCCCAACAGGATAATTCCTCGTTGAGTTTTGTAATTGAATCATTTGTAATCGAACTCAAAGCATGTACATTCAATTTTGAAAGTCAAGAGAAAGGCAAGTGTTAGCTGCTGTGATTGCTCAAAAAGAGTTCACGTATACCCAATCTCAACGGTTTCTTCGGACTTATTGAGGAAGATAAATAAGCACTGGACGCTGGACCTTTCTTTCTGACCAGTACCGATATTTTTTTATTAACAAAAGTGGATTGAAATTAGTTGCTGGTCACGGAATAAGTGGACCCAACCTTTCAGTTGTGCTAGCTGCCATAACTTCCACAGTTTGAATTCAAATAATTAATTTGATTTTTGAACCTGAAACAAACGGTTGTAGGAAAAGGTTAAAGAAATTATGTGGTGTAAAAGTCTTCAGCTGCAAAATTTTCTGGACTTCGTTTATAATGGCGGTAGGTACCAATATGTCACAAGTAGTACGCAGAATGTTCTCGAGTGAAGCTAAGAAATTCTCATATCCCTCACCTTACGTCATCAAAATGCATTTTGTTCTGTGTCTTGAAACTTGAATTGTTAGGTTGGTTGCTTATTTTTGTACACTTTAAAAAAGTGACGTTTGAAAGCTAGGACACGCCTTTCTTCCTTGGCGCTTAGGTAGAAGCTGGTTGTTCTATAAGCTTCCTACCCATATGTACATAGCCAAAAGTATGTTATTGCTGCTTCACCCGTGCCGATCGGAGTTTCTGCAGGATATCGTCACGAGAGCTGTGAGGCTCACGGAGATTGATGCCCGACAACTAGATGACCGACGCCATAATTTACAGAAAGCTCCGCCAGCTGGCCAAGCCGAAAAATGCAACCGAGGCATATCGCCGTTCACCTCTTCCACGACAACTCAGAGTCGCATGTCTACTCACCGCCAACGTCAGGATCTGGGTTGAGAAATGGTTCTCCATCCACCCTATCCCCAACTTCGCCTCATCAGACTACCACTTGTTTCGGGTTTTTAAAGCATTGCCTAGAGCGAAAATTCTCAAATTCTTTCACTGGTATCAATCCGCTGTTAAGTTGTTATTGTGTATCAGCCCTCTCCCCTCCCCTCAGCTTCTGGTCCCAGAGAATTGCAACCTTCTCAAAAAGATGAAACCCGCTGATAGGCACACATGGTGAACACATCACGGAGCATCCTCAGTGTGTGTGTGAATAAGAAACTATGACATTGTAAAAGGTATGCATGTATAAAAAAGCAGTTAATCTAATACTATAGCCAGTAGACATCGCTATAACCGGAGCCCAATACGTTCAAACAGGCGTGCGCGATATGTATGATGCAAGCTTCTTCTCCACATGGCACACTACCTCTTCTTTCTGCAACACCTCCATCGAATGAAACGGCATCACACCGACTTGCCTGATTACATCTGATGCCAATTTTTTGCCCGGTCGGTCATAGTGCTTATTCTGTTGGGGCGAATAAGTGGAAAGAGAAGGTTTGCGCCAAGTAGGCAAAGTTGTAGTGACTTTTGTGCTGTGCTCACTGCCAAACAACTAACCATATCGGAATCTTTGAGCGAAGCGTTCATTTTACTTTTTCAATGGGAAAGAAAATGCAGCATAGAACACTTGTTGGATGATTCCAGTCAAAGTTAGCCAAAGATCAAAAAGAGAGAATTTCGTTGAACTATGTTTTTTCGTTGATGGGCCTTTATGCAAAGAAATTGCTGGCTGATAGGGTAAGGTGGCCGCTGAGCTTGGACTAAGCAGTCTGACCAATAAGTCAAAATTGTTGTCATTCCGCTATCTTTTGAATACATTTTATAAGACAGTGAGAAGAAAGTGGTCAGAGTAAACGCGACTCTTGCATCCTACATTTCTTTAATGTGGTACTTCTCATTAGAGGTTTTCTTTCATTGTTTCAAAATTTCTTCAGGTGAACAGTACAATGCAGATCATGGAAGGTGACGTGATCAAGTTTGGTCATATGAATGGTGCTGCAGTAAGACCGGGACAAACTGCTCCTCAGGTATCCTAATTACGTTCATTGACCGCTTTCATATTGTTTCTTTCCTTTGTTTCTACTCAGCATTCATGTGGTCTAGGCTAACGCCGAGTTCGCATTCATGGTAGAACGAGCGAATCCTAGCTACGACTACATTGGTTTTGTAGACGGCCGCCGCGTGCGACCTGTCACGTGTTCCGGTGACACTGAGTACTGCACGGAAATAGAGGGACGGACCATTGATCATGTAAGCTTCTGTTCAATCCTTTCCTTTATCATGGAATTCCGGTTATATCTGATAAAGTATATCTTTGTTGAGTTTTTGAAACTTAATTATTGGTTTTGAGGGTGAAGTAGCTCGTCCTACAGTAATGCAGTCAGCAAAACCTCACACTCAGAATACGTCACAACATGCAAGTTCCTTACGTATTATAATTCACAGTTTTTTTTTTCGTGATAGTTTGTGTTCTCCAGCTGAACACTCCATGTTCCACCGCAAGCGTTTCTTCTGCGGCCGGAACGAACCCTATGGCCGGCCTTGTATGGCCTGGTGCGCTCGGATACAATCAATCTCTTCCCGGGTTCCCCTACAGTGGATTCCCCGTGAATCCTGCATATCTTCAAGTAAGACATTATTAGTTTAATCCCACTGACTGCATAGTGGTGTAATTTTGCGCGTGGACGAGTTTCGTATCATTAGTTAAATGAAGGAAGGGATAACTGTTTAAAAAAAACAACAGTATGGTCCGGGGTCCACAGCGTAGGACCACTCTAGTGACTGCATATGATTAAAGGAAAAAAGAGAAAGCAATAAGGATATGGAACAAATAATAGAGAGGAGTCCGAAAACAAATGTGGAGTTGTTTTCTTTCTTTGCAAGCAACGTGCTGTTAATCAGATATTCGAGAAGATTAATGCAAGTTGAGCCATGTCATTTACTATCTCTAAGTGAAGAAACATTAATTCTTAATTAATTGGAACTACACAGCAGCACGGTTACTTTCGTGACAAAGGTCTTTTAGCAAACAACGTCCTAGTTATTATAATGTGAGAATATGGTGTTGTGAGGCACACTACTAATTCCAGACATCCAGCACGTTTTACGTGACTGGCCTGTACAGTAAATGATAGCCGACGAGCACTTCTTGAGCCTTGACTCTTCTTATCTCTAATACATCTACGTCTATTGCAGAATCTTTTTTTTCTTTTTGAAATTGGCGATGCAGTCTCTACAAAATATAATCTGCGACTTTTTAAAGATGGGATTTCTGCGCAAAATAATAGTCACGTTCATATGTAGTGCCTTTAGTTACTTTCGTTCCTATGGTATGGAGCACCTATGGGACCGATGGAATCAAGAAGGCCCTTTTTTGCTCAAATCGTTCCGTTTTAAAGGAAGATGTTTTTATTTTTCTTGGGAACGGAACGATTTACGCAAGACTTTTTTCTATTTTTTATATTTCCCATCCTACTCCAGTGGAATGGGTATAATTTTGATCATTTTTTTTTAGCACCCACAGTGGGCACAGCAACTTCAGATGTTGTCTCAGCAGGCCGTTCACTCTCAACAGCAGTCTGGATTCCGTGTTCCTGACGTATTCGGAGCAACAGCGTGCATGAGTTCCCCGAATGGTCCACCATCTACTTCAGCTTCCCTGTTTCCACTCACACAGAGAGGTTTCGCGCTACAGGTATAGTTTTCCTGTTAACGTTTTTAATGCCGACATCTTGTTTCCAGTATTGAAACGACAACTTTTAGAACAACGCCTTAGTGAATTCTTTACTGACGCCTGCTCCACCTGCAGCCAATCAGCAACAAAACCAACAACAAATTCACCAACAGCAACAGCTACCGCAGCAAGTACTGGTCACCTTATTTGTTCGTAAAGCACAGCGTATCGCGATATCTTCCATGCTTCGATCTGTTCCTGATAATAGGGTTTGGGGTGTAGATTACGACTGTGACTTCCTTGAAAACAGCGTTGGAAATGGTCTTTTTCCTACGAGGTACGTCAGGATACCCCACATTTGCACACGCTGTAGTTCCCTCGGCATCACATTGGTTGGTTCTACTTGAATATGCTCGGGGTTAAGCGTGCGATGGGATTCCCATCAAGGGCCGTAAAGAGAGGGGGTTGCAATGGAAGGAGGTCGTAAAGTAGTGTGCAGTGGGCAGTAGTGAATAAAGGATAACACAATAACAACAACAATGATAAAAGTGGACCTAATAGAATTTAATTATTCTGTGTACATTGTTAGGTCTGGAAGGTCGCAAACAATTTGGTGATAAGAGGACCCAAACAAAATATTTTAGGTAGCTTTTAGAGAAGAAGTTTTGCCCCACAAAACAGTTATGTCGCCGTTTTTTGCAGTGTCCTAGTTTCCCTAAAATCTAGATGAGGTAAGATTTACTTTTTTGGGTTTTCCCATCCAAATTTTGAAAGAAACAGACAGTCAATAAACAAGAAATTTTGCACATAGATGTTTCCTTAGTCCCTCCATCCGAACATATATTTTTTATTTTTTAAAATTAATTTTAATAAAGTTTTTTTAAACGGTAATTTTTCTAAACGTCGTCCTGTTTTCCTGGGATGGGAAAATTCGTTAAAATCCTGATCTTTGCTCCCTCGCCGAAAAGTGTGAGATTTTGAGTAAAAATCAGATCTCCACACTAAGTTACTCCGATCCTATTTTTTCGGGTTTTTTCCTTGTTGTCTAATTCGACGTCCTCCCTTTTTTTATCTTAGTATGTGTTTTAATCAGTATTTAAAGATATTTTAGGCTTTAGAATAGTAATGAAAATTTTTCGATACCAATATTTGAAGAACTCATCATCTACTTGGTGATAAGCTTCAGCTACCGATTTTCTCAGTTGCCATTTGTTCCTCGGCTAATTTTCGATTCTTCTCTTTCGAAACACACGAAATTTCCAATATGTTGAATTGCCAGCAACCGAAAACTGTCGCAGGAACGTTGGTGGATAAGAAGAAAAAAGAGAGGGAGGGCAGTCGTATTCGGGAGGGTCGTGTCCCATAACCACCCTTAGCCCTGAATAGGCTACTGAACTACTGGCTTCCCAGAAGAACTTATTGATTTTCTACAGTTTACTCGTTTTACTTGCGATGCGGCGCAAGTAAAACCATGAATGGGATCCCGAGGATTCCCATGGCGTTATTGACACGTTGACGACAATGTCGCTTAATGGTGCGCTACAGCCAGCCTGTCTCGTGGGACGACGTCGCTCAATGCTGCGCGACAGTATATTATTGCAGTCAAAATGTGCGCGATCGTTTTGTTTTCTGTTAAAATAATCAGTTTAGACTTAAAAGTATCTTATGTTGGCATCGACCGACTGTCCATTGAATTTCAAGTTTTATTTATATTTATATTTGTTTTATTTTTCACCAACAATTACAAACAATTACCAACAACATTCATTACAACAATCAACAATTATGAGTTGTTTGGAAACAATCTAAACAGCAAAATTTGTTGCACTCACTGCATTTTGCCCTAGTCCTCTTAGCCATGTTCAGGGCAGTCGATCTGCCTGAAGTTGCAGAGGTCGAGCTGTAGCAGTCAGAGCAAAACCGTCTGTCCTTATCCTTCGTATTTCGATCAGACGCCAGCTTCCGCTTGCGAGATCTTGATCTGCTGATGGAAGGATGAAAGATGCTGACGAAGTAATTGATTCTGATTTGCTTGACCTTCTCGCATTACAAAAATCAAACGTTGACCAAGGCAGTCTGGGTTACGAGATGAAAAAATTGGCTGTCCTCACAAACAGGGTATAGGCAGCCATCTGGTGTCGTTGATGTCAACGAATCCCTTCATCATGTCCTATTCAGCAACAACCAGGTGCTTACCGTTTAGATGAAAGCTAGCATCATGCTTGGTAGGTAGCGTATGAATGTCCTTCTTGTCGTTCCATTTAAATTAATTTTTCTCAATCTCCAAGTCCTCTCTTCTTGAAACCTCGGCATTTGATAGTGTATTTATGTTTTCTTGTTATGCCAACGAGGTTTAGGTGAAAGTTTTTTTTTATTGGCCTGACGTTTCGACAAACTCGTCTTTTTCAAAGGCTTGAAAATGGTTCGAGGTCTTTGATACCATGCATATCCCATCAAACTCCTCCTCTCTCCTCGCCAACCTCCGATATTGTTCCAAGTACACCACGCAAGACCTTAAAAGGAAAACAACTGACCAGTTTCACCGACTAGCGGGGTTGGTAAACCACCGCGTTCTTAAAGACTGTCACCAAGGCGAATGAGATCTACGCACTGTGCAGTATCCTTAAGTACTGGTGTGTGGATAACGTTAAGGGACTGCATGTGGGACAATCTTATAGCTCACAGAGTGTTACGAACGGCAAGAAGTCATTGGTAATTGATAAGCACTCATTTTTGTTATTCATGGACGGATTCCTGACGGAAATCCAGAATGCTTCCAATGCATTCCTAGCAGATATTTCTTTCTCGTGCGCTAATATTGTACATTTTGTTTCAAACTCATTTCCATCATGCTTATCATTTTCGTGGCGCCCTAACAGTGTCATCGAACTCCCTCGCCTTTTACCAGCCAAATGTTCCTTGATACGCACGTTCAGCATCCTTCCAGTTTCTCCAATATAATTGGCCTTGCACGTTAGGCATTCTATTTGGTAAATAATTCCGATGTTCGTGCAATCACCGGCCTTACCGAATGGACAAACCACGCAAAATTCTGACACGCATTGCCTATCGTAGAATCTATTGCGAACTAATTGTCGCTTGATGCTGTCGTTTGGGATATTCTCCAACACAACATCATCTTGCAGCTGTGCTCGCAAAAGAGTCCGGTGTATAGCAGCAGTTAAGGAGTCGGAGACGAAGGGGATGCACAAAGGAATTCTACCTTCACGTGGGATCCTCACTGTGTTGTTCGTAGTTCGAGATTGGGTGTTAGATTTCAATCTCGAGTAACCGTTTGAACTAGCTATGCTTGTGGCTAGTTTTAGTGATTCCTCCCGTTCTCTATCCCCTGTGCACATTGCTGTTGCTGTTTTGACCATGTTTCGGATAATTGCCTTTTTCATGCCATTAGGATGGGCTGACTTTGCGTTTATCAGTATGTTTTTCGAGCTTTCCTTGCGATACCATTTCACACTTGCAATGCCATTGTGTAGTTTTATTTGAACATTCAAATAAGGCAGCCAACCATCTTTTGGTTGTTCTCGAGTGAGTTTTATGTACTGCGATCGTTCATTCAGAATTCTAAAGCATTCGTCCATTTCGGATTGCGTTGATCTTATAATGAAGCAATCATCGATATAACGGCAGTACATCTGTGGAAGACGTTCTATCACTGGTTCTTCTACTCTGCTCATAAAGCAAACGGCAAGAAGTGGAGCAAGCCTTTGGCCCATAGCAAGTCCTCTTATTGGAGAGAAATATTCTCCTGACCATTTAGAAATATTGCGCTGGAGGCATTCGTTGATCAGGATCATTATATGCTTGCTTAGACCAAAGGTTTCTATACTACAAAATTGTGTCATGGAGTCATTTGACGTGACCTCTTTGTACACAAACGTTCAAAACAAACAGGCGTTACAAGCGTTATCTGAAATGCTAGATAGACACGGCCGTAGTATAGAAACCTTTGGTCTAAGCAAGCATATAATGATCCTGATCAACGAATGCCTCCAGCGCAATATTTCTAAATGGTCAGGAGAATATTTCTCTCCAATAAGAGGACTTGCTATGGGCCAAAGGCTTGCTCCAGTTCTTGCCGTTTGCTTTATGAGCAGAATAGAACAACCAGCGATAGAACGTCTTCCACAGATGTGCTGCCGTTATATCGATGATTGCTTCATTATAACATCAACGCAATCCGAAATGGACGAATACTTTAGAATTCTGAATGAACGATCGCAGTACATAAAACTCACTCGAGAACAACCAAAAGATGGTTGGCTGCCTTATTTGAATGTTCAAATAAAACTACACAATGGCATTGCAAGTGTGAAATGGTATCGCAAGGAAAGCTCGAAAAACATACTGATAAACGCAAAGTCAGCCCATCCTAATGGCATGAAAAAGGCAATTATCCGAAACATGGTCAAAACAGCAACAGCAATGTGCACAGGGGATAGAGAACGGGAGGAATCACTAAAACTAGCCACAAGCATAGCTAGTTCAAACGGTTACTCGAGATTGAAATCTAACACCCAATCTCGAACTACGAACAACACAGTGAGGATCCCACGTGAAGGTAGAATTCCTTTGTGCATCCCCTTCGTCTCCGACTCCTTAACTGCTGCTATACACCGGACTCTTTTGCGAGCACAGCTGCAAGATGATGTCGTGTTGGTGAATATCCCAAACGACAGCATCAAGCGACAATTAGTTCGCAATAGATTCTACGATAGGCAATGCGTGTCAGAATGTTGCGTGGTTTGTCCATTCGGTAAGGCCGGTGATTGCACGAACATCGGAATTATTTACCAAATAGAATGCCTAACGTGCAAGGCCATTTATATTGGAGAAACTGGAAGGATGCTGAACGTGCGTATCAAGGAACATTTGGCCGGTAAAAGGCGAGGGAGTTCGATGACACCGTTAGGGCGCCACGAAAATCTGCTAGGAATGCATTGGAAGCATTCTGGATTTCCGTCAGGAATCCGTCCATGAATAACAAAAATGAGTGCTTATCAATTACCAATGACTTGAAATGCAGTTCCTGAACGTTACAAAACCAGTACGAAATACCAAGTCGAGACATCGCCTGACATCTTAAAACGCGGTTTTACCAACCCCGCTAGTCGGACGGCATTGTTTTCCTTTTAAGGCTTGCGGTGTACTTGGAACAATATCGGAGGTTAGCGCAGGAGAGAGGAGGAGTTTGATGGGATATGCATGGTATCAAAGACCTCGAACCATTTTCAGGCCTTTGAAAAAGACGAGTTTGTCGAAACGTCAGGCCAATAAAAAAAAAACTTTCACCTAAACCTCGTTTGCATAACAAGAAAACATAATTTTTCTCATTTTTTTGGATTTTTTAATTTTAATATATTCTTTTAATTTTATACCATCTTAATATTTAGATTATTTTTTTATGTAATGTTAACTTTAGTTTTTTATTATATATTCCTTAATATCTAATTTGGTTTTTCCATTTTTCAAATTAATTATTTAATATTTTGGATTTTAATTTTTTAATCCTTGATTTTAATGTTTATTTAATATTTTTGAATAATAATCAATCATTTATTTAAAGGCTAACAAATTTTCAACAAAGAAAAGCGTGTCGTCCCACGGTACAGTCATGAAAAAAATACCTCGTCGTCATGTTAAGCATGTTAAGGACGATGATCGGGGGGAATAGAGTGTGGCTGTGCTCATACCCGTAACCTACACTCCCAACTCTGTATTTTCCACAACAGATAAAACATCGAAAAGTTCGTGATACGCTGCCTTTAAAACCTGATGTCATGGTCAAGAAAGAGGAAGCAATGCTTTATTTCAAATTGTACCAGTAGTGCTTAAACAAATTGTATGGGTAGGCAGGGAAGTGAGAACCAGGCTACTGGATGTTGTCATCGGAAAGATGTAGATTGTAGGTGCAAAAGAAAACTCAATCGATTCAAGAAAGACTGACGGAATTCTTTATTTTTGAGCATCGAATCAAAAACAATGAATTTTTTATCTGGGACGCGTGTTTTTGACACAATTTTCGGCCGGCGTTATTTGGAATCATTTTCATGGAAATCTGTTTGTTGCATACGTACAGTTTTGTTTGTTTGTCTCGATGCCGTCGGATTTCCAAGGCCCTGCAAAAGTGCTATCTTCAACATTTTCATTCCTCGGGTTGGTTGGTCGCACAAACCCCTTCTAAGCTATAGCTAACGACATTAGCAGTTTTTCAGCTGCTTTCACTCGTTAGTTCGTGACTGACGTAGCTTCTATTAAGATGGGTCACAGTGTCAAATTTGAGGGTTTATAAGATTAGTATCGATCTTGCATTGAACTCTTCTATGCAGAAAGTGATGGAAGTTTATTTTAGCAAGAGCAGCAACACCATGTGGTACAAGATGAGAAAACTTCCGCGAATGTAAGTATCCCTGGAAAGGACTCTCGGGTATGTCTCACCATGTCGAAAATCAGTTGTTGAGACTTATCAAGAGTTGTTTTAAGTTGTCGTCTGGCTGTTTGGAGCCGGTTTCTGCGACGACATCGGCAACAACACATGTACGTAAGAAAATCTTGAGCTGTTTCTTTTTCTTATGCTCTTGTGCCCAGGTTTCTGATGCGGCTACAATAGCAAAGTTGCCAGTAGCATCGCCACCGATGGAATGTGACAGTTCAGTACCTAGCCCACCAAAGACATCCGTTACTGTCTCTTCTAATGCATCGTGTGCGCCACACATCACCCGTCATGCATCTCCGCCAAGAAAAGAAGGTCGGTTCAATACATTTTAGTTTACCATTTTTGATATCTTGCGGTTGTTGTACGTTTGGGGAATTTTGATGTCTCTGCTTTTTTTTAGAGGATGTGCGATCAGAACGCAGCTTTGTGGACTCCCCACAACCACATCGAACACCAGCCCCGGCGCCATGGGACAGCACACCTTCTCCCAGGCCAAGAGATTACTCTCCTGATAGGGAGAGTACGGCAACGCGTGATACCGAAAAGGATCGTGACTACGAAAAGGAGAAGGATCAACGCGACGCTGACAAGGAGAAAGAAGAGAAGGAGACAGTTAAAAAGAAATCTGCGAAAGAAGCACGTGGAACAGTTACGAGCCAGCCGCGTCCTAGAACAAAAGCGAACGAGGTGCTAAAAGTGTGTTATGTGGACCTTTTTTTTGAAGAGATTTTTAGATTGCACGCCTTCTGGATGATTTGTGCGAGGGCTCTTGGGCTAACACTGTACGACGTGTTTCATCCACTTCACGCAGGCCAACTGATGAAGCAATTATTGAGCGGAACAGTAAAAGAGAGAAAAAAAAGGTAAAATTTGCCTTTGTTGTGAAAATTTTTCCCACAAAAACATGGTGTAATCCTATTCAGCATTGAAAAGCGCGTGGGAGTTCCTTTTTCTACCATTTCTTGTTTTTCTTCAAATTCATGTGTCTGTTAATTTAAGGTTTCTACTCGTCTAAGTTCAGGTTCCAATCGGTGAGGTCTAAATCTAATCGTAAATCTAATCTAGAATTAATTACACGAAGAAATGACTTTTAGGATTTCTTTCATTTTCCTTTTGTAGTTATTTCTTGCAGTTATTCATTCATAGTTATTTTTGTATTGCTATTTATTTTAATTTGTTTTTACTACTGATTTTATTTTTGATTAGCCTCTCTTCCGTGTTAAGGTGACTCAAGGGAGGCTTATCTATAGTGGATCGTCTAAGTAGAGATTAAGCGATCCATCTTATCAACTTCAGGCTTTATCTTGCTTCTTCGTGATGTTTTACCTTTTTCATAACATTAGAAATCTAATCACTGCTGAAGTTAAGGATGTTTTTGCGCTCTAAACTAAGCTCGATAGTGTTGAGGGCCCCTTCCCCTAACTACATTGTACCCTATAATCTCTAGTGTATAATCGGTGTAAAACGTGCTGAGTCGGGGTAGCGCGATGCGTTCCCGCATTGAATCTTCTCCACAGAGGACAATAGGCTTTTCGAAGCATTCTTCTTATTTGTTTTCCATAGTTTTTCATTCTTTTTTCATGTAATAGTCCCTGAGTAGGATACGTAGTACGTAGACTCCAAAACTAAATGAAGAAGTACTTTTCATTTTGGTTTTGTTCCTAGCGGCGTCCCTGAGGTCTTAGCTTGTGGAAACTTAATCTCTGTCCTTTTTTGTGTAACTGCGCACTATTTGGATCCTTCGCAGTTCTATAATATTACTAAGAATGTACTTACTGTTCGTTACTTTAGTAGTTCCTTCCGAGCAATAGCTGCTCCCCAAAGATTTCAGTTCGTAAGAATTTACTTCTGCATCACTTTTTATGTAATTTTAAATAGTTGGAGTTCTTTAGGACATTATTAGGACTACGGTTACAAAAAACACGGAGAAATGGAGAAGAAGTTCAGTTGCTAAAAACTAAATCTTAGAGTTGCACCGGTAGCAAAACGAACCATAGAAGCAATTTAAAAAGACTTGCCGACATTACGTAATCCTATTCATGCACTATTATATCATAGGGTCAAAGCGCCATGAACACGGTAACATGATAACGTGGTAACACTGTGACCATTGCACATCCCGCAGAACATGAAATACGAAGAAATTCTTTTGAATCTGCGCACATTCTGTCAACGTACTATGCGGTGGAACCTAGCGATTATGATCGAGGTAGAACCTTTTGCGCCGCTTCGAGCGCAACCGCCTACGCAACTGCACTGTACTTCATTTCGTTTTGACTCCATTACAAAAAAAAAAAAAAGGAAACTATCAAGAACAAAAAGAAAGAACCTCCGAGGAGCTTGTCGGGCTCTTTGGGAAGGATCCAGTGCAAATGGTCGCCACATTACATCCCTTAATGGTAAGGTGTGTTTGGGGGACAATCCACTGAAATACAGTAGGGGCGACAGATTTTGTTTCGGCTACTGCGTCGCGGCATAACGAGAGAGCGCGGCATCTCTTCAGCGATGGGATGGCTACTGGAAGCGTGTATTGTTAACAACCTGGGAGTTGTGCACACCATCTTTTCATCATTTTCTGATGAGATGTGTAATATTGTGAATTGCTCCAATACAGTTTGCATCGTTATTTGCAAGCTCTTTCTTAAAAATCGCCAACACTTATAGCCCGTAAGACCAGCAGAAGAGTAAATCCTCAGCACTGCGTAGGAACATCTGTTTCCACTTCCTTTCTAAGGCTGCCCGCGAGTTCAGAACCGCGCGAGCGCGCGGTTTGGCGGCTCCGTGGTTTTGGTGGTTATTGAGCGCACCGTTCTGAATAGTCAATAACCACCAAATCGGCAGACCTGCCAAGCCGCGCCCGCGCGGGTCTGAACTCTGCGGGTAACCTAGAGAATTTCGATGTTTCTTTTTCTGGTTACTCTTTTTTTTTGGTTTTGGATAAGTGGATCAGGAGTTGAAGTAGCGTTAGCGGACGCTGTTTGGACATTCATCGCTGCATCCCTTACGTTTGTAGTTTTCTTTACGTCGTTACTTTTAAGTGTGTGGTCATCTTCAACATGCAAGAGTAGTTTATAAGATTCTGGCGATGACAGATTCATAATCTATATATAGTCGGGTCAAAACGACATGAACTACGAGTGTAGTTGCGGTGCATTTGCGTACGCGGTCGAAACTGCGCTGTGGAGGCAACAGCTGGAACCGAGATGGGACCGTCGGGAACTGTAGCGATGGGTGCTACCAACAAGGGTTCCACTCACAACCGCTACGTTCCTCCGCACCGCCTCGAGAAAAGCTGCGTACGCAATTGCGTACGTGCTTCATGTCGTTTTGACCCTACTATATATATACTTGCTACTTGAAGGTGTAGGCTAACAATTACACCGAACTAGTTCCTGTCCTGCCACCATGCCGCGCAATTTCAAGCCGTCGTCACTCCACTACCGCAACGTAATATTCTTTTTCCATCTATCTGGCCAAGATTCCGCGGATATCGATAGATGTCTGAAGGAAGTTCACAGGGAGCACGTCCTGCCAGAAGTACACTCTACAAGTGGCACTCGAAATTCGCGTCGGGCGACTATTCCATCGAAGGCTAAGCCCGTTTGGGACGCCCGTTGCAGTTGGATTTGGACTTGCTGCGGAGACAGGCGGAAAGCCGATCCGTATCAAACCACTCGCGAACTGACAGTTGCTCTAGAGGTGAGTCAAACCACAGTTGTTCGCGGATTGAAGTCAATCGGCAAGGGGCAAAAACCAGGTCGATGGCTACCAAATCCTCTGACGCAGTATGACGTGGACCGCCGTGCTCATATGGCACTTTCTTTCCTTACGTTCAAGCGCCCCCACACGTGACTTGAGCACCTAGTCACCGGGGATGAGAAGTGGATTCCTTATTCTAACATTCACCAGCGTGCCCAGTGGGTTGACAGTTGCGGATGCAGTAGACGTTCCTAAACTCAACGTACGCGCCAAAAAGGTTTAGTGGATCGTACACGGCGTCGAATACTGGAAGCTGCTCGCCGAGGGATGTACAGTGACCGGAGACGTCTACATTGAGCAACTGAGGATTTTAAAGGCAAATCTCGAAAATGCACGCCCGCAACAGCACGAAGTCTACTTCCAGCAGGACAACGCTCGGCCGCACATTGCAGGAACAACCAGGGCTGAAGTGATGAACTTCGACTGGACCATTTTAGCAAACTCACCCTATTCGCCAGACCTGGCTACCTCGGATTAACACCTTTTTCCCTTCTCCAACGTCATTTGGATGGTCATCAAAAAGGTACTCGAGCAGTTCTTCAAGGACCAGTCTCCAACGTTCTGGAGCAAAGATATATACGATTCGCCCAAACGTTGGCAGATGACTATCGATGCCATTGGGGCATACCTCAAATGATTCACAGTTATCGTTTAAAAAAATGTTAGATAAATAAATTATTGTGAATTTCTCCGAGAACTTTCGACTCAACTTAATATATATATATATATATATATATATATATATTCAAGAGCATCCATGTTTCAATGTTTCGATTAAATTACTGGTATTTTGCAGTGTTAACTTTTTCCAAACACAATTGAAGCTTTTTCGTGCGGCTCTTCACTATTTTTCTTAGCATGCGTCACTACCATTTTTGGATAAGGTTCTATTTAATTGTGTATTTCACAAACATCAGAAAAGACCTTCCTCAGGTGAAGGGGTCTAATTCATGGGGTGAGGCTCAAGTGATGAGGATCCCTTCGCCAATCGTTCAAAAGTGAAGGGTGTTCTTTTGCCAACCGTCCAAAGGTGAGGAGGTCCCTTTGCCAACCATCCAAAAGTGAAGGGGGTCGGAGCACCGGGTCCGACTATCGCATCTATAGTCGTTCTATTCCTTTATAGTGAAAGTGCTTCACAAACCTATCAAAATGAAACAGGTAGGATCTGAAGTACATTCACGAAGCCGAACTAGACTATGAGGAGATAAGAGATATTTTTGTGCACACTTTTTACTGTGCTGTTTATTTTCTTTAGCACACTCTACTTTCTTCTTAGCTCTTTTTTTAGTTGCAAAATTCATCAACTAAACTATCGTTACGCTCTCTTCTGGCGCCGTTTTTCTTAATCAAACCCTGATCGGGTAGCTGGGTCTGATGTTCTGCATCTATTTGGAGCAATTTAACATGGTTGTGGTCTAACCTATCGCTTCTGCACCCACTTGAAGAAGCTCCTTCGTGTGGAATATCGGCGAGAACATAAGTTTTCAGTATAGAAATGAGTAATATAGTATCGAGTAGTAACGTCAATGTATTCGTGACATACTTTACTTGAACTGGTTAGAGGTTGGACAGTATCAACAAAAAGGCTCGAGATAAAATGCGGAGATAATATCAAGATAACATTTAAGGCATCATATTATTTGCTTAAAGAGATATAAAATGAAAGATTGATTCATCTTGTGTTTCACTACTGATTCGCATAATTAGAAGTGCTTGGCATGCATTAAGACTGAGTTTGGTCAAAGAATTGTATTCCTTATACGTGTGACAGTTTGTTTGTAGACACAAGGAAGATTCCAATACGACAGGTCAATAGTAAAGGTGCGAAATGTACGATTAAAATGGTAAAAAAGAGTCGAATTAAAATAATCTGTAGGTGGTTACAGTTTTGTGTGCAGCGGCTCCCGAAGCGGCGCTGAGGAGCAAGCGGTTGGGATCGAGGTGGGGCCATTACTTCGTTCCGAGTACAGCGATTAGTGGAGCTAGTAAGGGTTCTCAACTAAGGGTGCTTGATCTTCCGCGATATTTTCACACAAATAACGAGCTTAAGTTTTTTATCCCTACTATCCGATCGTGCGCAAAGGTTGGTTGGCTTCTCCTCCACCGCGGGCTTCTACTCGCTCGCAAAGCATGATATCCTTTCTTTGAAGGACTTCGTGAAGTGGTCTCGCCATCAGCTCGACGGTCTTGCTGCGATGTGTTTGATATCGTGTGGTATCCAGTCGCTCACAGCTTAGGTCCTGCGACTAATTTCACTTTCCTTGGCATAAAGGCAGCATCTCTGGTCTTCGATCGTTGATCGTAAGACTGAACTTCGAATGCACTCCTACATTTCCATAAAGCGGGATACTCCTAGCATCTCTTTCATTTGAGCGTTCTATGACGGTGACCGAATTTTTCTTTTGCTTAGGAGACGCCCATGTTTCTGAAGCGTAGATCGAAACAGGAATAACGGTGGTTTTGAATAGGTGAGCACGGAGCTGGATGTTTTTGGCCCTTCAATGCATCCTCGACGCTCTTGCATGCTGCCTAAACCGCGTGTTTCCTCTTGTCCAGTTTGGAGATCAAGTCGTTCATTATGCTGATTTCCCGATCTAGATATGCTTGGCTGAAGCATTCGGACATATTCGTTTCCGTGAGTGTGAATGGGACTTCAGAAAACCTTTCGTTCCTCATGAATATCATCTTGTCCAGGTTCCAGCTGAAAACCAATCTTTTTACACGTTTCGTCAAATCCGACCAGCATTCGTTCCACCTGATCGATGATTGGTGATATAAGAACGGCGTCATCAGCGAAAGGAAGATTGTGTAAATAGCGGTCGCCAACTTCCACTCCAATGTTGTCCCATTCCAGGTTTCGCATTGCGCTCTTGAGAGCAGCACTGAATATCTTGGATAAGATGATATCATCCCGTCGAACCTCTCGCGTCGATTCTGACATTGCTGTAAAACGGGAAAGTTGTAGTGGTGGTGTTGCTGTATAACTCACGAAATATCTTTATGTATGGTGTAGGGACGCCTTGGTTGTACTAGGCCTCCATGACCGTCTTTCATCTCTACTGAATCAAAGGCTTTCTTCAAGTCAATGAAAATGAGATGAGTGAGAGTGATGTCACGTGGACCTTCCTTCTTATACAAAAACATTATCTTGCTAGTTTTCCGAAACCTTGTATTCCGACAGATAACGAGTGAAAAGTATTATTTGTATGTTGATAAGGACTGGTTCCCCAGATGTCCAGGCTTCACTCTGTCGGGATCTGGTGAAGAACGATTCTTCACCAGATGATGACATGATGGCCTATCGGATTCCTGAACGGAGGACCTCTGAGACTCTCCGACATGTTTGTCCTTCTTCAGATAGTGTGAAAGCATGTTGACTTGGCTGGCGAAGAGATCTGAGTAGAAGACATTCTCCATCCTCTTTCTCAATGCTGTACTGATTCCATTTGTGTTATGGAGACGGGTCATTTTTGTTTTACGATTGGCGACGTTCCGACGGTCGTATTTATATGCTTTTGTCCGCCTCTGCTGTATCAGACAGTACTACTGCTCTTCGCTCTTTGAGTCCTTTTATCGTTTCTCTGCAAAGGATTCTCTGCCTAGGAGGTTGGTCGTGGTTCATGGTTGCCTGTAGCTCCACACTTGCGTATTAGCTCTAAGGGTTCCGAGGACAGGCGCTTCTTAGTGATTTTAAAACTCAGCTTCCTTTGTAAAGGAACAGTAGTGCAACACTATTAATACAACAAGGTTTTTGCATTTCACTTTTATTTGATACTCAATTTTGTTTAAAGCACGTGGTGCATAGCTAAAAATGCTTGTATGGCTAAGTACTTGGGATTAGTCAAAAAGTGTTTGTTGAAAACATGATATCATGGACGAACCAGGCCAAACTCCTGTTGAGACTATTTCTCACATCTCAGAAAACTTCGTCGATATGAACAAAACGAGTGTTTTTACATTTCACGGATTATCATGTTTTCAGAGTGAAAAAAGACGGAAAAAGGAACGATCTCGTGACCAAAGAGCATCGTTCGCCTCTTCATCATCCGTTTCGTCATTGGTTACGCCTGCGTCTTCAAAAGCTGGCAGGAGGAGACTAAAACAGCTGAGTGATGACTCAAGCAGTTCTGAATCTTCTAGTGACTCGGAGCAAACACCGCTGACTTCTAGGAAAACCGTTTCCGAGAAGAAGAAGGCCGATTCAGTAAGTCTCTCTTATTTGCATAATTGTTTTTTTTTAAATTCAGTTGCAGTGTTTCCTAAGTGTTTTATTGTAGAAGAAGAAACCCGTAGGGAAGTCGACGTCGGATATTTCATCTAATCGCTCCACTGACTCTGATTACGATTCTGATGAACGAGCTGCCACGAAAAGAGGGCAAAAGCGACGCTATTTGTCGAACGAAAAATCTATTGATAAGAAGAAGAATTCATCAAACCTCTCAGTTGCTGCTAAAAAGAAAGTAAAGGTTAGGTTATTGCAACTTCCTGCCGTAAATTTCATTTGTTATTGTTTTCTGACTTTTGCTTGTGAAGAAGTCCCGAAATTACAGGGTGTGTGTAGAAAACGGCAAGATACAAACACTGAAGAAGATGAGTCGGTAACACAGCACGACCCTCAAACTACCTGTGCTCTGAATGGCGAGTGTACGAAACCTCAAAGCGAACAAGTCGGATGGGTACGTTATCTTGAAGTTCTTTCGCGAGATTTTATTAATGATAGCGATCACCCACGATAAAATCGTATGAAGCGTTAATGACTTAAACGGGTCATAATATGTGCAGCGCCCACATAGCGGTGTCGCACAAAAACCGTTCACAACTGCCAAATCTAGTGGAGAATATGTATCAGACTTGAAAAAAACGAGCTCTCAGCGCAACGAAGTCGACGCGACATGCCCTGAAATGTCCAAATGTACAATTATTGTTGTGTGCAGGTAGTGGAGTAGGTGGAAACTCACCTGTGCGGTATGAAAGTGGTAGACTAGATGCATAATATTGACACTTGATTCCCGAGCTTGTGGTTCCATTCGAAGGGATTGACTACTGAAATATGTGTACTATTATACCTTGACTGCGTAATATTGGAAAGTAACAGGAGGAAAAGAATTGCTTTGGATACTTGTATGCAAGAGTTATCGAAATTTCTATCTTGGAAATAATTAACATTCGCCAAAATCTCCTCTTCCTTTGATTCTTGCTCAAATTCAGTTCAGATGCGAGAACGAAAATGAGTTGACACTATTGAGATGGACGTGCTTTGTGGTACCTCATTGGTCTTTACGGTACTTCTGACCTTCTGCCGGTCTTCATTTCTTAGGTCCTTAGGTACCCACAGCCGATTATGTGCAGCCAGTTAAGCCCCTACAGAAGAATCAATTAACTGTTGTCGCTGCCAGTAATTTCCTCTAAAGATAATGTGCCACAGGAGCTGTGGGTACCGACGATACGCACCCGAACGAATCACTTTCGACAGCTAATTTCACACTCCTTGGCAAATCTAGCTGAAACCCTGATATTTGCGCGTTGATGTAGAGTATAACTTGGAATACCTGAAATGCTATTGAACACTGAGCTGAGTGTTCTTGGTTCTCTTCATTACATTCTGGATTACGTCTTTGTATGCTCCTTGTGCACTTGTTTCTATCTGCTCAACTGTGCCGAATTATTCACCTTGTTCACTTCTCAGCCAAAATATGCAGTTGAGATATGTTTGCTCCTCGATGGTAAAGGGGTCGATTATATCTCTTTTGATGACAACTATGATCATGTTCAAAAATGGCAGGATTTCGATTATGAAGTTGTTAACTCACGAAGGATATGTGTGAAGTGATTTGAGACGTCTTGGCTGTCAAAGGGATCCATAACCACTACTGTCAAAATTGGACCGAATTGCTTCTTTATATTGAAGAGTGTAGGACATGAATAATCCTTTCTTTCGGTGGGATTTGAAACAGAGTGCTTATAGTCTGCGTTGAATCCTTTTTGAAGCGCACCACTCCCTCATGGCCATCCTTCTAGTGTTCATTCAGTTCTGTTTAGGATCACTCTTGTATAAATATAGAATGCAAGGGACTTGGATGACAGTTGTCGATGTGATGCTAGCATTTGTTTTTCGTACAACAACACTGTCTTGTAGGATCGAATCCACTTGGGAGTTCTGTACTTCAGCAGATAACAATGAAGAGTCTTACTAAGATGTTGACGAGAGGTGACATTTGGACGGACGAGACAGTTTGATACTGTCTGAAACGGGTCTCTACAATTCCGAATCCAATTTCGAATGAAATATGACACGTTTGTTTTTTCGTAAGTGATTAGAAAGCAAGTGGACGTGGCTGTCGAGGAGATCAAAGTGAAAACTGTGAATAACTTTCTCCATCACTCTTCTCTACAGTGGTCGTTGGACTGCAGAGGACATCTCCGTCTTATGATAGGCGAGGTCGGTGCATATAGCGAACGTTCCTTCTCGCGTCTGCAGCTTCAGCAAATACTTCTGTCCTCACTTTGAAATCTATTCTCCGCCTTGGGGTCTTCTTCTGCTGCTTCTTATGAAGCTTCGTGAACTCGGACGTGAGTGTGTAGTTGTATGTTAATCGGGTGGCTTGCGCTGATTTATCATATTGTTCCCGGAGAAGGGCCTGTTAATGACTTTCAAGCCCTCGTTCATACTGATAACGTTCTCAGATTTCTCGAATTTCCCAAACCGAACCCGACAGTCGCGAAGAATATCACTTTCTACGAAACCCAGCCGATCTTGTAAAAGTCCCCAGTTGATTGTTGATAAAGAACGAAACTTTGGCTCATGCAGAACCCCTGGTTTTGTGGTCGGCTTCATTACTACTTATTACTCTCCATCCAGCGACTCCTGTGTCCAGCGCGGATGGAAACGACCTTGGACCGATGAGGTTTCGTGGATGGTTATTGTTGTTGTTATTAACTCATGAAGTTTCCAAAAATGCTTCCACTTTTTCTTCTTAGCTGGGTGCTATCGGAACTAGGATAGGTTGTTCCACATCTTCAGAGCCTTAGGCGGGCCCAGATAGTTAGTTGTTTGGAAGAATTGGTGTTTGTTGCTACTCGTTTTGACGAGGATACCAACTCCACAAGGTCGTCTGCTGTCGTATGTTGAGAAGTACAAGCTAGATTCTTGTACTATTCCAGTTAAGGTCATCAGTGTGATACGTTTAACTTATGTTCAAGTGTACTTCGTACATGCATTCGCGTAACAATTTCCATTCTTTTCGATGATGTATTGCGACCGATCGGGCCTCAAGCTGTTTGACCGTTTCTCAACATTCCGCGTCATCGATCGGCTCCACCATACGACGGCAGTGGAACCAGCAGCAGGACAAGAACTGCGACGGGGTCTGAAGCGTGAATATATATTGTGGCCACGACAGTGACGTAAACTACCACTCCAGTATGACATAATAGATTTCATTTCGAGAGTATTTTGAGCTATTATTTTCGAAATGTCTGCAGTTGGTTAGCTATTGAGAAGTCTTAGCGGAGGTTCGTGAGTTATGTATTGCATCCGCTGGTAAATTCAATCCTGAGATTTCTCTTAAGATTCTGGAAATTACGCTATTAGCTACATGGGACAAGGCTATACTTGCAATTCAATCGTCGGAAGTAACAGATGCTTCTACTGATCCTTTTGTTGCAGATTTTCTGCGATGACTGTCAGAACTGGTTTCACAATATTTGCATCCTTGGACGTGAAGATGCCCCTGATGACGAATTTTTTTACTGTGGATGCAAAGCAAAAAAGAAAACGAAGAAACGTTGAGGACGAGCGAACGTGTATCATGAATTAAGATGACAATGTTGGCCTCCGACTGTGCGATTCTTCAGCGCAAAACGCGAAGAGTGGATACGATTAGACAAAGCTAATCTCACATTTCACAAGATTGTGTAGTCGCACTGTTCGTATTCATCTCTTCTCATTACCTATTACGTATGAATGACGATTCAAGATTGGACTAACTCGGACCTCTGCTGTATAATAGTTTTAGCCTGTTGTTTATCCAGTGGAGGTAGTTTTTCTATCTCTTTTTTGCGGGTATTGTGCCGTCTCTCATTTAGCGAACCAAAACGCCTGTTCCATCAGGATGTAGTAGTTTGATCATAGTTTCCTTCAATCTCCTAACATTTGTCCATTCCACCTCATATCGCCTCATGTCTATGTTCGCTTCCACTTTCCATTTTTCTTTCCCATAACCGCTTGTACTATGTACCATTACCCTCATTATGATACACACGTGATAAGCACTTTTTAGTGCATTGGTACTTCATGCACATCGTTTTGGAAGGCTAATAATGTCCGTTATACATATGATATGTTTGTTTTAGTATGAAACAGTTCTTATTTTAATAGAATGGGTGTCAAATACCAAAACAGATAAACTATTATTCTACTGCATGTTGAAGTTTAACTAATAACACAAGTGAAGTCACACTCTAAAAGAGAGAGCCTCCATATTCTTCTTATTGAAACAAAAATAGACTTTTTATTAGAATGTTAACCTACTTTTATACTGGACCTTAGCAGGAACTTCGAATTCAGACTATGAGTGAAGAAGTTAGAAGTAGTTTTTCAGAAGCAATCAACATGCATTGTGAACATGCACAAAGTAAGCTTGCGTTGGGCACTTCAAGCGACGGCAAGATAAAGCTATCTGAGAAAGGTATATTACCTGCAGCAGTGGATGAAGCTAAAAAGATACACAATTGCTCGTGACCTCGAATGGCAGCAGGAGATAAGGTTTAGGAAAGATTTTCTACGGGTCTCCGAGTGCAAACTGAACTGTGGAGGTGGTATGATGCCGTAAAAGAGCGTTCCGGGGTTTGCGTTTACACTGATACGTTGAGAGATGAACGGAATCACCTTCTTCCCCACAATATAGGACTCCGTGTGGGTATTACCCCCCCGAAACCCGTACTACTCATGCCTAACTCTACTCAAACTCTACACTCTACAAACTCTACGCACTCCACAAAACAAAACATAAGAAACGAACTCAAAACTGCTTGCTGCTTCCGCCTTCCATTATCATTTTTTAAAAATAAACGAAAAAAAAATGCATGTAAAGCGGAGTTATTACTAGCCGCTTCGATCGTTTACCCATCATATATTTTATTGCAGCATTTCAGAAATGCTACAGTCGGGTCAAAACACCTGAAACTTGATGCAGTCGCGTGAGCGTTTGCATTCGAGTTGGGATCCTCGCTGGCTCAGCAACACAGAAAATATTAGTGAAGGTCCTACCGCTCAATAGCCCACACAATTTAACCAATCTTCAGGTCGTTTCAACACGAGTGCAGAAAAGGTGCGTATCGTTACGCACCCGCACCTCCTGAAACAACTTATGCTTGGAGGAAGTGGGAAGCAGCCATGATCAGTAGTTGATCATCGCTGCTTCCCACTTCCTCCAAGCAGACCAGTGCCCCTACCTCATACCATACCCGTTCTCACTGGCCCAGCTCCCTTACATAGTGTAGGCAAAGAAGCTTAGAGCTTGCATAGTTGTATATTACAATCACCCTTCAAATTTACAAAGAGAACAGCAAGTTGAGTTATGTTCGAGGCATAGTACTGTGTTTAAGCTCGAAATACTTGGATATTTTCTGTTCGTCCCTTAACTTACTTAGGCTCGAAAAGCAGAAATGGTAGCATAAACTATGAAATGGAAAAAACTCTCCGTCATTACAGCGGTTTGTCAGAAGCTATTGTTTTCATATCTTGACTGCCACTCCGGCCTGGATTAAAACCACTCAATGTGACGCCCTGCGGCTGAGTTGACAAGTCGAGGACTTGCAGCCACCTCCAATTCTCGTCCTCTTCGTGTAAACTCGTGACAATGTCGTGTACTCTGCGAGAGTCGTTTGTTCTGCATTTGCGGTTCACAACTCATATCGATCGGCTCGCTGTTTACCAAAGTTCTCCTGTTACCGCTCTTCTGGTCTTCTTTTCGTTTGTAATCATGCATGTGCATTCTTCTAAATACGTGTACATCCTGATGACTCCAAATTCTATGTTCTATTGTGCTTCTTCTCTAGGTTGAGGACGGAAGCTCATAAACAATTCCCTATTCCAGTACTAATAGCGATGGGTAATTGCCTTCCTTTATTGTTTCGTATGAGCAGAAATTTGTCTAACCATGACGTTTCTGGACGGTGAGTGCTTTCTGGTTTCTCGTAATGTCTGCTTGTTTTACTTCTAATCGGGGGGCGTTCCCACTAGGAAAATTTCAGCTGTCAACTTTTCTAACATCTTGCTCTGTCAGGAAAGTGCTATCTTGTATTCCGAATAAACAGGAACGAGTGTGCATCCCCGATACGACTAAGCGGAAAAACGTATGCATTGTAAGCTACGAATTCGCGCATTGTCGCGTGGCACTGAGTAAGATGAAAACGAGCGGACTAAAGAAGTATTATGACGTTTTTGTGTCGAGGCAGATATCCCGAGCAATACATTGCGGATGTCCCGGAAAAAAACAAGACATGTCGAGTTTCTCCCATGCAACCACTCATCTATTTCGCTTATTTGCTTTCTTTCACAATTTCGCTTCTGTTCTGTTCTTCCAAACTTGTTCAACTGACCTGACGCGGCACATTCGCACAGATGGATCAAAAAGACATGGGTCTCGGTGCAGTTAATGTTGGGATAGAGGTGGGCCCGTAGCAACTCACAGCGATGAGTGATGATATCAAGGACTCGATCCTAACCGCTACGTCCCGCTTGGCGCTTCGAGCTCAGTCGCTTATGCAATGCTCTGCCACGTTACGATCGACTTGTGCGCGAGTTGACGCTCTGTACTTCTACGGCGCGCAAAATGACCATATAGCAGTAAATCGTTCTTAAGTGACAAATAATTTGTTCGTTTGAAAAGCATTTGAGAAGGCGATAGTTTCATCAATCGGCAGATCATTACAGGAAGTGAATAGCTCAGTCAGGCGAGACCCTAAAACCTAAGCATCAGTCTTAGGGGATCCACGACAAGTAAAAAGGAAGATAGAGTTGGAAGTACTAGTGCTTTAACTTCACCAAACCTTCCGAACAAGGTCTCTAGAAGTGAGTAGCTTAGTCATTTCATGTATTATTTAAAGGCAGCATATCACGAATCTGAGGTAGTGCGGATTTCAGATGAAGTATTTGTACACGGGATAGTAGATTATGGAGAGAGGTGTGATTGCGTTAACTTCTCCCCAACTGCTGTAAGAAACAAGAAACACGGAAGATGCGCGCGTGCACAAAGCTGGCGCGCTTCAATCGAACTCCTTGTGGAAAATAGCGCGGCGGAATGCTCGAAGCCGCATCTTCCGGGCCGTTTTCTAGGAAGAACGTTTTCTCTTTTCAGGAAGAAATAAACGGAATCACCCTTCTCTCAATAATCTACGATCCCGTATACGAATACTCCAGCGGAAATCCATATCACACCAGATTCGGGGGGTGATGCCTTAAAAAAATCAAATTTTATTCACACATTTTCGATTTGTATTCGCAAGCTGGTGGCCCTAAAGAGGACTGTTGGGTTAGCCTTCATAAAGGTTGTCCCCATCCACCTGATTCGTAACTTTACAGGGATTTCCACAGTTGGGGCAAGGTTGCTCCTTCCACAGCAGTCCACGATCAGCGAGCTATTCGTCAAATTCCTCCTTGATCTTCGCTGCAAGTTCCGGCCTCCAGCTCCAGCAACCAAAGTGAAGCCGCGAAGAGTCAGCTAGTTGGTAGCAGCTGCCATGGGTTAACTACGTGAATGGTTTGACAGTTTCTGCGGTCTACGGACGATAGCGCGGACCTAGTATTGGAAAAACTTGGCGTGTCAAAGTGGCCCCACCCAAGTACCATAGCACCCTAAGTTGTAGCCGCTATCTTATGCGCGCCGTTTAAACAACGGCATCTGGTTTCAAAGTGTTCTGATCCAGCCATAAATTATGCAGTGGTGCTTACGAGTCTCGAGTTTTTCCTTTAGTCCTTTAGTTGTGCATGAATGAGATTGCTCCACATCCTAACCTGCAGCTAAGTTGGTTTTTTTTTTAACATAGTCTGTTGTTATGCGGTCAGGAATACCCTATCAGTTTGACTTGAAGGAATTCGATTTCTTCAGTCTAGCCTGAGCTCGCAAAGGAACGGTTTGTTACTTACTTCCATTATTTCCATGAACAGTGAAAGCGTCTTCACCAATAACTGTTCCCTACTTGTTTATTTAAACGACTAATTGGTTTTACTTCTTATGACACTTCATCAAGACCAAGTTTTATCACTCATACTAATAAAGAACAAATGGGTAACAATCGTCTTAAAAAGACTGCAACGAGTTGGAAAAAAAATCATATTTGCGAAGTTGTTCCTTCGCTATCTCACGCTAGTAAATTGTTCTTCATAAATTTTTGATAATCTGAGTTCCTACAAACTAAAACATTAGAGGAGCTGTTCGGAGCGCAAAAGTGAAGATTATAAAAGAACCAGGTGTTACTATTAGTATGTTTATGAGCCCACATTTTTATGCAGTTACACGAAAATCTGTATAAAAAAAAGCTCCGAGAAATTTGTTAATCCAATCGCATTTTCGGTGACCCCGCTGCGATTTATGTATAGACAAGTCGGAAGCGTTGAATGACTTTCTTGTTCCATCTAACTCGTGCTCACTGCTCAACTAATAGCGATGTGACTAGAACAGTCATATTGACAGGGGTATGAGTCGCAAATAAAAGTTTCTGGTTTGTTCTTACACATACTTCTCAAGTCTGCCTCAGTAAGAGTCGACACATAACAACAATCTTTTCAAGAGTTAGTAGTATCAGGATCACACGAACAGAATGCCAGAATAATATTTTAAAAAATTCCCTCTGATCAGCATAGGAAGAGCAACTGAATCAGTTGGAAGAATTTCTGTCTTTATAATCAGTTTTAATTCAAATGTTTCCAGGGCATCTCCACGGGACTCAGAGAATTCTATGAGCTTTAGCAATCCAGTCATGCATCTACCTCGCAGTGTGCGTTCTACCAGTGTTTTAACAAAATATCTTGCAGTTGTTAAGACGTTTTTCTTTTCTTTGCCAGTAGTCGAGGACACAGATAATCATATTGAAAGATCTGCGTGTCAAAATATATGAAACCTCTCGATTAGGAAGGTGCCTGTAGTAGGCATCATTAATGGGAACCTTGTACTCCTATGAGAGAGGATAGAATGATTTTATATGAAATTAACCGAAGTGGTGAAAGCTTTCATCTCGTAGCATCAGATGACCGGCTTTAAGCGCTATTTTATGTCATCCTATCCTTGGCTTATCCGTTGAAACCCATTTCGCTAAGGCTGAAGAAAAACTGCTTAGCTGATTTTAAACAATCCAGAACAGCTGTCTTGACAGCAGAAACATAGATGCGATAGTCGGAGCCAGTGCTCCGACTCCCTTCACCTTAATAGACGGTTGGCGGAAGGATCCTCATCACTTGGGCTGCACAGCATGGACTAAACCCCCTTCACCTGAATAAGATCGGGCTCCTCCCTATCGTACTTATGAGCAGAAAGCACCAACAACCACAACACCTACAGCATCAAGTAGTTGGACTTTTTCTGCTGCTAAGACTTACAAACTAACAATCCTCCAGAAAGTACAAATAGTATGTATAAATGTTTGTCTTTTTTACTCTTCAATCAATGCAAGTGTTCTGTCCCGGCATAAATTTTTATCACTGGCCAAGTTAGCTAAACGATGAGTACTTTGTTTAGAAGAAAAGGGAAGAACATGCTTCTTTGGCTTTCTTCAACATCTCTGTCTGATCAATTTGTTCATAACGTTGTGAAGATGAAAGAATGACGTTGAAAGGCTATCCCGTACTTTGAGCATAGCACGCGAAGTATCTTTCATAGTGGCGACTAAAAGAAGATTCATTCTCTGATACTTGAGAAGCATTCGACGTAACGGCTAGGTCCTTGGGAATTGTTTAATCGCGATCAATACAGTCGGAACATTTTCCTTTTCCGCACACAAAGGTTTTCTAAAGAACTTTCATGCATTCTGGTCCAGAAATCTACTTGAGCGACCTTCTCCAGCAAATTTAACGCAGTTTTTCCTCTTGAATCTTTGCTCGACAAATGTTTGTAATACAAGATGAGGCTAGTCATAGGAGGTCAGTGATCATGCAAAGTCCAAGAGAAGTGGAATTGCGTCGTCTTTGTGCACTAGTAAACCTCTCAAAGTACAAAAGTTTCATTGCTGTTATTAGCTACGAAGAATATTCTTTTGCTATGTCCGTCCTTCATAATAACTTATCTATATCTATCTTCTATGGCCGTTTGCACTTTTTTTTAGTATTCGCATCTCCGGACATCTCACAGGATATATATATATATATATATATATATATAAACATTCATATAAAGGAAGACAAGTACACGATTGACATGCAGAGTTGTTTTCCTCTACTTCTGTCTCTTCCTTTAAAACACATCAAACAAAATCTTGCCACAAATCTGTCAATATTTCACTTCAAGTTCTGAAATCATAAGAGGACACTCAAGAACACATGTTTTAAATGCTGGTTTATTATAGAGCTGCTGTTTTTAGAGTCCTTACGTAAACCAGTTGTACGCAGCTAACGTTGCTCGACAACGTGCGGAAGAGAGCAAAAATCGCGAAGACGCTCAACGACAACGTGTTAAAGGACTCCTAGAACAAATTCCAGCTGATGAGTTTAGGTCAGACATGAAAGGAAGCGAGTGAGTTCCATATTTGTTGCGCCGTATTCTTACGTTTATATATATATATATATATATATATATATATATATAATTGTATGCGTATAATCTGGACCTGTTCTAGATGTGCCATTTGTATGGTGGATTTTGAGCCTGGTGAGAGAGTAAGATTTCTACCATGTATGCACTCTTTCCATCAGACTTGCGTGGATGATTGGCTGATGAGGTAAGAAGAGCTAATCTTCTGGAGTTGATTCTTTAATACATCGTACCATGAGAGAACACTCTTTTACACTCTCAAGTGTAGTGAGGAAAATATGCAAACATGCTTAGCTTCCTTATGTTTCGTATCTTAAAGACATTCTTGGTTGCTGCTATTCTATGCCACTAGCAATTTGCTTCTTTGAAGTGAACATAATTGGTCTTGTGCATCTTCAACAATCTTTCTTCTTTTTTTTATATTATAACTAAAAGCGAAAGATTTTATGGTCTTCTTTCTAAACATGTCAGTTCTATATTTGGAGAACATTTGAACTTCAGCTCTAAACACTCCTTACCAATATATTATAGACAAAATTTAAAAGTATCACTTGAAATATGGGTTTTCCTCCTATTTTTTCCAAACAGTTATCAAAGAATGATGTTTTGGCATAAAATGACGTGAAGGACATCATCCTACTGATAACGTTAACGTTCCACATCAGATCACTTAAACATCTTGCTACTATTTAAGCACCCGTTTGCATACGTGTTTCCACTTTCTTAGAACGGCATGCTACCAAATTGAGGCGAACGAAGAAGGAAATAGACACGCGGAGGAGTAAAGGTGTAAAGCAAAGCGCCTGGTGACTGACCCATGGCTATGAAACGGCTGCAACCATCTATCTTTTGCGTCATGCACACGAAGTCATTGCTCACCAATCCGACGCGGCGGGACCCACCTGAACCCATTTTACAGCTATCTGACGCCAGGCAGCAATTCGACGCCGGGTGGACCCATCGCACCCCTTTTTCTAATTTCGTGACGCACAGACACACACACACACACACACACACACACACACACAAAAAAAAAAAAAAAAAAAAAAAACAACACACACACACACACACACACACACACACACACACACACACACACACACACACACAAAAACAAAAAAAAAAAAAAAAAAAAAAAAAAAAAAAAAAAAAAAAAAAAAACAAAAAAAAAAACAAAAAAAAAAAAAAAAAAAAAAAAAAAAAAAAAACAAACACACAAAAACACAAACACAAACACAAAAACAAAAACACACAAAAACACACACACACACACACACAAACACAAACACAAACAAAAAACACAAACACACACACACAAACACACACACACACACACAAACACACACACAAACACACACACACACACAAACACACACACACACACACACACACACACACACACACACACACACACACACACACACACACACACACACACACACACTAAGCTCGTTATTATATACCAGTCTGAATGTCCGGCTAAAGACTTCAGACTTTCTGTGGTTTTAGCTTCGCTCCCCTTCACTGATCAATGAAAGTTAATGGTAGTGACATTTGCTGTAAAATTAGATTTGTGTTTTTAACAACGCTTTCCTTCTCTTTTTATTATAAATTAAGGCGAAAGATTACAGATTTTTTTCTTCTAAACGCGTCAATTCTACATTTGGAGAACATTCGACCATCAGCTTCAAACACTCCTTCGTTACCAAATTAATATAGATACAATTTGAAAACATTACTCGAAGTATGGGTTTTTCTCCTGATTTCCCCCAACAGTTATCTCAGAATGATGTTTTAACATAAAATGACGTAAACGACATCATCATACTGATAAAGATAAGTTCTACTTCAGATCATGTGAACTGTTGGGTACTATTTAAGCAGCTGTTTGTGAAGGTGTTTCCACTTTCTGAAGATGACATGCTACCAAGTTGAGGAAAACGAGCGTGGTGAAAAAGATATACGTGGTGGATTCATAGAGGTGTAATACAACACGTGCAGTGGCCATGGATACGAAACTGTTGCAACGTCTAAATTACTTTTCGCGACATCCAATGCTGAGTTATTGCGTACCGACGCAGCGGGACCCATCGCAACCCATTTTATAGCTATGTGGCGCCGGTGCACCAATCCGACGACAGGTGGACTCGTCGCACCCCCTTTTTCGAATTTCGTGACACAAGGACAAACACACACATACACACACACAAAAGGACTAAGCTCGTTATTATATACCAGTCTGAACGTCCGGCATTCTAGTTTTGCAGAAAATGCCACTACTATTAATTTTCATTGATCATTGATGGCGAGCGAAGGAACACCACAGATAGTCTGAAGTGTGGCTTTATCCGGACGTTCGGACTGGTATATAATAAGGGGCTTATTCTGTCACACGTGTGTGTTTGTCATGTTCGAAAAGAGGGATGCGATGGGTCCACCGGCGTCGAGTTGGTGCGTCGACACCAGATAGATATAAAATGGGGTGGGATGGGTTCTACAGCGTCGCATTGGTGCGCAATAACTTCGTGTGTATGCCGCGAAAGGTGGGTTTGCTTATTCTGTCACGTGCATGTGTCACGAAATTCGAAGAAGCGGTGCGGCGGGTCTCACGACGTCGAATTGGTGCGCCGGCGTAGTAAACCGGTAAAATGTAGTGACGCGGGTCCAGAGGCGTGGAATTGCTGCACCATAGTGCAGTAGTATCGCGCAGTAAATTCGTGTGTGGGGTAAATGGGACGTTGCAACCGTTTCATAGCCGTGGGCGCTGAACACCTTGATTTTCACCTCTGTGGCTCCTTCCTTCTTCTATTTCCTTGCATGTCTACCTCAGGTTGGTAACATGTCTTCGTCTAAAACTGGAAACACCAATGAAACCGGCTGCTTGAATAGAAGCCAACAGTTTACATGATGAGACGTAGAACGTTATCTTTATCAGTACGATGATGTCGTTCACGTCATTTCATGTCAAATCATTCTGTGATAAGTGATGGGGAAAACATGTAGAAAACCCATGTTTAGGGTAATCCTTTCAAATTGGGTCTATATTATATGGGTATCGGAGTGTTTGGAACTGAAGTTTGAATGCTCTTCAAATGAATCAATAGAAATGACGCGAAAAGAAAGGAAGCTATGGAATCTTCCGCTTAGGTTTATAAAAAGAAGAAAGAAATGGCGTTGCTAGAAAAGCACAATTCTAATTTTGCATGAAATACCACTACTATTATTTTTCACGGATCAGTGATGGCGAGCGAAGAGAACACCACAGAAAGTCTGAAATCCGGCTTTAGCCGGACGTTCAGACTGATATAATATAATATAATATAATAACTGGATGTACGAAAGATCTTCCCATCTCTATTTAGGTTTTGAGCCGCGCCACACTTCGATTCATTTTCTTGGTGATGCTCTAAATTAGATTAGAAGCATGAATGAATCCTCTCGAGAAATCTTCATTTTGTGTTTGCATGTTATGGCATCTATTGTTGCAAGAACATCGGTGAAGGTGATGGTTCTTAAAAGCAACCACTAAAAATCACATCCTAGCAGGGATGGAGTGGCTTCAATGAAATGTTCGCAATTACTAGAACCAACTACACATTCTGCAAAAACGTTCTTCCTTATTGGGTAGTTTGTTGCTAGTTCAATCGGTTCTTACATCCAAAGGTGCCTGATTTTTCGCCGTGTAGATTAATAGTTTACAACGTACTTTCCGCTACCACCAAGAATTTCAAGCATTCTGTGGCACTCCGAATTCCTGTGGATAAAGTGAGTGGTCTTTCTTCCCAGTGATAAGAATCATCATTAAAAAATAATCTCCTTTTCGTTCCGTTGTTAGGATTTGTCCTGTATTTTCCGTTATGGTAAATTTTTAAGGTCATTTACATGTCCTTCATGTCTGGAGCCAGTGGATTCAACTATTCTATCCTCACTTACCGCTCATACTCAGCAATCCTTGCAGGATCTTGCCTGCTCACCTGCTACTCATGGAATGCCTTAAGAGGGCTGAGGTTTCATTCAATTTACTTCTTTCACATTGCTCATTCGTTCTGTTCGAACAGGGTGCCTGATGTTCCTAAAGATTAGTTTTTTTTTTTCGATTTTTCCCTCACTATCATAGATACAATAGTCGGAGCTGGTGCTCTGACTCCCTTCACCTTTGAAATGTTGGGGAAAGGACCTCCTTCACTTTTAAACGGTTGGCGAAATTACCCCCTTCACTTTTGAAAGACTGTCGAAAGGAGCCCCTTCGCTTGAGCTGCACCCCATGAGCTGAACCCCCTTCACCTGAGGAGGGTCCGGCTTCTCCCTATCGCACCTATGCTCACCATAATAGTTCAAGAATTGTAAAATAACGGTTTCACATAGATGGAACTCGGAAATAAACAGTGAGAATCTCACAAGTAAGACAAACATACCATAACAAGTTTGGTGATTGGTTAACTAGAAGTTACACAAAGTTTACACGAGGACGCGTATGTTTTGCATAAGTGAAGGATAACAATCAATTCCCGCTGGGTTTCTTTGGTTGGGGATGTGAATTCCAACCATTTGTTCCTGAACACTAAGAGAATATTGTGCATATTTTGACTGATCCCTTTTTCACTACAGTATTTTAAATACGTGTTGCACATTCTTGCTTCGGAGCTGTTACAAGTAACAACATCCTGCAAAGTGAAGTTTGATATATATATATATATATATATATATATATATATATATATATATATATATATATATATATATATATATATATAGAGTGGATAACAAGGCTTTAGAAATTTTTTCCTTCTTTTTATCATTGTTAAATTCAATTCCTGTGATTGAGGGCGAGATGACAATTTCCATTTAAAAAGGCAGATTTTCATTTAGAAAGGCGAATATTTCAGTCAGGAGATGTGCAATTTTACATTTGTCGAAAATAGAGACAATTAAAGTTTAGCAATTCCTCTTCTTGTATTGTTTCCATCACTTTGCTTTATCTTGTTGTTCTTTTGACATGTTCTGCAGTTTCTTACAAAAATTTCTTTGTTTAGGGCGGGTAAGAAGCAAAAAGTTGGTCTGAATATACGAGGATTAATTATCAAAACCTTTTGTGGGGCACAAAGGAGAAAAAAGTTGTTGTGTGTTATGTTTATCCAAGTGCTACAGCTAGGATTTGTAAACGTTTTCAGAAGTGAGAAGTTATCGTTAAGATTTCTAGAAGTCCGCGAACAGAGAGAACTGTGAATGAACTGATATCAAGATCCTTAAAGAAGTTGGTGGCAATCTACATCTAACCAGTCGATGTTCGGAAAATTCTAGCTAGATCTTCAATTCTTCTCTGCGTCCAGGATCGCACAACGTCGTTCGTATGTTGGCGGAATGATTGGTAGAAGACCCTTTAAATAACCACTGGTTTCCGTGAAGAAGAGGATGACCCGAACATCACGTGCAAAGGCTAGTTTTGCATTAAACGCAACAAGATTCATTCACAGCAAGAATTTGATATTTATGATTGAATCTACTGTTTATTGGAATCGAGCAGAAGTCTGTGCATCTGTTTTGAACAACATAGCATAACATACTTTGAATAATCTGTGGGTAGTACATGTACCCAACCCTGTTTTGTTGAGAGCAAATGCGCCTGTTGTAAATGGCACTTGAATCATAATGTTCCTCACAGAAGCACGGTTTCTTTTAGGCTCTTCTGCCGAACAGTACGACGGCGTTGGATGGTCCTGAAGGACACACGGAAATACTAGAAAATTAAGCTAGATCTTTTCGAAGATCGACTTGTTAAGGTGTGGATTGCTACGCAGTTCTCTAAGGATCTTGATATCAGTTCTCTCAGTACTTTTCTTTGGTTGGCAATTTTTTAATTTCTACGATTCTCCGCGATAATTTTCTACTGCTGGAAATGTCTACAAATTCTATCAATCTTCCGCGGCTGCGTATACCAGTCTGATTGCTATCTACACGTGGCGTCTCTGCTTCAACGAAACGCAATCAGACGTTTGAGTATACACATTGGGAACGTACGAGCTATATAACCCGCACTGTTATATGGCGAAAGATTCCCATACACTGGGAAAAAGTGCTGTCGTCAAGCATATCGCCAAAAGCCCACAACCTGAAAAGTCAACTGCCTGAAAGGAGCATGGAATCTTTGCGAACAGCCATTCGTCTCAAGCTGAACTGCCGAACACTATCGAGTGAACTTCAATAGTCCGCCCTGTCTGGGCTTCTGCGATACTTCTCTATGTTGTTTGCTGCACTGCAGGAAACACACATGAGAGATCGGCCCGTCATCAACATCGAAAATTACACCATATACTGCGGCGACGCCGATGAGAACAAAGTAGATAGCTGCGCAATAGCTGTGAGGAATGATTACAAGAAACTGGTGGAGGAATTTGGCTCGACGTCGTCTATATGCGCCTTTGTACGACTGCGGAATCGCAGAGGACGTAAACTCTGGATAGCAAGTGCTCACGAACCAACGGAAACCGCTGAGTACAACATTAAGGACTCCTTCTATGATGAACTCAATGCGTTGATGTCTAAAATACCAAGCCAACAGGTGGTCAGTGTCGGAATCGACGAAAATGCGAAGATGGGACTCGAACAGCAATCCGATGTGCCTGGAAAATGGTGTTATCCTGCGGAGCGCATGTCGGACAACGGTGACCGTCTGGTCGACTTGTGCGAACAGACGGTCACCGTCCGGCCTCAGCACCGCTTCCACGTTTAAGAGGAATCATCGACGCCATTAGCTCACGTGGCAGTTGTCAACCCTTTTAACGCCTGAAGAGCAGTGGAAGCGGAAGATGAGGGCTCTTAAACTTCAGCTCGACTACGTTCTGGCGAGGAACATTCCTCAGTCAGATATCCGAAAAGAGAGAGAGCTAGAGCTGCTTGGGACGTCGCGTTCGACTCTGACCACCGTTCAGTTCTTCTCAGCTTCAAGATACAGTTCCACAAACAAGAGAAACCGAGGAATTCCTCTTCAACCGAAAATTGACGTGGCAGGTCTGAAAGACGAAGAATGCAGAACGAAATTCCGCCAACGTGTGTCTATTCATGTTGGAGTATGGATCAGGAAGGAGCTTAGCGTTGCGGATTCCTTCACAAAGTGCATCCTGGACCCTGGAAGGGAAACGCTCCCGGTTCTATTGCCGCGGAAGAAGTTTGTCTTTGCATCTGCGGAAACAAAATCCACGTACAATTCTGTGTCACGCGCAGAACTGGTGACTTCAACCAGGAAAAGCGTCTTAGAAGGAAGTTGCGTTGTCGACTTCAACAAGGCCGCGATAATGAGTGGACGTCAAGAGCGATGGAGTTTGAATAGGCGTGGGAGGACAAGAACCCGTGGAAAGCCTATGCTTTACTAAAACAGTATACTGGCAAAATGAAAAGATGTTATCCTGTTCTTAATACTGCCAATGGAGTGGGTGTCGGTGATGCAACCCTTCCAATTTGGAGGGATCACTTCAAGACCTTGCTGAACCGGCAAGCGCCGTCAGGTCCTGAGCTCGGGCACGTTGATAGACCGACAGATGCGGTTAACGAGGAGCCACCGACCGAGTCGGAGGTTCTAGTCTGTATTCAAAAGATGATAAATGGAAAATCTGGTGGAGATGACGGAATTAGCACAGAAATGCTGAAATATCTTCCTCCGTCAGGGATTCGTGAGATGACAAAGATCATCCGTTCAATATGGATAGACGAAAGGATACCTGACTCGTATAGACACGCTATCATAGTTCCCCTCCACAAGAAGGTATCCGTCACGGACCCTAGGAATTATCGAGGAATTTCTTTGCTGCATGTTATGTACATGGTATTGGGGCGGATTATCCTGGGCCGACTCATTAAACATCGCGAAGAAACAACGCGCGATGAGCAAACTGGCTTCTGTCCTTTTTGATCTACGATTGACCAGGTGTTCAAGAGGGTGATCAAAATCTTTCAGCGGTATTCGAAGCCAATGCAATTGGCGTTTCTGGACTTTGAAGCCGCTTTCGACTCTCCTCATCGAGTCTGTCTTCTCAACGCGCTCCGCGCCGTTGGAGTACCAGGAAAGTTCGTTCGCTTGCTTGACAGGACCCTTCCTGTTCAATTTCGCCATCGACGACATTATGCGAAGAACAGTAGATCAGTGTCCTGCCGACATCATTCCAGCACTATCAGGACGCCCCTTGCCCGATCTCGAGTACGCTGACGATGTTGTTATATTGGCGGAAAGCAGTACGAAACTTCAATATGTTGTCAACTTTGTATCGAAACTGGCTGCAGCCTATGGACTACGTCTATGCCTTGATAAATGCAAGCAGATGTGGATTTCCTGGAGACCTTGAGTAATGTTACGCAAAGGCGCGCTAAGGCTGTTTCCGCATTCAACTCAACGAAATGCTTGTGGTCGACCACCATCACTAACGAAGTCAAGCTGCAAGTCTACCTATCCGCAATTCGCCACATCATGATGTACGCATCGGAGACTTGGGCAGCAGCATCTACGGTGATGGAGAGGCTTGACTGCACGGAACGAAGGATGCTTAGACGGCTGCTCGGCCACTTTTGGTCTGGGGTATGCCACAATGTAGACCTTTACGCAGAGATTGATGTGGTATACCGGCGGATGACTCGTGAAAGATACCAACATCTTGCACCGCCATCGAAAGTGGCTAAAGTAAATCGTCTTCGCCTCTTTGGTCATATATTAAGGAGACCGGCAGATCGCCTTGTTCAACGAGTTCAGAGGAGTTTGTCGGGTTCGAGTTGGAAGAAGCCACCTGGCCGAAACGGAAGTTTTGGACTGAGGTGGTGAAAGAGGACCTGAGGACACTCGGCGTGGATAGGCACGAAGGTTTCGCAGAATATGGAATAGCGACGAAAGGATTGATTCTGTGCAAGCTCTCGCTGAAAATCGAGAAGGTTGGGCAGAGCTATGTTCACGGACGGCGAAGATGCGGGTAATCTCGTCTGGCGATGACATCAGCCCGCCGATTAAGTCAGATCATCACCTGGATAAGCATTATGGCTGGCAACTCTCTCTTATGGAAACAATACAAGAACAGAGAAATATATATATATATATATATATATATATATATATATACTTTTTCAACCATGTGTTGAAACCCATAGTTGAGTTAAACGAACAATTTTCACCAATTTCAGCAGCTTATGCATCCTCATACTAAGCGCCAACTTTGTGTCACATCATGCAAATCTATGGAAGTCCTACGAAGCCATAAATGATATTGAAATCGTGAAATTGTGGATTCTATGCGTAACCCACTTCTGGATTTTCTGGGAGCTTTTAATCTTCTCTTGGATTCTGCTGCAGCACTATTCTTTGTTCATATTTTACAACGAAAGAAACCAAAAGTAAGTTGAATTCAGTTAAGATTCTTTACGTGTTCGGTTAAACAGCAAATCAAAAGGACAGTTTGAACCATCTGTTGCGATTTCAAAACGAATGCAAGTAGAATTTCCTGTTTATGACTGTTACAGTTCCTTATTTGTGTATATATATATATATATATATATATATATATATATATATATATATATATACCTGTGTATGTACATCATGTAGGTATTCCCATGAGACTTTCGGGTTATGGTCTTATGTCGCAGCTTTCTAGTTGTCATTGTTGATCTTGTTAACAATTTCCCATTTCAAGTTTTGTGGTGTCACTCTTCTATCTACTATGCCTGTATAGAACTCATTGAGTTGATGTCCTGTCACTATGTCTTCCTTTTCTTAATCGGTGCATAGTAATCAAACGGTTATACTGAGTCCTTGTCTACACTTTATCGTAATATAAACTTCTTACCATTGAAGGAAAACCTTGAATTATCCCTTCGTACATGAAATATATTGATTCGGTGGTGGATGCTGGTTAAATTAGTTGCCATGCGGGTCTTCAAAACAACGTTTCAGTTACCACGATCAGAATCACTACGGCAGTGCAGCCCAAGACAAGGACCGCACGACGTGAAACTTGGGTAGTTAAACTTTTATTGTAAGAATAGTATACATACAGATCGACATAACACAAAAATTAAACAGAAGAAGGCACAAGATATGCAGTTTCGTTTTCGTTCAACAGTAGTGTAGTTATCAGTATAGAAGGGTAAATGCGAAGTATCTACAAAATTAACAAACAAGTCTCATCAGTGGATGAGGGGAAGGGAAAGGAAGTTGCTCAAATTTGAAGAGGTGACAGATTTCTGATAACGAAGGTCAGAATAAATCCTGAAGTATGTCCAAGTGAGAAAAAGGCGAAGAGACTAGTGTCCTGTGCGGTGAATATGCGGTTCAACAAGCGAAGGAGCAAGGTTAGAAACAGAAATGACCATAGAAAAAGAAATAGGAAACAAGGCAAACGAAGTACAGTGTTCGAATAAATACAAATGGCCAGTTATTTATGTATTCGTTTAAGGCGTAGATGCAGATTGACACGTGAGCCATGAATGTATTCATTTGAGGCGTGAAAGCAGCTGCGATGGTGGTGACTGTCGAGCTGTTTTGGTCTTCCCATGCTAAGAAGGTGTGCAGCCGTGGCTTTTGCGCGGGCAGTTGAAAGAATATGCTTGATGACTCATAGATGTAGAATGAGGTCAATTTAAAGGCAGCATACCACGAATCTGGGGTGGTAAGGATTTCAGGTGGAGTATCCGTATACGGGGTCGTAGATTATGGAGACCGGGAAGGTTCCGCTCATCTCTCCCTGAATCACGTCGTCGTCGAAAATCAATTCAGACTGCAAGCAGTCTGAATTGATTTTCGACGAATGGACGGAATCACTCTCCTCCCCATAATCTACTATGCCGTATACGAATACTCCACCTGAAATCCGTACCACCTCAGAATCGTAGAGTGATGCCTTTAAGAGCGATGGAGATTCGCTCTAACAAAATCGATTCGACAACGTATATATGAGCGTACAGGTATTCAGTGATGCTCCTCGCAACAAGCCCAGGTTAGTTTTTTTCTTTCGAGCCGCCAATTCTTCTGCCTGCCACTGCGGAAGTCTGTTCATCTGAAAAATATTGTATAACCTCCAATAAGATCTTGGAATGGACTTTGTTCGGTTAGGAAAATTCCTAGAGAGATAAGAGACGAAAAATGATAACAAGTATTTTGCCCCCTACAGTTACGCTTTGCAGCCGGCATGAAATTTTTATGTGAAGTTACAATTATGGAATAAACATGACTTTAACATTAAACGTTGTGAAAATGACTTGTACTTTCACACTCATAAATAATATTGGGCTATAGAAGCTTACACTTTGCTAAACATAACGTCCTGTTGAATTAGAAGGACCTGACTTTTGATGCAATTGCAAGCGGTTGAAGGACTCTCGCTTAGTTCCGCCGCTCGGTTTAATGACGTCCAGTCTGCTCCTACAAAGTACACTTTAATTGTCGAAATCATTCCTTCCCTCATATAAATCAGGAAGACAACTGGAATATTGCTAATAGATAGTCTACTAAGTTTTTTAAAGTCAAACTCCTGATAGGCTGCATCAATAGGAGCTTCACCAGTTTAAACTGAGAATTGTTTTTTAGGTACGTTCGCACGAAAAATATAGCTAGATCAATGGCTTCAAGCCTCAATTTTACTGGCTATCTTATGGGATCAAGAGAACAAGTGGCACTTCATTTGTGCATAGAGAACGAAAACAATTACAGAAAACGATTTGAAGCTAGATTGGAAATTGTTTCTTAAACTATTGAATTTGTTGGGAAATCACCATAGACGGTATATAATTTAGGTTTGTCGGAACTGCAAACTCTAAGGTGACTTGTGAGGAATTGTACGGGATCTAAAATTTGTGTCTATGATGTCGTCAAAAGCAAGTGATGGGGACGGTTTTGGGAAAAATAAATTGTTCCCAGTGGTCACTACGTTTACGTTGTTCTTTCACATTCGTTTGCCTCTCCAAGTTCCTCAGCCTCGTCGTCATTGTAGCTATGGCGCAGTTTTTGTCTTGACGAGTGGATTTCCAAAAGTTGGATACATTCTGCATGATCAAACAGATGTGCATCATTAAGTGGAGTTCGTCCCCACCTAAATGCGTTGAATTTTTTCATTTACAGTCGCGAATTCGGATATGTTCGAACAACCTGTCCTTGGAGGCGTGGATGACCTTAGCGACCGACAAGAAAAATACGACCAATCCAGCGTGCCCTTCAGGAGCAGCGCTATGAAGAGCTATCCTTCCGTCGTGGTCGGCGACTTCCTAGTTCGTTCCTTGTAGGTCCTAATTTTATCTGACGGTTTAGTGATGACAAGAATGCAGATCGTGAAACCATACTTACTTAGATACTTAGATGGTCCGTCTTCACTGGACGTGCGGGCCCCAGCATCTCTTCCACTCGTTTCGTTCCCTCGCCATTGTCATCCAAGATGTTCTCAAGCTTCGTGAGTGACGTTGACGAGGTCCTTGAGCCGTATCCAGCTGAGCTCTCAGCTGGTCCATCCGTGTAGCGAACACGTCACCCCATCTCGCTGGCGGTCTCCCTCGGGGGCGTTTAGCGTCCCTTGGGATCTACTCTAGCGTTCTTTTAGTCCATCTATCGTCGATTCTTCTCATGATGTGACCGGCCCATCTATGTTTTGCTTTCGATACATATTCCGCTGGGTCGCGAAGACGGGACATTCCTCTTAAGTCGGAGCTACGAAGACCGGCTAGGTGTTGTGTGCGCCGGTTAAACTTCAGGAGACATCTCTCAAGGGCTCTGTGGGTAGTAAGTAGCTTCCTAGACGTGGCCGCGGTGTCTGCCCACGTCTCCGCTGCGTAACAAAGCGCTGGAAGGACTGTCGAGTCGAACAGATGGGCACGAAGATCTTGGTCCGTCAGTTGGTCCGTGGCTTTCCTGACGCTGCGAATCCACGCTGCTCTCATTCTTCTATTTAGTTCTTCCTTCAAGTCGTTTTCCATGTTCATTGAACGTCCAAGGTATACGTATGACGAAGTTTCCACGATTTGGGAGCCTTCAAGTTGTACTCCTCCGTCCTCGCAGTAGGCGTTCTTCATGAACTGTGTCTTCTTTCTGTTTATTCGTAGTCCTATTCTCTTCCCTGCTTCGTTCAATTCGTTGAGCATCGTTTCTGCTTCATTGGTACTGCTCGAAGAGAGAACGATGTCGTCCGCGAAACGAAGGTTCGAAAGAAATCTTCCATCAACACTTATGCCCCTTTCTTCCCAGGATAGTGATTTCATTATCCATTGCAATGCAGCTGTGAACAGCTTCGGCGATATAGTATCGCCTTGTCGTACCTTTCCAATAGGTATGGTGAGAGGGCGGTGGAAAAGCTGTGTCGTAGTCGTGCATCGATCGTAGCAATTGGCTAATGTCCTCACATACGACGCGTCCACACCTTGGTCGACCAGCGCTGACAGTATTGCATTCGTTTCTACGCTGTCAAAGGCTTTCTCATAGTCGACGAAGGTTAGAACAAGGGGCAGGCGGTATTCCCGGCAAACCTCTATGACCCTCGACACGGTCTGGATGTGGTCCAAGCAGCTGAACCCTCGACGGAACCCAGCTTGCTCTTGTGGCTGGGCTTCATTCAGCGTCCTAGATATGCGGGTGAGGATGATCTTGGTGAATACTTTGTATAACACGCTCAGCAAGCATATCGGACGGTAGTTCCGAAAGCCCTCTCGGTCACCTTTCTTATGGATAAAAACGGTTCGCGAGGTCTTCCACTGGTCTGGGATCCTTTCTTTCTGAAGGTAGGATGTCATGTGTGCTGCTAAGATTAAATGAGGTGGATGGCCACCAGCCCGAAGAAAGTCAGCTGATATAAAGTCAGGTCCGGGGGCTGTGCCATGTTTCATGCTCTTGATAGCGACTCGTACCTCCGAAGAGAAAATCTGTGGTGGAGATTCACCAGTGGGGATGATTGGGCTTCACACAGGAGTTGATGAACGGAAAATGTTCGAGTAGAACCTCTCCTGAGATAATGATTTCCATCTGACGACGAGAAGACGTGCGAGTCCCTTCTTCGCTCAGCAATGCTGCTAGCGGAATATTATATTCTCGGAGATCCCTGCAACACTTCTTTAGACTCGTTCTTCTTTGTGCTGCTTCCAGAATCTTCTTTCTTCTAGTGACCCGTGTGTTTTGAAAAATCCTCCTGCAAAACGCTTCTTCTTCTTTATACAGCTAGTGTTAGGTTTTTGTTAGCAACTATCCACTTTAGTGTGCGATGCATTCAGTTCTAGCCTCAAAGCCCTTCTTCTTTCGAACGATTCCTTGGTGGTCTTCAAAATTCGATCCAAGTTTGTCGTGCGGGGCTTCGAGGCACGCTCAGCACAGGCTCGTAATCCTCTGAGCAACACCTCGTAGTCCACCATTTGGGTCCTCCTCGATGTGCCATTCACCTTGGGACAAGGAGTCCTCGAGTACGCAATCGTCGTAGACGACTTCTTTTCTCCTTCGTTGCCGATAGCAGATGTTCTTTTCCATCGTGTGGCTAAGACGTATTTTCGCACGAAGGAGACGGTGATCAGAACCACTACAAAAGGATGGTACTACTGAGACGTCAAGTAGACACCACCTCCGGTTGGTGAGTATGTGGTCGATCTCCGCACGAGTCGCGCCATTGGGCGATTCCCGTGTCCACCGACGATGATCTTTTTTCATGAAAAGAGAGTTCTCATGAAAGAGGCGAGCAGCGGACAACAGCCCAGCGAGACGATTGCCATTTTCATTCCGGTCTCCTAGTCCAAATCTTCCAATCCTGTATTCCTTTTCTGTGGCCTTTCTTAGTTTTGCGTTGAAGTCTCCGACAACGAATTTGTAGAAGGACTTCTCGTTGCGGACTACTTCCTCCAGCTCCTCGTAAAACGCGTCCAATTCGGATTCATCAGCTGCTGATGTTGGTGAGTAGCAGTTAATGATAATGATGATACTGATGGATTTTTGGCGCAGAGGGCGGAGGCTAAGAATGGCCAGACGAGGTGACAGGATCTCGTGAGAATCGACGAGATGGACGACAGATGGGTGCACAACAAAACCAACACCGCCTACATTTCGCGACGGAACCTTCTCTCCACGAATGACGAGTGTACCGTCATTCATCTGTCGTACGTCGCTCCTTCTGCACTTGGTCTCCTGCAGAGCAATCACGTGAAATTTGATACGCTCTGCAGCTCCGAGAAGGGCATGCAGGTCAGCGTCTGTGGAAACTGTTCTCGCGTTGTAAGTACACAGTCTGAGACAGTCTCCATGGCGAGTCGTGCGCGTGTCGCCTTGGTCCAGAATCAATGACGTCCTGAGCAACCTGAGATTTGATCGCCTCTCACCGGTCGCCATACCGTCCGACGTCTGAGACGGCAGGGCCCAGTGTGCAGGGTACTGAGGCAGTGAATATGTCCAGTGTCACCTCCACGCCACTGTGAGGCGGTAAACCTCGACAACGGTTTACCGCCTCATAGTGGCGTGGAGGTGACACTGAGCGTCGAACTGCGATGCACAGCGGAGGTTCGTCCTCCGGCAGGGTCTCCCAAGCTGAGAAGGAGTTCGACACATCCGACATTCCGACTTCTCGGGATCGGAAGCCTAGCTAAGAGTAAACCACTGCTAACATTCACCACCGTCTTGGCAAAATGTCGCAAGGTGGTTCCCTGCTCCATATAGGTTGGGCGACGACCTGTGGTGAAAGCTAAGCTCGCCGTGGCATGGCTGCTTAGTTTGGGGAAAAGTCTTCTTGCCACTACAGCATATTCACTGCCATCATATTCACTGCGTGAAACCATAAGAAGGTAACAAATACTTGTTGTATACTTTCACTTGACCGTCAGATAAAATTAAGATGTACCTACAAGGAACGAACTTGGAAGTCGCCGACCACGACGGAAGGATAGCTCTTCATAGCGATCCATGCCGACACACAAACCATAAGATCCATGTCGACACACTGTAGCTAGATCCGTGGATCCAGCTACAGTGTGTCGGCATGGAGAAAATAAATAAAGAATAAACTGCTGGAGTTATAGAGGTTAAACTTATCACTAAGCTTCTGAAAAATCTCTATTACATTCTTGACTGAAGGGCAAATCAACATGATCTTACATAAGGCGACTCCTCTGTTAGGATTGCCCGTTTTAGAGGAGGTGAAAAAAGAGCGATCCCCATCAGGTTCGGCACAACCACTATGAGAAGTTCGGAAACCCCCGATTAAGCAGGAAGACCTATCTTAAAAGTGGTGCTTAAGTTTCATACGTAACTTTGTCTTTACAAACAAAGATTTCAAATGATTTCTAGGATTGTAACAGTACCCAATACGAAAGTGTCCGTGCAGTGTGTAAATAGTCGGGTCAGAATGACCTGTAGCTCGGCGCAGGACCCTCGCTACCTCCACTCATCGCTGAGTTCGAGTGAAGCTGGACCTATTCACCTCGCTTCTATTGAGCTAGACCTATTGACGTGAAGCTGAAGTCCTCGCTTGATCTCAACAGTCAGTGGATGGTGCTTTGAAAGCAGCAGTTTACTTATGCAACTGCACCGAGATTCAGGTCTTTTTGACATGTCTATGCAAATTGATTACGCATGTTCTGACATTGAAATATGAAAGCTCCGCTGAGCTAGGAGCTGAAAAGTTGGCACGTGGAAGGCGAATTTCCCACTCAGATTGTACATGAATGCATCAAAGAGATCAAAGAGAGCACGTCGCGAAATGGTTATGGTCATCGTTCGTTTGTGAGAAGGCGAACTCCTAAAAATCTTTCTAAAAAGGTCTGTTCGAGTTACAATTTTTTTTTAAGACGGCTATAGTTTGTGGGCGTGTTCGTGATAATCATCCGACGAAGTGAGATGAAACAAGCGACGAAATGAAATTAGTGGGAAGTTAGGGGAAAAAGCGTCTGCCAACGGTTGTTTGGAAGTCGAAGCGGTTAAGCGTATATCAATTTTTCATGACAAATGCTATGTGTCACTCAATCCAGGGTAATTCGAAGATGCATGAGAACACTCTCCATACCTTTTGCCATCGTCATTACAACAGACATTAAGTACTGTTTTTGAAAACGTACGAAATTGTCATGAACTCGTGCCAGGGAAAGAAGTATGGGAATCCAACTGGACTCCAGAGATTTAAAATTGACGCCGCTCGCCTCTTTCATGGGAACTCTCTTTTCATGAAAAAAGATCATCGTCGGTGGACACGGGAATCGCCCAATGGCGCAACTCGTGCGGAGATCGACCACATACCACCAAATAGAGGTGGTGTCTTTTTGACGTCTCAGTAGTACCATCCTTTTGTAGTGGTTCTGATCATCGTCTCCTTCGTGCGAAAATACGTCTTAGCCACACGATGGAAAAGAACATCTGCTATCGGCAGCGAGGAGAAAAGAAGTCGTCTACGACGATTGCGTACTCGAGGACTCCTTGTCCCAAGGATAATGGCACATCAAGGAGGACCCAAATGGTGGACTACGAGGTGTTGCTCAGAGGATAACGAGCCTGTGCTGAGTGTGTCTCGAAGCCGCGCACGACAAACTTGGATCGAATTTTGAAGACCACCAAGGAATCGTTCAAAAGAAGAAGGGCTTTGAGGCTAGAACTGAATGCATCGCACATAAAATGGATAGTTGCTAACAAAAACCTAACACTAGCTGTAATAAAGAAGAAGAAGAAGATTTTGCGGAAGATTTTTCAAAACACACGGGTCACTAGAAGAAAGAAGATTCTGGAAGCAGCACAAAGAAGAACGAGTCTAAAGAAGTGTTGCAGGGATCTCCGAGAATATAATATTCCGCTAGCAGCATTGCTGAGCGAAGAAGGGACTCGCACGTCTTCTCGTCGTCAGATGGAAATCATTACGGAGAGGTTCTATTCGAACCTTTTCCGTTCATCAACTCCTGTGTCAATTCCAATCATCCCCACTGGTGAAACTCCACCACAGATTTTCTCTTCGGAGGTACGAGTCGCTATCAAGAGCATGAAACATGGCACAGCCCCCGGACCTGATTTTATATCAGCTGAATTTCTTCGGGCTGGTGGCCATCCACCTCATTTAATCTTAGCAGTGCACATGACATCCTACCTTCAGAAAAAAAAAATCCCAAACCGGTGGAAGACCTCGCGAACCGTTCTTATCCATAAGAAAGGTGACCGAGAGGACCTTCGGAACTACCTCCGATATGCTTGCTGAGCGTGTTATACAAAGTATTCACCAAGATCATCCTCATGCGCATATCTGGGACGCGGAATGAAGCCCAGCCTCAAGAACAAGTTGGATTCTGTCACTGGTTCAGCTGTTTGGACCACATCCAGACCGTGTCGACGGTCATAGAGGTTTGCCGGGAATACCGCCTGCCCCTTGTTCTAACCTTCGTCGACTATGAGAAAGCCTTTGACAGCGTAGAAACGAATGCAATACTGTCAGCGCTGGTCGACCAAGGTGTGGACGCGTCGTATGTGAGGACATTAGCCAATTGCTACGATCGATGCACGACTACGACACAGCTTTTCCACCGCCCTCTCACCATACCCATTGGAAAGGGGGTATGACAAGACGATACTATATCGCCGAAGCTGTTCACAGCTGCATTGCAATGGATAATGAAGTCACTTTTCTGGGTGTTCATGGAAGATTTCTCTCGAACCTTCGTTTTGCGGACGACGTCGTTCTCTTTTCGAGCAAAATCAATGAAGTAGAAACGATGCTCAAACAAATTGAACGAAGCAGAGAAAAGAATAGGACTACGAATAAACAGAAAGAAGACACAGTTCATGAAGAACGCCTACTGCGAGAACGGAGAAGTACAACTTGAAGGCTCCCAAATCGTGGAAACTTTGTCGTACGCATACCTCGGACGTTCTATGAGCATGCAAAATCACTGCAAGGAAGAACTGAATAAAAGAATGAGAGTAACATGGGCGGCGTTCGCACCCGTCAGGAAAGCCACGGACCAACTGACGGACCATGATCTTCGTGCCCATCTGCTTGACTCGACAGTTCTTCCAGCGCTCTGTTACGCAGCGGAGACGTGGGCAGACACCGCTGCCACGTCTAAGAAGCTAATTACTATCCACAGAGCCCTCAAGAAACGTCTTCTGGAGTTTAGCCGGCGCCCACAACACCTAGCCGGTCTCCGCAGCTCCGACTTAAGAGAAATATCCCGTTTCACTTCGCGACCCACCGGAATATATATTGAAAGCAAAACATAGATGGGTCGGTCACATTATGGGAAAAATCGACGATAGATGGACTAAAAGAACGTTAGAGTGGATCCCAGGAGATGCTAAACGCCCTCGAGGATACCGCCAACGAGATGGGGTGACGTGTTAGCTACACGGATGGACCAGCTGAGAGCTCAGCTGGATACGGTTCAAGGACCTCGTCAAAGCCACTCATGAAGCTTGAGAACATCTTGGATGACAATGGCGGGGGAACGAAACGAGTGGAAGTGATGCTGGGGCGCGCACGTCCAGTGAAGACGGGCATCTAAGTATCTAAGTAATTACCACATGATCACGGGTATCGATCAAGGATCGAAAGTTCTGTCTTTTTTCTCAAAACCTCCTGACAAGATTTCCTCATTAACTTAGTATATATATTATCCTGTATATGTAAGCGATTCTATGCGAACCTGTAGAACTCATGCTACCAGCATTAATATTCAAACACGTTATTTGACATTGGTTCTTGAGCAGTGAAAAAGCGGAGCAGGGTCTTGGGAAGAAAAATAAATTGTCCAACCATCATCTGTCATTGTGCATAAGTGAAATCAACAAGGTCGTATGTTTCAACAATTTACGGCCAAAATCCACAGAACCAACGTCTTCATTGTAGAAAAGTTAGGAACGAAACATTCAAAAAGTTTGAAGAAAGACGGTCAATGGTTGTAACTTTAGGTTTTATCCTCAACAGTATGAGTGAAGAGGGTGAAGCCAAGGATGTAGCTATGGGCACTTGACTTACTTTTACTTAGAAAGCAGGAGGATTTTCCAGCTTCTGAATTTCTGCGACCACTTCAGAAAGCCGTTCAAGATGTTGCTATGTGTGATCCGCCGATACACCACATACACTTCTGCGTAAAAATGGCCGTTATGGAACGCCACGGACCAAAACTAACCTAACCGTCACCTAATCTGCTTTGTCTTTATGCACTTAAGCTTCTCCACAGCCCGTTGACGGTGCTACCTATGTACATTGTGATTGGGCGAAGTGCGGGTATGTAGACTCGCAGCTTGACTTCGTTGGCAATGAGAATCCACCATAGATACTTGGTCAGAGAGTTGAATGCCGAATGTGCTGTAGTCCATGTCTCATCGTTTTTCAATCACCGTGATCACCTTGACTCATGTTGATCTTCGAAATGGTCGAGCGGGCGCCAGTAATTCTTCCATTTGTCCCGATCGCGTGCCAGAGTCGCTCAGTGGTTCTCCCTTTCGCGTGGGACACGAAGATTTTCTTTGAAGGACTTTGTGAAGAAATCTGACCATCGGGTCGGTGGTCTTCCTGTAGTGCGGTTAACATCGCGCGAACCCAGTCGCTCATGGCTCTGGTCCAACGATTGTCGTTAAAGCGCATCACGTGTCCGGCCCACCTTATTTTACTTTCCTTGGCAAACGCGGCGGCGTCTTTCATCTTTGATCGCTGACGTAGGAGAGAACTTCGAATCCCATCCCTCACTTGCGTGAAACGGGACACTCCTAGTATCACTCTCTCAATTGTGCGTTCAGTGACGCTCACCGCGTTTTCTTCCTGCTTGCGAAATGCCTATGTTTCCGAAGCAGAGATCAAAGCAGGAAGTACGGTGGTGTTGAAGAGGTGAGCACGGAGCCGGCTGTTCATGGTCTTCTTCACTACATCCTCGATGCTCTTATACACTTCTAACTCCGCTCGTCCCCTCCTGCCCAGCTCAGGGGTCAGATCGTTCATCATGTTCATTTCCCCACCCAGATAAACGTAGCTGGTGCACTCCCATATGTTCGTTCCGTTAAGCGTGAATGGGGCATCCGAGACCCATCCGTTGCCATGAACATCGTTTTTTGCAGATTCAGCTGAAGACCATATGTTCCGTCGATTTCGGTCAGCATTCGTTCCGCTTGGCTGATGCTAGGTATTATCAGTACGACTTCATCAGCAAAGCGCAAATGGTGTAGTTGCTGACTATCAACTTTCACTCCCATGTCTTCCCATTCCAACTTTCGCATTGAGTTCTCGAGGGCGGCTGTGAATATTTTGGGTGAGATTGTATCACCCTGTCGGACCCCCCTCTTCACGTCAATGATGATATTCTTGTAGAATGGCGAAATTCCGTTCGTGAAGTTACTGTACAACTCTCGAAGTACCTTTATGTACTGAGTAAAGACGCCTTGGTGATGAAGGCGAGACAGAGTGGCATCTTGTACTCTCGTGATACCTCGATGAGTTTCGAAACATGGTCATGACTGTGGTCACCCTGCTTGCTCGCATGGCTGTCCTTCATCCAAGGCTTTTCAATCCTATTAAGGATCACTCTTGTTTTATCTAACCGATAAAATAGTCGCATTCTTTCAATAACTCTCGCTATAGCATGGATTAATCATTTTCTCATTTGTTCATTGTTCTGTCTGCAATCTATTTGATGAGACATTTTTATCTTAGTCATAGCTCCAGAAGACAGACAAAATTAGACAAATTAGACAGACAAAATTAAATTCTTGGAAGCGTAAATATACTCCACATGATTGTTCATATTTGGTTCGCAACAGCCCACGAATAAGGCTTCAAGCAAGGAACGACGACGACTAAATGGCGACCACGCGACCGAAACTGTGATCTTCACGCACGACGACTACGTCGGCTTCAACAATAACCGCCAATTGTCCCTTTCTACCGCAGCCGTCACTGACATCAGCAGCCACCGCCAAGTGTGCATTCTACACCAAAACCACTATCCACGTAGCCTATCATCATCAGAAACACGTATCCGCCGTCAACCACGACTATCCAGTCCCCGCTTCCAGAAAGACTTAACAGATACATGCCTTCATCATCAACTACCCCGAGTTACCCGTCAGCACGTTCCACGCCAGCACTCGCAAAGCGATCTTCAACGACTCCAGTGCACTTCATCGCCTCTACAAAGACTGAAAGATGAATGACTCACCGACCATACGTCGCCAAATCGAAAAACTCTCAAGACAACTGCCGAGACATATTGGAGCAGTCTACGACGTCCTCGCTGATTACGAGCTGACAATCGACAATGTGCAACTCAACCATGTCGACTCCAATGACCTCCCAATGTTGCGCAAGGATTGCGTAAACGCCCGATCGAATCTGCTCATCAGCTATACCAGGCTAGAACAACTTCATCAGAACTGGATCTCACTCATTGCTGCAAACAAAGAAGAGGAAACGGTATTCTCTCAATACATCGACAAATATGGAGACTACCGCACCACGCTACAAGATGCAGTACCAGTCCTTGAGAAAATGGACACCGCTCTCGATGCAATCGAAGAAGAGTTCAAGAAACGCCAATTCCCGCTACCAGGTTTCATTCCCACCACTCCGGCTACATCAGAAGCTTCCTCTCTCGACTCACAGAGCCCGAAAGCGAGACAACAGAACGACATCTCAACACCAGTCACCCTGCAAAATGAACAACTGGCGTCTCCACATCATCCTAGATCCAAGATGATCGACCAGTCCTCGCGAAATCTTTGCAATTTCGTCGATGCATCTCTTCTCAGCAAAGTGGATCTTCCAATGTTCAGCTGTTCGATTCTTGAGTTCCCAGAATTCTGGGAACGTTTTTCCACCTTGATCGGGAATAAACCGCACATCGATGACGCAACCAAGTTCTCCCTGCTGAAATCTTCACTCAAGGGAAAAGCACTCCACTGCATCCAAAGCCTCCCGATTACATCCGCCAACTACCACATTGCGGTGGACATTCTCAAAACGCACTTCGACGATCGAGTGACAACCTGACATGTGTTGTTCTCCAAATTAGCGAGTCTCCCACCATGTGACACAGCAGGAAAAGAACTATAGGTACTTTACAACCAAATGTATGCCCTAATACGACAATTTTGCACTTATGAAGAAGACAGCAAGGAATATGGTCTTGGAGCTATTCTCCTAAACAAACTACCGCGCCATGTGAGGAGCCGGATCTACGACAAAACCAACAACCAAACCAATCTTACACCAACGGCACTCATCCGTCTTCTCACGGATATTGTCAGGAAAGAATCCACGTTGCGTGAAATGGAGTCCCAGGAACCCGACTCTGCAAGCAGATACACGTACCACGTCATTCATAATCAGACGCAAATGATCCGTTCAAAGAAGGTCCCGCCATCCGTCCGTCAGAAAAGATGCAATTTCTGCTCGAAGATGAATCACAACTCTTTCAACTACCAGACATACAAGACGGCATCAGAAAGAATCCAGGTCGCCAAAAACAACCGGCTCTGCTTCAACTGCTTGTCTGGAAATCATCTAACGAAGGATTGCATCTCGAAGAAAACGTGCTCTCATTGCTCAAAACGACATCATATGTCACTCTGCTTGAGATATTCTCAAAGATCGCTCGCCTCAACGCCAATGGCGACGCAGACAGTTCACGTAGCTAACCGTAGCGAACACCCCAACCAAATTGAGAAGAACCGATTTCATCATCGACCATCACAGCGACAACATCACGAACAACAGAGTCACATACACTTCTCGGAACAACCTTCACTCCCATCCAACCTTGCGGAACCAGCCACTACCCTTCACACCACTCAGCTACCACACGAAACAGTTAAACCTCCACTAATGTGTGCTGACGTCGTACTCTTCAACCCAAACAACGAAAATAAGGAAATTCACGTCACGGCTCTATTGGACACGGAAGCATCTCAATCCTACATCACAAACGATCTGATCGAACAACTCCAACTACAACCTTCGAATCCACAACGAATAACAATGTTTACGCTCGGAACGGAAAAACCGATGTCAATGGAAGCCACTAACCACGAAATCGGCATCCGTTGCACGGACAACACCACACATCTCCTCCATGTCCAAGCACCACCTATACTGACCAGGGAGATAAAGTACGCTTCGATCCTCAAGAAAGAAGAAAACAACCAATACCTCGCCAACAAAATCGCCACGCCGAAACTTCTCATAGGTATGGATTACCTTTGGGACCTTGTTTTTCACGATCAGTTCAGCATATCCTATCTAACGAATAGATACCGCATCTTCGAAACGCGCATCGGCAAAATCGTGGCCGACAACGCCTTTCGGCTCAACACCTTGAATGACGTCGTCTACACCTTCTCCACTTCAATGGCCAATCCCGCTCGCCACTCCGACCTGGTAGAACTCGTAGAACGTTTCTGGTCAAATGAATCTTTAGGAATAGTCGACAATCCCAATCAATCCGATGACGACAAGTGCTTGGAAGACTTTAACAACTCAATCAAGTACAACAAGCAAGAGCGCCGATATTCGGTAAAATTTCCATTCAAAGGTAATCCATCCGAACTACCGACTAACCGCGATCTCGCTTTCTCTCGATTCCTGTCGAATTTGAAAGCGCTTCAAAAGAATCCAGAATACATGACGAAATATCACGAAATCTTTACAGACCAGCTAAAGAGAGGAATAATAGAAGAAATCGATGAAGGCAAATCCGCCAACATTAGTCATTACCTCGCTCACCACGGTGTCATCAGCGGGTCGAAAAAACACACGAAGGTACGCTGTGTTTTCGATGGTTCAGCAAAAAAGAAAGGAGGAATGAGCATCAACGAGATACTCCATAAAGGACCAACATTATTACCGGACCTACTCGGAGTCCTTCGAACAAGAACAATGCCAATAATGGTCTCCAGCGACATTGAAAAAGCCTTCTTGATGCTAGAACTCCAAGAACAGAGCCGAAACTACACTCGTTTTTTCTGGTTGCGAGATCCTACAAAACCAGCAGATAGGTCGAATATAGTCGTCTACAGATTTCGTCGTGTTCTCTTCGGCCTCATATGTTCCCCGTTCCTACTTGCTGCAACCATCCATCACCACCTTGCCAGTACAGGGACGCCACTTACAAGAAAGATACTACGGAACATCTACGTCGACAACGTGTTTTACGGAATATCATCTGTAGACGAAGGAAAACAATACTACAAAGATTTGAAACAACTTTTCCAGGACGCACGAATGAATATCAGAGACTATGTCAGCAACAATCAGGAACTGAACAGATTCATGGAAGAACAAGAAAATTCCAAAGTCGACGAACAATGCAAAATCTTAGGCGTGACGTGGAAAACTACTACGGACGAATTCGAAATACACTTACCAAGATGTATAACAGAAACAACGTGGACAAAAAGGAGAGTGCTACAAAAGGTAGCAAGCACTTACGATCCCTTCGGTTGGATTTCACCAGTCGTACTCGTGGGAAAAATTTTCATCCAAAAATTGTGGACACAAAATATCAGTTGGGATGAATCACTACCGCAACACCTGCTTGAGAAATGGACACAAATCATCGAGTCGTGGACCTTGTCTTCGGTGACCTTTCCACGTTTACTAATACAAGACAACGCGCCCGATGCAAAGTACGACATCCACGTCTTTAGCGATGCGTCACAGTCCGCATACTCCGCCTCTTCTTACTTACTGGAAAAGATCAATGGTCATCCTGAACGAGCAATGCTATTGGTTTCGAAATCACGACTGGCTCCGAAGAAGCCTTTAATGACTATACCAAAACTGGAGCTCTCGGGACTGCTCATCGGCTCCGCTATCTGAAACTCCACTTGGACATCCCAATAGACCGATCTTTCCTATGGTCAGACAGCAGAGTCACACTCTCATGGACACAGTCAGATAAGGATCTCCCCATATTTATACGTAACCGCGTCCGAACAATTCGAGAAAAGGCTCAAGATGCAATCTTCTGTCACATACCAGGCTCATAAAACCCTGCAGACGTCGCAAGCCGGGGATGCACAATAGACGAACTGATTTCCAACAATCTCTGGTGGAATGGACCCAGTTTCCTCCTCGGAGAAGAAAACACGTGGCCAAACGAGAAGATTGGCTCAGATGCCGAAGAACACTCTGCATCCGCTGTATGCTGTACTACACAACAAAAGCCAGAAATTGAACAGACCCAAATGACATCAGTAATGGAATCTGAAAGATTCAGCAAGTGGACCTATATCCTGAGGACACTCGTCACGATCCTCACCTTCATTACCAGACTTTCGACAAAGGCCACTCAACACTTCGGAGCTACGAAGAATGCCTTACGATCCAAGGCAGAAATAATTCTATTCCGAATGGCTCAAATCGAGGACCCACCTTGCAATGATCTGCAACGTCAACTTACACTCTTCAAGTGCGGACGGACACACTTGTTCAGAGTTCGAACAGGAATCCATGAGTCTCTGGAGACAAAAGAACCTATTCTACTCCCACGTAAAAACAACATCACCGAGCTATTCATCCTACACGTCCACGAGCTGAATCACCATTCTGGAACAGAACAAACATTAATCGAGCTCCGAAAATCAGTATGGATACCCAAAGGAAGGTCAACAGTGAAACGCGTCATCAACAACCGCTGCTTCCTTTGCAGACGAAATAATGCGAAACCATTCAAGCTACCGGACTTCCCTCCACATCCAGATTATCGCGTCAACAAACCCAACCATCCCTTCGAAAACTGCGGACTTGACGTCATGGGACCAATAAAGTGCAAATCCAAACATGGAGAGACCAAAAAATGCTGGATCCTACTAATAACTTGTCACACTGTCTAAAACGCTTCATTGCCACGAACGGGTGCCCGACAAGAATAATCTGCATTCAAGACCTTCGCACAAGCACAATCGGATGAACCCATGAACGAGGAAAGACCAGAAGACTTACTGAACTACTGCGCAACCAACAAAATCCAGTTCAAGTTCATACCTGTGTTCAGTCCGTGGCAAAGAGGAGTTTATGAACGAATGATAGGCATTTTCAAGTCCGCCTTCATGCAAGCCACAAGAAATCGGACACTTCCAATGGACGATTTACATACACTAGCAAAGGAATCGGAAGCCATTTGCAACTCAAGACCTCTTACATACGTGAACGACCAAGAAGACTTCTTACCTTTACGCCCAGTTGGTTTCATACGTCCCACAGTTCGCCTATCTTCTCCCCGTCTGCTCAATGAAGACGATGAATGGAGGCCACAATACACAACGAAAGACAATCTGATCAAAGACTGGAGATTCGGACTCCAACTTCTCGAGACCTTTTGGAACAGGTGGCAAGTCGAATACCTGACATCTTTACGCGAGCGACAACAAATTTCTGGCCCCTATCCACGGATCCATCACAACGACAAGCCAGCAAATGGAGAGTACGTTCTCATCCAAGACGACAACAATAAGAGAGGCATGTGGAAAATGGGACAAATATGTGGATCATCCGACGGATATCAGCGTTCAGTTCAAATTCGACTGCCTTCACGACTGATAATAACAAGGCCCATCAACCTTGTCAGCCGCTTCGAAATCACTTCAAATTCAACTACTCAAGAACACACTCCAACTGTGCCCACGAATACTCAGAACGAATCAACGGAAAGAAGAACCCCATCCCCGACCCATCATATGGTCACTCGGTCCAAAGCTCGACGACAACAACTGAGCCTACCCTTATTCATTTCGATCATGACAGCTCTCCCACAGTGCATCATTACGGCCAGCTCTCGTTGTCCTGAAGAACTAACACTTGACAAGAAAATCATTTACGCAACTCCGTGTGTGACAAAGGGAATAGCTGTAGCAGTGTATTCAAAGGAGAACAAACGGCAGATCTGCTGGTTTCCAATTACATGCTCACACGGCGAAACTCGAGCTTCCTTCCACCCATCAAAGAATCTACAACTCTGCGGACGGAAATGCGAATGCCCAAAATGGTCACAATTCTGCTCACACTACAACAACTCTCGCACACAGCAATCAAAGGCGTCGAACATCCCATCTGAGTTTCTTCATTTTAATCCTGACGAGGTCTGCTCCTTCGAGCAATCAACCAAGTGCAGCCAGAAAAAGAAAATTGGAACGTTTAACCAAATCGAACTCTACGATGGCACATTGCTTATGGTACCCCGGCTTCAAGTTTCTGAGAAGGACTATCTGAACTCCGACGACTTCATATGCATCGATTTGGACGGAAGGCTAGTCACTGCAACACATCCCTACCGAGGAACATCAATGTTTTGCGAAAAGCAGCAATGCAATGACGGTGCCGATAAGTTCTGTATGTATGACACACCAGTCGCGCTGTATGACTTCAGCAATACGAGATCCTCGGACATGCTGATCCCTATCAAAGCATGGGGAACGACCATGAGAGAATTCTATCCTCACAACACGGACGCTCACGCTGAGGCTGTTTTCATTTCAGCCAAATGCTCAAAAGGAGGTGTGGAAATAGGATCAGATCGAGAAATCGATAAGATAGAAGCATGCATAAGCTCTTACTGCGTCTTTGCAACCCACCTCTCGAATACCGCACTGTTCTTCCCGACGGAGCTAGTAGTTTTTAAGTACACCATCAAAATCACAGCATGGCAAAATGGACTACACGTTCATCACTCCTCTCTAACTTGTCCCTCGCATCCAATATGCGAAGTTCTCCACTGCAGCCTCTGCATAGAGAAAATCTACAATACTCAATGTTGGACAAACCTTGACATCTTGTTGATCACATCAATATGCATCATCTTGTTATCATGCTACTGGATCTTGAAACCGGTCATCTTTGTCATCAAGAAAACGATGAAGCTACCCCTCCGCCTTCTCAACTTCCTCTTCAACCTTCTAAGAAGGAACAAAAGGGAAACCACGAGAAGAGAAACAAACCCCTCCACCACTCAGTTTCGAACCTACACTCACTGCAAACGACAACACCGTTCACTTCGACACCCCGCTGTCTTCGTTGCCACAGCAATCCTTGTCTACGGGTCATAACAAGGAAACTGCTGTTCAGACGTCATTTCAATAGTCAGTACGACAAAATCCTGTTCAATCATCAACTCGACTGAAACATGCACTTTCAACGAAGGAGCAACCCTAACTCTCCAACCACTGGGTCAGGACGTATGCCTCTCCTTGAGAAACCACAAGGATGAACACATCGGTCTCATTTCTCTTCGCGCAAAGAGAATCCGCCACATCTGTCACAAAAGGATCGAATTTTTCACAAGAGATCACGAACTGAATTCGGAATCCTCGCATAGATGTTACAGAGCGGGTAGTTGTCAACCGGACAAATGCGACAACACCAAATCCTCAGACATCATTCCTGAGTTCAGTTGGAGAGCATCAAATCACCCGGATTTACCTTCTGCACCGCAAGTTGCCAGTGCATAACGTGCGATGGATGTTTCTTCTGCACACCATCATGCTTATTCTACAGGTTGTACGCTAGACCAACGTCAAGCACCATCTACACAGTCTACACGTGTTCTGTGTGGGAACTCACACTAATTGCTGAAGTTACGCTCCTACTTCAAACAGAAACCACTACGCATCCAGTCATTCTTCGCCCAAGACGAACCACACGAATCAACAACATCAGACTGTCACTATTGGGCACGATTTCACCCCAACTGCCCATCCTCACGTCAGCATTCATCACCGATGGCTCAAGAACAGCAATGACGATGAAAGTCCAAGCCAATAACTTGACACCACAAACACCAGCACAACCTCAATATGTTTCCAAAACCGACGCAATCACGTTTCTCTGCCATTTTTCTTGGAGAACGTGCACCTGCTCCACAAGACCGTACCAAGCCACCTGTACTTGCCCGGAAGGAAATATGTCAAAACATCTACAACACAACACCTTGCCATTAATCAGCAAAAACGTCATCATCGAGAAATATGAGGACACCATCGCAGCTCACACACAAGTTGGATCAGCAATCAACGTCCAAGTGAATATGGAGAACGTTAGAATCGTCTCGATACAAAATCAAGGAAAATGTTTCGTAACAGCTTCTAATATCGAAGGATGTTATTCATGCCTAGTTGGAGCCAAAATAACCGTCGTGGGCTATTCCACGGAAGAACAAACAACAGCTGATATCACCTGCAACAAGCAGCACCAAATTGCTACCTGCACGAAAAGAGGAAAACTAGCGAATTGACATTTCACTTCAACTCCCCTAAAGTTTCGACAAGCTGCACCATCTCTTGCTCCGGAGGACAGTCGAGTTTCCATCTAAGCGGTCTCCTCGACTATGTCAACGACGCACAACTTCAAAGAGAGATAGCAGTTAACAGCGAAATGGCCGTCAACAAGCCAAGCGATTCACTAGAAAAAATAGCAGATTGGTTATCCTCTGCCGTAGACAAATTCAATTTCTTCAATCTTAAATTCCTGTTAGTCTGCTGTATCCTTGCTTTGTTTCTGTCCTGTATTACCCCAGTAACGTCTGCATTTCGAGATACTTTTCATTCATCAGTCAAGAAGCAAACCTAATGGGCCCCGGTAGTTTATCTAACCGATAAAATAGTCGCATTCTTTCAATAACTCTCGCTATAGCATGGATTAATCATTCTCTCATTTGTTCATTGATCTGTCTATACGATGAGACATTTTCATCTTAGTCATAGCTCCAGAAGACAGACAAAATTAGACAAATTAGACAGACAAAATTAAATTCTTGGAAGCGTATATATACTCCACATGATTGTTCATATTTGGTTCGCAACAGCCCACGAATAAAGCTTCAAACAAGGAACGACGACGACTAAACTTGTAAAGAGCTTGTAAATGACGGACAGTAAGCAGATTGGCCGATAGTTGCCGATGTCTCCCTTTTTGATGTTGATCTCCCTTTTTATAAAACAACACGGTCTTGCTGGTCTTCCGCTGTTTAGGAACCTTGCATTCCGACAGGTAACGTGTAAAGAGCCTCGCAAGGATGTTGATGAGTACCGGCGGAAGGTTCTTCAGGTGTTCTGGTCTTATTGTGTCGACACCGGGTGCCGCACGATTTCTTACCGACATGATAGCATGTCGTATTTCGGACGGGAGAACCTCTGGAATGACATGTCCGTCTTCCCTCAAATAGTGAAGAGGCAAGTGGGCATGGATGTCGAAGAGATAAGAGTAGAAGTCGTAGATGATTTTCCCCTTCTCGATGCAATGGCTGTCCCCTTCGGGTTCCGAAGAGAAGTCATCCTCGTCTTGCGACTGGCAAAGTCCCGAAGAGCATAGCGGATGCTTTTCCCCGCCTCTGTAGCTTCAGCCAGCACTTCTGCTCTTCTCTCTTTAAGGTCTTCCTCTATCGCCTCTCTGCAAAGCTTTGCGAGCTCGGACGTGAGTTCTTGGTTCCCTGCGGCTCGTGTTGCTCCACGCTGGCGTATCAGCTCAAGAATTTCAAGAGACAGCCACCTTTCCGTGGTTTTAAAACTCTCAGCCTTCTTCGTGCAGACATGAAGGTGTTCAATGAGTCGGTCATATTCCTCGTCGATGTTGTCCATTACGGAATCTTCCCAAAAACCGGCTAGCGTAGCGAAGAGATCCCAGTTAATGATAGTTCTGGGAGTTCGCTTAGTGAACTTAGCGGTTTTCCCTTCTCTCCTTGTGAAGGAAAAACTTTCTCGGAAGAGGCGATGGTCCGATCTGGCAAAACAGTGACGTCCGTCAGGCAGAACCTTTTATTGACAATGATGTGGTCCATTTCATGTCCAGTGACTCCCACGTCCGGCGTAGAGAGGAGGGCTTCTGGAATTGCGAGTTCCCATAGATGGTCTTAGTCGTCATGATGAACTCGGGGAGCCTCTCCCCCTGTTCATTCCATTGTAGGCCGTGGGTCCTGATGTGAAGTTCCTCAGGCGTTGTTCTTGGCTCAACTTTGTCATTTTTCAATACACTATAAATAACAGAAATTGTGTTCGAGTTCAGTGAGTTGATCGTCCACCCTGATTCCCTTTGAAGGTCCCAAGAAGACCCTCTTCTGCTTTCATTTGTCAAGGTGGAGTTCCAGTCCGAAGATTGCACCTATCTTTACACAAGGTTCAAAAAATGTCGGAACTCTGCGCTGGTTGGAGCGAACATTACTGCATAGTTGGCGCACTTGAGACCAGTCAAAATGAGCAGTTGGTCAAAGTCACAATTTTTTGGAGTGTTTTTGGAACCCAATACTATCTAGCTGACGAACAAGTTTCTATATTTTCAAGCATAATTTATCCAGCCAGTTTACTTGGCTCTGACCTAACCACATAAATTGTTAGAAATGTTTTTTTTTGCTATTCTATACATGTGCTATGTTTCGGTCGTGGTCAATATTCGCACTCGAACTTCAAGTAAAATAAATGGGAACTAGAGGAACATTTTCAAAATCTTCATTTTTCATGTTAAACCGTGGCAGAACTTTTTTTGCAACAAAAATAATAGTGGAAATAATAGTGTCGTGTACGGAATCCGTGTAACCAGCGAACAAACATAATGACCATTTTCCCGATTTCAAATCCAAAGATCTACCAATGAGACCAAGCTTGTAGAACGGAGGTTGAAAAAAGGAGTGGAGAACACATTTCTAACCAAGTTGCTTGTACTTTTTTTTTCAGATTTTCGACAACATGTAACGCGAAGAAAAGGATGGTGGAACTCACTTTTGATAGAATTGAATGCATCTATTACTATATTTACTGAACACCGAATATGTTAAACCGAGTTGGCATAACACGTCTACGTAATGTAAGGTCTTCGTTCATTTAATTCCTTCATCGAATAAAAAGTCGAAAGTGTATTGTGCTTGCCCGGTCTAACAACTGTTTTCTAAATTTTCATCGCACCTACCTCCATTTGCGAGAGTAGCGGCCAGAACAGCAAGCGTACCACAATTAGTCTCTAGCGAGCAAAGTTGAATATACAGATCCAACTCTTCTCGGATGTTCTAGAATGGCGTGAGATATGAGTAGTTTCTCCGAGGTTTTTTCTCCGAGGATGAGTAGGTTTGTGATACGCATCCCGTATAGCACATTCCCAGGCTATGTGCAGAAACCCACTCAACACGCACTGTTAAGATTGCATTGTTCATCAAGATGAACCAAAATTCTCCCTCCCCAAACTTCTTTCTACACATCCAATGAATGCTAAAGTTTTTTTGGCCATTGAATGTCGCTCCGAGTCTAGGTCCAACTTTGCGCTGGGGCTTTTGCAAATTTTGTCTGCTGCGGAGGTTGCGCTGCTGGCGGCGATTCGCATTTCGCACCTGAAGACCTCTAGAGGATGAGCTATGTAAGGTTCATTTGTCTAAACTGTCTAGTCTAGCTTTCTGTCTAGTCTGGTGGTCTCTTCACAATATTTTTCTCTTCACCTTACTTCCGGATGGAAAACAGGGTTTTTTATGTAGTAGGAAAGACGGCCTGCTCAATCTCTTCCAGAGAGTAACCTAAAACAGTTGCATTACAGCAATGTCTAATTATCAGCAATTATTTTATTTGTCTGTTTACGTCGCATTATCAAAACCAATATGTTCTCCTCCACCTAAATTTCGGTATTCGATACATTCGGTATATAAGAACGAAATCGAAACGATCCGCCATACTCATGTCTTTTTGATTAACGACGTACCAATGATTGCTGCAGAGTTGATAATTTAATTGTGTGGTTTGCCTAAGAACATAAAAATGTAGAAACAGATTATCAACTGCATTTATCTTGTAGTAACTAGGGGTTACTGAAAAGAACCATTACTATCAAGACATATTTCGATGCAAAAGTGCACCATTTCAGCACCCAAATCCGAAGCCACAATGCAGTAGTTAAATGCCTGAGCTCTCGTTGTTTGTATAATTGGCAACATCAAAATCACTAGGCATCCCAACTTTGTAAAAATTTGCACTTTGGATGCAAAAATCGTATTTGTAATCCCCATAGATACTCTCTGTCCATCGATTGTGCAAATAGACAAATCCCACAAGAGAGAATTTTGGTGCGCCAACTGCGAATTATAAGTGGCTACTGTTCCTTCGTGCATGCTCGGTGCCATCTAAATCTGCTTAAACGGCCGCGCGGGCGGTAGCGTCACGGCGCGCTGGCCCGCTGCCACTTCTGCCAAATCTGCGGCCCTTCATAAGCGTGAGGACCTTTAGTGTTAAAAGACATTCGTAGCTATCCGACCTGAGGTGAAAGGTGAAAATGATAACTTTTACCTTCGCTATATCTGCTACATTGCGTATTCTAGCTTTAAATGTCTGCTAGCTAAGGTAAGTTATCCTTAGATAAATATTCTATGTTGTGACTTCTTTCTCACTCAAGTAGTCTTTATTGCTAGCATGGAGTTGTTTTTGACAGGAACGTTAATGATTCTTGGCTTCTACAACTCACGGCTGGCACAATCCTCTCTGTTAACGCATTCTTTATGTAGTTGAAAATTGGATTTCTTTTACGAGCTGTAGCCATATGTCCCACACATTTTCACTGATGTTTATCTCTCCCCTTTAGAGATTGCATTCCACCTTACTCTCTTTCTTCGCTGTTGAAATCATTCCATTTCTCCTTTGAACTGAACAGTATTGCTTTCAAATAATCGCTTTTAATTATTGACTAGTCCAATGTACGGTTTTCGGGATAAACCAAGGATGAAACACAAACGGTTTCTTTTCTCAAAGGAATATCCTATTTCCGAGTAGATAGCTTTCGTATATCTCCAAAGATTTCAGAACCCTCAAACCGGTTTAGGTATCTCACCCGTGTAAAGTGGGATGGTGTCGTGCTTTTACTTGTGAGAACCCGCATTTCATCCACATGTGAGTAATCGTGCTCTACGCAAAACTGTAGCAGAAAGCAGGCGGAAGGTTCAGAAGTGCAGAAAAAAACTAATGGAGATCAAATACATAAGATTTCGAAGAAAAATTAAATCCAGTCCAGAACTGCTGCGTTACAAAACAGAAATCAGTAATGAGGTGAACCAATGAAGTGCTTATAACTGCCAAAAAAAAAACGAATTAACTGAATTTCACCACTAATAAATATTTCAAGAAAGGACAATGCACTTGCTACCGGTAAGGATGGATCGGATATAAATTTGGTACTCCTTTATCATGTCTTCCTGTTAATTTTCGGTCTGCTCGAACCCACAACAACAGAGATGTCATTTTTGTTGGAAGTCATTTTTGTTTGGACTATTCATTCAGTTGAACACACGTTAGATGTTGTTGTTTTTCCTACATAACATTCTATGCTTCTCAGCTCGGCAACAAATCCCTCTTATATTGGCTTTCCAGCCTATCCACATACACATAGCTGAGGCTTCCGGAAATGTTCGTCTTGTTGAGCATAATTGGAAAATCAGAGGTTTAGTAATTTATCACATAAACACACATAATCTCCTTGAGATTTGTGAACAAATTCGCTGGTGGGGCTTTCCTTCATGAAGAAGTAGGTGTTTCAACAAGAAGTTCTCGCACATTTGTAATATACAAGATACTGTTAAGGAATGAAACAAGGTGTTTGGAAGTAACAAAGAATAAAGAACAGTAGAATATAATAGCGCATCTATATGATTTCTCTTCTAGTTAAAACTGCGTACTGAATTGTTGTTGGCCAATTGTATCACTTCACTTTCATTGGATCAACTAGATTGGAAGATAGGATTTATACATTCTTCCGCCTCATAAACATGATCCCCAGAAAAAAGTAACAAGAACGACACAATAAATGATCTATCGCTTGTTATTACCTATTGTTACCTATTGCAACTTCTCCTCATCATTCAACCACCTTATTGGAGTTATTTTTTAAAACAAAAATCGTTGTGTCTGAGTTGATTTTGTCCTCCCCCCCCCTTTTGTCATACATTCAACTGTATCTTCGACGCTGGAGGGTAACGACCTCTTCCCACCGTTGGACTGGCTTAGGAATGCATCTCTGATAGAAATCTTTGGATTTTGGGATCCAGGACGTTGTCGCCTCTTATACGTTATACCGAGTCAGCTTCAGCAAAACGTCTGCCCCAAATCAAGATGAAACGGAGAATATCTCGAGAAAGGTCATTCTTGTTATTGTAGTACTCTATTTCGATATGAAGTCTGTGTGGAACTAATTCCATTAAAAAGATGAAAACGAACAAGAGAGAAACATTGAGGAACACAAGTGCTCAGTAACAGTTTATTTCGTTTTACTAGAGTTAGTTTAACTGATAATGAAAATTGCGTTCGAGAAAGTGTGCAGAACTCAAAGGATAAAGTGCTTAGCAGAAATTAAAAAATTCGTCTCACTCATAGAGCTCTTCGAAGGCTTGCACTGCTAAAGATTGCTTGATTTAATCGCATCAGATGTTTCTGTTCAATGTCTGTTTTCAAAGGGAGTCGCAGCGCTTTCCTGACGATTGGGAATTCCACACTGTTTTTGCCAGACTGCTGATGTAAAAGTCGATGTCGGATTTCATACAACTTTCTTGTCATGTCGGAAATGTGACTTTCTTTTGTTACTTAGGATGTGTTATCAAATCCGTCATATATAAAGCATTAATTTGAACCATTTTACAAAGAATGATGGTTTCCCTAGAAATCAACCAACCCGCTGAACAAGCTGGTTTTCGACTCAACTTTTCCACGCTAGATCAAATTCACGTAATTAACCAATTGATAGAGAAGAGCCTTGAGTATGATTTTCCACTGAACATAGGTTTCGTTGACTACTCGAAAGCTCGAACATGAGATGATCTGGACATCGCTATACCGAAAAGGAGTTCGTCCAAAGATAATTCGTCTTTTGTCGAACATCTACACATCTGCTGCTGTAACATTCGAAGTAGGCCGCCTAGTTAATGTTAACACTTAACGAGGTGTTTAACAAGGAGTCCTTATCTCTTCTGCTCTCTTCACTGCCGCTCTGGAAGACGTCTTCCGTAGCTTAGACTGGAGGAATAGAATAATCAACATAAGTGGGGTCCGCTTAAATCATCTTAGGTACGCTGATGATGCAGTTCTCTTCGTGCACAAACAACAATAACTCCGGTTAATGCTTCAGGAAAGCGACAAAAGCCAAATTGTGGGAGTGAGAATGAATTATTCTAAGACAACTGTCACGACAAATTCTGAAGAAATAACTATCTTCACTGATGGATCTCCTATCCATTATTGCAGCAACTCTGTTTATGTTGGTCAGTGCTAATTTTTTGGTAGGAGTCTAACAACGTAGCTAACGATTCCGTGCATATTTCACAAACTGCAGATTTCCAATGAAGTTCAAGCGTCGACTTTATATAAAATGCGTGGAACCTTCTCTTCGTTACGGCAGTGGAACTTCAGCTACAAGAAGCAAGGATCTCAAAGCGCTACACAGCCCAACGGAAAATGATGAGAAAAATGCGTAGTATTACTGCATCGTACGAATATCTGGTTGAAAATGCTGCAAAACTCAAAGATATCAAGGCTAGAGCGATTGAAAGAAAATGGACGGGGCCAGAAAGATGTGTGTTGCAAACGACAACAGATGAACGAAGATGACTACGAATTGCAACCATGAATTTGGAAGCGACAAGTTGGTCCACCAAAAACAAAATGGAGAAACTACTGACTTACTTTGGGATATCTAATTTATAGAGGAACTGTAAATGGGAAGATCTCCAAAGAATACATTTCGTGTTTCATAACGACTCCCTCGAGACACGTCCGAATTCCCGTATATCCATGAATTTTACGGCTCTGGCGAAATTTTCCATATATTCGCTAAGTGATGGTCATGAATTGTTGAGTTTCTTATTTTTATTGTTCAAATTTCACTGTCACTGTTTATGTGCTTCATATGAGTGACGCACGTTGGTCCTACTTTGCGGCGAAATACAAGTTACGCCGTAGAATAGTGTCTCAAACGAAATTCGTAACGAACATGTACATATATATAAAAAAAAAATATATATATATATATATATATATATATATATATATATATATATATATATTATATATATATATATATATATATTATATATATATATATATGCTTGCTTGTATATATGTGTGTATAATATATATTCTCATTCAATTTTTCTTTCTTTTTTTTCAATTTTTCTATTCTTCTCAACTGGTTCGAAACTAAGTTTCTTTAAATCTAATCCACTTTAATCGTATTCTATTCCAACTGTTAATCACTTTTTTTCTCGATCATTTTCATATGTAGTAAGATTCACGCGAGAGGAATTCTCGATGCCAGAATCCGACTTCGAACTGTTGTTCCAACAGGAGTTTTAAGATTTTATCTGACATTTTATCAGATGCTGATCCATTCAGGAATTTACTGAGTGGGCTAAGAGGCATAGCGATTAATTTGTCTGCATAGTAGGTTTTGCCGTTATGTAGCAGTCAACCCGGCAACGTATTCATCTAGTAGTGCAGTTGTTTTTCAGGTAACGTAGTGCTTTATCGCAGTCTGGACCAGACCAGATAAACACTCTTATTGTGAATATAAAACGTAAATGCAGACAGTGGTGCTCGAAACTCTTATAAATCGTTAAGGAAGCTGAATTCGCTCAGACACGCACTCGCGCATCAAGCATTTATGTATTCAGATAACGAGTGAATGCGTCAAAAAACCGAAAGTTTCTAATTCCAGTTAAAGTAATTCTTCGACTACAACTGCAAAGCAGACCGTTGATATTAGCACTATCAGTTTAACCGATTCTACGGACACTATCAACAGTACGCAACCCGTAGGTAGAAGAGCTGTAGGCTAACAGTAGTACAGTGAGCGAATGTAACAGCAATTTTATATAAGTGCTTCTCAACTGGTTCAAAACTAAGTTTCTTTAAATACAATCCACTTTAATCGTTTAATCTACTCAAATATCAAATCGATTGCTAAGATTGAAACAAATATTTTCAACGCTTATATCATATCCAATGGAATTGATGTGGAACTTTGATGGAAGTACTGCCTATTTTCGACTGTCTTTGAATACATCTACATTTGACAACGCAACACTACGTACCACAACAACGAGTCAAACTAGTTTTTTGTAAGGAACTGACGGTCCTCCCCGTAGATCAAAACCTGCAGAGATATGTGGAGCTAGACAGTTTAGATCTTGCGAGTGCATAGATGCTCCTTGACCCGAACACACAATGGGCGTCCCATTTCCCCTGTATAATCGTCACGTCACAACCTGCACGTGATAGAATACGCCACTACACACTCCTGATACCATTCAATCACCCTCTCTGTCATACGGCAAATCACGCAGCTGGGTGTTATGCAGAGTCGGTCATACGCGCGATTACGTAGCCGATCGCAGCCGAATAAGTGCCTGCAGAAAAGGCTGTCGGTAGGACAGACCAGGCATATCTTAGGCTAGCTGTGATCACTAAGCCACGTCTATCCATCACCACGTCACTGAGGTCATATGCCGTGTGTGTATGGCAATTAAGTGATAGAGTTGACTCCAAGGAAGGAACGAAGAACGAATAGCTAACAACGTAGCAAGTGGAAAAAAAAACGTAGAAATTGAAAATGCTAAAAATGAAGAGCGTATAAGACTTGTACAGGAAAAAAACAAAATCAGAAAAAATAAATGAAGCTGAAAATTGAAAACGTTCGAAAATAAAAATTAGATAGTGTAGAAACGAGAACCTGGTCTTTGAAAGACGTAAATTAGTAATTGAAAAAACTATATAGAAGATATAGATGTTTGTTTGTATTTATACAGACCAGTTAATCCACGTAAGATATTGCAATAGTTTGTAAAAGTTTCGATTAGTTTGTTTTACATAAATAAAACACTATTATTTTCTACTTCTGCCATTTCGTGTGCAATCATTCGATGTATCGCTATACGTAAGCGATCGATAGCCCGTACAGAAGCAATGCCAGAGATAACGTGCTCTCGCCAGGCATGTTTCGCACCTCATTAGACGATGTGATGGGCGGGCATAAGGCAAACGCTGCGCAATGTTCTGCTGGCGCTATTAAGTGCTGCGTAGAGCAATTAACGACAGCCGTTCCCAGTCGTTTCCCCTAAGGATAGGTTGTCGCGGAGGCTGCAGGCACCTAACGATACGTACCCAGTACCAGCTGACACTTAAGGTTCGCTGGAGACATTTCCACAACTCTCACGTCGTTCTATGGACAAACAACTGTAGGCTTTCGTAGCAGCTCCATACCGCTCTGCTCATATCATCAGATATGAGCGGTAAGCAGAACGGAATTTTTTCTGTCCATCCACTACGCTGGATGTTTGAGAAGGTTGTCGTGCATCTCGTGCAACGTCTTCAGCCGGGAACCCACTGGATACGGCCATCTTACCTTTGCCAGATTTAAACTGTTTAAAAATGGTTGTTTAAAGGTTGGCTGTTTATAAATATCAATACCAATCTTGGCTACAGCTCAAGCAAGTTAATAAAAAGCTACGTTTGATGGAAGTACTCCATAGGCAGTCAAAGGCAGCATATCACGAAATTGGCGGCACCGGGATCTCTCCATTATCAGAGGCTGCAGTTCAGCCACGAATTCCACCCCCTAATCCAGAAAAAGGCGTGAAAATGGTCTTGCGAGCGCTGGTCTTCCTACTTCGCAAGTTGTAGAGTAATACTGTCGTCATTCAACGTCTGCGATCCAACTAATGTATTCAAATAAACAGTAGACGCATCGCAACCTGCACAATCGCAGATGCGTTGCGCATTGCCATCTCTTATCATAACGAGTAGCACCGCTTAGGACACCGGTGGGCACACCGCGATAGAGATGAGAGATGAGAGACAGAGTGCGATGCCGGACTTTCTGCTGATCTCCGATCCCTCTTCATAGCCACTTCGATTGTTGTGTTCGGTTGCTCAAGGTCCCTCGTTTACAGGACCAGTGCATTCATTCTGGCCGTATTCTTCAGCATCTTTGCATTATTGCTTCTAATACTTCTTAGCCATCTTTCAATGTGTTAGTGAATTCTTCTTTCTCTGTTACTCCTGCATGTTTGCCTGATAACTAATCTTCCTTCTTCAAACGCTAGAGATTATTCACAAGTTCCACAAATAACAATAGCAAAGTCTCAAAACATTGCAGTTCTCATCGCATAGCCAGACACAACCATTTCTTCTATCACTACTCAAGGAGGAATGTGTAGTTGGGAGGGGGGACACACTCAATTGCGCTCTTATTTCTGAACAACTCAGTAATTCGGGCCCTAAAATAAGCATATCTATAACAATTAAGCTAAAACTACTAAGAAAAAAGGAAGATAAAGTTTCCAGAAATAAGAGCGCGGTTGAGTTTCGCTCACTACCCCTCCCTCCTCTCAACTACAATTTTACATAACTCAACAAGCTAGGTAGCATTAATGGATTTCTCTTCACAAGGAAACCCGATTCAGAAATAGAAGCTCTTAAGAATGTGGAAACAACAACACACCGGTATTTTTAAACAAGACAACGTTTCCTACTTACTCGTTGCTTAAATAAATGAAATGTTGGATGGAAGCTCAGAAACCAGATGATGAAGGATGAAGTTATGCGCAGTTTTCGTCATCAGCTTCCGAAACTCGCTGCAGCTTGATCGTAGGCAACGTTCTTCGTACACCATTGCACACTGAAAACTGTTTACAGTATCTCACACTTGTATGAAGAAGAGGCAGAAAAGAAAGAACATTAAACTCAGCTACTCCATTATCTCAAAATGTTCTATTCCAACCACGTTAATAATATTCGACTTTCAATAAACCTCGGCAAAGCAAGATGTCGTATTGATATTTAGTAAGCTGTGTACGAGGTTATTAAATAATTTTATTGGCTAATATTTCGGCAAAATCGCTTTCTTCAGAGCCTGAAACGGTCAATTCAATTCACAGCCTAAACGACGCTCTCTACAACTAAATAGACAAACTCAGAGCCTAATTTTTCAAACACTGATGTTGCGACTGCTCAGCTTGGACCGGAGACACCTAGCAGGAACCCCAGACTTATCGATCACAAGAGTAAATGGTTCGTCATCAGCTCATTCACATCAGAATAGCAATCCGAGATCTGCATGGCGCGAGTTTCCGTGTTATCCACATTCGCTCTTACGGTTCATTTTAGGGTTTTTGGCTTGGATCCAGAATGTCTCCAGCGCTTTTCGAGCCATTATTTTAGATTCGTACGTTGAGATCTGAATCCCGGCTTCAAAATTGGCTATGTCGTCTTTTGTGTACCTTAGTGCCTAAAGGTGTCCATTCCTGTAATTCTTTCCATTTAGGTGCTTCTTGACGCCAATATATAGCGGTCGCGCGGTTTCACCAACATACTCTTCGCTATAACTCAAGAAATCAGACTAAGAATCCATATAAATTCATGGTTCTTATATATTTTTTTATATTTATATATTTTTTTATTATATCATATTATTATTTTCTAATATCTTTTTTGGCAATTCGAACATAATACATCGACGATTGTTTTGTCATGTGCGCCACCCAAAGGAAGATGAACAAATGTTTTGACTTTTTGAACCGCCACTCCGACTACAAGAAACTCGCTAAGAAGAAACCAGAGGGAAATTGTCGTCCTTTTTAAACGTCCAGGATGGCATCTCGAACGGTACTTACGAAACGAAATAGTATCGAAAGCCTAGTAACAAGAACATCTTGGTTCACTTTCTCTCTTCTCATCCATCTCGAATGAAAAAAAGCTGTGATTAAAGGCATCACTCCACGAATCTGAGGTGGTGCGGATTTTAGGTAGAGTATTCGTATACGGGATAGTAGATTATGGAGAGGGGTGATTCCATCCATTTCTTCTTAATTGCCGTAAAAAACGGCCCGGAAGATACGGCTTCGGTCGTTCTGGCGCACTATTTTCTACAAGGAGTTCGACTAGAGAGCGCCAGCCTTGTGCGGCGCCGTATCTTTCGGGCCGTTTTCTACTACAATTAGGAAGAAATGGACGGAATCACCCTCCTCTCCATAATCTACTACCCGTTAGAAGAATACACCTGAAATCCGTGCCACCTCAGATTCGTGGGGTGATGCCTTTAAAGTATAGGCATAATCCACCTGAAACCTGCAACACCCCACGGATCTGGGGTGGTACGGGTTTCAGGTGGATTATGCCTATACGGGGTCGTAGATTGTGGAGAGAGGGTGATTCCCTTCATTTCTCTCAGTAGAAACGGACGACCCCGGAATGCCGCTTCCTATGACGGCTTCTGTTGCAATGCGCATCGTTTGTGCCCCGCCTGCGATTCGTCGAAAACCCATTCGCGCGAATCGCAGGCGGGGATGAATGCACTGATACAGGAGGAGATGAACGGAATCACCCTCTTTTCCACAATCTACGACCCCGTATAGGCATAACCCACATGAAATCTGTATCACCCAAAATTCGTGGGATGATGCCTTTAACAACATGTTCTGCACGGCAAAAATCATTTGTAGTGGACCTGAGAAGAGAAAAGTTAACTTTCGTTTGCGAAATTGCTGTTTCCAGTGGTTATGAAGTCCGGACTTCTGAAAGAAGACGAAACCGGAATGTACGAGCACGACAGTTGGAAATCTCCACCACAGATAAGATACCTCCGGATACGCCAGCTAGTTCGGAATCGCTTGTACGAGAGATACATCGAACTGTATTATTTGTTCCATAGGTAGACCAGGAGACTGCTTGAGATCCGGCGTAATATACCTTGCACGAGCTGTGGTAACCAGTATGTTGGTGAAGCGGCGCGACCGCTATATATTCGCATCAAGAAGCACGTAAACGGAAAGAATATGTTACGAGATTGGACACCTTTAGGCACCAAACAACACAAAAACACGACGAAGCCAATTTTGAAATCGGGATTCAGATCTCGGCGCACGAATCTAAAACATTGGCTCGAAAAGTGCTGGAGGCATTTTTGGTTAAATCCAAAAACCCTAAAATGAGCCGCAGAGGTGAGTGTCGATAACACGGGAACTCGCACCATGCAGATCTCGGATTCTATTCTATTACAAGGCAAACAGTCGCTACGTCAGTGGTTGAAAACGTACGCTCAGAGTTTGTCTATTTAGTAGTGGAGAGATTTGGTCGTTCAGACTGTGAACTGACCATTTCGAAAAAAAAGTCCATAGAGCACAAAGATCGTTCTTAAATGTCAAATTAGGATTGCGGAAAAGCTATCTCTCAGACCATTTTTGGTTCTTTTTTACGTTAAAAGTATCACATGATGTGACTTAGCTATTCACTTCCAGCAAGTCTGTTTGGAGAGTTCGAGTTAAAGCATTTCCAGCTTCAGCTCTATCTTCCTTTTTTCTCTTAGTAACTTTAACCCACATGCCATTGATCCCCTAAACCTTATGCTTGGGTTTTAGGATCCCGACCGACTCAGCTATTCCCTTCCAGTGGCGACCTCTCGATTGATGAACTATCGTCTTCTCAAATAGAAAATCCATTTGTCACTTGAGAATGGTTTTTGGGCTCTATGAACATTTTTTCGCTCAAAAGTACAGTTCGACATGAACAATGTTAATCCCTCCTTCCATTACTATTTGTCCATGAATTGTTATTGCATTTACTTGTATGAATCGAATAAGGCCACCCCTTAAAGAAGTCCTCATAGATCACTAATGAAATACTGACAACTTAGAGCGGCAACTGAGTGCTTCTGACCTTTGTCCATGACTTCACTCTCGTTGATGAGCATCACACCAATACTGCTGTTTAGCTCGTCCTCACCGGAAGACTCGTCAGCCTGACCATTTAATCTGAAAAGTGGCCCTCCAAAGCTCGCAACATTCGAAAAGGGCTGGGACTCATGAAAAATCAACCCCACTGGCCACGGACGGTTAGTTTCGTGAACAGCGATACTTCTCAATAAATTACGCCAGCTAACGCGGTGCAACTGGCTTGCTGCAGTAAATCCACGCCATGTCATTGCTATTGCAGTAAACAAAAATGAACTATTATCCGTTTAATCGGTTCACGAATAATTAATTGATGCCGTTAATAGTTTGGTCAGGATGTTGTGTCAGCAAGGAGAGCGCTTATGGCCATCATTTTAGTTCACGATTCCCAGCCCAAGACGAAGTTCGTAGCAAAATATAGGCAAAGTGCAAAAGAACATCGATTTTCATACAGTGTCGTGGCGGGTCGATGAAAGAAAGCACACATCAAGAACAACTCTGTTTGTTGAAATTGAGAGAAATGATAATGAAAGCGGGCAAAGCAGAAATTACAAAACATCTATTCTACTGAATATTTGTTAAAGCACGTACAAAGGATCTTTTCCAGGAACTGTATGTCTTTTAGGGTAGTGGTGGTGTGGAGAGGGACTGGAAACTCTTTCGCTGCTAAAAATTGGCAACATCCTTGGATCCCGTGCAACAAGGAAACGTTTAGAAACAATAAAACATACTCGAAACCGTTTTCGCTTGCAGGCCCGTCGATTGAAATACTGTTCCTTTGTCCGCGAGCATGCTGCTTGAGTAGAAAACGAACACAGTCTTCATGATGGAACGCTCGTGCGTCGTCGAGTGGTGTTCGTCCCCATCTGAAAACAGTACTGCATCTAAAGTGAGAAGCAAAGTTGTTAGGGTCAGGTCAAAACGACATGAAGCTCGGTGTAGTTACGTAGGCGACTGCGCTCGAAGCGGCGGTGAAGCTAGCGATTGGGATCGAGGACTGCAACGATGAATGGTGTTAGCAAAGGTCAATTGTTCAGTTAAAAAATTTTGCATTCTTAAAATATTCCATACTCAGGAAAGGGCGGGGTTACTGGCGAAATGTGCATTCCCTAAAACATCATTGTAATTTCTTTTGTTTCGATGTTGCGGATTTCTATGACCTTTTCACCCTCTTCATGAGAATACGAGCCGCACTCCTTTGCCACTCAAACTGTTAGATGAACCCCCAGAATAAACTGGGCTCTCCAGAGTGGAGATGAGGTGCTGTTTCGAAAACAAATATTCTAAGCGCCGTTGTGAGCTATAGTGAGCCTCAGAGATTTTTCCAGGAGACCGCATCCAATTCGAAGAGAGCACATATTACATATAGTCTCCGCAAGATTGCAACAGTGATACGATAGACAGGAAAGATATTTCGTTTCACAATAAAAACTTTAGAAGGTGAAAATAGTTAGCACTGGTATTGGTAAAATGCAGTTGGGAGGAGGGGCGGAGGAGCGGCATTCAGTGGGACCCTTGTTTCTCGAAGTAAGTAATCAAATCAATCGGGGCCCTAAGGCCTAAGCATTAGTCTTAGAGGATCTATGACATGTAAACTAAAGTAACTAAGAGAAAAAAAGTTAGAGCGTTGGGAAATAAGGGCGCTACTGAGTGCCTCCGCCAACTATATTTTCCCGTGGACAGTATAGTACATTAAAACATTTCTTCTTACAGTCTATTCCTTGAAGTACAATATCAGATCTCCTAAGTCAGACCCTTACAAGAAAAGCACCTAATGTTAGGGAGGGCTTCATGAATAAAACCGGGAAATAGCTTAAGATCAGAAAGTACCTATCACGCGGCTGGTGGTTCACTTTCGCCACGTTCACGAAGAATTTAACTAAATGAATGTGTCCTTCTGCAGCGGCAACGTGAAGAGCAGTCCTTCCATCGTAATCAGCCATTTCAAGATTGGTTCCTTGCAGGTACATCCTGTAATGAACCAAATGTTTTTGGTGAGAGAAGACTACGTATGAAACACAAAAGATATTGAAAAGACGGATTTTTTTAAAGAATGTTATCAAGGGACTCTAAAGTAACAGAAAGCAAAATAGATCACCGTCGCACAGCGTCGAAGTCGCCATGTTTAGCAGCAAAAAGAAGAGAGACGACAAGTTCTGTATCGCGATTGCCAATCCGTCGGCGGGGATCATGTTTCTTTGAATCCGCATGCAGCAAACTGTCGTAGTTATGGAAGTTGAAAGTGTCAATAAGTTTCTAAATAGTGTTCTATTCTTCATTACCTTCGTATTTTCTCGTCTAATTTTTTTTATCAATTGCATCTGCGGGCGTACCTGACAAAATGCGACTCCTTTAGTCGAGTTGCCCATCCTATCCAAAGGTGGTGCAAAAAGAGCGATTCCCATTAGATTTGGCACAACTACAATCATCACTCCTGAGACTCCAGACTTTGCCGGCAGACCCACCTGCAAGGTGTTTTCCATTGCAGATAGAAACACTTTAAAAAAAATGTTATACCTGGAATGCAAATTTTCCTGAAAAATCGTACATTCCACAAGAATACATCAGTGAAAGAACATCTCTACAAGGGCGAGGCTGGATACACAATTCATCGGTGAGGGGACATACACCTTAAAAACCTTTGACATGTATTCTATTTAGCAGGTATTCGGTTTAACAGCACCACGAGAAAAAAAAAATGTACATTTTTGTTAATTTTCTCCACCTTATCTAAGCAGCTCAAATCGCTAGAAATATGGCGCATGTTGAAGCAAATTCATGAGTCATTTAACGAAAAGAAGTTGAATCACAAACCTTTTAACCACGATGCGGATTTTAGGTAGAATATTCGTATACGGGATAGTAGATTATGGAGAGGGATGTGGTTCCATACAATTCTTCCAAAGTGCAGTAAAAAACGGCCCGGAAGACGTGGCGCCGCACAGGGCTGGCGCGCTCCAATCGAACTCCTTGTAGAAAATAGTGCGCCGGAACGCTCGAAGCCGTATGTTCCGGCCCGTTTTCTACGGCAATTAAGAAAAATGGACGGAATCACCCTTCTCGCCATAGTCGACGACCCCATATACAAATACTCCACCGGAAACCTGTACTACTCCAGATTCGTGGGGTGATGTCTTTAAATCATCGTAACCCAATGCAGATATATTAGAGTCAAAACGATATGAACGGTGCAGTTGCGCAGGCGCCTGCGCTCGAAGGGGGGCGGAGGTTGCGGACAACTGTTCGAATCGAGGTGGGACCATCGCGAACTGCAGCGAAGGCTAATGCGAGCGAGGGTCCCACCACGATCTCAACCGCTACGCCCCACGGCCCCACTCGGGCGCAGCCGCTGATGCAACGCACCGCGCTTCATTTCACGTTTTGTGTGTCCATGTTTTGACCCGACTATATAAATTGTAGTTAGCCTTGTCAGATCCGGTCGCGCAACATCAGTTCTCATCTGAATGACAGATAAGGCCGGGTTGACTTGTTAGAAACAACCAGGTGCATTTTGTTGTTCAAAATAGAAGTTTATACAGCAACAATAGAAGAACTACAATTGCAGGTGCTAGAACCTCAAGTACCTGATGAAACATGGAGATAAAGCTAAGTTTGTCGCTCTGGACACTTTCTAAATTTAAGTTTCTAGATGAAGGTTGGTTTAGTACACAAAATGTTCGTAGTACTTTTATGCATTCTGTGCGTACCTCCGTTCGCCAAAGTGGCGGCCATTACGGCCGCAGTTTCGCAGGTAATTTCTAACGAACACAGTTGGAAATAAAGGTCCAGTTCTTCGCGAAGGCCCTGAAGTACACTTCAGTATCAGTGAGAAATTAAGTGGCATACTGGCACAAAGTCAAAGAAAAAAAAGCCTCATTTAAGCGGCGGTGTTCACCGCAACCCTATATCATTATTCCAGGAATTGGGAACTAGTCCACGACCTTTTTGCCACAAATATTAATGGGGAAGTCTTGCACCAAAAATTGCAAATAAAAAGAACTTCGGAATTTTACAGGAATGAATTTAATACTCTAGCAGGAGCTTGTAGAATATTCCCGGAGCTTTTCATACGTGAGTACATAAGGGTGTGCTTGTGCACTTTGGTTATTTGGCAAAACATGACGAGTGAACAACAAATTCGGTGCGTTGTTTCGGGCACTCGTAAAGAATTGCAGAGTTTAGCTGCTATTGTAAAACAACGCAAGAAATCCTCACAAGGTCAAACTGAGCACCACTACTTAGCTGACATAAAAAGGAATACAAAGCAATTGATTTTGGATGTCGAATGATCCTAGGGATCTCTTTAAAAAAAGCGTCAGGTAAGCAGTAGTAGGTTTGGACATGTGTTTGCCTCTCCTCACAATTTCAATACGCCGATCGTAACTACGAAAAGATGGACAAATAGAACACACCTGTGTACCAGGAGGAAAGCATTTGTTCTCCTTCATATAGTAGGACAAGGCATAGTTCCGATCAGCAGTGTCTCTTTCAGAGAGAAACCTACAAAAACATACAAATGATGATTCGCACACAAAGAGCAGCGCTAATCGCTCATCCCTTAATTTTTTAAGGAAGCGCATCGCGGAACTGACGGTGTTGAGGTCTTTGTGCGCAAAGATAGCGTTTGAGGTGTAGACTACGATTATGAGCATGACCCCGCTCAATTCCTCATATTCCTTCTGTAAAACGCTGTAAGAAAAGGCGTTTGGTCCTACGAGACACATGAAAACGAACCACCCTCGTGCACGCACCACTTGCGCCAGCGAGCGATCGAGAATCAATGAGGTCTCCTCAGCCTATTCGTGCAAAGCCAACGAGTAAGCTGCTGAAGGAGCCGGAGCATGTACAAGGGTGGCGCGCTTTAGGATACGTCGTGGGAAATAAGGCGATTCTCTCGCGCTTTCTCGGGACAATTAGAGGGAATAGAGCGGAGCCACACTCGTATTCGTAATCTGCACTTTGAGCTGTATATTTGCTCGCACACACACAAAAACATCGTCAGTTTCGCGACACACTCTTTTTAAGGCTCAAACAGAAGCAGACTTAACCGATGTTGCTCGGTTTATTTCCCTTCATTTAAAGCTGTTTGCAGATCACGATAAGCAAAGCGAATTTAAAAAAAAAGCAGATGGCATACGTAGCATTGTTGAATCCAACATGCTCCCCACCAGCCAGCTTCCTGTACTCATTGAGGACGAAATCGAACCGGTCAGCCATCGTTAGATGATTTCGGATGAGGGATGTTACGATAATTGCACCAGCATTAATTAATGGATTGTGCGGTTTCCCTGAAAATTGTAGTCCGTTACAACTAGATGTTCACGTGCACAATATATCGCTAGCCATTTGAATCCAGGCAAATTTCGTTGAATAGTCTCCCACTAGGCTCATGGCCTACATATGAATGTACAAAGTCGGCTCCTAGATCTGATGACACGATAGCATAGTTAAATGCCTAAAAATGGGAATTTCTAGTAAGGTAGATATTATACCTAACTACGCATACCTTGGATACACTCTGCACGCAGAATGGCACTTTGGAATCACCAAATGAGACTCTTTGTCCATCGATTGTGCAAATGGAAAGTCCCCAAATCTCGGGATTTTGTCGTGCTAGCTGAGGAATGTACGTTGCAACATTGCCATCCTTGATCGCTTTGCACTGGAACGCCAATACACGTGAGACAGCAATTAGTAGAACATTTGCGCAGAATTTGATCACCTCTTCGAAGATCGTTTTGATCTGGCCACAAAATTCGCCCCAGCTAGGAATGATGAGGTGGTTGCGGAGCGCTTGCGATATAAGTTGGACTGACGGATGGATGCATCTGTAATTGACTATTCAGAATGATGATTCTCTCCTGATCCGTATCAAGCTCCACTTCATGCGTCATAAAACATCAAAAAATATTCCTCTGGTACTTCACTCAGGGGGGTTCAGTGTCATTAACATGCGTCCCCCACCCTAACAAATTTTGCTCGCAGACATTTTGGGACAATATAAAGATAATACGCTACTTATCGCATGGAAATATTGCTCCGCTCATTAGTCATATCGATTTTATTCCTCACTTCTGGTATACACAGTAAGACAACTTCCAACAATGACGTCGTTTCTTCAGAAACAGCTTCCCTACTAACTACAATATAACCTTGCCTACAGTGGTACTCGCCTGTGTGCTAATCATGTATGTAATCGTTCCAGGTTCGAAATACTTAATCGTAGACCGACATGGCTGCAAAATCTTTAAAGGTGCAAATTCTGTCATTCTTTCAAACATTACATGGTAAAACTGAGGGAAATGCTAATTTTCGAGGGAGTGATGATGTCAAAACCAGCTGGTAGGCATTTGTGAACGACAGTGCAACTAACATCACTATGCAGACAAAATTAGAAAACGATTATTCGAGAGATAGGGCAGGTGTAGCGCAAATGTTGGCAAGTGGTTTGAATGCTATCGAATGATCGATGGTTCGAAACCAACCTAGTGCCAACCAATCCATTTATCACACTCCCCCCTCCTCGATTCGGTAAGTTGGTAGCATACTTGTCTGGAATGTTAGCCACAGTAAAGTGACACATCGGCTGATCCCCATAAGTTATTGTATCGTCTGCATACATGTTCATAAATTTCAAGTGATTCTGAGTTGAACTGCAACGCGTGGGCGCATTCCCAAGAGGGATGACCAACTCCGTACATATCCAGTGTCCGCGATTCGTAGGTCAAGCTATATGGATATGTTTAGCTTTTGGACTTCCTTTTCTTCTATCAGAACCACAGTAAGACTGAAAAAATGGGGAAAAATTGGGGAACGGTCAAGAGGTAACTGTATGATGTACCGCCACACATCCAGGAGGCCAATGAGCGTCGTTAATTGCACCGCGCGTCTCCTGACAGCGTCGTTATCGCTACAGTAGCCTGGTAGCTCCTCTTGTGGAACGTCTCGCTGACGCCCCTCCCACACCACCCTCCCTGCCCATTTCGCCGCGTCTGCTGCTCTTACGAGTTTCCTCCGCCTCGCCCGCAACTCTTGCGATGCGCTTTTAGAATCGAAGGAAAAAGAAAGTGCCTGGTATTAGATGTTGTTTGAAACTCTATATAAAGTATACTTGTAAGTTAATATAAATAAAAGAGGTTCGTTTATATGCCATTTAAAAACGCGAGCGGAAATGAAAATATCCTGTTTTGATTTGTTAGATGGAAATAAACCATCCATCTCTTGGAATGCAAAAGATGCTTCAAAGAATTTCCCCTGATTGGTGTAATGCTATTTTTTAAAACTTTTTCTGCCTTCTAAGAATTTCTTTTTGCTTATCTAGCTGAGTAAAACTACCATCGAACGTCTAACGAGGTGCGAATAATGCCTCGCAGACATACATTGTACCTGAAGATAGATCTCGAAGATACAAAAGTCTCTGTTCGCCACTAATACACCTAACCTGTCATATTGATTTTATGTAGAGAATAGATAAAAATGAAGCGATAAAACGGTGTTGAAAGAAGTTTGAAGAACCATATAAAGTTTTATTCTATAAAACGTACAAGAAAGTACTAAAATGTTTAAGTTGCGCTCCAAATAAACATTATATCCATATAAAATTTTGAAAAGGTAAAATGTAGAAAGGAGTTCAAAGAATGCATACAAAATAATAAGGAAATAAAGTTGTTGGGCGCATAGTTGCTGCAGTCGAAAGATGAACATGAATTCGTTGAATGACTTCGTGACAAACACATACCTATACACTGCGGGTTTATATAGAACAGTTTGGGGGTGAAATGTGAGAAATTATGAGGCGTATAAAAATATATTCATTTCTTTTCCTTTATTCTTCTTATTCGTTTGCGTGCAGCATCTGTTTGAGGTAATCTTTATTTGTGTGAAGCTGCTCAAGTGAGGTCAATGTAGTACACGTATATCACTCTTATCAATCATCACATCTTTGACTCTTTGATACTCTATGATATATCTCTGATAATGTATCTTTTAATTGGATAGAAGGATCCAGTTTTTTTGTTAAATTCCGATCATATGCGCTCAATTTACTATTTTCGTACACCAGAACTTGGTGCGTCAATTCGTTCTACACTTCTCTCCCTTCTAAGTTCGCAGTATCCACTGCTTCGTCGCGGCGCGAATGTCGCGCACAGCGTTGATTAGATAGCAATAAGGGGGCGGGGTCTACATGATCTCAAGCGGTCGTGGAGGATGTCCAGCTGGTGGAGTGGCAGCCGTGATTACGCGGAGGCGTGCGGCGCTGAAAGGAGGTCAGGAGCGGTCAGCCGGTTTTCACGGGTACCTACTGTCCTGCACTCGGAAAAATTGACTGGAATTCAAAACAACTGACCGGAGGACACATCTTTTCCTCTCAAGCAGTTCGTTCTGGTTTGCAAATATACAGAAATTTAGATAATTCGCAGAGGACTTGACAAAATTTTCCTTTCAAAACACTTCGTAAATCTTCAAATATATATGTCTACATCAGTGGTCAATACAAAGGTGAGAGACTAAATGAAAGCAAAACTAAAAGAAACATATTTGTCGTCGAACTGTGAACTGTTTAGGTGTTTTTTATCTCAAGTGTAGATGAAGTCAGATATGAAGTTCGCTGCATAATCTTTTTTGAATACATGAAATTGAAAGAAAAACTGCAAAAGATCGACAGAAATGCACAAACTTGTGCATAATTACCACGAGAAATTCATGGTGTGCACTAGGAACAGGGCTGATTTTAGACACTTGTTAAATTGAAAACCACATCACAAATAGTACTTTCCAAAATATTTCCTTTGAGCACAAATACACCTTTTCTAGTGGCTACACCCAACGCCCTAGTTCACTTGGAAGAATTGGGGTGGTCACATCGTTCAGAGTATTCATCACTACAGGCTGCTTGTTCTGAACAGTCTTCTCAAAATCTGATCTGGAAAGGGGACAAAAGGAATTTGAGCAGGTTAAGCGTAAAGAAGGTGGGACACCGCTACAACGATTCCTTCAGAATCTTTATCGTTAACAGCAAGTCATGGCTAAGCGCATCGCTGGTAAAGAAAAAGAAGAAAAAGATGCTTTTTTTTAAACAAAGCTTTAAGAATTTTTCGAGCTGGGGCGCACCACCTTTGGGAAATAGCACTTTATATGCAAACAGATGTTGGTTAGAACGTAGGACCACTTACACTTTACCCACATTTCGCGAACAGTGGGAGTGTTTCCCTGTCCACTGCTCATTGTTGAGGTTCTAAATACATCCTTGAAGGTTAGATGCACCCCAATTCTTTCGATAACGAAACGTTCGTCCCTAAGTTTTGTCTATCACAACGAATGTATTGGCAAGGTTCTCCTGTTTCTGTGCATATTTTTTTTTACCTCGTATCACCTCTTGAGACTGCTTCGCATTTCGAGCCTTCACAGACGCCAAACAAGCTATACAATTCGCATGCAATTCGCTTACAATGTGTGAAGTTTCAGGGACAGTTGAGGTGATTCGAATCAAGTGGATTCATGGGATCTTCACAGGCCATCATGAGCAGAAGTCCTCCCAAACCATCTTCTGCCCCAGAAATTAGTCTAATTACTTCACGGACATACATAATTTGTAATATATTGGAATATATGTGATCATCAGTATTTATTATCACATGGAAGTTCACTATCTTGGTACCTTAATTGATTAACATTCACGTCAACATCCATCCCTATCGTATCGTATGTAACCTCAAGAACGAACCACATTTTGTATAAATTCTCTCAAACCTTTTCAAATTGCAGCAAAATAAGAATTGGTTTTCTAGGATGGAAATTATTGGAAGTGGGAAGTTTCAGGGTTGGGAATTTCATAAAGGTGTTGGAAAGAAAACCTACTCTTTGAATTTTTCCCTAGGCAAGAGAAAATTTCTTGCATCGTCATCGTCGTCTTCGTAGCTTTTCATTTTTTCCATCATATTCCGGAGCCGAGGGTCGGACTCTCGTAAACCGAACGACTTTAGAACCTAAATAGGGTCATAATGGAAGACAACGAAAATGTTGAACAGTCCTCGACAACGGACTAGTCGCCTCCACAGTAGCGTGGATGTGACTCGGGACTTTGAACAAGCGATGCACTGTGGAAAGTAGTAGAAGCAGAAACTTTGGAAGAGTTCGACATCGCCGACTTCATTGCAAATTTGGGCTTTGGTTCAATGTAAACGATTGCGAAGATTTCTCACTTTTCTGCAAAATAAGTCGATAGTTGTAAGATCTTTAAAGATTAGCGAGCACCAGCAGTGAAAGTTAATCACGCTGTGACATGGTTGGTATGACTCAGTGCCGAAATCTGACATCTCGGATGTCGTATATCGTGACTCATCTCAGGTTTGGCAGAGCACTTTTGATTTTGAATAGAACACGACTAATTTATTTTGGGTTTTGGGGACTTCACATCTACACCGCAAGGACAAAAATGTAGGTTGGTATTCGCTTTGTTGTGACCCATTTGCAGTACATCCTGTCGATTCCAACAAAACTTAACACCCTTTTCTGACTACCAATTGTCCATCTGATATTTTACACCTAATTAGAAAGGACTATTCGAGAGGAGTACCTATCTCCATTACAGTTTACCGCCTCATAGCAGTGTGGAGGTGACTCTGGGCGTCGAACTGCGATGCACAGTGGAGGTATTTCCTCGGGCAGAGTCTCCCAAGCTGAGAAGGAGTTCGACACCTTCGACATTCCGACTTATCGGAATTAGAAGCCTAGTTGAAAGTGAACCACTGCTGAAATTCATTTCTTCGCAAAATGTCGCAAAGGGACTCCCTGGGCCGCATAGATTGGGCGACGAGCTATGATGAAAGCTAATCTGGCCCAGCGCAAGGCTGCAGTTTTTTTTGGACTGCACAGTCATAGCCGCTCCGGCATATACACTGCCTCAGTATCATGCACAGTGGTTTCTGCCGTCTCAGACGTCGGATGGTAGACTGGTGAGAGATCAAATCTCAGGTTGTTCAGGACGTCTTCGATACCTGGACCACAGCGACACATCCACGACTCCCCAAAGAGGCTGTCTCAGACTCTGTACTTGGAACGCGAGAACAGTGTCCACAAACGCACGCCTAAATGTCCCTCGCGGAGTTGCAGATCGCATCAAATTGCTGTGATTGCTGTACAGGAGAGAAGGCTCCGTAGCGAAATTTAGGCGGCGTTGGTTTTGTTGAGCACCGATCTGTCGTCCACGCTGTCAACTCTCACGAGATCCTGTCACCTCGTAAGAATCGACAGCGTGGACTCCGTCCCCGCCCTCTGCGCCAAAAACACATTAGCATCATCATTTGCTACTCACCAACATGAACGGCTGATGAATCCGAATTGGACGCGTTTCATGAGGAGCTGGAGGAGGTGACTCTCAGCGAGAAGTCCTACAATTTCGTTGTCGGGGACTTCAATGCAAAGCTAGGAAAACCCACAGAAAGAGAATACAAGATCGAAAAACTTGCACTGGAGGACCGGAAGAAAATGGTAATCATCTCGCCGGTCTCTTACCGCTGCTCGCCTCTTACATAAGAATTCTCTTTTCATGAAGATTATTAGATATTATAGTCAGCGGACGTTGGAGTCCCCCAATGGCACGACTCGAGCGACGATCGTGCACATACTCACAAACCGGAAGAGATGTCTACTTGTCTCGATAGTATTATCGTTTTGAAGCGGTTCTGGTCACCTTCTCTTACGTGCAAAAATACGACTTAGCCACACGATAGAAGAGAACATTTGCCATCGGCAACGAAGGATGAAAGAAGTTGTATATGACGAATGCATACTCGAAAACTCCCAAGGTGACAGGCACATTGAGGACCCAAACGTGAACTACGACTGGTGCTCAGATGATTGCGGGCTTGCGGTGAACATGCCTCAAAGCCGCGCACGAAAAAGTGGATCGAATTTTGAAGATCACCTATGAATCGTTGAAAAGAAGAAGGGCTTTGAGGCTTGAACCGAATGCATCGCATATAAAACGGATAGTTGCAAACACTACCTGTAATGAAGTTTTGCGGAGGATTTTTCGAAAAACAGGCAGAAGAAGATTCTGGAAGCAGCACAAAGAAGGACAAGTCTAAACAAGTGACCTCCGCGAATGTAATACTCCGCCAATATCCTTGTTGACCGAAGACGGGATTCGCACCTTTTTTCGTCGTGAGATGTAAATCATTGGGGAGAAGTTCTACTCAAGCCTTTTTCCTTTCATCAATTACCGTGTCAAGTCTAATCATTCCCACTGGTGAAAGATTCCGCATGGATTCCTCCTTTGGGGGTGCGAGTCGCGATCAAGAGCAAGAAACCCGGCACAACCTCTAGACCTGATTTTATAGCAGCAGAATTTCTTCAGGCTTCGTGTAATTCTAGCCTTCTACGCGCACATGACGTCCTATCTTAGGAAAGTGATTCAGACCACTCCCAGACCAGAGCATGACCTCATAAACATGAACGTGAGGACTTTCAAAACTACTGTCCAATATGCTTGCTGAACGTCTTATATGAAGCATTGACCAAGGCCATTCTCATGTATTATTATTTACCCCCCTATTTGGGACTCTGGATTTAGCGCAACCACAAGAACAAGCTGGATTCTGTCAAGAGTTCAGCTGCATGGACCACATTCAAACTGCGTCGAGTTTCATCGAGGTTTTCCAGAATACTACTGCCCATTGTCCTAACTTTCGTCGGATATTAGAAAGCCTTCAACAACGTATAAACGAATGCAGTGCTGGCAGCGCTCGTCGATCAAGGTGTGGACGCGTCATATGTGAGGACATTAGCTAATTGCTACGATCGATGCACCACTACGATACAGCCTTTCTACCTCCTCCTCACCATACCATATTGGAAGGGGAGTACGACAACGCGATACTATATCGCTGAAACTGTTCACAGCTGCATAGCAGTAGATAATGAAATCACGTGCTTGGGGAGAAAGGAGCATACGAGTTGACGGAAGATTCCTCTCGAACCTTCGTTTTGTTCTCCTTCTCTTTTCGACAAGTAGCAATGGAGCAGAGACTATGCTGAACGAATTGAATGAAGCAGGGAAAAGAATAGGACTGCAAATAAACAGAAAGAAGACACAGTTCATAAAGAACGCCTACTGCGAGGACGGAGGAGTAAAACCTGAAGGCTCCCAAATCGTGGAAACTCCATCATACGTATACCTTGGACGTTCTATGAGCATGAAAAACGACTTGAAGGAATAACTAAATAGAAGAATGAGAGCAGCATAGGCAGAATTTGCACCCGCCAGGGAAGCACAGACCAACTGACGGACCAAGATCTTCGTGCCCATCTATTTGACTCTACAGTTCTCCTAGCACTCTGTTACGCGGCCGAGACGTGGCATCACTGCAACGTCTACGAGGCTACTAACTACCTACAGAGCCTTTGAGAGATGCCTTCTGATGTTCTACCGGCGCACACAACACCTAACCAGTTTTGGCACCTCCGTCGTAGAAGCAGTGTCAGATCTTGCGGAATATATATATATATATATATCAAAACCACAAAAACTACAGGATAGGTAAGTTAGAAGCGTCAAACGTCGTCAGCAGAGAGAAATTGGAGTCGTTTACTTGGCTGCCATCTCTCAGCCAAGCACCTCTTTTGTGAAAATTTTCTTCCCATAAGGAAGGCGGTAGGAGCAGAACTGGTCCAACGGTACGACGAAATGCGGAAACACGCAAACCACTTATTCACCATTCAATGATAGTGTTCATTTTAAATCTCAGTAGTATCATCATTCTGTTGTGATTCTGGTCGGCGTCTTCTTCGAACGGAAAGGAAGTTATTCTCTCACATGATCAGAAAGAAGGTCTGTTAGAAGGTGCAAAAAAAGGGTTTTTTTATCCCCCCAGACACGTCTACTACCAATTTGTCGACCACGGAGGGATGAAAGGCTTGGTTTGCACTAGGGCAGTTTTGAACCCTCGATCGTGTGGCTACAACGGACCTCTAACCGACTGCGCCACACCCGTGCAGCGCCGTCAGTAAGAGGTTCCGTTGTCTACACGACCGATCGGAGGTTCGAAAACGCCATAGTGCTAACCACCCCTTTCATCCCTCCGAGGTCGAAAACTGTAACCAGAGAAAGGATAATTGTCTGAGGGTATAAAAGACTGACTTGGGACATCGGCTAACTTCCACATGCCACTGTAAAGGCCAGTTACACGTTCGTAAAGCTCAGGCAATTCTGAGATGAAGTGAACGTGGTGACGCATCCCAAACGGATTGATTAATCCCAGACACTTTATCCTTTATCCTTTATCCTTTATTTTGTCCTGATTATTTTGCTGTGCTCTATTCACCACTGAACACTGCTCTCTTGCAATGATCGCTCCCTTACGATCCCCTTCCCTTTACGACGCCCCGATGGGAAAATCTCATCACACGCTGACTCTGCTCGGAATATTTTCTGTTTTCGCCAGGGACACAGACTCTCTCTTCCTCTCTTCCCTTTGTCGATCTCTTCCTCTGTATAAGCGCTCTTAAGTGAGACCGTCGATGAAATGTGCTGGTGTTTTCGATGCGCGGATGGACTCCTTTAGTTTTATTTGGATACAGCCCTCATCATCCTCACACGCTACAATGCAAGATTTAGAAATCTGGGATGACGATTACGAGGAGAAGGAATAGATTAAGGAATCTGAATGAATGGTCTGTCTTCACTGAATCTACAGGATCGGCGAACACAGACCATTCGAATACTTTGAAAGGCGGCAATGAATTTTTTCAGCGACGTGATGCTAGTCCCACAAAACTCTTTCCTGCTTTTGTGCTGCCACAAAAAAAGCAGTGACGAACCTTAATGAGCTTACTCATGCTAGCCTCATCTCTGTTCGGCATTTTGAATAGATCGAAAATCAGATCTTCTGGACACGAATCCCGAAGCTCGTATGCGTGGTTTAGGCCTTCGACGGTCTTCGACATGATTTGAGCAACAGAGGTTTTCCGGTTAAGAATTTCGCCGATGGCATTCACTGAAATATAGCTGACAGTCAGCATAAAAAGAGGTCCCTCAATAAAAAGCAGGAATAAAAGTTTCCTTGCGAAGTGATTGAACTGGTTTTTCTACTTCCTATGAACAAGCACACACTTAATTTTTTCTTCGAACACATGTCAACCGAGCTCCTATATTGCCTCAGTGATATATGCTTCTAAAAGGAATCCCGATGTTATAACATACTTTTGGTCCTAAAAAAAACTCCTACCGCTGAAAAACGTTTTCTGTTTCACAATTTCTGTTCTGAAGGCTACAGCGATAATGGTGGGAGCTTACTGTAATTTGCCAGCACATACATGATGACCGAGAAATTTGAGAGAAATGAAAATTTCATCTTCCTCGTAGTGGTATGCATGGATTACTATTCCCATTTGCTATGAAAACGCTGGAACTATCCATATTTGTCATCTAGATAAAAGGAAACGTGTGCGCAATCCTCATGAAACAACAAGGAACCTTCTACCTTTTGTCAACTTAGTGAGATGTCCTTGTGTTGTCGGTCAGGTGCAACGTAAACTAACTAACGTAACTTGTCGTTGTTGATTAGGCGAAAACAGTTCAGCAAATCACATCAAAAGGAGAAACCCCCACTTACAGTTGTGTTGCGAGTGCGCTTCACTTGGCGGCGATTGACCCAGGAACGGCATGTTCATCTGAAAAAAAAGAGTTAAGTGGATGTGCATGGACGCAAAGGAAATTGCTGTGTCGGTTGTTGCCTGAATGGGATGTCTGGCTTTCAGTAGCGGCGGAAGCAGCGGCAGCAGTGCGATGCGAAAACGAGAGAAATGAGCCAATGAGCACCTCGAAACGGCTGAGCGGCGACGAGAGGAGAAGGTTCTAACTGGCAATCTAAACAGAATAAGCACTCGAGCGGGATCTATGAGAGGGTAGGTTAGGGTGGTGGTCCTGGCAAGTAATCGGAAATCTGCGGGGTAATAAGAGAACTGTATTGTATGAAATAAAGAACGTTTCAAGGCACAAAAGGTGATATTGTACGGTGATATTGGCCGGCTGATGGAATGGAAGTCAAAGAGAAGAACAATTCGTTCGCTGAGCATGAGTAGATTCGACAAAGACAGCTGGGAGGTCAAACTGCCTATTTTCTGAGACACATTGACCAGCAGCATGCAACTACCCAAGTGTTTCTTTTGAAACTGCCTGTAGATGAGGCTGACGTGTCGACATTTAACCTCGAACCTTAATTTTGCAATGTCAACAAAGTCCAGAAAATACTAGAACGTCAGATATTCATAACTCAGAAGAGATATCAAAACTTTTTTGACCTTTCTAATTCTGTTTGCACCATAAAAGAGATACTATATCTGACTGAAAGGTTAGGAAATCGAAAAAAAGCCTCGATAGATTTGAAGCTCAAAAATAACATTGGAAAGATTCTCCGCTTTGGTATCCAAAAAATTATACCTTTATTAGCGATGATATCTTTTCAAATGTTTTCGAGGACGACGTCCCAGAATGTTTGATGCTTCCAGATTTGTTCTGTATAAGAGTGTTTGCTACTGAGAGAGTTACTCTTTCTACTTTGTCATCCAACGGAGACTGCGGTCTAACAATGTGAAAGCGAAATTCGCCGAAATTTGTACAATGCAAAGGCAAAAAGCAAGAAACGTCATGAGAACATCGCGCATTCCGATGAACTAACTTTGCTCTTATGTCATCTTTCAACAAAAAAAAAGACAGAAATAAATCTCAACATGCTGTTTCTGTCGCATAGAAAAGTGAGCGAAAAGATCTTAAATAATGACAACTGTCTGTTCGGAATTCTGATCAGATGAATGCAAGGATTCACATAATAATCGAAAGGCAGTTAGTTTCCTAAACAGAAGAAGTTGAAAGCTTCAAATTCTACTATCGTAAAGTGCAGCGGCTTAAAAATCATAGAAAATAAAGATAAGTCATGCTACTGAAAAACGATCTTCTGTGGTGCTTTAAGGTGATAGTGATAGCAATAAAATAGGCGGGCAAAAAGTGCTAATCAAATATCCAGTGGCGGAAAAACGACTCCTCGTATCTGTTGCTTCCTCCTCTTCTGCAATAATGTCCTCTTCTGTGAGTATTGCCTGCGGAAAAGGCATCAGTGCAGTTTCCGAAGAAAACATTAGATTGTTCTCCGTCCTCCCTATCCCTCGTTGAACATACATACCTCAAGCGGTAGTCCACGTTTTTTTGGAGAGGTTTTGGTGACTTCGTAAACTTTAGATCTTGTATAATCTCGAATGTACAATACGATAGCAAAGAACAACAAGAATGTAGCGGTATTACCAGTTAAGGATGCTCGTCCAGCTTTGGGTTTTCTGTAAGCGAATTTCCCCCAACCCAATATTCTGACATGTTCATTCCTTAAAAATGAGGTTTTTGACATTTAACTTGAAGCATGTTCCACAGCAATTGTTCCCACATCACGTACCTATTTTCTTTCCTTTTTTCAGCCTTTGCCTTATTTTGTAAAACTATCGATCATCAGCAATGTTTTGATCTTACTCTGAAATCGCATATTTCTTATTTTCATGCTAACATTTCATTAGGGACTAGTGCAATTTCGAGCACGTCTTTAAAAATTTGACAGATTTCACAAAAATAGCTGAGAAATTGCTGTTTTTCTTTGTTGGAAAAACGCGCTCAACAACGATATTTAGCCGTTCAGCAGCAGCAGATTTTGGTGTTCACTGACTCTCACTGGTGTCATCCGCTCAATCCTCAGCGTCCGTTCCGCCTAGTCTGAATAGTTTCGAAAGATTAGAGTGATATTACTATTTGCAGAAAGTGAACTGTCTTCGCAGCACAAAAAACGTACAGGTACAAAATTTGGCAAAAACTTTCAAAGGACGAGTTAAATATCGTTCGAAACTGTTTACCGCTCTCCATCTTCCTATTCCGACTCAATTTTTCCATTTTTTTTTTGCGATTTAATGCTTTGATTTACTTATAAATTCGTGTAAGCATCAGTTATAACGAGCAAGTGTAGACCAAAAAGAACGATCATTGAATTATCGACTTTCTCATGCAATGAGCGAGAGCATATCCTCAAATGGTGGTATCAATTCAATTAAAAAAAAACAGTGATGTGTCGCGCAAGCTCTTGTGCAAACGCTCCAGTGAAAAGGAGAAACGTGTGTGAAACACCCTTGTTTAGAATTGAATTTCTAGCAAATAAAGTCACTAAATAAAAAAAAACACTAGACAAAACGCTCCTAGATCTTAACAAGCTCTTCCAAGCATTTCGTTATCCTATGTTGCTACTATTAATCACCCTTTCATCGGAAGAAACAGAAATATCGATCGCTGAAGCAAATCCGTGGCCAACAGAAGAATAGCTTATGTATATGACAAATGATTACTACTGATGCTCAAACTTATTCCATGAAAAAGCCGAAAGAAGTATATTGCAATAATTGGATGTTGTAGTTAGTTGTTGTTGTGGTTGCAATTATCTAACAAAATACAAATGCATACAATGCGCGCACTTCTCTCATTACACCGTTGAAAAAGCGGCGATACTACGTAGTGCATCGACCGAAATGGATAGAAATGATCACACGCTGACCAAAAACAATCATATCTCGGCTTGAGTCGCAGGTGAATTGAAAGAGCGAAATCCCTGTTTTTGATAAATTTACTCAAACCCATGTGTATATATATTATATAATATAAGTTGTGATGGATGTGTTTGGAAGTAAACAGAATGTTATGGTTTATGGATAAATTCTAACTAGGTATTAGACAACAAATCACACCATCATTTTTAATGAATATTGAAATAAAGGATTAGGAGAGAGGATGAAAGGTTGACTGCTCACACACACAACACATGATAAATCTTCGCGCTTAGTATGAGTCGCACGAATACGTCAATGAGTTCGTTCGATATGCATGTGTCGATCATTTCGAACTACATTGTCTAGGAATTCTTACTCACCATATTTCCCTGCGGATTCTTACCTGTGAGGTCACAGACAGCACAAGACCAAGAGTTCCACGATCATCGCAAAGGGTATACGGCGTTCAGTCATTTTGTGATTTAAAAAAAGGGTAAAAAGGTGGAACTTCGAAAAGGTGGCATTTCAATTTTTTCGTCATCCCTCCAACGTTGTCTAGTAGTTCAACTAAACTGAACTAAGATCACTACGTCACAATTTCATCTTAAGAGTCAGAATTCTAACAATAATGCTTGTGGAAGAATTAGACTAGAATATCATTACGGAAGAGGTAGCGCAGTCGGTGGGTTCGAACACGCCCTAGAGCCAACAAAACCTCTCATTCTCTGGGCTCGATGAATTGATATCAAACTTGGTCTGGAAAGTTAAAAACACTGATTTGACACATCGGCTAGCCACGCAAGTCATTGTAAAGCTCCACGCACATTCAGAAACCTCAAACGAAGTCTGAGTTGAACTCGAACGCTGAGGTGCATCCCTATAGGGAGATCAACGCTGTGCACTTCATCCTTCACTTCGTTCACTGATCAATGAAAACTAATAGTAGCGGCATTTACTGTGAAATTAGATCGGTGATTTCCTAATAATACTTTCTATATATATATATATATATATATAATTAGGGGCAAAGTTTCTTAGATTTCTTTCTAAATGTTTCACATTTGGAGATCATTCAAACTTCAGCTTTAAATACTCCTTCGATACCAACATAATACAGACACAATTTCAAAATATTACTCGAGTTTTCTTATATATATATAATTCTTATAGAGCTAAAAATCAAATGTAGCATTTCTTGAAATACATGTTCTTCGGGTCTGCTTACGAACAGTTAGGAACAACGTAGCACAGCGTAATTACTCGCAATTTATTCTAGAGATTCAAAATAAGTATGGAACAGTTTTGCATGATCCCACCTCCCAACGAAATGTTTCACGCGCTTTTTGGCTATCAGAAGAGGTGAGCCTGGTCACACCCACACTCATCAACTACATCTCTACCCGACCTGATCGTGGAGAGATATAGAGATATCAATCGTTTCGTGATACGATGCCTTTAAAGCACGGATACTATGTAGTTTTCCTGTTAGTATGTATTACCTTATAGAAAAAGTCCTCGCAAGGTCACAGCATTCCCTACTTCAACGCTATATTGCTTGGAACTCTTTGCGCGCTTTTCAATGAGATCTATCTGTTTTAAACGGACATAGATACATCACAAAAGTCATTAACACACATTGTCAGGGCATCACGTCCTCTTTCCGAAGATACGAACGCCCACAATTATTTGATTTCCACGATGGTTTATCCACAATGCACAAAATGATCAGACGTACGTTGGACCTGCATCCCACAAAAGAAATCCCACGTCCATAAAATTCAGTATAAGACAGCAGAGGAGAAAAGATGAGTCACAAGGAAACCAAGAAGGGCAAAGAAGATATTGAGGATTTGTCCTAACTTGAAATGGATGGCTAGAAGAGAAATATTCGCTCGCTTCTCATTTGAGTATCTCTATACGAAAGGAGCTGAAAGGAGCAAAGAACAGCGGACAAGAGGGATGAGGAGAGCGCAGACAGAAAGACGCTGTCTGCGTTGCCGAATCATTCCCTCAAGGGCAGCAAACTTGCAACCTTCCTCAACAGTGTTAAATAGAGTAAGCCAAGTCACTGATGTATTCTTTTTTCAACGCTATACATGGTAAGAGTTCTGCCACAGAAAAGTTCAAAAGATCCCTTTGTATAATGCTGTCGGTATTTCCTACATGAAGTTGCCTCGAGCGACATTTGTGGCTTCACTGAAGAGAGATAGGTAATAATTTTCATTTGAGCATCAGGGGTGTTCTCAAGCCAAGATCCGTCTTTGGGAAGCATGGGAAGTAGCGCAAAAAGACGTTTCTTAGGACGAGCGACTGTAAGTACACGATAAGAGGACGTATGAGGATCTCTACGAGAGAAAGTGACAGGTGGACGAGTAAAGCAGTTACAATCAGCAATATGAACACAAAGGAGAGAATTGCTTGTATGCATCAAAAAACGTCCAAAGATTACGTTTAAGTGGTTGGTAATGCTGAGTTCGCTATGTTTGCCGCTGCTTCGAAAGTGGCCGCTAATCCATAACGGAGCAGCTGGTCGCAGCGCGCAACATGCGAAAACGCCTGGCATTTTCGATGTGATCGCATTTGTTACACTAAGGGCGACGCATTCAGCGAGGCTTCCCCCGATGTGTGCGGAAAAAGTCTGCGGAGATAAGTGCTCTGAATGAAGGAGTTCCATCTGAATAAGACATACGCGACACGGGAATACGACGGCAAAGGCAAAGAACCAAGTGAGCACTTGATGCGAAACTGTAACGAACGGAAATTGTTCGCGACACCCACAGATTCGAAGTCCTTGTCCTGGCTTTGAAGGACAGAACCACCTTTCTGCTCCGTCATCACAGCTTCTCGATTGTTCTAAATCGGTTTGTTTCCTCTCGATAACCTCCTGAAAAGTTAGCGTTTATGTTCGGAAGAGTTCTTCGCTCATAATAATATGGGCGACGTTAGTGTCAACCAAATAGACGTTGTTTTAGATCAATATTCTCAGAGGACGAGGTTAGAGCAAATATTCGCAAACAGTTCGCATTGCGCAAACCAGCGACATGCTCGAAATCGGTGTGAATTCAGGGACCTATGTGTTTCATTTACAGCACCAAGCGAGCGAGAGAGAATGAGGGGCTGCAGTAAAAACTAGATCAGAGGTGAGGGATGATTTGAAGTCTTGAATTGGCTTGCTGCGTAGAGTTTGGGACCTGGAATAAATCGGTTCTGTTCCGCCATGGCGGTTGCGTGAAAGGGCAGCGCGAAGAGAAACCATACGTGAACCAAATAAAATGAACAAACACTGTCCAACACGTCATCTCCAAATTATATAATAGCATCATGAACAGAGTAAATATCACAGGAACAGAATGAGTTTCCTCCCCTTTAACTGATCGGAATAGAAAACGCGAGTCTTTGCTACTCAACGAGAATTTCTGAAACAACGGCTCAAAAGAACCCAAATTCCATGGACTTCTGCTGATTCGAACAAAACCGTTATAAACAAGGTCACACGGAATTTCTCTCCCCGTTCATGACCCCGGGTGCTAAAAAAGTGTTCGTGGTTGGGAGGACATTCTGATTATGTCATTTTTGATCAACGTGAACCTGTGCTCACAACTTCGTTCGAGACGTAGGGAGTATGCTTCAAATATTCTCGGTGAATACAATCAGTTAGAGAGAATCGAACAAAAGTTGATTTGAACACTCAAACCAAATCGAAATTCTTAGTGCTCGATCACTCGCAGTCTACAAATAAATATACTCTCATATCTGTACATAGTTCACTTTATTTTTAAAATTTAATTTTGCTCACCCCAACAGATCCCGATGTTTTGCGACGGATTAATCCGGCGGAGATGGATTTTGGCACAGAAGCTAGTAACGGTGTTGAAGGGTGTAGTCGGTTCGCTAAACTGGTGCTTATGCGAGTGCGAGAAATGAAGGGACGGCGTCCCGAAGAGTGACGTTAAGAAGTTAACTCGGAGGACAACTTGCGGTCAGACGGGGTCAACTGATGGTTTTCAAATGAACGCAACACTAAATAAAAAGATATTCTACTCCGCCGCACCATTTGATCATCATGGATATCAAGTTTTATCATGGATATATATATACATATATGTATATATAGAGAGGAAAAAAAAGTGCATTAGTATGCGTTGAGCAATAGATTTCATGCTCATGCACCTTATAATTTGAACCAGATTTCAGCGCTAAAGAAGGCTCGAGTGACCAAATAACCAGGGAACTCTACCTTTAGTCTTGCTGGCAAAAGTTCATAGTTGATAAATTTGAAACAAAAAAATTCCAAACACGATCTTCACATAGCATGGGGATGACGCATTGGAACGAATGTCGGACTCCGCTTAGCAGACAGTGGTAAAGGAGAGCGCAGATGTCCGTGTGACGTTTGTGCGTCCGATCCCGCCCAATCCAGCAGCTCCCGTATAGCGTTCGGCGTTGCCACTTTGCCCTTTTGTGACGAAAGAAAATCCAATGTTTTACAGCTATGATGCACCGTGATCTATAAATACATTTCGACATATGTTGGAAACCGATAAATTCACAAACTGGCTAATATTTAGAATCCAATGAACTGGCAGCTATGTAACTGCTCACAACTTTAGATTTCTAGTCCTTATGGGAATGTGCATGAATGAAGGAGCGTTTAGTGACTTCGCTTCTTTTCCTACTGCATTTCCGATAATAGATCTATTCCAAAGAGTTGAAAAAGAGCAGTGACTATATATATATATATATAATATACATATTATATATATATATATTCATTTTGATGTAGGGATAAAGGAATGCTGAGAAAGGGTGACAGCGCTGGTGCCGCAGAAATGCATCGCCTCAAAAAGCGCAATCTTCGGAACAGGCTGGGCTTAATGCGGCTATAACGTCATACGTAAAAAGTGCTGCAGGACAGCGGCAAAGCACGCTCAGAGAATAATACGGCTGCAAGAATAACACCTCAGTATCCTTCGCTCATCCCGGTTAGTTACTCACTAAACGAGTTCTTATTTTGTTGGATGTTAGATGAAAACTGTTGTCAAAGCCCTTTTTTGAAGGGCACTCCAAATGGAGCATTCCTTTAACTCCGATGTTCTTCTACCACACTTTCAACTCGAATTGCTCGGAATTCACCGGAAAATCTGATCAATTTTCAATTAAAACTCTACCAAATATAACAGTGATGTTGCTGCCGAGAGAAGCTGTGATATCAAATCGCGCTGCACAGTAAGTACAGCTAGATGCATCCAAAAAACTTTGAGATCTGTTTTTTTCTCTTACTGAAGCGCAGAAATGAGATACTTAAGATTTCAAGAGATACTCAGAAGATACATAGAACATTCCAAGATAGACAAGCACGAACTGTATTGTTACACATTCTTCATTTATACTTACATTTGTGGATGAAGAACTTCTAAGCACTGAGACGTTGCAGCGATGGATTGTGTAATATGAATAAAGAGTGCATTTACGAAAAGGTTAGGTGTATCTTCAACATGATATGGGTTGCACAATGTGCGTGAGAAGAAGTTGACAAACGAATGGAATCCCTTCCCTTGGAAGCCGTTTCCATGTCGCATATCTAAGGAGCAGTTGATCACAATGGACTTAAACTTCTACTGAAGAGAAGAAGGAAGTCTAGATGGCTGCCGTTCGTGGATTGTGTGAAGCAGTTCATTAGCAGGATAACGATCAAATGTTTGAAAAGATTGGCTGTCCCTCTTTGCCCGTGCCTTCAGTCAGCACTAAGAAGCAATGGTATGGAAAATATAATATTTCAGAGCGACAAAAAGGAATAGAAACGTTACAAGGCTAGAGGGAGAAAAGCAAGAGAGTACGTTACTTTCTTTGAAAGTCCAATCCAGCTCCGAAGAATAGGTTTTACTAGTTTGCAGCAAATCAAAGTATCAAGTGCCAGGGCGCCCATTGAAGAATTGACACAATTCTGACGTTTGTCCCTCGAGTTGATACACGTTTTCGTACACAGTGTGAATTCGAAAGGAAAACGCAAACCTCTTCATTATGCACTGATGCTTGAAATCCTCATCCATTGTACCTCTCAATTCAACCTCAGTGTGCAATAACCTTTTCTTCGATGTCGAGTCGCCGATGCATTCCTTATGATTGTCAACGAAGTGATACCTCATTCAAATTGGGTTACGGTGCCTTGGAACTAGAAATCAGGAGAAGAGGGATTGAAGAACAGTTCGAAGTCGTTTCGAGGTGATCGGAACAGTTGCAGTTTTTGCGGTGGAAATTCCAGAGGACTCTTAACAGTCTGAGAGGCTGAGACAAGGAAATACCTCGGACGGGGAACCACTTTTCAGACGAACTCTTCAAGCTGATGACAAGAGGCAGAAGCGAAATATGGGCGTACGTTGCCGTGCAGTCGCAACCTCTTCTCTCGATTGGTGACGTCTAATTATTAGACTGCACCTTATAGATATGATGGTATTACTGACGATGAGTAAAAACCTTAACATTCTAAGTCCGGGAAGCAGCCAGAACCCACAACCCCTCCAACTGTGGCTGTTCTGTAGGAGTTCTGGAGGCGCTCCCTCGTCGATCGATAATACAGGACTTGGTGATGGGTGTCCAAGCTGCTACGCTTCACGCTTTGTTGATGTTGCCCGAGTAACTTCCACTCACAAAAGATCGCTCAAAAGTACCTCTTGTCAACATAGAAGTAAAGAGCAAGAAGTTTCTCTAAGTGTGCATGAGTCAATTATCAAAATCGTTTCTTCGGATGCCAAGAGGAAAAAGTTACAGTCCCCTATAATGTTCATCCCTGTACTGTTACTAGAATTTCTCAACAGTTCCAGAAGTAGGAAGTTACTGGGAAGATTCCTAAAGCGACCGAGCAAAGAAAACTACTGAAAGGATTGATATCAAGATTGATAGAATGAGAATAAATGGAATGCTGCTGTTCGAACACCAGCTGGATTTACTTCACCGTTCGTAGTGGACACTGGAGTGAGACAAGAGGCTGTAGCCCGATCCTTTCCGTTCAACTTTGCCATCGATGACATCATTCAAATAACAGTTGAGCAGTGTCCCGCCGATTTCGTTTAATCACCATCTGCACGGATCTTGAGTACGTCGACAATGTAGTAATATTCGCTTCAAGCAGCGCAGAGCTGCAACATGTTGTGAACGTTGTATCGAAATTAGGCGCAACTTTCGGACCGCAACTCCATCCTGACAAAGGCAAACAGATGTGAGTCTCCTTGAGACCTTACCAACGAGAATCAGGATGGACGGTCAACCTGCGTGGATGAATTCTGTTATTTAGAATGTATGCTGAAAAAAAAACTATGGCAGTCACGAAAGATATCCAGCACGAAGGGCTTCAATCGGAGGTGGATATGCTGCTCCGGCCGATGACACGTAGAAAATACTAACATTTTGCCCAGCCTTCTGAAGTAGTCAAGGAAAACTGTCTTCGCTTCTTTGCTCAAGTTATGGGGAGACGGTGTGATCGTTTTGTCAAGGTTGTTCTGAGAATCTCAAAGGAATCGGAAGAAATGAGATGAGCTGTAGTAGGTAATTGCGTAAGCTTTAGCTTACCTAATCCCACAAACACAAAACGCTTCCTACATGAGAAAGTCGAAGGCTTAAGAACACGGATGCTTCCTTGAGTAATGAACAGGCTTGAAAAAATCCGGAAAGGGTCCCTGATTTCGCTTTGCATGGAAAAGAAAGTAGCCGAAATGAAGTTCTGCACGAAATTCCGTTCCTTCTGCATGCAAATCAGTTGAAGTATCGAACATCGGGAATTTAAACCTTTAGTTCGTGACTAGCAACGTCCGTTCAGTTGTTGGCACTGGTAGTTTGGCGCGCTCTAACAGATGCGATTCAGCAAGGGACACGTCGTAACTCTCCTTTAATTCTCTGGGGAGAATTTGCTTAGCGAACAACGGTGGTAATTCAATTGTTTGTCTTCATTATTAGTACTCTTTGAGGAATGTCTTCAAAGAGCTGTAAAATTCTCACGTCCTTGACTTTCTGGCCTTTGACTTATTATTTGTGTTTTTGACCGTCATTGTATGTTCTTCGCAGTGTACTGAAATCTGTATTGAATGTCGCATTTCCGCTATACTGGTCGCTTTTCAGGGAAACCTCGCCAGGATGAGTAATTTTGATGCAGTAAGTGTATCCATAGATGCTCTTTGGTTTCATCTTGAATTTCGTGAGAAGAGGTTTTTTCTTTTTTGCGTACATGTTTTTGTTTTACAGGACCCCACTTCCTTGTACAGCGTTAGGGGTATCGTAATCCTCGATCAAGATGGCAATCGAGTGATAGCTAAGGTTTGTGTTAATCATTGTCTTTTAGCTGTTAGATTTGTTCAAACTTTTTCAAACTCTCAACGCAGGAAGCGGATCTTAAATTGTAAGGGGATTTCGGTGGGAAGATACGCCATATTTGTGACATTTTGCATTCTCCGTTCTAATGATTCTCTTCTTCGCAACGTCTACTACAAACCTATCGAACTGGGATATAAAGAGCACTAAGAGCCAGTTCGCAGGGCGTCGGCAGAACAAGTTCGACAAAGTCGCTTTCATGTTCCTGCTGCAAAGCAACGTCTTGAAACGAGAATAGAAGAAGAAGAGTTTTGACTACAAAGTTCTACGATCAATAACATAACATCATGAGGTATCCGCAAGTGTGACGGCGAGCGATGATTACGTTGTCTGACAATATTCGGAAATTTTATTTGATAGAACTCTAAGTGATGTTTGAAAAACTGTTCAACTACCAAGGCAGCATAAAATTTCCGAATGCTCGACTGCACCTCTCCTTTATGCACAACACGTAGTTGTGCCGTTAGCAACCGATTTCCAATTGTGTGGCGTGACCGCCCTTATATGTGAATAACAATAATTTTATTCGTTTTGTGGGACTGGGAGTCAATACATGTACTTCAATACTAATGCGCATTGCGGAGATTCATATTTATTAAAATACTGAGTCAAATGTGAATTAATCGGGCGGGTGTGGTGTAGCGGTTAGAGGTTCCGCTTCCTGCACGATCGATCGGAGGTTCGAATCCGCCCTAGTGCTCACCAAGCCTTTCATCCCTCCGGGGTCGATAAATTGGTATCAGACTTGTCTGGGAGAATAAAAACACTGATTTGACCACCGGCTGGCCCCCGCAAGTCATTGTATAGGCCAACACGCGTTCCAAAAAACCTCAACGATTACGAATTCCAGTAAAACGCGTTGGCGCATCCAAAGTGGATTGATACGCCAGTGGCTTTATCCTTTATCCTTTTAATGTGAATTATGCTTTTTGCAGTATTTCGATAAAACAACATTTGGTACAACAAAGGAACAAAAAGCGTTCGAGAAGAGCCTGTTCCAGAAGACATCGAGGAATTCATCATGTAGTAATATTCTACGTTTTTACGAGTTTGAATAGTCGTACATTTTATTCTTTTTTTTCTGGAAGAATCGAAAAGTAGCACCTGAAATTAACTTTTTATTTCAGCAGAAATTATTCTCCTCGACGGAGTGACGTGTATTTATCGGTCCAACGTTGATCTCTACATGTACGTCCTAGGAAGCAGTCGTGAAAACGAGCTTGTCCTCGAGTCGTTGCTCAACTGTCTTTTTGACGCTATTTCAACAGTACTTCGAAAGAACGTGGAGAAGAAAGCTCTCATCGATGCTATGGATACATGCATCTTGATAATCGACGAGATCTGCGATGAAGGGTGAGTTTACATTTGTAGGGCCTATTTCATCCATGTATCTTATCTTCGTCCTTACTACTATTTTGGTGCTTCGCGATATTATTTAATTCGTTTTCTGTAATAATATAATCAACTGTCAACGATCACACACACACACACACACACACACGCGCACACACATGCGCACACAAGCAGATGTTTTATTAGTTTTATGTGCGAAAAGGCAATGAACTAAACATGTAATAGAGCCTAGGAAATGCATTTTGTCTCGTCTAAATGGTGTCGCTTTGTCTTTATGTTGCTTTCTCTCGATAATCAAACAATCATGTGTTCATATGCGTCTGTCCTTGTGGTTTAACCTGCTTCTGATGCTCGAAGACAGTCCAGTCAGAAGACTTTCTGTAAAACGCGACATCAAGTCTGTGTAATTAGACATCAGATATAATAGTAAAATACACATACACAAGAAAAGGGACTTCGCGAAGCGATTCGAAAGTCTCTCGTCTTGTAATTAGATGCTGTTTCGTTGGAAACGTTGAGTTTACCTTCAACCGTTTAACGCTGGGTGCAATTTTGAGTGCGGAGGTCTGCGAGATGTCTGGGAAACGTTTTGTCAAATTCTCTACCTACCAACCAGTTATGTTTTTCGCAAAGATTGAGATCTACATATTTTATGGTACAAGAGGATTCTTTGGAGAAGGTCATTTGAGTTTGTCTCTCATTATGCTTACAATTAATAGAAAATTCGTGTAAGTTGGTAGGAAAGTTTTTAGGCCCGCTTTTTCAACCTTTCATTCGTCTTGAAATCGCTTAGTGAAACTTTGGGGACTCGAGAATACTCACTATCCCAGATTTTCACATTACCCCCGAAAAAAACTTGAACCGTTGTCCAAATGAGTTCTGAGGAATCTACTAGTTATTTTGCCCCCAGAATGGAGTTCTTTGAAAACCTTGGATGATCAGCAAATGTATGTGTCCAGTTGTACATTGGACCTTCCGATATGTCCTGCTGCTGTCAGTGCGTTGAAAGTGTATCTGAAACTCAGTCTTCCAGAAGCTGAAGGTTCGAGGTAAAATGTCGTTGGACGGGGGGCACTCTGACGCACCCAATTCGAACTGTATCTGGAGTGACCGTTTGAAGAGAATCGTGGCAGGAACTTCGAGTGTGGCAGTACTGCACCTGCACTCGGAGCATGAAAAAGGCCACGGAGCACAACTGAGTAGCCGTGTCAGTCGGGGCCCTAAGACCTAAGCAACAGTCCTAGAGGATCCACGACATGTAGGTTGAAGCTAATAAGTAAAAAGGAAGACAGAGGTGGGACTACTACTGTTTTAATTTTACCAAATCTTCTAAACAAGAGAAAAATGTAGTTGTGGGAGCCACTCATTGGCGCCCTTACTTCTGGACGATGTCTTAGTTTTTTCTCTTAGTAACTTTAGCTTACATGTCATAGATCCTCTGAGACTAATGCTTAGGTCTTAGGGCCCCGATTGATTTAGTTATTTATTTCCAGAAACAGGGGCTTCACTGAGTGGCCAACAACGTTTTACTCCGAACAAGCTTACGAGAACCAACTACCCAAGTCATATCATGTGTCACTTCCAAAGAAAAAAAGAGGACCGAAAATGAATTACATGGCAGTCCACGATCACTAAGCATACATGCAATAACTTTTATTCACACATTTTCGATTTGTATTCGCAAGTTGGTGGCCCTGAATAAAGCTATTGGGTTAGCCTTCATGAAGGCTGTTCACATTCGTCTGCTTTGCGACTTTTACTGGACTTCCGCAGTTGGGGCGAAGTCGCTCCTTCCACAGCAATCCACGAACAGCGAGCCATTCGCCGAATTCCTCCATTCAAGATGATGCAAGCTCCGGCCAAGTAATCAGTAATCTGACCGAAGTCACAAAGAGCCAGCAAGCTAGAGGCACCCATTAAGCAAATGGAATGATTCAACGACGAGAACGGTCAACGTGTTCTATGGATGTCTTTGCGTCTGTTGTGCTCCATTGCGCTCTGGGTACGGGTGCAGTACTAGCACATTCGAAGTTCCCGCCACGATTCTCTTCAAACGGTCACTCCAGATACAGTTCGATTTGGGTGCGTCAGAGTGCCCCCCTTAACGACATTTCACCCTAGGTTCGACCTTCCTTGAATCTTGGAATAATGGTTGCAAGTATTCGATTGACAATGTCAAGCAATAGACAAAATTGTTAACAGTGTTATGGCTAACGTTTCGGCGCTGATGATGACTTGTTCTGGATGAGGCATTTGAGGGGATATGTTGCAAATGTTCTGACTTTCTAGGCTCTAACGAAGGCCAAAACGTCGAAACGTTAGCCGTAATAAAGACTGTTAACAATCTTGGCTATGTCTTCGTATTGAGCTAAAAGTTTCTTGCAGATTTTGTTATCGATATGAACAATAAAATCGTTTATAGTCCGATGCAGTTGTGTAGGCGCCACTTTGAGCGCAGCCGCTTATGCAACTGCAGCGAGCTTCAGCTGTCATTTTGGCCTGACTATACCTCTCTCCATTTTTTCTCAGGTGACTAGTTTTTTAAGGATTACAGAAATCTTGATCTACTCATCAGTATGTATTTTTTTCCGACACATCTGATGAAAAATATACTGCCCTGGATGACTCGTAGATTTGGGACAGTTTTGGGACGTGGTGCAATTGCGCAAACTGACTTGAACTGAACGGTAGGATGTGGATAAATTCACAAGTTTCGCTTTCAGGATCATTCTGGAAACTGATCCGCAGTCGGTTGTTTCTCGATGTGCCTTGAAAGCCGACGAAATTTCGTTCTCCGACCAGACATTCTCGCAAGTTGGCATGTCATTAATGAGCTCGGCTAAGGAGCAGTTTAAATGGTCCTTGTTGAAATAGGACAAAGCACTTTTTTCTTTGGAGGTGATTATTTTGGTTGAAACCTTGTTCGAAAGGAAATTTGATGCACGTGAAAAACGGACTTTCGATTATCTGTGAGTGTTAAGCGTTTGAACAAATGGCTTGTTTTGGTATGTAATATCTTATTCTCTTCTATTCGTTCATTTAATTCTATATTATTGATGTATGGAAATAAATTGATTTCACTCGAGTCTCAAGTGATGTGTGTACGGTCTATGCCCTCCATTATTTGCTTTAGGTAGTGGGAGAATTTTGAGAATCTTACTCAGTTTAGCACACAGTTTTGCCTAACCACGATTTATTTTGTTTCGCTGGATGTTTCCTTATTGGAATGGCACATACACTCTAAATCTGTCATTGTCTAAAATGTGCTCTTTTTTGTCCGGTTCTTTCTTTGCAATCTTAGTACATTTGTAAGTGTCGTAGTGTTCAAATAATAGTACTGTTATATTGTAGGGAGGAATGCTTCGAAATCCTCCAAAACGTGTTGGAACCTCCTCACTTGTAAATTCATCACCTCGTAAGTCAAGAAAAAAGTTGAGTGATCATGGTTGTATCTCTTCCTTCCAGTTTTTTTTTTATATATCTCTAGATTTTAGGAGGAAGTAATGACGAACTTCTCAAAAAATAAGGAAAGTGAAAGTGCATCAGGCATCGAAAAAGCCTCATTCATTTTGGACGATATGAAGTGAGTTCAAATTGAAGAGCATGTGCTTCCTGAATGAGTTCTAATATAAATGGGGTGAGGAATAATTCGTGACTTTCCTTTTCAAGCTTAGAAATGGAAATAAATAAGAAGCATTGACGAAATGTTACATATCATTTGGGAAAGAATTTCATTCGAACGAAGCATTTCTGACACCATTAGTTTTCTGCATTTATTCGTCATGATGACCTGACTTGGTGTTGCGCATGAAGAAAAATCGACGATCAAATAAAATCAATAGTTCTAAGAAGCACCGCACGCCGACCAAAAATGGGAATTTTTAACCCAGAAACGAACCTTTCACGAATCACACACTAATCGACTATTTGTCGAAAGTTGAGGAAAAATGCATTTCGTTCATCTAGCAAATTAGTTCATAATGCACTTCACACTTTTGCTCCTCTCGTGTTTTCCAGCTACTACCGCCATTCATTCAATAGGGTTTTCGGTGCGTCACGTTAGTTTTCTTTCATGTTTTCTTTTTGTCTTTGCTTTTGGTCGTTTCATTCTTAATGTATTTTTTGTTCTTGTTCAAGTGTTCGAATGGTCATTCGGTGCCTCCCATGCACAGCACAAATCTCGTGAGCAGTTTTAGCGGTTTTATCACTTTTTGGCTATTCCCAAAAAGCAGGAGGTGTCTGAAATGCTTTTTTCTTCCATTTTACTCTCTGAAAAAAGAAGCGATATATTCGTGATATACAGTACTTTGTCAATACTTTTTTTTTCGTACATTTTTAAGTTAAAAAATGGATTATTCCTCAACTGAATACTATTCAATAAATACTCCGTTTCACGTTGCTTAACTAAAGTATATCTCGATTTTGGATTCTTCGTTGGATAATTATGGAGGGGAAGTCGTTTAGACCTGACTGTGGAACAAGAAGCATCTCTTCTTCGTTCTCGTCTAAATGGCTTGAAATCTGATGCGACTGTGTATGCAGTCGCGTTTAAAGTTGCGCAGTGGGACTACTCATGTCAGCATTCCTACATGAACTGGCGAAAGTCCCACTCCGACTCATTAATCCTCATCCTTGCCCATTTAACACAATTCAGGAAAAAATGAGTGTTATGTTTTCTGTTGTTGTTCCTCACCGATTACGTGATTGCAAAGCTGCCAAGGATGAACATTATATCTGAAAACTTTCAAGATTAATTTTCCGCTTTAATTCCAGCGTAAGCTGTGAAACATTGTCTGAATAACAATTTTTTGGAGCGAATATTTAAAGGCAGCACACTACGAATTTGATTTGGTGAAGGAATCCGCGGGAAAAGCTAGAGTTGAGGTTGCAGATTGCGGGATACTTGATGGTTCCGCTCAATTCTCCCTAATCTTTATAAAACAAACAGGGTGGAAGACGCAGCTTTTTACGACGATTTCAATTGCAACGCGCCATGTGCAAGTTGAAGAATTATGAGGTGTCTTCATCAAACTACTTGAGTAAAACCAATGAATAGGCTGCTTAGGGGACGGAACATGTACATAAAGGCGCGTTCTAACGCGTTTTGATAGGAGATGCGTGATAACTAGAGCTATTCCCGCGTCATTCTTACGACGATTACGGAGAGACGAGCGGAACTACCCAGGATCTCGCAATCTGCAACCCCATCTCTAGCTTTTCCCGGGTATTCCCTCCCGTAAGATTCGTGGCTTGCTGCCTTTAACTTATTAAATGATTGGCTCCTTTTCAGTGTCCTTTTTTATAACTACTCGGAGGGCACCAGCTATGAAACTTTTCTGATTTGTATACCTTCATGCATAGAAACAAGCAAATTTTTCCCCCTGAAACCCTCTGATATCCAAGGACGAATTCCTCAATCATTTTGAATAATTTCTACAAAAGAGGATGAAACGTCCTTCATCCTAAGCTGTTTGAAAATTTCTCAGATTTGCGCGATTTGTGAACTAGAAACAATTGCATCGTGGTTGATGATGTGCTCGGGAAATACGATACAGAGCAAATCAGTCGAGGTTTTAATCAATGTCTGCCAATTGCTTCAACCATTGGTTATGTATAAAGATAATTATTACTAATCAGCGCCTTGCAGCACTTTAAAAACGTATTTGTTTCTCTGTGCAGCAAATATGTAAGAGAGAGCAGGTAAGTAGCATCAGGACTTTTATAGTCTTACATTGTATATGGTGGTTAAATAGCAAGAAGAAGAAAATCTTTCCCTTTTTCGTCCTATCACATGCTAGACCTCGAAGTAAGAAAGTCAAAATTAAAAAAGTTGCGTTTCGTTACTGCCGATTTAAAGAAATCTTTTGTAAGTGCATTCTCCGGAGTTCATCAGTGAGGAATGAAGGCACAGGATCTTTCATGGGTGTATGTACATGCACAAATAAAATAGATAAGCAGTTAATTACAATTCAAAAATAAAGGGTAGAAGGCGTATTATATCATTCCATTTGGAATGCACCAACGCGTTTCTCTGGCACTTTTACTTTTTGGCAGCCGATTATCGTCCCAGACACCAATTAATCGACTCCGGGTCGGGTGAAAAACTTAGTTGGAACTAGGCAGTTTCGAACCATTGACAGTGTGGCCACAGCGGACCTTTAAACGACTGCGCCAAACACCGCCCAATTCAAAAGTGAAAAACTAAAATACAATGTAGGACGAAAAAATATAGTAATAAACACAATGGAGAATATTAATGAAAATCCCCATCTACCATTCATTACGTTTTAATTCTTATATAAATTATATTAGTCTTATATAAATCTCAGTCGACGATCCCCCTCACTTTGCTTGTCCGAAACGGGGTTTATATCATTTACCTCAGAATAGTCTGGCTCCTCACCATCACGCACGTGCAGCTTTTGCTTAAAAAAGAAGATTGGTAAATTGTCACTACCTGCGATTTTTTTTTCAGAAATGCATTAGTTGATGCCGAGAAGATGACGAAAAAAAATTGTACAGAAGGGGAGCAACTCAATTTCCAGTAAGCTGAATTAACTCTATCTCATCTATATCTGACTTTCATCTATATACCAAGTTATTATTTATTATTTAGTTCTTTTGCCAAGTTTTACCAAATCCTGTTTTTTTGTCTTGTTTTTCCCCTTATTTTACTGTTTACTGCCGTTTCGTTTCCTTCCAATTTCTAGACCTCATACAACAAACTACAAGCCTAAACAACTGTTTTTGACGTTTCCCGTTGTGTTGTACATATTGTTGCTTGTGCTTATTGCTTATTGAATTGCTTATTCATTTCTTTTACAAACCACTGCCGGCTACACTCTTTCCCAGTGCCTTAGCAAAACCTAGTCGCAGAAGTGTGAAAATTTATGAAGTATGTATCATCTTCAGGTATTTTCTGTCCCAGAATTAAAACGGTCAGTAGTGTAGTCGGGTGAAAACGGCTGCCTTATGCAGTTGCGTCAGAGGTCACGTCTGAAGCGGTGCAGTAGAGCCAGCGTCTGCGATTGAGGTGGGACCATTGCTAACTCCACTGCGATTGCAGAATTAACGGTAGTTGGTACATTTCTGTGACTCGTTTGTTATTCTGTTACTACCTCACAGTAGTATGTACGCCAAATTAATCAAATATTAAGGCACCTTTTTTGAAGCTGTTGTCATGACTGCTAAGACGTGAACTCGATTGAGAAGTGAAACAGAAAATTGAACTTCAACTGTGTTCTTCCCGGAATGAACATTTTCTCAAAATGAAAAGGCGGTTTCAAATGCAAGGTGATATAAAATGCTTTATTCTAGAATCGATGTAATAGCCTAGTGCAGTTGAAATTGTTCATTTAAAAAAAAAATGACTGCTGAAGCGCAGCTTACTCCATCCTCAAAATGTCTCTCTAAGAAGTGTCCACAACAATGTACAGACAGTTGTTGTGGAATGATTTGGCGCGTGATAGACGAGTTGGAAACAGTATCGCAGCTAATTAGGGTTATTTTATCTCATTCAACTATTATATATTTTATTTTACTTTTTGTTCTAAATGAACCCAAATGTAACCATTTATTTTGTTTCTAAATGCCGTAAAATAGCCCGCTATGAGGGAGGGAAAACTATCTTGTACTTTTTCTGCAATCTTATCTTAGAGACTCAGAAATGTGTTTAAGGGACGAGTTGCCGAGGGTCACTTTGTTAGGCATCGAGAACTTCTTCATGCAGGGAAAAACTGCTCAATTGAATCGTGCCCGAGGACATCGAAGAGTACGGACATTGCCTTATCAGACGGATGAGAAGTTTGTTCAGCAATTACTAGAGGTATCTCAGTTTTTTCTAGTGAATAGAATGCATCGCTATTTAGTGTCTGCGAAGAAGATGATAATGATGTAGAAGACGAAACGACTAGCGAGAATTCTAGCCGATGTGATCTTGGGTTGCTTCGGGACTATTTCAGCGTGGGTCTGCATGTTCTGAAATCCACCTTTAATACTTCACATTTTAGAGTTTAAGAGCAGCGTTATCGAATAAGCAGCAGCCGACTGGTTAGAGATTAGCACAAATCGAATATTTATTCGTTAGGAAAGTATTCACATCTTACAAAAGAGAAGAAGAACTGAATTTTTTCAAAATGGTATCTGGTCCTGCAAGGTGATGTTGATGGTATGTGTCTGACTTAAATGTTGGAAGAAAGATTGAACAAATGCGATCAAAAATTGAAGATTTGTTAGGATTTCGAAAGACCCACGAACGTCGGACATCACAAGTGAAAATTGCTGCTTATTCGATAACGTTCTCATCTTGACGCGTCTTGGGACATTTTGTCTTTAGAGAAGGCGTTCTGACGATGTGAAGGTAGAGATTAAGGCTGCATTTCTCTGCGAATCATGGATTATTGGTTCCAGTGGCAGGCGGCACCCGCAGTGCTCATTCTTAGACATTTGCGCCGTCGTAAACTGTGCTAGTGCTAACATCTTGGGAGAAGCATGACCTGCCTTTCTCAACATGTACTCGAATTCTGGGTCACTCCTTCCTTGCTCCCCACATTTCTCCTCCCAGCCCTAAGTTCGCTTGGTCCAGCTGTCTGTAATCGGTAACTTGCCGGCCGATCAAGCAATTGCAACTCAAAATGGCTCCCATCTCAGATATGAATAAAGGATCAGCTCTTTTCGAGTAAAACGGCGATTAGAAAGTGTCATTCAACAGCTGAAGTCCTCGCACCTCAACGAATTGACGCCTTAAAGTAAATTAAACTTGTCATAGATCTAGTTTATACTGACGCTATTGCTTTCTTTCTCATTTCGCTTTTGCTTGCTGCCCAGTTAGCATTGGAGTTCACTAGGTATTCAACGGTCTGACCAATGGTTTCATGGAATAAGGGGACTTAAAGGCATCACCCCACGAATCTGAGGTGGTGCAGATTTCAGGTGGAGTATTCGTATACGGGATGGGAGACTACGGAGAGGGAGGTGATTCCGTCCATTCCTTGCTAATTGCCGTAAAAAACGGCCCGGAAGATGCGGCGCCGCACAAGACTGGCGCGCTCCAATCGAACCTCTTGTACAAAATGGTGCGCCAAAACGAATGAAGCCGAATGATTTTTTTTTTTTTTTTAAAAAAAAAAAAAAAAACCCCCCCTCTCCTCTTTTTTCTTTCTTTTTTTTTATTCTTCCCCTCCTTCTCCCCCCCCCCCCCCTTTTTTTGTGTTTTTTTTTTTTTTTTTTTTTAAATAATAATATTTTTTTTTTTTAAATTTTTTTTTTTTTTTGGGGGGTTTTTTTTTTTTTTTTTTTTTTTTTTTTATTTTTTTTTAAAAAAAATTTTTTTGGGGGGGGTGGTTTTTTTTAAAAATCTTTTTTTTTGTTCCCCCCGCGGTGGGAAGGAGTCAATTTTTTTGTGTCAGTCATAATTGTTCACGTTGTCTGTTCAACACTCCCGCTCAGCTGGACTTAAGAACTAAACTGAACATTGCTTACAATGAAATCGCTCTCTAGAAAGGATCTTCTATCTATCGCAGGAGCGCTGAACTTTCGTTTTGTCCAGAACCCAGCAATTCAATTAGGAAGGCTGGAGGAGGAAGAAAAAGCACAGAAAGTATGTACGCTAAGGAAGACTCATCGTGCCTCCCGGGGAAACGATGTTGAGGTCAACATCGTTTCCCCGGACCTTTGGATGAAGCCCTAAACACTAAATGAGATATGTTAGGTATACCATATTCGATTCCAGGACGGTGAACTTCATTTGAAAGCTAAGAAGAAGATTGAGGATATCAGAAAAGATTTTCCTTGGTGGACGTACTGTTTAGCGGCCGGATTCAATGTGTTGGTATGTGGTGCGTTCCGGATTTTAAGTCTAGGCTTTGCTAAACACTTCCATATTCTTTAGGTGTATGGTATTGGGTCGAAACGTGCACTCATGAGTGCGTTCCGCAACGAAGAACTTAGTAGGTTTCGTACGTTATCGATAGACGGCTTTAGAGAGGACGTGACCACCAGATCGATTCTTGCAAATATTGTCCAATATATGCAACTAAAGAATTGCGAGGTTCGTTTTTCCATCCTCACCGTTCTGCACGTACACTATACTCTGAACATTGAATTTGTTAGAAGTCCAAAATAGTTGAACGAATCGAACATGCAAATGTTCGACTACTTAGTAATGCCCAGCTTGAACTTGTGACGTGCAAATTGAGCACAGTTATGCATACCTGCCGCTGAAATATCTGCGCTAAAAATGTCAAAATGTTTACGTGTCATGTTTGTAACGTCATCCGTTACTGCTACTTTATTAGTCTTTCATCTATTCATCTTCGGTATTACTGGGCCAAACACATGCATTGTTTATTTGAAAAGCATTGCAGAACAATTTTCACTTGATGTTGTTTGACCTCATACATACTGAGTACTTCGGGGAACGGTCAAGAGGTACCCGTATGATGTGGTCCCACATATCCAGGAGGCTAATGAGCGTCGTTAATTGCACCGCGCGTCTCCTGACAGCGTCGTGATTGCTACAGTAGCCTGTACGTCTCGCTGACATAGCACAAGAGGAGCAACCAAGCTACTGTACGTAGCACGTCTTAAAACTCTCTATGTAAAGTATACTTGTAAGTTAATATAAATGACAGAGGTTTGTACATATGCCATTTAAAAATGCGAGTGAAAATGAAATTATCCTGTTTTGACTTGTTAGTTGGAAATTAGTCATCCATATTTGGGAATGTAAAAGATGCTTCAAAGAATTTCCTTCTGATCGGTGTAATGCCTTTTTTTTCACTTTTTTCACTTTCTAGGAATTTTGTTTTGCTTATCTAGCTGAGTAAAACTCCCATCAAACGCCTAACGAGTCGCTAATAATGCCCCGCGGACATACATACCTGAAGGTAGATCTCGAAGATACAAAGGTACACTAATACACTAATACACCTAACCTGTCATATTGGATTTATGTAGAGAATAAATACAAATGAAGCGATAACAAGCTGTTGAAAGAAGTTTGAAGTAACATATAAAGAAACATTCTATAAAACGTACGGGGAAATACTGAAATATTCGACTTGCGCTCTATATAAACATTATATCTATAAAAAATTTTGAAAAGGTAAAATGTAGAAAGAAGTTCAAAGAATGTATACAAAGTAATAAGGACATAAAGTCGCTGGACGTGTAGTTGGTACAGTCGAAAGTTGAACATGAACTCGTTTAATGACATCGTGACAAAAACATACTTATGCAGTGCCAGTTTAGATAGAACCAGTCTGAACGTCCAGCTAACGCCGGACTCCAGACTTTCTGTGGCGTTCGCTTCGGTCGCGTTCACTGATCAATGAAAATTAATAGTAACGGCATTTGCTGTGAAATTAGATTGGTGCCTTTCTAATAATACTTTCTACTTTTCAATATAAAATTATTGGCAAGATTTCTTAGATTTCTTCCTAAATGTTCCACATTTGGAGATCATTCAATCGTCAGCTTTAAATACTTCTTCGATACCAACATAATGCAGACAAAATTCGAAAATATTACTCGAAATGTGGATTTTCCTCCTGTTTACCCCCAACAGTTATCAAAGGGCATAAAATGACGTAAAAGAAGTCATCCTACTGATAAAGATAACGGCTGCAACGTCCCAATTACCTTTCGCGACATACACACGAAGTTATTGCCCGCCATTGCGACGCCGCGGGACCCATCGCAACCCCTATCATAGCTATCTGGCGCCGGCGCACCAATCTGACTGGACCAATTCAATCCTCCTGGACCCGTCGCGCCACATTATATGGATAGTAGGGTGCGACGGGAGACCCGTTGGACCCATTTTATAGCTAGCTGGTGCCGGCGCACCAGTCCGACGCCGTGGGACCTGTCACACCCCTTTTTATAGCCGTCTGACTCCGGGACACCGATCCGACGCCGTGGAACCCGTCTTATCCCATTTTATAACTATTCGGCGTCGGCGCACCAATTGGACGCCAGTGGACCCGTCGCATTTTATAGCTATAGGATGCCAGGACACCAGTCCGACGCCGTGGGGCCCGTCGCACCCCATATTATAGTTATCTGGCACCGGCGCGCTAACCCGACGCCGGTGGACTCTCCGCACCCATTGTATGGATATCTGGCGCTGGTGCACCACTCCAGTGACGGTGGACCCGTCGCACCCCCCTTTTCGAATTTCGTGACTGACACATCATGATCATGATAATAACGGGCTTATTCTGTCACGTGTGTGTGTCAGTCACGAAATTTGAAAAAAAAGGGGGGGGGGGTGCGACGGGCCCACCGGCGTCGGGTTCGCGTGCCGATGCCATATATCTATAGAAGGGGGTTCCACTGGCGACGGACTGGTGCGTCGGCACCAGATATCTATAAATTGTGGTGCGAAGGCGTCGAAGTCCTGTGTTGGTATGACAGTTTGGGCGTGAAATGTGTGAAATTATGAGATGTGTGAAAATATATTCATTTCGCCCATGTTCGACTGTCTTTGAATCTTGGCATGTTGAAACGTAGTTTTTAATTGATTTTCTTGAGCTGTAGCCAATATTGGTATGAACAAAGATACCCGACAAACACGACATCCCTCTCGAAGATCCAACGTAGTGGATGGCCCAGAAAAGATCCCTTTCTAGAGAATGACGTGAGGGTTGTGGAAATACGAAACCGAACCGCAGGGGTCAGCTGGTACGTAATCGTGTGTACGATCGACTCTGCACAACTCCTATCTGCGTGGTTTGCCTGTATGGCAGAGAGAGTGATTGCATGGTATCAGGAGTAGTGTATCATGTCACGTGCAGGTTGTGCGGTGACGATTATATAGGGGAAACGGGACGGCCACTCTGTATTAGGGTCAAGGAGCATCTAGATGGACTCGCAAAATCTAAAATCTTCACTCCACCCGGAGCACACCGTAGTATATGTCATCCAAACTCCGAAGTAGAGGTATAAGTTAGTATATTATCCTGCGAGTCGGAGATCACAGCATTTTGGATAACCGCCAAAAGTCGAAAAATGAACAAGAAGGATGAGTGCATTGCTATCACGAACGAGCTATCCCCATGTCAGGACCTATGTGGGTTTTGATCTACGGGGCGGGCTGTGAGGTACCTATATATAACCTTTGTGACTCATAGTTTTGGTACGTGGTGGTCTGTTGCGTTACCAAGTCTGGCTAATGAGGTAAGCACTAGCCAATGTGTTGCAGTTTGAGTTTGCCTGCCGTTTGGATGCTTTCTGTAGGGTGATGAGGCGCTTGAGAGGATAAATCACTAATGGTTTTGATTTTTCCAGGCTCTGACGAAGGCGATAACACCGAAACGTTTGCTGTTGTTTAATAAAGACGATCACAATCAATCAATACGATCTTTTAAATTCATAGTATCCGCTGCTTCGTCGCTGCGCGAACGTCGCGCGCAGCGCGGCGCTGAAGGGAGGTCAGGAGCGGTCAGCCAGTTTTTACGGGTAACTCTTGTCCTGCACCCGAGTACTTCACATCCCAAAAGGATGTATAGAGTTTTTCGAAAGAAAATTCTTAACGTCATATGTGCAATATTTCTGCCTAACAACTACTAAATGAACAATTCAGTGCGCTCTTTTCCATGTTGATGTATAGTATTAGCGTTGATTTCATGATGTCGATTTCTGTCTATTCTAGCAAAAACGACGCTCCCTCGTCGAGTGGTCCAAGCACATCGCCTCAACCATTGAACAGAAGAAACAACAACTAATTATTCTATTGGATAATATCGACAGTGCTAGCCTGAGGTATTTTTAAGGGAGTTGATATAATGTTTTTGTTCTTCATATTTTTAGAAGCATTTCCCGTGTTTTCGTTTTGTTTCTCTTCAATTTACTTTTACCTTGTGTTAAAGGCATCACCCCACGAATCTGGAGTGGTATGGATTTTCGTTAGAGTGTACCTATATCGGGTCACAGTTCATGAATAAAGGGTTGGTTCCGCTCATCTCTCACTGCATCACTGTAAACAGACAGCTTCGGAATGCGGTTCCTTACGACGTCCTCTATTGCAAAGCGCCACCCTTGCGCCGCGCCCCGCAATGCATTGCATTATGCAAAATCCATTCGGACGCCTCGATAGGCAATTCATTTCATTCGACGAATCGCAGGCGGAGGCGAAGCGCAAGGGTGACGCGTTGCAATAGAGGACGTCGTAGGGAACCGCATTCCGAAGCCGCCTGTTTACAGTGATGCAGGGAGAGATTAGCGGAACCACCCCTGTACTCATAATCTAGGACCCGATATATCTATACTCCAACGAAAATTCATACCTCGCTAGATTCGTGGGGTGATGTCTTTAAGAAGTTCCACTCCATCTGCCCTGTCACTGGTTCGACATCGACCAAAGCCAATCATTCATACCAATCATTGTCTAGGAAAGTAAAGACAGTGACTTGGTATATCAACTGACACCCGCAACTTTTTGTACAGTAGGGTTGAAAAGACCTGATTTGTGGTCCGATTAGGTTACGAATATGGTTGCCCCTGAATAGGAATGATGGATCCTCGCGCAACTCGATTGGACCTGGCGAAGGTCTCACTGCTAGCTCAAACTCAATTGCAGCACAAGTTTCTTCATTTTGCCTCGATTGTGTGACCTAGGCAATGTCAAGCGCACGTTGGAATTTTTCTAACGGAGGGAGTTGTAGAAACAAGCAATAAGGGGTTTGCAAGAGAGAAGGGGGTGGAGTACTGGAGAGGAGGAGAAAGATGAGGAGAGGAGACCCGTTGACAAATGGATTCAAATTAGGATACACAAAATTTGGTGCGCGGTAAACAAGGTAAGGTGTAGCAAAATAAGTAGAAGTAAAAACCATAGATGCGGTAGGGAGGAGCCGTACTCTCCTTGGGCAAAGAGGGTCTAGCTCATAGGTCTAACTCAAGTGATGAGCATCCTTTCACCAACTGCTCAAAAGTGAAAGGGGTGGGAGCACTGGCTCCGACTATCGGATGTATAGTAAAAGTTGTTCATTTGGCGCAGCGCGGTGTAGCACTACTTTTATTGAAAGTAAGGGATCGATTCCTGACTGAAATTTTTGCCATCATAAATAGCATCTGTCATTTCTTATTTAACAATAGTGACTTTTCGTAGTATCACTCAAGGAAAGGAATTCAGACGTCATTACTAGGAGAAAAAAGGCAGATACAGCAAGAAACAGGGGCAAAAGTAGTGCAAAGTAGGCTGCATGTGTTGATGAATAACCATGCTCACAATAAATTTCATTCAGTACAATTCAGCAGGACTGTAGAATTTCTACAGTCCTGCTGAATTGTACTGATGCATAGATGCGATAGTCGGACCCGATGCTCCCACCCCCTTCACTTTTGGATGGTTGGCGAAGGGACCCCTTTCGCGTTTAGACGGTTGGAGGAGGGACTCCCTTCACTTTTGGACGGTTGGAGTTGCAGATATGCAATAGTATGTCTTTGCGTACTTTGCAGGGATCCATATGATCAAGCAGTTCTGGCTGCTTTAGCTGAAAATCCTGCAGTGCTGATGTTGGCCACAGTTGACCATATCAATGCAACCCTGATTTGGAACAGCGTATAATTTATTTTCTCTGTTTCAATATCCTTGTGTTTCTCCTTTTCCTAAGTGTAACTTACTTCTTCAGATTTTGCTCGAATCTTTTAATTGGGCGTACTGTCGTGCAGACACATTCACATTTCCTGCAGATGAGATTTTGGCTGGGCAGTCTTCATTATTAGGGTTAAACCCAAAGACTAGTCATTCGGTCAGTTAGTTTAACTTCTTCGTTCTTCGAAGACTATGCCGATGATAACAGGCGCATTCAATGTCTTCACTTGATGTGCTGTGGCAATCTTTGGCGTCGAATTCTCGTTCAATATTTCGGCTATTTTATGGAATGCTTTTCTCTTTTAACAAGCCTGTTGCATTCTGGGACCTTTTCAATGCTGCGAAGTAAGCATTAAACTATTTCGTCTGTACACCGATATTTCAAAATTAATTGTAATTAAGAGATGAATTTTTGGTCTCATCTGACACAGCGTTACGTCAGCAACTCGTTGAATTCAATGACCATCGCATCCTAAGGTGAGATTTGTAGCCAGTCGTTTTGTGAGTTCAATTTAATTGCCGATATTTTTCAATCATCATATTTTTAAATTAGAGGCTTCTCGTCTTCAAATGGAATGTCTGTTAAGAAAAACGCAAAACTTTCTTAATTCACTTACCCTTTGTTTTAATACTTCTTAACCCCAGTATGCATCGGTATTCCTTGCTCTACACATCATCTTTAGAATGATGACTTGTTAGAGTGAATGGAAGAATGAAGAAGAAAGGTAAAGAAGGTGGAATTCAAGAGGCAAGAAAAATTTTAGTTGTTTCTATTTAAAAGGTAAAGGTGCAAATTGCAAAAAAAAAAGTACGAAAGGGACAACTTGACCTACTTGACTTCGTTGGCGTGCTGATATTGTCTCCTGGCGCAGTTACCCCCATCCTCACTAACCCGCGTCATCTTTGAACATAGGTCTGCCCAACCTTCTCGATTTGCAGCTTGGACGGAATTCACCCATTAGTCACTGTTCCATAGTTTGCGATACCTGACGTCTCGTTTGAACCGTCTATCATCGAGTCACCCAATTTCTCACAAGTCGACAATATCTGCCAGTTCAGCGTAACGACAGTGAGTTTTTACCCAAGATTCCGTTCTCTCTATAGATATTGGATTGACCTATTTGAGTTGGGCTTTCGGCAGTGTGCTGAATGACAACATTTTTTGCAAAATTTGCATGGCTTCCGCCGTATAATTGTGCAAGTTATATACCTCCTATGTTGTCCATAGTCCATATGTATTCTCGAATTAGCAATTTAAACATAATTAATTTTTAAGAACTAAGACATAAAGTCGTGTTTTTGCGAAATGTTGAAGAAGATATATTTACGAGTAATTGATTCCTTGAATTGAGCCGGACAGAGGTTGTTACAATCCTTTATTCATGGCTAACGTTTCGGCAATATCGCCTTCTTCAGAGCCTGAAAGGGTGAAATCGAACGTGATTAATCCGATCAAACGCCTTATCCACCCAACAAAGAAAGTCCTACCTTACTGTTGAAATGAAGTCTTATGTTTGCCTTATCATTATCATTTGTTTTAGGTGGAAGCGAGGGGACGACGGAAATGAGCAGCTAATTGGATCACTGGAAAGATCGCTTGTGGAGAAGTTTCTCAACGAAAAGGGTCTCACTCTGGAATTCATTTAGATTCTTTGTTTGCTTTTATTGTTTCATGGTGTTAACGTGCTACATATCATTACATGCGAAGCTTCTCCAACTTGCTTTAATCTCAGTATTAATCCCAATATTATTCTGTTCATTATCACTAGGTTGACTACTAATTTTTTTTTACACATTCATATCCTGTACAATTTCAGTTATTTAGTTTCTTAATCACACATTAACGATCATCCGTCGATGTATTCACCACGAGTGTCTAACCCAAAGTAACATCTTTCTGCTAGGGTTAGATTCCTTTTGCTAGGGGCTAGGATTCAAAGAGCAGCACAGAAGCGGATTTGAAGTTAGTGAAAGATAGAACAGTTTTGCTTCAAGGAATGCTTAAGAGCCCGAAACAAGTGGTCGTCTTATAGGGCGAGGTCTGAAGATCACGGCGGATGGAGGACCGTTTAACAACACTGGGTCTCAAATCAGTGGCGATTGGTCAAAGCTACATCCAGCCGCACGTTGTTACGAAGGAGTTGAACTGGTGCAGCAGCTCACACTATAGCACTTATTGCGAGTCCCCTGTGTGTGTGACAATTGTCAAAGGAGAAATTATCAATTGTCAAAGGGGCTGAACCAATTGTTGACGGTAGTTTGAGTAGTGGTCCCTTAGAGCAACGCGTGCTGGTTTTGGTTGTTTTTTCAAAAGATCTTAAATCATTAATCTTGCCGAGAGAAAAATCAAGTTATAGGATATAGAAAATAGAGAACTAGGTGTGTGATTTGAACCTTCCGCAGTTAATGTTAATTTTAATTCTATTTAATTTAATTTTGGTTGTTCATGCTAGGAACACTGCAAGCTGTACTTCTTTTTTTGACTAAATCGGGCATATAGATATCAGTCGGTTGGGGTAACGCCGGGCTTCAGATTTCTTGTGGTGCCCGCTTCGCTAGCTTTTACTCATAAACGCAGAAAGTAGCGGCATTTTCTGTAGAATTATATTTGCATTTTTTTCTAAAAACGTTTTCTTCGCTCTTTCTTGAAAATTCAAGCATTGATGAAGAAGTTCATAGGTTTCTTCTTTGCGCCAGTACTACATTTGGAGAATATTCAAATTTGATTTTTCTCCTTTATTTATTTGATCAGTCTGAATGTTTGGCTGAAGCCGCACTTCAGACTTTCTGTGGTGTTCGATTCGCTCCCCTTCACTGATCAATGAAAATTAATAGCAGTTTATTTATTCTCTTTTCCTCTGAAATTCTCTGAAATTCTTCTGTTTGTTCTCTGAAATTAGATTTGTGTTGTTCTAACAACGCTTACTTCCTCTTTTCCTCTTTTTTTGTTATAAATAAAAGCGAAAGGCTTCATAGTTTTCTTTCTAAACGCGTCAGTTCTACACTTGGAGAATATTCAAACTTCTGCTTCAAACACTCCTTTGTTCCCAATGTAGACACGATTTGAAAATATTACTTGAAGTATGGATTTTTCTCTTGTTTCTCCCTAACAGTTATCGCAGAATAATGTTTTAACATGAAATGACGTGGACGACATCATCGTACTGATTAAGATAGCGTTCCAGATCAGATCATATAAACAGCCTGCTACTATTTAAGCAGCCGTTTGCCCCTTTTTTCCATTTTTTAGGAAACGGAGGAGTCGCAGAGGTAAAAGAAGCACGGAAAGTGGATACGACTATGAAACGATTAGAACTTCCCATTTACCTTTAGCGGCATGCACACGAAGTTACTTGGCGATACCGCTACACCACGACACAGGAATTCGACCCCGTGAGACCCGCCTTACTGCATTTCATAGCTTTACGACGTCGGCGCACCAACTCGACGCCAGCGTAAACGTTGCATCCCATGTAAAAGGGTTTTCCTCTTATTTTCCCCAAACAGTTATCAAAGAATGATGTTTTGGCATAAAATGACGTGAAGGACATCATCCTACTAAGAAAGATAACGTCAGATCACATAAACATCTTGCTACTATTTAAGTACCCGTTTGCATGCGTGTTTCCACTTTCTGAAAACGGCATGCTACCAAATTAAGGCGAACGAAGAATTAAATAGACACACGGAGGAGTAAAGGTGTAAAGCAAAGCGCCCAGTGCCATGGCTATGAAACGGCTGCAACCATCTATATCTACCGGCGGACCAATCCGACGCCGCGGAACCCATCGCACCCCATTTTATAGCTTTCTGGTTTCGAGGCACTAACTCGGTTCCGACCGGTGCAGCGGCGTCGGCGCCAGATACCTATAGAAGGGGGTGCAACGGTCCACTGGCGCCAGATAGCCATAATATGGGGTGCGACGGGTTCACCGGCGTCGGATTGGGGCGTCGGCACCAGATACCTATAGAAGGAGGTGCGACGGGTCCACCGGCGCCTGAAATAGTGCGCAATAACTTCTGGGGTGACGCAAAGGTTAAATGGCTGTCGCCGTTTCATGATGTGGCCACTGGGCGCTTTGCTTTGCACCCTAGATGACTCCTTCGACGTGTCCATTTCCTTCTTCAGATCGTCTCAAGTAAATAGGGATGCCGCTTTCAAAATGGAACCACCGCATGCAAACAGGTGCTCAAATAGTAGCAAGATGTACTTAGGGATCCGACGTGGAACGTCATCTTCCTATCAGAAGGATGGTGTCGTTCACGGGTCCTTTTATGCCGGCACACATTGATAACTGTTTATAGAAAAAGGGCCATATTTCGCGTGATACTTTTAAATTGTCAAGAATATTTCGAAAAAAGGAAATTGAAGCGAAAGGTCCAATGGCCTCGAAATGTCCAATTAAACACGCGTTTAGGAAGATGTCTACAAATTTTTCGGCGTCAGATACAATATAAAAAAGGTGCGACCTTGTCCGCGAGTACCAGATACCAATTTCGTAGAAGACAGCACGAATATTAATCGGCGTTAGATCCTAGTGAAGGCGGGCGAGCAACCGGTCCACAGAACGAAGTCCAGGTATTATGATCATGAGGGTGAATGACGGGTCCACCGGCGCCAGATGTCCATAAAAAGGTGTACTACGGGTCCACCGGCGCCATATACCTATAGAAAGGGTGCGACCGGTCCACCGGCACCAGATACCAATAGGAGGGGGTGCGACGGGTCCACCGGCGCCAGATGTCCATAAAAAGGTGTACTACGGGTCCACCGGCGCCATATACCTATAGAAAGGGTGCGACGGGTCTACCTGCACCAGATGTCCATAAAAAGGGATGCGATGGGTCCACCGGCGTCAGATGTCCATAAAAAGGTGTACTAAGGGTCCACCGGCGTCAGATACCTATAGAAAGGGTGCGACCGGTCCACCGGCACCAGATACCAATAGGAGGGGGTGCGACGGGTCCATCGGCGTCAGATACCTATAGAACGGGGTGCGACCGGTCCACCGGCACCAGATACCAATAGGAGGGGGTGTGACGGGTCCACCGGCGCCAGATGTCCATAAAAAGGTGTACTACGGGTCCACCGGCGCCATATACCTATAGAAAGGGTGCGACGGGTCAACCGGCGCCAGATACCAATAGGAGGGGGTGACACGGGTCCACCGGCGCCAGATGTCCATAAAAAGGTGTACTACGGGTTCACCGGAGTCAGATACCTATAGAAGGGGTGCGACGGGTCCACTGGCGCCACATGCCTATAGAAGAGGGTGTGACAGGTCCACCGGCGTCAGATACCTATAGAACGGGGTGCGACCGGTCCACCGGCACCAGATACCAATAGGAGGGGGTGCGACGGGTCCACCGGCGCCAGATGTCCATAAAAAGGTGTACTACGGGTCCACCGGCGCCATATACCTATAGAAAGGGTGCGACGGGTCCATCGGCGCCAGATGTCCATAAAAAGGTGTACGACGGGTCCACCGGCGCCACATACCTATAGAAAGGGTGCGACGGGTACAATGCACCAACACCAGATAGCTTTGAAATGGGGTGTGATGGGTCCCACGGCGTCCGATCGGTGCGCAATAACTTTGTGCAGATGTCGCGAGAGTTAAATTAGACGTTGCAACCGTTTCATATTCATGGCCACTGCACGTGTTGCATTGCATCTCTATGAATCCTATGTATTATCGTCGTATCTATTTCCTTGCACGTTTGCCTCAACTTGGTGCGATGCCCTCTTCAGAAAGTGGAAACACCCATGCGAACGGCTGCTTAAATAGCACCCAACAGCTTACATGATCTGATGTGGAACTTATCTTTATCAGTACGATGATGCTGTTTACGTCATTTTATGTTAAAACATCATTCTTTGATAGCTGTTGGGGAAAACAGGAAGAACACTCATACTTCGAGTAATGCTTTAGAATTGTGTCTGTTATATAGAAACCGAAGGAGTGGCTGAAGCTAAAGTTTGAAAATTCTCAAAATGTAGAGCTGTCGCGTTAGAAAGGAAGCTATGAAATCTTTTGCCTTTATTTATAGTAAGAAAAGAAAGGCGAAAACGTTGCTAGAAAAAGAGAATTCTGATTTTACAGAAAATGTCACTACTATGAAGTTCCATTGATCAGTGAAGGGGAGCAAAGCTAAAATCACAGAAAGTCTAAAGTCCGGTTTTAGCCGGACGTTCAGACTGGTGATAGTATAAGCACGTAGTATGCTGGACATTCGTTGGTTTTTTTTGTGAGTTCATTTGGAATAAACACTGCTTAGCAAAATGGACACATCAGGCACACGTACACATTCTGATTTTGATTCAACTGCGTAACGGGACCTATGCACATATACACATGCGCACAATTCCCGCCAAAGATATTGTGTCAGCGTGATGCGTCTTCAGTCGAGCAATGTTACCTTCTCCCCCAAAAGGCTGTAAAGAAGAGTGACTTGTCAAACTAATGACAAAGGTTAGTGGAAAGTGAAGACAGGATTTTTGTAAAGACTTTCATGTCCTACTGCACCTGCGTCGTCCTCAATTTCGAGCTGCTGAAGCTGGAAAAAGGCGGCATGGCATCATTACCTTCTCTTACAAACGATGTCACGAAAGAAATCTCTGTCTCAAGAATCTCTTCGCTTGTGCATGCACCCTTCAGCAAAATTGTTAACCTTTTTGCCCAAGAATATGAAATAGATCATACTTGATAACAAAATTAGCAAATCCCAAAAGATCTGAAGATTTTATGAAGAGGCAGAACTAATGGTACTAGAAGGAAGAACTAATGGTATGCGGAAATAGTTCCTTGGCGAACGTTGGGAAAATTCTAATAAAACACTTCTAGGATATGTTCAGTTCTGAGTGGCACGGTATTCCATCTAACAGGCTTTTTATTGCAAATTCAAGTTGCCGAGGAAATCGGTCAATGACATTACTTTCAACTAGAATTGAATTTTCTCAGTGGAAGTGAGGTGTGCTGATAAGAGTGGATTTTTTTTCACGTTTTTTTTTTTCAAAGTCACTTTGTTTTTACTTTGATACGCTTTAGTACATGGTACAAGGACTCATCAAGTTAACTAATAAGACATGTTTATTGAGTGATTTTTAAGTGTGATTACATTTATTGACGGCTATGATAAAAATTTGCAATGATTCAGTGACCTGTTGTGTGGAATGTTTTCGATATGAATTTGGTGACAAGCTTTCTTAAAGAACTTTCACTGGTCTGTAAAATAGAAGCAGTATTACGATGGAATCAATAGAGGTAACATTATGTGCAGCAGGATATCTCGTCAGAAAAAGATTGTTGCAAACCTTGCTAAGTACTGTTCCTCTTTTCACATCACTAGGTATAAACTTCTCCTTCGGATTTTTCTGAAAAGAAAAGAAAACATTGGCAATATGAGTTTTAAAAGTAGGAATGTTCTTCCATGGTGTGGGACACGAAGAGCATCATATTTTTCTTTCAAGGACTTCGTTAAGAAATCTGACCATCGAGTCGGCGGTCTTCCTGTAGTGCGCTTAATATCGCGGGGAACCCAGTCGCTCACGGCTCTGGTCCAACGGTTGTCATCAAAGCGCATCACGTGTCCGGCCCACCTTATTTTACTTTCCTTGGCAAACGCGGTGGCGTCTCTAATCTTCGATCGCTGACGTAGGAGAGAACTTCGAATCCCGTCCCTCACTTGCGTGAAACGGGATACTCCTAGCATCACTCTCTCAATTGCGCGTTCAATGACGCTCACCGCGTTTTCTTCCTGCTTGCGAAATGCCCAGGTTTCCGAAGCATAGGTCAAAGCAGGAAGTACGGTGGTGTTGAAGAGGTGAGCACGGAGCCGGGTGTTCCTGGTCTTCTTCACTACATCCTCGATGCTCTTGTACGCTCCCCAAGCCGCTCGTCTCCTCCTGCCCAGCTCGGGGGTCAGGTCGTTCATCATGTTCAGTTCCCGACCCAGATAAACGTAGCTGGTGCATTCGGATATGTTCGTTCCGTTGAGCATGAATGGGGCATCCGAGACCCATCCGTTCCGCATGAACATCGTCTTTTGTAGATTCAGCTGAAGACCGATGCATCCACATGTTTCGTCGAATTCGGTCAGCATTCGTTCCGCTTGGCTGATGCTAGGTGTTACCAGTACGATGTCATCAGCAAAGCGCAAATGGTGTAGCTGCCGACCATCAACCTTCACTCCCATGTCGTCCCATTCCAACTTTCGCATTGCGTTCTCGAGGGTGGCTGTGAATATTTTGGGGAAATTGTATCACCCTGTCGGACCCCTCTCTTCACGTCAATGATGATGTTCTTGTAGAATGGCGAAATTCCGGTCGTGAAGTTACTGTACAACTCTCGAAGTACCTTTATATACTGAGTAGGGACGCCTTGGTTGTCCAAGGCTTCCACGACCGCTTTCGTCTCAACAGAGTCGAAAGCCTTCTTTAAGTAGATGAAGGTGAGACAGAGCGGCATCTTGTACTCTCGTGATACTTCTCTGAGTTTTGAAACAGTGTGCATGTGGTCAATCGTGCTGAATCCTTTTCGAAACCCTGCTTGCTCGCATGGCTGTCCTTCATCCAAGACTTTTTCAATCCTATTAAGGATTACTCTTGTAAAGAGCTTGTAGATGACGGACAGTAGGCAGATTGGGCGATAGTTGCCGATGTCATGTGGATCTCCCTTTTTATACAACAACACGCTCTTGCTGGTCTTCCACTGTTTAGGAACCTTGCATTCCGACAGATAACGTGTAAAGAGCCTCGCCAGGGTGTTGATGAGTACTGGCGGAAGGCTCTTCAGGTGTTCTGGTCTTATTCTGTCGGGACCGGGTGCCGTACGATTTCTTACCGACATGATAGCATGTCGTATTTCGGACGGGAGAACCTCTGGAATGACTTGTCCATCTTCCCTCAGATGGTGAGGAGGCAAGTGGACATGGCTGTCGAAGAGATCAGAGTAGAAGTCGTAGATGATTTTCTCCATCCCCCTTCTCGATGCAATGGCTGTTCCCTTTGGGTTCTGGAGAGCAGTCATCCTCGTCTTGCGACTGGCGAAGTCTCGACGGGCATAGCGGATGCTTTTCCCCGCCTCTGCAGCTTCAGCCAGCACTTCTGCTCTTCTCTCTTTAAGGTCTTCCTTTATCGCCTCTCGGCAAAGCCTTGCGAGCTCGGACGTGAGTTCTTGGTTCCCTGCGGCTCGTGCTGCTCCACGCTGGCGTATCAGCTCAAGAGTTTTAAGAGACAGGCGCCTCTTGGTGGTTTTAAAACTCTCAGCCTTCTCCGCGCAGTCGTAAAGGTGTTCGACAAGCCGGTCATATTCCTCGTCGATGTTGTCCATTGCAGAATCTTCCCAAAAGCCGGCTAGCGTAGCGAAGAGATCCCAGTTGATGGTAGTCCTGGGATTTCTCTCTCTGAACTTGGCGGCTTTCTCTGCTCTCCTTGTGAAGGAAAATCTTCCTCGGAGGAGGCGATGGTCCGATCCCGTATAGAACTTTGGTACAACACCGACGTCCGTCAGGCAGAACCTTTTATTGACGATGATGTGGTCTATTTCATTACGGTACCCTCCACCGGGTGACTCCCACGTCCAGCGTAAAGAAGAGGGCTTCTGAAATTGCGAGTTCCCATGGATGGTCTTAGTCGTCATGATGAACTCGGAGAGCCTCTCTCCCTGGTCATTCCATTGTAGGCCGTGGGTCCCGATGTGAAGTTCCTCCGGCGTTCTTCTTGGGCCAACCTTAGCGTTGAAATCGCCAACTATGACCTTGTAGAAGGCATGATCTTCTTGGTAGAACTTCTCCAGGTCCATATAGAAAGCTTCGACTTCTTCTTCTTCGTAGCTTGATGTTGGAGCGTAAACGACGAAGATAGTCAAAGCTGGTATTGGGCCACATCTTCTCATCCGCAGACGTCCGATTCGGGTCGTAAGTTGTTCAAAAGAGTCGATGTTCTTTGCCATACTCGTGTTGACGAGGACGCCAACTCCACCAACACCTCTACTGTCGCATGTTCCTAAGAACAGTTCTTCTCCAGTTTCATATACGGCGTTGAGAGGGTGACGTCGTCTCGTCTCGGTCAGTCCGATGACGTCGTACTTGATCTTCTTGGCTTGCATCATCAGATCTTCGATGGCCGCTTCCGATGCAAGCGTACGTGCGTTATAAGTACAGATCGCCATCCTAGTCCTTTTCCGTTTTGGTAGCCTACATGACTCCTGCAACCCCGTCCTACCTGGCGCTACCGTACCAGGCTTTCCTCCGGAATCAGGAGACTCTTTTCTATTACTGTGTTTTGCTTAAAAATTTTAAAACCCATGGGCAGGTTGCAAGCCTCTAGTCCCATGAGTTTCTGGGAGAACTTTCGTTCTCCCGGTGTGGACATGTGGAGCTTATTTGTTGGAGGCGACTCCAAACCGCCTCCCTTGCACCTCCCAGTCACTTGATTGCAGGCTTTTGGCCGGACCGACGTGCGGGATACAAGGATGTCATGAGTCAGTCCTGGCTCAGCAGAAACAGGGAGTCCATCCCCTGAATCCACCTGCGTCTCTGGGCAAGCGCAAGGTCGCTTTTGGTCCGCGATTAGCCCCCTATCCACCACCCGGGGACGCGCAGCCTCGCGACTAACCGGCTGTGATCCCTCTAGTGAGGGAGATCCGTGGGTTTAATGCATAGCCACCGCCAAATGCATTGCGTAGGCCTTCATGCAGTGCCTCTGATGGAGGTGAAAAATTGAAAACAAGAACAATGTGTGCAGGTGTAGGGCAGTCGGTAGGAGGTTTCGCTGTCTGCATGATCGATTGGAAGTTCGAATCCGCACTAGGGGAAACCAAGCCTTTCATCGTTCCGGTGGTCGACAAATCGGTATCAGACTTGTGTGGGAGGCTGCACGCGCGTTCATAAAGCTCAAACGAAGTGGAGTTGAAGTCGAACGACAAGAGTAATCCTAAACAGGATGGAAAGAACATTAGATGAAGGACAGCATTGCGAGCAAACAGGGTTCCGAAAAGGGATCAGTACGGTTTACCACATGCACACTGTTTCAAAACTCAGAGAAGTATCACGAGAGTACAAGCCGCTGTGTCTCACTTTCATCGATTTAAAGAAAGCCTTTGATACAGTTGAGACCGAAGCAGTCATGGAGGCCTTGTACAACCAAGGCGTCCCTACTCCATACATAAAAATACTTCGTGAGTTGTATAACAACTTCATGACCAAAATTTTCCCATTCTACAATCATCATGATCATGCTATATAATAACGGGCCTAGTCTGTCACGTGTGTGTGTGACCCGGCGTCGAATTGGTGCGCCGGTTGCGCGACGGGTCTCACGGTGTCGAGTTGGTTCACCGACGCCAGAAAGCTATAAAATGGGTGCGACGTGTCCAACGGTGATGGAATTCTTGTGTGTCATAGTGCAATAGTATCGCGCAGTAACTTAGCGTTCATGTCGCAAAAGGTAAATGGGACGTTGCAGCCGTTTCACAGCCGTGGTCACTTTGCGCGTTGCTTTTCACCTCTGTGACCCCTCCACGTATCTATTTCCTAGCAGGTCTTCCTCAACTTGGTAAAATGCCTACTTCAAAAGTGGAAACATCCATGCAAACGGCTGCTTAAATAGTAACGAACCGTTTTCGTGATCTGACGTGGGACGTTATCTTTATCAGTAAGATGATGTCGTTCACGAGTATGTACGAGTCTGGCGTTAGGTGGACTTTCAGACTGGTAATACTAATAATGTAACATACTACACCGTACATATGCTACGAAAATGATGGCGTATGCGAAATAATGCCTCACTCTATAGTAGCGTCAAAACGACATGAAGCACGGTGCAGCTGCGTAAGCGGTTGCGCTCGGAGATGCGCGGTAAAGATAACGATTAGAACCGAGGTGAGACCATCGCGAACTGCAGTAATGAACGGTGGTAGCAAGGATCCTTACTTGATCCTAACCCCTACGCTCCAACGCACCGCCTCAAGCACAACCGCTTACGCAACTGCGCCGTGCTTTATGTCGAGTACAATAATGTCGTTCACGAGGATGTACGAGTCTGTCGTAAGCCGGACTTCCAGACTATAATTTCAGTCTTGACTCTACTATAATTTCATTCCAAATTAGCACATTTTACGACAGTTGTCTCTTTTCCAGTACATTCCGTACTTGTAAGAAGTGTATTCCGATAGAAGTGGTTTCATTTGTGTGAACAGCATGTAAACGATTCATACTACTTTTTAGGAAAGAAGGGGGGATAAGGATTGTATTTGCCAAACATGAGACAAAAATGCACGTTGTCGCCAACGTAATGAAAATGATTGTTGGCAAGAAAATAGTTTGTAAGAAGATAATGAGGAGAACTGGGCTTAAAAAGGCGAGGACGTGGATAAACTCATGTGCAAAAATATCACAAGAGCACAAAATTCTTCAGTATTTGACTTTCATTTTCTTAAGGAAGGAGGCTGTACTCATGGAGACTTTGCCAATTGTATGACAAGGAAGATTGGCTCCTGGAACCCAATTAGAATAAATTTTGCTTCGGAGAAATAATGGCGGAATTCATCCGCCACTTCTATTCTATTTTTTTTGATTTTTTTTTTTTGACAACAGTTTCTACATGTCTTCTAAGTCTTGTCTTCTGAGCGAAGATGGATATTTCGTTTCATAGGTGAAAACTTCCATTGTATGGCAAGCTGCGACGTCGTTAAGCGATTGTACGCACCACCACTCCTCAACGCCCAATTGTGTCTTTTTAAACGTTTCCTATCGAAAAGCGAGATCAGTAATCATTGGAAGAACAACGAGACCGTGTTTTGTCATGACTTCGGCAACTTACTATCTCCGTCATCTACAAGCTCTTCACAAAAGGGGAAAAAGATTGTAAAGAATGAATATGACACACATACACACACACCCACACGCTGTATAACATTTTTGGGTAAATCGGGCATATAGATACCAGTCGGGGTAACGTCGGGCTTCAGATTTCTTGTGCTCGCTTCGTTAGCTTTTACTCATAAACACAGATTGAAAGTAGCGGCATTTTCTGTAGAATTATATTGACATTTTTTTAAAACGGTTTCTTCGTTCTTTCTTAGAAATTTAAGCATTGATGAAGTATTTTATAGGTGTGGCCTTATTTCCCACATTCATGTGGCCTGTTTCCAACCGGATGGAGCTTCAAGGATCTGAACAAGTTTTTGTAAGGAAACACTTCCTTCCAACACGCAAAATAAACCTTTCAGAAATTGGTGGACTCCGGAGGCCTATACTGGTGGAAGTGATCAAACTAACTTCTTCTTGGCAAAAACATGTTGATTGGAATTGTTTTTATTTTGATTAACGAAGATTTGAGATGAACGAAGACTGGTTTTATTCAAGATGAAGTTGGCTTAAAGTTTGCGATCCAAAAACGACAATACTTTTGCACCAACCTAATATTAGTAAGTAGTGCCCACACGAGCAGATCGAGGAGCAACGGAAGTATGTTGATTGCTCAATCAATGACTCTTTGCTGAGAGACGCAGCATTTGGATTTGCACGACATGTGTGGAGAAGAGAAACCCATTGCACTTAGAACAATGACGCAGCGTTGAGACATCATTCCCTGATATGCTTGGTTGACCATGGTTTTTTGAGCCTAGCACCAATCTCTATCCTTGAAACCTCTTCTGCACGCTTCTTTGTGACATCTGTCCATGCAAGGACACTTCCGGCAACCAACATGATTTTACTTTGACGGACCATGCTCGTTTACAGTCCAGCCTAAAAACATTAGCACGGAGATAAGGTTTCTTTTTCACTCAACTGCATCTGTTTACTGGACTAACCCCACCGCTGAAGCCGCATGATACATTTTAGCCTCGATCCTCACTGCCTATCTTTGGCTGACTGTAATTCGAGGCTTAAATGAGTTGTACGTCCGCAAAAGTGAAAGCCAAGAGGACAAAAAGATAATGGCAATGTGCACGTTGGAGAAGGGTCCATGTTATGAGAAGAAAAAGATATTTGTGAGACATGGGAAGGCGCTGATGGCTTCCAGACATCAGTTCTAAATGCCGTAAGCTGGTAGGAGATACATGATGTTTAGATGATAATGAAACATTGCCTATCTTTCCCGATGAAATTTGATAGAAGAATAGATAAATAGTGACTTTGTAGAATTTGCAAGATTGGATTTCCAACGTCAAGTCATATTCGCACGCTTAAATTTTACATGAGTTTGACATTATTCATAAATTTCTTATTCTCATTTTTCATTGAATATCAGCGTTTTAATAGTATATCAGTAGTATATCACCAGCACAAATTGAGAATTGCTGTGGATATGTTGAAGTAATCTGTAGATATCACGTCGAAGTAGGTGAGGCCAAAATGAGAACTGTTTGAGCTGTATGCACGTACCCCAATTCTTAGTTTTCGTTTCTTCTTCTTCTTCTGGTGTTGATGATGATACGCTGTAGCAACTGCAATCGTTCTGTTTTTTTTTAAATTGGAATGAATAACTCTCTTCAAATGAACAAACCGTCAGAGTCGTCTTCGGCAGTGGTGAGATCTAGTTCTTGTTCGAGCGGTTGTGTCAAATATATAGATGGGTTTCTCTGAACCATCACATTTCATGGTCAAATCTGGCAACTGCAGAAACGGAGACTCACATGTTTAAACTTAACGCATGTGTGTTTGAATGCTTCTCGAGTTCCTATCTCGGTGGCGTCATCTCCGATTACCACATCATTCGACGTGTTTTCTGACCTCATAGCAACACAGCTAGGATTGGTGAGGTGGTGCAAAGAAGATGGTCTCTCAATCAGGAATGTGCAGAAGCCGTCTCTTTCTTGAACAGCTTGAATTTTATTCCGAATCGCGACCATATTAACTCTTAGAGGAATCTAAAATTGCTCATAATGTTTGGTTCAACACTGCATATTTCTGGCGCAAATTTTGTAATAACACAAGTTTGACATATATGTCCATCTATTCGTTCCTTACGCAACGCAATCTCCAAAACGTTAAGATCCTGCTTGAAACGATATCTTTCGGTCACATGTTTGTCTATTTATCAGAGAGTTAATGAGGAATCCGAGAATTTCGCAAAGAGATGTGGAAATCAGGTTTAGGTGGCTTATACTCGTAGTAAAACTTTGCTTTTAAAACTACTAGGAAAGATGAAAACATAACTCTAGATATTGGAAAAGTGCGTATAGCAGTTAGCACTTCATTTTTTCGAATGTGAAAGTACTCAACTCGTGGAGGACCCTCTAGCTGGAAGCGATGATTGTTAAATACTATTTGATTTTATAAATGATTTAATTTTAATAATTTGATGATGAAAGCGATCACGTACACCTTCGAAGATATCACTTGCACGGCCTGCTGGACATTGTGAAAACTGTTATATTTCAGTTTAGAAGTTCTCAACAATCTCTTGTCGCCGAAAAGTTACGCAAACCATAAATTTTATCCAGAAATGGAAAAATATCATTTTTTTTCTCGAACGTTCTAAAAAGAACCATTACAACACTCTTCTGGCGTCGCAAAGCGATGGGAAGTATAGCAGGGTCAAAAGAACATGAAGCACGGTGCAGCTGCGTAAGCTGTTGCGTTCGAAGCGGTACGGTGGAGCGTAGCGCTTAAGATCGAGTGAGAACTCTTGCTATCACCTTTTGCTGCTGCAGTTCGCAATGGTCCCACTTCGATTCCAACCGCTATCTCCACCGCGTCGCTTCGTAACAGCTTAAAGGCATCAACCCACGGATCTGAAGTGGTGCGGATTTCAAGTGGAGTATTCGTATTCGAGATCGTAGATTAAGGAGAGGGGGAGGGGTGATTCCGTCCACTTCTTCCTAATTGCCGTAAAAAATGGCCCGGAAGATACAGCTTCGAGCGTCCCGGCGCGCCAATTTCTACAACGAGTTTGATTGGAGCGCGCCAGCCGTGTGCACACGCCTCATTCTCAGCGCCGTTTTTTTACGGCAATTGGGAAGGAATAGACGGAATCACCCACCTCTCCAAAATCTACGATCCCGTATACGAATACTTAACTTGAAATCCGTACCACCTCAGATTCGTGGGTGGTGCCTTTAAGCAACTCCACCATGTTTCCTATCGTTTTGACCCCATTATATCTTACGGCATCATAGTAGTAAAACAGCTTCAGATTTGTGTGCTGGGATAAGAAGCAGTGAGACAGATCTTGCAGTATTGCTGCTTTGACGCGACAAAAGGTAACCATTGAAGTCAATGATGCACCGGTCCTATACAGCAGTGGTTAAAATGATTGAACAAAATGTACATGGGATCTTACAATTCCCATGTTGTGGCGGCTGAATTGCCGCACATCACTGTGCGCTCCTCTTTATCTTAAAGGCCGTATATCATGATTTTTTGTGGTGCAGAATCCACAGCGAAAGCACACAGTTCGAGTAAAAGATTTCGAAACCCAGGATGGTTCCGCTCATCTTTCCCTCGTAAAAAACCGGCGTGGCGTGGGAACCGCTTTATTTACCATGAGCTGCGCTAAAATATGCTCTATGTACACTTTCATATTTCTTCAGCAGCCTATTCATTAGTTTCACTTGAATATGGTGGTGAGCAGACATAATTGATCTTCGACTGCTCGCACTTGGCTGCAGCGCGTGCACAAGGGTGGGGTGGCTCGTTCCAACTGATTCCTCGGGGAAGAACGCCATGTCCCACGCCATTTTTTTTTACAACGATTAGAGAAAGATGAGCAGAACCATATTGGGTTCCACAATTTGCTACCCAAACTTTTTCGCTGGAGGCTCCGTACCACGATCATGATATGCTGCCTTTTTGTAGCATTACCTCTCATGTCTACCGTGCAAATGTTCTCGGAAATGGGACACATACAAACATACAGTTGCTAGAATACATTCGTAGATAGCAGTTTACGTGATTAGACTTTTATAAGTAAGGTAGTGGTCTTACACCATCCTATGTTGTGGTCGACCAAAACTACAATAGCGCAAGAGGGTGCTTTCGAAGCGGCGCGAAGGGTCGTAGTGATTGATATCGAGAGGAACTCTAGCTAACGCCACACAGTGCTGCAGTCCCAATGGGACTACCGATGGTGCCACCTTGATCCTACCCGATAGCTTCACTGCGTCCTGCTTCGACTCCACTTGCACAGAGCTTTAGGCTGCCTTAATCCGACTGCAACACATTTTGGAAAGGAAGAAAATACCCACAAGGAGTCTGCCGTTCGGACGATTCAAATTGATAAAACGGATAAAGTGAAATGATTTGTCATATGTCGCAAACGCAAACCACTGAGGGAGTTTCTGACAGTTGTTGCCGAGAAGCATAGCCAAGCACTTTTCGGCAGGAATTGGCAACAAGAGATTAGCGAAGGTATTAGCTTAGTTAGTGGAATTATGCAATCTCGATGTAGAAACGATCACAAAGTACAAGAGCTGGGATCAGGACTAAAGCAAAAGTTAGAGAAAAAATCGAAGGAGAAATATTAAAATATTTTGGATTCTCGAGTTTTCGAGTAAGTAGAACATTGCAAAAAGCCATATGGATACGTAGATGGCTTGCATTCAAGCTTTCGAAATTTTGCAGATAACGTTACAACTTGTAGAAATCGCTGAAGAAATAATAACAGCACTCTTACTGCCTCCCTTTCCGTTATGTCGGCAGTATACATCACTTTGATATTATTCGGTTAAGGAACGAGTATATCATAGAAGCGCGAAATCAATCAAGTTCTCGGCAATCAATCACGAGTGCACGGCCTAGAGATTTGCGAACCGTTTTTCTATATCTGAGGAACAGCTCATAACGATCCTTTTAGAAGAAAAGAGCTTCCTTAGTTAGTACTGTCTCACAGAAAAAAACGTAACTACATTGGCGATCGTAATGATTTTAGATCGTTTTTAGACAAAAATCGCGCTACGAACGGCTGGTCAGGTTATTGCCCTAGTTGGTCGTTTTATGCAACTTTTTATGGCAAAATTGAGCTTTGGTTAAATTCAAGCAGATGATCACTTTGTTGCCTTGACCAGATCGCTACCACATACACTTATTTTTACATTTTGTTTGTGCCGAAAAAAGTTTGAATACCTTGTCAGAGTCCACATCTAGCACCCGGTCGACCGTGAGGAATGCAAAAGCTCCCATGCTTTGTGGCTCCACCTATAAAATTAATCTCTTGCTAATTCAACGTTCTTGCACATAAGATCCCACAATAAAATGAACGATTAGTATAGAGCCTGTGGACATCGCTGCCTTGGAAAAGGACTAAAAAGCTTAAATATGTTTTATTTTTATTTTTATTTTTTATTATTTATTTTTTTACTTAAATATGTTTTTAAAATATATTTTAGTATTAGCTAATATTAAAAATATTGAGAAAAACTAGACATAAGACATGAAAACCGAGAAATACAAAGAAAGATAGATGCAAAGGAGATACAAAAGGACTCTGTTGAGTGTATTGTTTCATAAGTCTTTGGTAAACATTATGTGCTTCAGCATAATTTTTTTGAAAATCAACGACACCTCTTTTCACATTTATTAAAACGCCGAATTGCCAACATATAAAAGAAACTCTTCCTGAAGTTTCCAATAAATTTTTCGGAATGTTGTAATGGCTACGAAGCTTCACAGTATGCATAGAAAGTGAAATTTCTGTGCTCTTCTGTACCACCGTATTGAAGAGGACTCTTACTAGATCCGTCTACCGTCATTTTCGGAGACTCCCATAGCAGTGTACCAGCTTTGCCGCGTCAATCCGCAAACATTTGGTAAAATTTCTTTCAGTGAAATAATACTCAAAGGTGTAAATACTAACATAAGTTGTTCCACCGTTATTAATTTCTTTCACTAGTTTCGCACTATCTCTGACCAGAATCAAGTAAATAAGAATAAATCGAATCATCGGAAACGAGTTGCCAATGCAGCTTTTGTCTGACACGTGTGCCTCTCAATAGGAGTGATGAGCAGCAATCAGCTATTCTGGTGAATCGATGGTCAGTACAAAGCGTTAAGTTGTACGCCCCTGGGTTTATAAGGTTGCAGTTATGTATGCTGGAGAAGAAGCTGATCTTTCACCTTCTAGAAATCCTCCAGCTTCCCTTCGAGTGAGATTGGATGCCCTTATTGGACATAGTAACACAAAATCTTCTTGCGTATCCTCTTCTTTTCCCAACTGGAAGAGGTAGTTTGAATCCAATACTGGCAGGCAGAATTGGGGCGCGTATTACCCAGATGATGTACTTCTTTTATCTGTTTTTAGTCAGATTCCCCACTCAGGAAAGCTATTTCACCAAATTGCGGTTGACGCTTGCGTGTATTTAATGTAGAACCATTTAAACTTTCTTAAAACGCAGTTGAATCTTCGCTGTGACTCCTGTGGTGGCCTGCAAAATTGCCTGGCTGGATATTACAGTTATAGGCCTCCAGGAAATTGTGCTAGCTTAATCACAAGCCGGTTGCATAACGGCAATGCAGCAAGCCTAACCCAATGTCAGTTGTTTCTAGATATGGAAAACGTCTATTTTGTTACGATCTTCATTTTGCTCATTGTTGTTACAGCAGTTGTCTAGCTACAAAAACACAAAACTAAAGGAGTTTGGAATGTCTGGAACTCTGGAACTGGCAGTCCTGATGCGTTATTCAAGAAGAAGTTTGTTAAGGGGAAATTGCCTAGGATAGCAGAGCTTAACAGCGCGGGTGTTCATTGGAAAACTTAGGGAGTAAAATGATGAGTCAAAAAACAAGTGCTTGGAGAAGTCGAGGCATAAATTTATGTCATCGAATCCTAAAAAGAGGTCTTCCGCATTGATACAAGCGTTTGATTACGAGAAATAGGTGGAAGGCACAGGCAAAACGTAGACAAAGGTTTGTGTGCCGGAATGCCATACGGGGGATGAACTGGAGACAGATGAAGCAGCCATCATGCATATGATGCTCAAAAAATGTGGCGCTGACGATCTTGATTTATCATGTATACGTAGCGGGAAATACACACCACGTTTTCTAATTTTCACCGCGCTAACTAATTTGTACCTTTTCACAAAATTTGACCCACGTGGACACTAAAATATGTGATATAAGTGAGACTATTTTGATTTTATAGTACTTGTACGAATACATCTTTAAGTGTCCCGATCGTGCGCGAATAACTATTGAAAGCAGATATGATTTCATCGGGAATCCTGTAGTAGATGAGACGCAACAGCGTTTGAACACTCAATAGTCGGTATTACCGCAGCAGGTGGTGTAGTTTTGATGCAATGACGTGGAGGTCGATGCCCGCAGACATAGCAGCAATGTGTACAGAGCGGGTTGCTAGAGTTCATTTAGCAGGGACGAACAGTTACAAAATGGATGCCGTGTGTTGGCAACGATCACACTTGTGTACGTGGTACGGCCCTGAATTTATCAGTATAAATGTTTTAAGGTAGGTACATAAACACTGGACGAGAAGCTACAAAAACCACATTTTCGCACTGAAAAAGCATAGAGAGCACCATCCCCATTATGAGAATGCTTGAATAGACCAACTCCGCAAACTAATGAGAAGTATGAAGTAAGTTGCGTGTAATGCAAATATGTTCGATTCAGTGTTGAAAATGTTGATGTTTTCAATTTAATACATGGTTCTCAAGATTTTTCAAGAATCGTTCATCTGCTACAGATAAAGATACTGCAAGGAATTTTCAAAAGCAACATCCTACTGCGAGAATACCTGAATGGACCCACTTCGCGTTGGGAAAACCAGCGTTGTAAACCGATGAAGTGGGTTGTCTAGTGCAGAAATACTTTTTTTTACTTACTTTTGAAAATGTTCATTCTGTCAGATATATCAGGTTTCGTATTATTGTGAGAAGCAAAGGCATTCGGCAAGAAACTGCAGGAGCCACATACGCTCGCAAAAAAATTGAATAGATGGAGCCACTTTCGAACGCTGGGAAATCATGGGAAGTATGAAGTATGTAGCGTATACTGCAGTATTTTTCAAACTACATGCTGAAAATGTTCATGTTCTCAGACTTCAGGGACTTAGTGTTGGTGTTGAGGAACAAACGCACCGGATAAAGAGCTGGGAGAGTAATGTTCTCTCTGCATAAATGCATAAAAAGAGCAAACTCATTAGTGCGGAAACGCGCGGATGGACCCTACCTTGTGCTGTAAGAGTTGAAGTGGAGCACGGAGTAGGTTATGTATTATGGAAATTTTTGAAAACTTAGAATGTTCATCTTCTCAGGTTCCTCAAGATTGAAATTTCTCTATGAGCAGAAGAACAGGTTAAGCACACCATATGTAATGTTCCGTTTCTGTCACTACTGAAAATATTGTGTTTGTTCAATGTTTCATAAGAAAACATTCATACATAACATTAGAGGAGTGTCTACCCTACTTACTTTAGCCGAACTGCAATTGGCTCTGAAACTGGAAAACATGATTTGAACTTTGAATTACCGGTCTAAACTTCTCTTGTTTTTGAGGTGATTTCCACATATCTCTTTCTGAACGTGTTTTTGTTCTCAACTGTTTCCTCAATTGAATTCTTGGACTATGAAATCCCTTTTGAATTCTTTTGTATATTCCATCTCCCTTGTTGCTCGTAAGTCTACTATTAGAAAGGATACCTTCTGCTCGGGTTTCTCTGCATGTACTCCCATTATTTCCACTCAGGAGAGAGCAGCCGATTTACTTTCGCAGCTCTTTCGCATGCGTTGTTACATTTTTTAAAAGAAATGTCTGAGAACATTTTGTTTACATAGTTCAACAACTACATGGTAGTAGTACAAATGTTAGAAATGTTGGGGCATGTTCAAGTAATTTCACATGGTATTTTTACTTCGATAGCCACTTTGATCTTATGCTTTTTTTTCAGAAAATCAGAATGAGAAAAAGAAACATGATTGGACTTGTGCTTCTAGTGATGGTGTTCCCGGACTTCCACAGATGGTTATACGTGCTCACATCGACACGGTAAAGCTAAGGTGAAACTTTGGGAAGTTTGAGGGTTAGGCGTTAACATGACTATTAGGCCGGCAAATGAACATACACCGTAGCACAGTGGAATTCCTGTCCTTATGCCCCATTCACTTCCAAATAGACCAGAACTACTTCACAAACCTTTTTCAAGTATAATCGACCATTGCTTCCTTGAAACTCATATCCGGCCGGCAATTTTTTTATGAGCGGCAACTCTAAGTATACACGCATATATTCCTGTGAGATTCTCTTTTCTACAACTCAGTTCCGCAAAAACTGACTCACCGACGATTAAATAGCAGTATCTTCTGAGAGGCCAAACATTGTTCATTCGCTTCGGTGTTGGAGGATGCACATTCCATGCCCGCACTACACCAAGTGTTATCTAGATAATCGTTCTTGCCTAGCAGCAAAAACATTTTAGTTCATTGTCTTTCCGCTCACCCTTGGAAAACTAAGAAATCTGTGGTTAAAAACATGTTTAGGACAGCCGTAAGGGTGACATCAGATGTCCAGGAGCGGATCGATGCGATCAACCTAGCGCAACGCATCGCGAATTCTAACGGTTACGTTGGTAATGTAGCACGTAGGCCAGATCCTGGTGCGCAGCAAGAATATGCCACACGGGTTGAGTCGAATAAGATCAATTTCTGCCTGCCCTTCATAACCGACGACCTGAGTAAAGCTATACGGGCTAGTCTGGTGAAATGCGGTCTCGAGGACCAAGTGAGAGTTGTGGAAATACCTCAACAAATCTCAAAAACAACTAGTTCGAAACAGAATGTACGACCGCTTCTATCTCACTCCAGACTGTGTAATATGCCCATTCGGGAAGGAAGGGGACTGCATGGTCTCTGGTGTAGTCTATCTAATTTCGTGCAAAACATGTGGGGACCAATACATTGGCGAAACAGGGCGCCCCCTTTGTATTCGCATTAAAGAACATCTAAGGGGATGAAACGAATGCAGCAACTCCCTCGGAGTTCACCGCAGACAATGTCATGAAAACGTTCCTTTCTGCGTAGCTGTCACAATTCTATCGTACGAACCCGAAATTATAGCTCGCAGAACTTTAGAAGCGTTTTGGATAAATGCAAAAGGTCCAAAAATGAATAGAAAGGAAGAGTGCTTAGCCGTGACCAACGAGCTGGCTCTGTATCAAGACCTTTGCGGGTTTGATCTACGGGGTCATATGCGGGTCGCATCCTAATTAGTATCAGCGGAGCGATAGCACCACGCGGATATCCGCTAACATCACGGCGACGCGGCTACTAAGGTAGGCACAACGATTTGGGTTTTTTTGGTTTTTGTTTCCGGGTGTAATATCCTAGGGAATGATGACTTGTTCTGGATGAGGCATTTGAGAGGATATATTGCAAATGTTCTTACTTTCCAGGCTCTGACGAAGGCGACAACGCCGAAACGTTAGCCGTAATAAATTTGTTAACAATCTTGGCTGTTGCTTAAATTCGACTATCAACAAGTTGCAATCGTTCTTGATTTTTGCCTGCTAATCGAAGACTCTATAGTGCAACTAAATTAATTATATGTGTTCCTAGAAATCAGTTTTGATTTCTACTTGGTTTGCATTATAAATAGAACTAGAATAAGTGAACATAGTAGCCCAATACCTCTCCATTTGCAGAATCGAAGAATTCATAAAGCTCTTTCAAACTTTTCGGTACCAGCCCGTCAAATTCAACAATCTTAAAAAAACAATTATATGGCATATCACCAAAGTACAGCATAGTAAGAGCCTTCGTTTAATGATTAACCTGGTCCCCAATCACCAAATGGAAGAAAACAGGTGATGTGATGGGAATGAAGATTAAAACAAGGTTTTCGGTCAGGTTCAACTCCAGATCGATCTGAAATCCATAGCAAATAGAATTCTTAGATGTATCCACGTCATGTTACTTACTCAGCAAATTTTGAGATATTTACCAGGGAACCATAACCAAGTATCAAGCGTAAGCAACATGTTACATGACAGTGGGCTTCGTGAATGAGTGTATTTGTGTATACTAATTATTCTAATTGTGCGTGTGTGTTTGTGTGTTTGTGTGCATGTGCATATGTTGGTATGCAACAAAGAAAATAACTTTGTACAGTGCAGCAGCTGAACCCGGCTTAGTGCATTTGTCCAGAAACGAGTCCCTCCGTATCAGATTGGCGTGCTAGCACCAGAAAGCTATGAAATGGTATTTAAAGAAATAGTAAGTCCCAAGGTCGACCTTCTTTGAATCTTTTAATTGTAGAGACATCGTATTTATTTGAAGTTATTATTTATTTGAGGTATTTGAAGATCCCTCGACGTCGGGGTGGGCAACAGTACCAGGAAGCAGTGAAAAGGGGTGAGACGAATCTCGTTCGTGTAGAGACAGATTGATGCACCGACAGTAGGAAACGAGATCTGTTAAGTTAAATGTATCACCCCACGAATCTGGAGTGTACGGATTTCAGGCGGGTAATGCCTATATAGGGTCGTAGATTCGTTCATCTTTCCCTCTATCAGTGTAGACGGACGACCAGAACGCTGTTCCTTATGACGTCCTCGCCATCCTTTCCCCCTCCCGTCTGCGATTCGTCGAAAACCCATTCCGATGAATAGCAGGCAGGGGCGCAGCGTAATGGTTGCGCGTTGCAACAGAAGCCGTCGTTTGGGGTCGCCCTTTTACACTGATCCAGTGAGAGATGAACGGAATCACCCTCTTCCCCATCATCTACGTTCCCGTATAGGTGTAACCCGCCTGAAACCCCTACCACCCCAGACTCGTGGGGTAATGCCTTTAATGGTACACCGGCACTGCGTAACAATTCAAGACACTTTCGTCAAAAGTAATGAAGCGTTAAAACTCATTTCATACATAGATAGGCTGCTGGATTCGTAACTTTTCACCCTGCTGTACTTCTCCGCACGTCATCTCCTCCGTATTTTAGCCTCTATATCCTGTTTTTAAAAATTAGACACACCCACATACTCATGCCATTTTCTGTTAGCCTATCATTTTACGTGGATGTGAAATCAAGCTTCAATATTTTTTTTAAATATCGTGCTGGAACTTCCAGCAAAATGCTACAGAATCCTTCATCAATGCCTACATTTCAGCAAATGAAATTAAACGTTAGAAAATGGTTTTGATTCTGCTGCAACGGTGTCCTATTCAATGGCATTACACCTCGAATCTGTAATGCCGTTGAATAGGAATAGATTTCCGACGGTCAAAGACTATACGAGATCGTAGATTGCAGAAACGGGAAGGATCGCGCTCATTTCTTCCTAATCGCCGTAAAAAACGGCCCGGAAAATACGGCGTCGAGCGCTTCGGGCGCTATTTTCCGCAACGAGTTGGATTGGAGCCTTGTGCAGGCGCATCTTCCGAGCCATTTTTTAATTAGAAAGAAATGGACGGAATCATCTTCTTCTCCGTGGGGGGGGCATGATCAACCTGAAACCCGTACCACCCCAGATTCGTGGGGTGATGCCTTCAAAAATTCCACTGGTATCGACCGAAAATGCGAAGCATGAAGAGAGCACCTTGGGAAGTCTGAAAGGATGGCGTTAACAGGACGTCCGGATAGATAGATAAATTACTGATAATATGGGTTCAGATCTCAAACATATCAGAAGAACCTGGCTTAGTATAGAAACTTAACACCCACAAACGCCAAGCTACTGCTTGATGCCTTCCCTAGTGGTAAATCTTCATCTATTGAAAGTGCAACTTAAACAATTGAAAGTTTCGACTGCTACTAGGAAACGCTCTCTGATTGGACTGACTAGTTCCTAGCAGTGTTCTTCTGAAAACACGTTGTGTGCTTTTCCAAACTCCTCTAAATATTCCCCTTTATTAAGAAGTCTAGATTATTTTGCACCGTTGAAACATCGTACGGCCGAAGGTAGCAAAGTTTGATGTCTTTCTTTCTATTACTATTATTCCGTTTGTTTGTTTTCTTTCTTTCTATTACTATTATTCCGTTCAGTACCGGTTACTCCTGAAGCCCGCTTTATTGGTTAAGTAACGTCATTCCACTCAGTAATTTTTTGGCCAAATGAATGACGCCCATGTTTTATCTCGGCCGTTTCTCGAGTGTACCCAGATCAAGAGCAATCTTAAGGTGTTGCTCTCACTGAATACTTGATATCTTCTCAGAACTACCAAAGAGGATTATCAGTCATTATAGAAAAGTAGAAGAGAAAATCAAGAAAAATTACCTAGAATATGTTAACCTCTTGAAAAGTACTAACAAGGCTTAGGATTTTTTTGTACTCATGAAATTTTCTTGCAACTTTTCCTCCATTTCACGTCCCACCCTTCGAGGATGATGAACTCTGTCGGCGTCGTTGCTTGTTGATGTACACCGTTGCACCAATGATTGACGGTGCAATCACTCAGGAATGATTCCTTGACGTCAAAGAAATGAAACAATCTTACTCCTGTTATTTCCAAATGAACGGTAACAAATTTGTAGTGACAAGTAGGAGGATCGCGGGCTCGGTGATAGACGTTGATTGCAGGCATGGACGAACATTTCTTTGCACCTTAACTGGAACGATAATTGTTCACAAAATCCGTTTGAAGAGCGCCAACTTATTTCTTGCGTATCCATTGTAACATCGAAGTATGATGACTTCTTCGGGCTCTGCGAATCTAACATGTCGCCTTTTTGCTGTGAAGGAGCCACCTTCTGAGATCGCTCCGCTTCAATCGTACCAACTTTCATCGGCGAATGGGCATGAAATGAACGTGCACTACGTTGCGTCGTATCAAGCCGTGAAGACATCCTCAGTGACGCTTCTGCTCTTGTTTGTTTTTCTGTTTTTGACGAAACATGAACCAGCGGTAGTTTTTTCGCTTTTGTTGAGGAACTCAGTAGCGACACTTCAGTCTTTTTCGGGGAAGATGATCGATTTTTAACAGCTTCTATCGGTAGGTCGGTGTGAGAAAAAGAGGAACTATGATGTGACAGTTCGATCCTTGACGGCACCTGTGTTTTCAATGTCATTTCTGCTTTTGACGGTTTCTCTGTTTTCGACGAAACATCAACCAGTGGTGGTTGTTTTCCTTTCAATGGAGCATTTAGTAGCGGTACTTCATTCTTTTTTGGGGAAGATGGTCGATTTTTGACAACACTTATCGGTAAGTCGGTATGAAATGAACGGGAACTACGGTGCGACACACCGAGTCGTGAGGACGCGTGCGTCTTTGCCGGCGTTCCTGCTCTTGATTGCCTTTCTGATTTAGGCCGAACGTCTATCATCAATGGTTTTTGCACCTTCAGCGGGCTGATGAGGGTTGAACTCTGAGTCTTCTTCGCAGAAGTCAAATTACAAATATTCGCCTTTTTTGACTTATCTTTCTTACTTGAGCGCCCTCCCAGTTTCTCAAGAATAACGTTCTGAAGAGGAATTTTCATGTGAAAACCGTCTTTGCCTTTTACGAGTTTCATCTTTCCTGTCCTTTCACTTTTTGCCTCTCCCGTGAGGTGTTTTTTCCACAGTACATCGCCTCTGCATAAGAAGTTGCTTTTGTGATCTTTTCTTACTTTAAATGTAGGCTTAGCCTTGAGCATCTGCGTCAAACTCTGAAATAGCAGCTAAATTTTTGCACCACCGTGGATAAGTCACCCAGTTCTCTTTTCTTACCATGTGTTCTTGCTTTGACGTTGCCTGGGGTTTTTCCAGCTTGCTAAAATCGATTTTGGAGAGATTTTGCTCTTCATTCTTTCCACATGAATATTCCCCAGGTGCTTGCAATTGCTCCCGCTTCATTCGTTCTTCCTGAAGTAATGTAGATGTAACGAACTTCTATACCAGGATTTCTCTTCTACCGCTATGAGCGGTATCTACCATAAACCTCCAGCTACTATTTGTTTATCAACTTCCTGACTTTTTAAGATGTCTAATTCACTTGTGCTATATTAAAATATGAATATATACTTAAAATGCTAATTACTTAATAAATGTGTTGTATTTAAATATAAAAATAAAATAAAATAGTAAAATATTTGAAAGATGAAGTATAAAAGATATTATAGGAAGTTATTTCACAGAATCATCATTTATAATTAACAACTATTCACATCCAATTTAGAAACATTCGTACTTAACATTCGTACTTGTGCCGATTTTTGGAGCCTTTGTTAAACCATAGATGCGGTGTTGAAGTACAAAAAGAAATTACACAAAGTCAACCTCACATTTGTATTTTTTTATCACCATACTGGGAATATAATGAAAATAACAGACAGAACTCTCTTTTTCCACCATAAAGAAGAAAGTATTTTCACCCCAGCAGCGTCTGTAGCAAAGTTGATTAATAGGTGGTCAAAGATTCGTTGTGAGTATTGTTTTGAAGCGCTTGAAAAAATGCTAGCAGGATGACGTCCTCTTGACGTGGAAATCCTCATTGGTAAGAATGTCCAACAGAGCCTGAAGAATGCAGACTTTTGAATGTAGCATTGAAGAGGACGATACTAAGAAATGCGGGTAGACGACTTCTCACGTTATTTACAAATGGAATTTTATAGATAGGTTGTATTGGTTGATTGCGTTGATTGCATTAGCTTTTGTAAGACTAGTGCACCTTTTACGAAACTTGGTTGCAAGCAGACAAACCAAGGCTAATTAAGTGCTGTCTTCAGTGCTTATCTTCCGCAGAAGAGAAGAGAACATTTTTTCAGACAAACATGGAATTCGTTGCTCTGGACTGTCTGGAAGGTGACATTGTGAGGTGTGCCTGCGTTCGTCACCACATTGTCACCACATCGATGATGATGTCGTCGAGTTAAGCAGCAGTTCCATCCAGTCCAACAATGAAGGCGTCGATTTCCCGCCAGAAGATGTCAAATTCACTCATCCTCATTCCACTAAAAAAGAAACTAAACGATTCCTCCACAGCAGTTTACTTCCTCATAGTCACGAGGAGGTGAGTGCGATACACAGCGGAGGTACGTGCTCTGACAGAAACTCCCAAGCTGAGAACGAGTTGGAGAATTCCGACATTCTGGGTTCTCGGAATCGGAAGCCCAGCTGAGATTGATCCACTTCTGAGATTAATTTCCGTCTTTGCAAAATGTCGCAATGTGGCTCCTTGATCCATATGTAGTCGAGTCAAAACGAAATGATGCACGGTGCATTTGCGTACGCGCTCAAAACGGCGCACCTGGAGAGAAGACGCATACGCAATTGCAGTGTGCTTTATGTCGTTTTGACCCAGTATAGGTTGGATGACGACCTGTGATGAAAACTAAGCTCGTTGAGGCAGGGCTGCTCTGATGAGGAAAGGTCTACTTGCCCTTCCTGCAAACACACTGCCTCAATGGCTTGCACACTGAGTCTCGTCATTTTAGATGTCTGATTTGACTGTTCGCGGTGAGAAGCGATCAATTCCAAGGTTGCCCAAGTTGTCTTTGATTCTGGATGAAGACGACACGTGAACGGCTCGCCATGGACTGTTTCACACTTTGTCCTTACAACGTGAGAGCAATATTCACAGGCTCGGACTTACGTGCCCTTCTCGAAGCTGCATAGCGCATCAAATTCCACGTGATTGCTCAGCCAGAGATCAAAACAAGAAGAAGCGACATGAGACAGATGAACGAAGGTGCACTCCTTATTCTCGGAAAAAAGGTCCCTTTGCAAAATATAAGTGGTGTTGGTTTTGTTGTGTATCCGTCTGTCGTCCATATCGTCCATGTCGAGATCTTATCACTTGGTTTGACCATTCTTTGTTTCCGCCCTACGCGCCAAAAATCCATAAGCATCATCAACCACTGCAGCTCAAGAGTCCGAATTGCACATGTTTTATAAGAAGTTGGAGGAAATGACCAGCAACGACAAGTTCTGCATTTCATTGTTGGAGACTTCAACACAAAACTAGAAAAAGCCTCAGAGGGACAATACAGGATTGGAAGATTGAAAAACCGGAATGAAAACGAAAGTTGTTTCGTCGGACTGCTTTCTACCGCTCTCTTCTTCCATGAGAATTCTTCTTCCATGAAGATTATAGTCGGTGGGTACGGGAGTTGCCCAATGGTACGACTCGCATGGAGATCGATCACATACTTAGTGGTGTCTACATGACTTCTCGTTAGTAACATCTTTTTGCAATGGTTCTGACCACTTTTTTTCTTGTGAAAACACAACGATTGCACTATCGCATTGTGCCGAAGCTAGTGGTACTTCGAGAATGACCCAACGTGGGCTACGACCTGCTCCTCAAAGGATTACGAGCCTCAAAGTTGCCCACGACAAATTTGGATTAAATTTTGAAAACAACCAGAGAATTGTTGGAAAAAAAACAACGACCTTGAGGTTTGATCCGAATGCGTCGCACATTCAGAGGTTAGTAGCAAAAACTAACTGCAGAAAAGTTTTGCGAAAGGATCTTTCGAAGCGCAGACAACGGAAAAAAAATTACTGAAGCAGCACAAGAAAGGACAAAATTAGAGAAGCGCCGCAGGAATCCCCGCGAATGCAATATTCCGCCAACATCCTTGTTGAATGAAGGCGGAATTGGTATCCCTTCCTGTTGTGAGGTAGAAATCATCAAGTAGAGATTCTACTCGAATCTTTTCCGTTCATGAACTTCTGTGTCATGTCCCCACTGCGGAGCCCCACCACAGATTCTCCATTCGGAAGTGTCGCGGTCAGGAGAATATCAACTCCCGGACCTGATTTTGTACCAGCAGAGTTTCTTCGAGTTGGTGGCCATCCGCTTCATGTAATTCTAGCAGAGCACATGATGTCCTTCTGAAGGAAAAGATCGCAGACCAGTGCAGGACATCGTAAAATGTCCTTATCTATAAGGTGACCGAGAGAAGCTTCGAAACTACAATTTACTTACTGACCGTCTTGTATAAGGTGTTCACCAAGTTCATTCTCATGCGCATATCTAGAATGAAGTCTAACCTCAAGAATAAGCTGGATTTCGACAGCGTTACAACTGTATGGGTCACATCCAGACAGTATCGAAGGTCATAGAAACTTGCTGGGAATATTGCCTGTTCCTTCCTGTAACCTAGGCCGACTGTGTGAAGGTTTCTGACAACGTAGAAACGAATGCAATATTTTCAGCGCTGGACGATCAAGCGATGGGCTCATAATATGTGAAGACATTAGCCTATCCACTACAATTGATGCACCACTAGGAAACGAATTTTCCACTGCCATCTCCTCACCATGCGCCATGGAAAGGAGGTACGAGGAGGGGATATCGCCGAAGCTGTTCACAGGGTGCATTAAGGTGGATAATGAGATCGCTTGCTTAGGAAGGCAAGGGTATACGTATTGACGGAAGATTCCTCTCAAACTTTCGTTTTTCGGATGAAATCGTTCCCTTTTCGAGACGTACCAGTGGAGCAGAGACGATGTTCAAAGAATTGAATGAAGCAGGATAGAGAATAGGATCACGAATAAACAGAAAGAAGACACAGTTCAAAAAAAGGTGTAGATAGAGAAGTGCGTCATACGTGCACCTCGGACGATCACGAATATGGAGAATTACTTGAGGCAAGATATGAAAACAAGGATGAGAACAGCGTGGGCAACTTTCGCTCCCGTCAGGGAAGCTACAGGCCAACTTGCGGACCAACAGCTCCGTTCCCATCTGTTCTTCCAGTGCTTTGTTACAGTGGAGACGTGGGCAGACACGGATGTCCGTGACGTGTCTAGGAAGGTACCAACTACACACAAAGTCCTTGAAAGATGTCTTCTGGAGTCTAACCGGGGCATACAACGAAATGCCAGTCTTTGCAGCTCTGACTTAAGAGAATTGTTCCAAATTCTCTTGGAGCTGCGAATATCTTCCCCAGAGGAACCGAGGGAGTCCCTCCTCAGCCGAAAATCGACATGGCAGGTCTGAAACGAAGAACGAAGGATGCAGAACGAAATTCTGCCAACGTCTGCCTATTCACAATGGAGTACAGACCAGGAAGAAGCTTTGCAGATTCCTTCACAAAGTGCATGCAGGACGCTGCAATGCAAACACTCCCGGTTCGCAAGAATTTTGCCTTTAGAACAGCGGAGACAAGATCCAAGTACAATTCTGTTCGTGTCGCCCGCATCCGAATGGATCTCAAAAGCGAACGAGTTTGAAAAGGCGTGTAAAGACAAGAGTCCGCATAAAGCCTCTTCTCTATTGAAACAGTCAGAGCGACAAGATGAGAAGATGTTTTCTAGTTTTCAATAGTGCCAATGGATTGGCTGTTAGCGAAGCAACCCTGTCAATCTGGAGAGATCACTTCAATATGTTGCTGAAACGGCGAACGCCGCAAGTTTCTGAACTTGAGCACGTTCATACACCGACATATGCAGTTAACGAGGAATCATCGAGTCGGAAGTTTTGATCTGCATCCAAAAGATGAGGAATCGAAAATCTGTTGGATACGATAGACTTAGCGCAGAAATGCTGAAATATCTTCTTCCGTCTAAAATTCGTGAGATTAGAAAGATCATCCGCCCAATATGGATAACCGAAAGCATACCTGACTCGTGGAGACACGACATCATGATTCCCCTCCACAATAAGTTGTCCTCGTACCCTGGGAACTATCGAGGAATCTCTTTGTTGCGGATGCAAGCAGATGTGGGTCTCTTTGAGACCTTCAACGAAATTAAGGGTGAACTCTCAACCTACTGAAGTCGTGGATGAATTCTGTTAGTTGGGCTGTATGTTGAGAAAAACGGTGATAACTACGATAGAGATATTCAGCAAAGGCGCGATAAAGCCAATACGGCCTTCAACTGCTTGACAAAACGCCAGTGTCGACCTTCAAGCTGCGAATTCATTTATCTGTTATTCACTATATTACGATGTACGGATCGAAGACTTAGGCCACCGTCGATGATGATGGAATGGGTTCGCTGAATGGAAAGAAGGCTGCTTAGACGACAGTTGGACTACTTCTGGCCGACGGTGTGCTATAAAGAGGAACTTGATGCAAAAGTGGGCTTCATGTATTGTGATATGACACGTGGAAAACACCAACATTTTGCCCGAATATCGAAGTGGGGGCTGTCGTTAGGTAGTCGCAGCCGATTATCTGCAGTCGAATAATTGCCTTCAGAAAAGAATGTCGGTAGCCCAGATCAGGCATATCTTAGGCTAAAAATAAAGCAAAAACGTAGTTGATTTGTACAAAAACAAAACAACATCAAAAAACATAAATTAAGCTGAAAACGTTTAAAAATAAAAGTTAAAAGTGTAAAGACGAGAATTTGGTCGTTGGAAGACGTAATTGAAAAAACTATATAGAAGATATAGGTATATATATATATATATTTGTATTTGTACAGAGTATTTAATGCACGTAAGATACTGCAGTAGTTTGTAAAAGTTTCGATCTGTTTGCTTTACACAAATAAAACACTATTATTTTAAGTATTTTTGGAGTTTTCTGTGCAATATTTCGATGAGCGATCGAAGCTCCATACAGAAGCAATACTAGAGATAGCATGCTCCTGCGAGGCATGTTGCACCTCATTACACTATCTGGGCGAAGATTGACGATGTGATGGGCGGGGCATAAGGCAAACGCAACGCAATGCTTTGGTGACACTGTTGACTGCTGCGCTGCGCAATTAACAGTCGCCGCTGCCGATCGTTCCCCTAATGGTAGGCAATCGCGGAGGCTGCTGGCACTTAACGATATGCATCCCTTTAGTAGTCCCAAAAAAGTGTTTCTGCCCTTTTTGGTCACGTGATAGGAAGACCGTCTGATCGTCTGTCCTAGTTGTCTTAAGGATGCTCCCAGGGCTGTTAGGCGTTACTAGACAGTTCAATCAAGACGTACCGTTTTGCAGATTATGGAATGGAGAGATTCCATGCGAGCGCTAGCACAAGAGCAAACAAGATTAACTCGGATAAGTTTAAGGACGACAACATACGAATATCAAATCAAAGCGCCCTTGAGTAGCATAGTAGCTGCGGCTTCACGATTTTCGCACAATTAACGCCATCTGATTCAAAGAAACGATCATACTAGGAGTTAGCACGAATGCTTGAACACTAAGAATAAAACAGCACAGAAATTCATTCCCAGAAAAGTCTTCGCGACTTCAATCATGTTTCGAAGCTTGGTCGAGCACCTGGAGGAGGTGTCACCTATTAAGGTTTCTCTGTTTTCTCATCATTGTTATGTTCAAATTATTTACCGTTGCTGCTTCTTCTTTCAAATCCAACGTTTCAGGTTTTTCGAGGCTTTCAAATGTGGCTGTCAAGGCATAGTCATTCATTGATGCTGCTTCTTCTTTCAAATCAAACGTTTCAGGTTTTTCGAGACTTTCAAATATAGCTGTCAAATCTATAATACGATAACGAGAATGGTAATTGAAGAACAGAGAAAAATATGTGCAGATGATCAGTTGTCTGAGATGAAACCATTGTTTGTTCACCTTCATTTTCCTTCTTATCTGCAGCTCTTTCGCCGCTTTCTACACTTGTGGACTTGCTTTCTTCGCTTTTCTTAATATCTTTGTAGATAAATCAAACGTATCTATATAAGATGCTCTACAGCATCAGCAGCATTTACTAACTCAATTCGTAATTCTAATAAAACTTGATTATATCTTCGTCCAGCTGAACATCAAAATACGAAAAAAAGCAGGACACTTACCGACGACTCTTCTTCCTCCTTTTCTTCGAGAATAGCTAAAAGTATCTGCTCCATTTTTTTATACCGGACATGATGTGGCAAAATCACCTCCTGGATCTCTCCCTACTTCATGTGGCAACTGCTTCGAATTACCAGGAATTTTACGTGCTATATTCGTCGTAGGTGCGGTTGTTCTGGTTGAGCTCTGAGCTTGCTGTAAATAAATTATTATGGATATGATATGGAGAAAACGGTGGGAGAAATAATGTATGGATAAAACACAGGATGTAGTGAGGTGGTGAAGTCGCTAGTCATTGAATCGGGTTTTGTAGAAAGTTGTTAGCTGCTCAAAAACTCAAATTTACATTATCTTAGGTAGAATTCTCAGAATTATATGTATAGTAGTCTGAATGACAGACTAAAGCCGAACTTCAGAGTTTCTGTGGTATTTGCTTCACTCGCCTTCATTGATCGACAAGAATTAATACTAGTGCGGTTTTCTGTGAAGATAGACTTGTGTATCTCTAACAATCTTCCTTCATCTTTTTTATTACGACCAAAGGCGAAAGAGTTCATAGTCTTTCTTCTAAATGCGTCACTTCTACATTTGGGAAACATTCAAAAAAAAATGGCACAAAAATAATAAAATAAAATGAAAAACATCATCCTACTGATGAAGATAACGTTCTACGTCAGATCATGTAAACGGTTCACTACAATTTAAACAGCCGTTTGCATGCATGTTTCCACTTTCCGCGGAGGGCATGGTACCAGCTTGAGGCGAACGAAGAGGGAAATAGACACGCGGAGGAGTCATAAAGGTGAAAAGCAACGCGCTCAGTGGTCACGACTATGAAACGGCTGCAATTCCTATTTATATTTAACGACAAGCACACGAAGTTATTGCGCACCATTTCGACGCCGTGGGACCTGTCGCAACCCATTTTCTAGCTATCTGGCGCCGGCGTACCAATCCGACGCGGCGGAACCTGTTTCACTTCGTTTTTGGAATTTTGCGACACACAGACACACACAGACTATGTATGTATGTATGTATGTATGTATGTATGTATGTATGTATGTATGTATGTATGTATGTATGTATGTATGTATGTATGTATGTATGTATGTATGTATGTATGTATGTATGTATGTATGTATGTATGTATGTATGTATGTATGTATGTATGTATGTATGTATGTATGTATGTATGTATGTATGTATGTATGTATGTATGTATGTATGTATGTATGTATGTATGTATGTATGTATGTATGTATGTATGTATGTATGTATGTATGTATGTATGTATGTATGTATGTATGTATGTATGTATGTATGTATGTATGTATGTATGTATGTATGTATGTATGTATGTATGTATGTATGTATGTATGTATGTATGTATGTATGTATGTATGTATGTATGTATGTATGTATGTATGTATGTATGTATGTATGTATGTATGTATGTATGTATGTATGTATGTATGTATGTATGTATGTATGTATGTATGTATGTATGTATGTATGTATGTATGTATGTATGTATGTATGTATGTATGTATGTATGTATGTATGTATGTATGTATGTATGTATGTATGTATGTATGTATGTATGTATGTATGTATGTATGTATGTATGTATGTATGTATGTATGTATGTATGTATGTATGTATGTATGTATGTATGTATGTATGTATGTATGTATGTATGTATGTATGTATGTATGTATGTATGTATGTATGTATGTATGTATGTATGTATGTATGTATGTATGTATGTATGTATGTATGTATGTATGTATGTATGTATGTATGTATGTATGTATGTATGTATGTATGTATGTATGTATGTATGTATGTATGTATGTATGTATGTATGTATGTATGTATGTATGTATGTATGTATGTATGTATGTATGTATGTATGTATGTATGTATGTATGTATGTATGTATGTATGTATGTATGTATGTATGTATGTATGTATGTATGTATGTATGTATGTATGTATGTATGTATGTATGTATGTATGTGTGTATGTATGTATGTATGTATGTATGTATGTATGTATGTATGTATGTATGTATGTATGTATGTATGTATGTATGTATGTATGTATGTATGTATGTATGTATGTATGTATGTTGCTTAAAAGTTTTTTTTCGAAAAACTTCTCGACATAAAATTGATGAATGGAGCCATACAGCTCAAGCAAACTGTAAAATATTTAGAACCGTGCAGTATTGGTCCACAGGGGTAGGGGATTCTTACGGCACAGTCGTCATATTTACCTAAGGAGAAAGAAAGAAAGGCCACTTTTTACTTCTCTTCGAAATGTGTCATCGTAGAACGATATTATCATCGCCACCGTACTTATAAAGATAGTGGTCTTAGTACATACACAGAGACTCGCATCTGGGCGCAACAGTGCAGATGAAGCTGCTATAGCCATGATTAGCTAGCCTAAATGTTCCGGCGTGAAATCAGAAAACTCCACTTGCTTACTAGTGCCAAATTGCCAGCATCCTTAATTCTCTTCTCAGGGTCACCGTTCATCATCACTGCACCACATGGAAATGAGAGCAAGGCCACCTTGAGATATTCAAATATCCTAAGGCGACTAACTATAAAGACGATAAGCGAATGGGGATGTTCGCAACAACACAGTTTTCAAGGCATCAAATTTCTGCACAAGATTAGTAGAGAAGGGATGGCGGCTCTCTTCCCGCTCTTGTTTGCTTTAAAGGTATCACTCCACGAATCTGAGGTGGTACGGATTTCAGGTGGAGTATTCGTATACGGGATGGGAGACTATGGAGAGGGGGGTGATTCCGTCCATTTCTTCTTAATTGCCGTAAAAAACGGCCCGAAAGATGCGGCTTCAGGCGTTCTGTTTTCCACAGGGAGTTCGACTTGAGCGCGCCAGCCTTGTGCGGCGCCGCATCTTTCGGGCCGTTTTTTACGGCAATTAGGACGGAACCACCCCCCTCTCCATAGTCTCCCATTACGTATACGAATACTCTACCTGGAATATGCACCACTTCAGATTCGTGGGGTGATGCCTTTAAATGAAATGCGCATGAAATGACTTAAATGATTGCGATGAATGAAAAGCGCATGAAATGATTTAAATGAAACGTGGATAACTTCACCGAACATTGCAAAAGCGCAATTTTTGTCTCGAAATCTTGCTGGTTCACGTATCTTATTCAAATCGTTTTATTTTTATTTGCTTAACGGCAGCGATGAATGAAATGCGCATGATATGATTTAAATGAAACGTGGACGACTTCACCGAACATTGCAAAAGCGCAACTTTTGTCTCAAAATCTTCACGAAATTGACGCGCGAAGGCCCCAGGGAAGCCAAGAGTTCGGACTGCACACTACGGAATCCATCGTGGCTCTGCTCAGTTCCTCTGAATCGTCGTTAAACACGGCGCGGAAGACGGGGTTTGTACTTACGAGGTAAATCGGAACGCCCAATGAAACCTCCTCAGCAACCTATTCAAGTAAAACCAATGAATTGACTGCAGAGAGGAATTGAGCCTGTACAAAGGTACGTATTCCAACGTACCTCACAGGAGCAAACGCCGTTTCTTTGACGATTAAGAGAAGTTGAGCGGAGCCACGCCGGGCTTCGTAATCTACAATCCGAACTTTACGCGTGCCCTATAGTTTTCGTACCACGTCTGTTTCGTGAAAAGGAAGCTTTAAAGAAGTGTTTTGTTCATTCTTCTGAGTTCTACCCTATTGTTATGCGTTCCTATTTGGGTGGAACTAGTCTGAATTTTTAAGGATCAGCAACTTCACGCAATTCTGCACCCATGTCTTGAATATTTGAAATCCTAACGCAAATTTCTTTTTTTTTGTGTTGCCATTTCCAAGCAGATTCCAAAAACTGGTCGTCTCACAGTGTTTTTTCTAGCCCGTTCTTCTTTTTCATTGCTCGCTCTATAATGTTTAATAGGTTCAGAACGACACGTACGGAACTGCGTACGCGGCTTCTCTCGAGGCGCTTGAAGCGTAACGGCCGGGAGCGTGGTGAAACCCTTGCCGGCACCATCCATCGCTTTAGTTTGCGACTGTCTCAATTCGGTTCCAAGTGCCGCCTCCACCGCGCCGTTTCGACCGCGTACGCAAATGCACCGCAACTACACTCGTGATTCATGTCGATTTGACCCGACCGTATTGAGTGTATCATGTATGTATTTCAAACGCATTCTAAATGCGTAGATTTATGTGCAGAACCGCGCACCCACCGTAGCCCGACAGAAGTTGCACAACATGGTTTCCAACCCAAGACGTAAATTTTTCAGTTGCTTTAGTGTTGGCAAGAAGATTATTTGAGGTGTCTATTTGATGCATTTATTTTTGAGATGATATCATCGTGTATATAATAACGGACTTATCTGTCACGTGCGTGCGTGCGTGCGTGCGTGCGTGTGTGTGTGTGTGTGTGTGTGTGTGTGTGTGTGTGTGTGTGTGTGTGTGTGTGTGTGTGTGTGTGTGTGTGTGTGTGTGTGTGTGTGTGTGTGTGTGTGTGTGTGTGTGTGTGTGTGTGTGTGTGTGTGTGTGTGTGTGTGTGTGTGTGTGTGTGTGTGTGTGTGTGTGTGTGTGTGTGTGTGTGTGTGTGTGTGTGTGTGTGTGTGTGTGTGTGTGTGTGTGTGTGTGTGTGTGTGTGTGTGTGTGTGTGTGTGTGTGTGTGTGTGTGTGTGTGTGTGTGTGTGTGTGTGTGTGGGGACGAAATTCGAAAAAGGGGGTGCGACGGGTCCACCCGGCGTCAGATGGGTATAAAATGAGTTGCGACGGGTCCACCGGCGTCGGATTGGTGCGCCAGCGCCAGATACCTATAGAAGGGGGTGCGACGGGTCCACCTGCGTCAGACTGGTGCGCCGGCGCCAGATATCCATAAAAAGAGGTGCGACGGGTCCACCGGCGCCAGATACCTATAGGAGGGGGTGCGACGGGTCCACCGGCGCCAGATACCTATAGGAGGGGGTGCGACGGGTCCACCGGCGGCAGATTGGTGTGCCAGCGCCAGGTACCTATAGAAGGGGGTGCGACGGGTCCACCGGCGGCAGATTGGTGTGCCAGCGCCAGGTACCTATAGAAGGGGGTGCGACGGATCCACCGGCGCCAGATATCCATAAGAAGGTGTGCGACGGGTCCACCGGCGCCAGATACCTATAGGAGGGGGTGCGACGGGTCCAACGGCGTCAGATACCTATAGGAGGGGGTGCGACGGGTCCAACGGCGTCAGATTGGTGCGCCGGCGCCAGATTGCTATAATATGCGACGGATCCACCGGCGTCGGTGGACCCGGTCATTGGTGCGCAATAACTTAGTGTGCATGACGCAAAAGATAAATGGTTGCTGCCGTTTCATAGCCGTAACTACTTGGCGCTTTGCTCTTCACCTTTACGACTCCTCCGCGTGTCCATTTCCTTTTTCGCTCGCCTCAAGTTTGTAGCATGCCGTTCTCAGAAAGTGGAAACGCGCATGCAAACGGTTGCTTAAATAGTACCAAGATGTTTATGTGATCTGACGTGGAACATTATCACTATCAGTAGAATGATGTCTTTCACGTCATTTTATGTTAAAATATCATTCCGTGATAACTATTGGAGGAAATCAAGAATACCCATACTTCGAGTAATGCTTTCAAATTGTATCTATATTATTCTGGCATCGAAGGAGTGTTTGCAGCTGATGATCGAATATTCTCCAAATGTAAAATTGACGCGTTTAGAAGGAAAACTCCGTAATCTTTCGCCTTAATTTATAATATAAAGAAGAGAAGGAAAGCGTTGTTAAAAAAACACAAATCTAATTTTACAGAAAACACCACTACTATAAACTTTCATCGATCAGTGAAGGGGAGCGAAGCTAAAACCACCGAAAGTCTGAAGTCCGGCTTTAGCCGGACATTCAGACTGGTGCTTTTATAATCCCAGAGAAGTCTGGTTCCGATTTCCTCAACAACTTTTTTTACTTTTATTTATCAACCAGAGAACAGAATCTCTTATCCACTGCTTGAAGAACCGTTTTATCAATGAGGTAGACATTGAGCCTTAGACCTTAGACGAGAATTTGTTTACTTTACAAGATAACCACATTATCGGTGAAACCAAAGCGCCCGAAGTGGACTGCTGTGAAATTATCCGATGAAACAACTGCTGACAGTTGCGAAGACAATGGCCTGCTGGTTCTCATTTCGTACATCCTGTATTGCATGGACTTACCTCATTGGGTGTACGTATGCCTCCGTGTAATGTACTCTTGATGACCTTTATTCCTGAATTTTTAGCCAGTGCTTAGCTGTAGCTGTAATATTTGCAATCTATATCCCGAATTCTAACTACTGGAAGAAAGGATCTGATATCGGAGATTTTTCTGGATCATCTCCATCTGAAGTTGGATTCATATGGATTTCTTGTCAAATCACCTGCTTCTGATGGCACATCTTTGTTCCTCTCATGTTCATTTCTTTCGTAAGTAAGTTCTCAGTGTCATTTAGAGACGATGGTGGGTTTCTATGTACTGCTATTTTCTACTAGCACTCAGCAAATCGAGGAGTATAAGCCAGCTGATGTCAACCAACCACTGCTGCATACAACTCGCGTATCCTTGATTTCGCTTGGAAATTATTGAACACCACATAACTTGCGCGCTTAAATTTTCACCAAGACCAATGTTCTGTGTTTCGTAAATTTACTGGATCACTAAAGAAAAATTAATCTTCTCGGTAACACATTTCCAGCTGAAAATTTCATGGATACCTCTAATTAGATAAAGTTCTCAGCCAACCATTTGGGCGGACCTGGAATTCACGATGAGGATTCTATAAAGGAGAAAGTAAAAGGTGAGCAACGCAGTATATCAACAACGAACAGAAACATATTTGTCAGGAGAAGAGAGGGGAATGGAGAACATTCCGCTGGGTTGCAATAAATTATGAAAATATCTGCAGCAAATTAATACAAATATACATACAAATAAGCCGGATATTCAAAGGATGGAGTATCTGTGGGTACAAAACGAAGGTACAGAATCAGAAATGGATCGAAGATACCCGCATATGAAGAAGAGACAGCAGTGTTGTGTCGCCGAAGAACGACAGCATGATACAATAGAACGACCCGTAACAATTGCACTACATGTGCACCAATAGGAAAAAGCTATCTATTTTTCTTAAGAGAGGGGTGGAAGATACGACACCTACGCAGTGGGGTACTGCTCAAAAGAGGAAAGGAATTCGAGAGCGGCAAGATAGAGGAAGTGGTACTGCTCTTTGTCCTGAACCATGTTTTGCCGCTCAGTCCTCATAAGCTTCACCTACAATTTGAGTGAATAACAACGTACCTTCACTAAAATCCAAGCGAAAAAAGACAGCAACAAACCGTGGTAAATACATCGACGACGTGTTCTAAGCGCATCCTATCGATGATTATTGCCAACGCGATGAACACACCAGTACGGCCAGCTCCTGAAGAGCAGTGGACCACTATGGGACCGTCAACTCCGAACTGAGCTTTGGTACGATGAACCTTGAACGGTGTTGTTTATGGGAGACCTTTTCATATAAATAGATAACCAGCAACCGAGAGGATCGAGAAAAGAACGCAATATTTGCCAAAAGGCTTATTCAATACAAAGAGAACTCATGAGTTCACTACCAGATGTGGAAATTACCTGTTGTATCAAATCTAAGAACGTCTCCGCTGTTATCGGTTCGCCTTGCTCGGGCCACTCTATGTATTGGAAATGTCGCACTGTTCGAGAAATTCCAGTCTAAAAATGCAATGAAAAACATCCTTACGTGAGTGAACATAAAGGTCTTAAGTGACAGCACCTGTACGTCATTAAGTCGGAACTCGCGAAGTATGTACTCTCGCATGTTGTATTCAGCTATCGGTTCTACAACTAATTGACCAACTTGGGCTCCAGTTTCTTGGGGCCAGTACTCACAGGACTTTTCCTTAAATAATTTGTGGTGAAATGCTAAGTAAAAGAAATGTACAGTACAGATCTGCCACAAAATCCAGACAATGATCCACGTCTATGTCAACTGACCCTTCCCAATTCCCATGTTTTGGTCAGCATAACAATGATCGCACAATCGTGTTCCCACACCATCCTCCAAAAGTCTGCCACAGTCTGATCCGTTGGAGCTTGCGTAGCAATATATGCACAACGTTCCCTGAGAAAGGCGTACTCCTCTCGGAAACTTCTGCATTTTTTGAATCACCTACCTGTACCCATCCACCCAGCTTGCATTTATGTAGTCGCTTCCTTCTACGCCCGGGATAATCTGCATAACGACTCTATTGTTGTCATAAGGGAGAACAGCCGACTGTCGGTTCTTATGACGATTTGCAGGGAGAGCAGCAACGGAACACCGTGAATTCGGCCACTTCAGCGTGGAGAGATGCTAAAACTCATTGCACTGGCACCAAACTACAGGTAAAAGTGAACCACTGCCTCTAGGACTAAACACTTTGTTGAAAAAGAAGAAAAAGAAAAACACTTTGCAGCATGGGACCAATTTGCGATCATTGCACAAAGCATAGCAGGTAAAAGCTTACCCTAAATTCGAGTTCCATTCCCGCTGCTCCTTCCATAGGTGCCACTTGTTGCAGCGCCATCACGTGTTGTCGCAACTTCACGGCAGGTACTTCTGTCGATCCGCTATTAACGGCGTCAAGCACAGCGTCGTGGATGAAAATGTATTGATCTTCAGTCTAAAATGAGGAATGGAATGAGGAAGCAGACTATCCCGGAACTGCAAATCAACGCCATACCTGCACCATATAGGACCTCTGGCTTCGCAGTGATGTTACACAACCAAATATATCTACAGTGTTCTCGTAACGAAGTCTTTCAAGCATGCAGTCAACGATAATAAATGCACCTGTCCTTCCGATTCCAGCACTACAAATAAGGTATGCACTTGCGTATCATTAGTAAGTAGCAATACAAAATAACAGTTTTTACCTGCAGTGTGAGATGATGGGGCCAGCATCTGGAGGATTTAGAGTCTTCACTCTTTTCAAGAATATTAGGAAGGGAGTTGGATGATCTGGGACACCATGGTCAGGCCACGCAGTGTACTGCAAACGACATGATATTGAAAAATAAGGAATCACAAGAATTATGTCTGCTAGACTTTGCTTCATGGTACGCTCATTTTCATCTGTTCTGCTATATACCCACATAAATCACAAGATTCGTCTGTCTGTCTATTTTTCTTTACGTATGCATTTTCCATATAGAGATTTATCATAGTGATAAATTGAAGCCGAAATACCGACTTCGTCTATTTATTGGTATTAATTAGATATTAGCTTCTCCTAGGTCAAAAAGGTCAAAACACACACACATATACACACATACACACATACACACACATACACACATACACACATACATACACATACACACACATACATACACATACACACATCTATGATGCCGGTTTTGTGAAAAAGTTTTTATTCACAGCTGTGAGCGTAAGTTAGGACCTGACCCGGTCCTAGCTTACGCTCACAGCTTCTTAGCTTTAAGAAATGATACCCATTCTATTTCAAAGTATATACCTTTTTGGGGCAAAATTAAAAAAGTTGTAATAAACACTCGCACATAGGGATCACTAGATTCGTGGACCATAGGTATAATGAGTATTGCACAAGTCTGCTCCTGCTCTATCGTTTCGAGCCTGCCAATTTATCAGCAGCAGCTTGCATAGAGTGTAATGCAAAGATAGCGCATCAAGGACCGTGAATTCCACAAGAGCTTTACCAGCGGATAGAGAAAAGTGGTATTTTCATGCGCGTTGATTCCTAGCGGACCACAACGTGCGCGTATGTCACTTTGTTGGACGTATTTTCGCAGTCACCGCGCGGCTCTGAGTGTTCCTGATTTCTTAAATTCCTGATTTTTGGAGACCGAGGTGTTGCACATTTTTGCCGTTATTCTAAGGAACTATGGATGTTCTAATGAATAGCTACTACTGGAGAGGCAAACAGCACTAACAAAGTTGCTAAGATCTAAGAGAAAACGGCCGAATAATTTGGTTTCTCTGAATGCTTTCTCTAAAATTCTGAAAGAGAATGCGAAGAGCATCAGAAATAAGAAATATTCTGGAAATTTCATTTTTCAAGCCGTTGCCAAAAACCCTTGTACAGCTTTAAGATCTCCATTTCATTATTATGTACTCTAATGTGTACCGACCTTTTGCAAAGAGAAGCTGTTGGCTCAGAATCTAAATTATTGGTTTACGAATTCATCTGGGGAGGACAGAAAGAAAACGGAACACGTAAGCATCAATTATTCATCGTTTTTCCGTTGACAACCAAAATCTCGCTTTAAAAAGTGTTCATCATGTAGAAACTACCGCTTTGTAAGAAAAGCTTTATAATCTCCGCATATAATCAACTTTGTTTCAAGAGCTACTGCTCTTCTGGACGCGAAGTCTTTCGAATTCTACATATCACCCAGTGAGATTATGTTTTTTTTAAGCTTCTTAACATAATGGCTGCACGAACGAACGAACTCTGGAGCAGTTGTCAACAAAAAAAAAACCGCTCCCGCAGCATTCTTTCTGTGCTGGGCTTCTTTCGCCGCTTTGCTGATAAGTAGTGAAATAACACGAGATGAGAAATTCACCTGTAGGTGTCGAATCTCGCGCATTTCCATCTCTCCGACTGCTTGTATCCGGAACGTTCGCATGGTGTAGTGAGCAAGAACAGTTGTTTCCAGAAGCGTCACCTACGGAGGTACCAATAATTTCACAAAGTTCTATTATGTCGTGATGAAGAGCTTACCTGGATTTCACCATATGTTGAAGTTCCCCTCGATGGCCAATACTGGTCACATTTCACTCTCGATCGTTCTTCCAAATTTGTTAGCATGACAATAGTGGATGATGTCTCCTCCCAGACCATTCGCCAGAAATCTCCGAATGTCTCCGGTAAAGGACCTTGAGTCGCGATGTAGGCCTTCGGCTAAAAAACACTCAGGTACGCTTAGTCGTAGACAAATGAATAAGAGTGATTCCCCACCTTGTCGTAGCCATCAATGTAGTTGGCATTGATGTAGTCAGTGCCCGGGACCCCATCTAAAGATGAGAGGACAACACGCGAATGATCGTACGCCACTACGTTTGCGTAACGATTCTTGTGCTTGTTCATTTCCGCGCTACTATTTTCCCAAGTGAATTGCTGCCCAGTCTCGATAGATTCGAATTCCTTTGAAGGAACAAAGTAAGTCGTATTACATTAAAACTGCTAATTACTTCGTTTACTCAAAGAGGTCAAAAACACTTACTTGCTGGAATCCAGCATTATTGTTCATCCGCAACCTTTCTATGTGTTGAGCAAGCTCGGAAATTGGAACTGGCGGATGGCCAACAAAATGGCTTCCTATAACAATGTGTTTAATAAAAAAAGCGGAAACAAATTAAATCAAGTGAATTTAGAAGATGATAAGATACTCAAACACTCAAGGAGCTTCACTACATAAGATAAAACAAACAAGAAAACAAAGGACAAGACAGCAAGAAAGTATAGGGATGTTCTAGACAGAAATTTAGCAACCGATAGGTAGGAATTGGTCCTCGTATTTGTTGATGCCCACGTTTTTGAGTAAAGACTAACATTTATGATGTCTTGAGAAAATCAGGTCTACATAGCCACTGCACCTGGGTGAACCATACCGTGGCGAGATCCGTATTCTATCTATACATATGTATATATGTTGGTAGTTCTATTCCTTTTTAATAATTGTATCGACCAAAAGTAACGCATTAAGCTCTTCCTCAACCCCGAAGTGCTATAACCAGTCTGAGTAAAGATATTCAGTTTGCAGTTTCAGCAGGACCGTTAGCCGCTTTTGAACACATTCGTGGAATAAATCTCAAAATTGGTTTCTTCGGAATGTTTATTCACGAACAAGAGTATAAATAAAATAGTTATGCACAAAAAGGGCTGGATATGTTATGACTACTAGTATGGGAACTCAAAAAGAATGCTATCTCCTCATGATAGCTCTCCCCATAAAGACATTTAGCGTTTATCTTCACTTCGTCAAATTCAAACTGAGAAAATAGTTAACTGAGTTTAATATCTAATAGAATGGTAAGGGAACTTGATGCTAAAGACAACGTAGCAATTAGAGGGGAAGTCTATTTGCATGGAAGTATCCGCTGAAGCAAACTCACGATGCTTCTTAATATGTGTTAAGCAGTAAAAAGCACAGAAAATAACTTGTTAAATCTGTTTCTATATAGTAAACCTAAAGCCGGACTTCGTGCTGATAAAGGTAAGGTTTCACGTCAGATCATATAAACTGTTCGCTACTTTTAAGCAGCCGTTTGCATGTGTGCTTCCACTTTCTGAAGAAGGTATGCTACCAAGCTGAGGCAAACATGCAAAGAAATAGATACGCGGGGGTCATAGAGGTGAAAACCAACGCGTGCAATGGCCATGGGTATAAAACCGTTTCACGGTCCCGTTTACCTTTTGCGACATGCACACGAAGTTACTGCGCGATAATACTGCACTATGACACAAGAATTCCACGCCGTTGGACCCGTCGCACCCATTTTACAGCTTTCTGGCACATATATCATGATGGCTAGCGAGAAGAAACAAGTAGCAGGTCTAAATCAAAGAACCAAAGCTATTTTCTGACTTCGTCAAACTTGTGGGCTATTTCGTTACTCTCCCTCGCAAGTGATTTCAAGCGATGGGAAATTTAGCTTGGCAATTTTCACTTTAAAACACTTTTCTTTAGTGAACATAGATTAACTGGTGATTGCGAAAAGATCAATCATATCAGAAAATATTCCAACTTCCTAACAATGGTTGGCTGAAATTAATAGAATGAATAAGAAACGCTTTTCTTTTCGAATAGCACGATGAAGGCTGATTTTTGAACAAAATTGCTGGTCGATTTAAGATTCGAAATTTCCACATAGGTGCATACGTAATTTCTTCTAGAGTAGCAGCCAGTGATTTTTTCCGGTTGCTTAGCGTACAAGACTAGAAGAAGTACTACGAAAAAAAGAAAAAGGGTCGAGATCTGACGTAAGAGAACAGTCTGAATCATTTCGTGAGTTCGTAAAACTGCGGTGATCTAAAAAGTGAGCCTATGAAATAAGAATTCAACAGTAAACAAAATTGAGGGAACTTTTAAGATGCAGTACGTATATTCTCGGATCAATACAACCTGAAGCCTGGTGCAGCTGCGCGGTGAAGCTAGCGGCCGCGTCCGCGGTCCCTGCAATACGATGACAGCAAGTGAGGGTCCCGCCTCGACCACATCACTTCGTGCACACGCAACGGCGTCAGGCTCTATCTCCAGAAAATATTCCAAGCGAATTAAAAGCCCTACCGAGCATCGCTCCGCTCGATGGCAGGCATGGAACTGGAACAGGAACAGGGGCATAGCTAGAAGCACCAGCACGAGACTGACTTCGTGGCAACGGATAGAGGTCTACAGACGACTCCATACGTCCGTTGCCATGTCCATTCATCTGTGAATAACAGTAATATAGCAGTGTTGTAAGCGGTATGCTACAAACATTATTTTCAGACTCACCTGTTCGTAAGGATTCATCACACTTCGCCCATAGGTGTCTGTTGAGAGTAATTTACTTGTCTCGCCGGGGATTCCGTTCATGATATTTCCAGTGAGTGCTACCTTTGTGATGGAACCATGTCGATGTCCTCTCCCAGCTGATTTTTTGTTACACCTCAACCACCTGGAATAAATGTGAAATGGAAACCATCTGAAATGAGCAACCTGCCCACCATATTAGCAAACCCACCAGCAGACCAGCATTCCAATGAGAATAGCAATAATGAGCAAAGCGATGAGTGGGCCGATCAACCAGAAGCCTCCCGGTTTGGCACCAGCTCTCAGAGCCGCTCTAGTAGTGAACGGCTCCGTAAGTGCCGAATCCGAATACAGTCGAGTCAGTTTTTCGCCCATAGGAGCGCGTTTATCAAACTAAATTTATTGTAACGTGTTTGGTTAACAGCACACAAGCTCCTGGTCAGAGCCTGCTGCTAACCGGGAAGGTCCCCACCTCATCCTTGCGTCTTCCGTCAGTTTTGGCGAAAGAGCGCATCATTAGACGATACTTTGTATTCGGTTCTAAAGGAAAGTTGTTGAATCCATTGTACACCTGCAAAAAACAGTTTCTGCGTTAAATAGGTTGGATCACATAAAGGAAGCAGTTATAATGGAGTTATAATGGTGTAGCAAATGAAGAAAGCTCCGTCGATGAATGCGAGAAACATGCCGCACTAGTGCGGGCAATCCCTCCATCGCTCAGCCCGCAGATCGTGGCAATTAGTGAGGCGCATGGAATTGGAAAAACAAATTTGATATGGTCCGACGGCGCTGCCGAATATGTGGACATAAAGCGTTCAATAAGCATACACGCGCCGATTAGATAGGCTTTACATAGGCTATCGGCTGAGTGTTTTCGTTTTTTTGGAATACGAACAGAGAATTTAACTAAGGTTTTAAAAGTGAACTTATCGACAAGCACAACATGTATCAAAGCCGAGCGCAAAAAAGGCGAATTTCAACTGTGGACAAAAAAGCAAGCAGAATGTTCGATCCGAAGTACTTGAGCAATACTACTTTTAATTCAGAAGAAAACTTAAGAAGAAGACAAAGAATTAGTTCATGACTTTCGTGGACGCTTGTCTTTAGATCCATTTGTATCTGGAGTTCAACCCGCAGCATGACTTTGCGAGAGCGAACATGGAACATCTCCAAAAGCAGTCATTTTGCTTATTTTCCCCTTAGCATAAACATTCACCACAATACATCTCTCTCGCATTACCTGCTTTTGCATTAATAGCGTGGAACTACATGAGAAAGGTGGATGCTGCAGTTTTCTTATACTCACTCATCTCTTCAGCAGATAAAGACTGACACAATTTTAAGGAACAGCATATTTAAGTCAAAAGCGTTATCGTGTCGTGACATCGCGAAACATAAACCCAGCGAATGGATGTGGGCGCGCAAGAGCGTGTAGACAATCACAAAACGTTGAGACAGCGGTGTGTTCACAGATAACAGAGAACGTCAGAAAGGTCGAAATAAGTCTGAATAAAAAAGGATGTTCACAATTTTTAGAAGAGGCCTTCTAATCTTGCTCACGAGGATGTGGGTGGGAAAGACAGAGTACTTTTCTAAAACCTATAGGGATGTCCTTCATTGGAGATCCGGTTAATGAATCAATACAAACTTCTTCGAAAGAGTGCTCACGAGGGTCCAAAGTGCACCCCAAATTTGACCATCTCGTCCCTTTTAAACGTTAGAACTAGGAAAAAAAAACTCTTGCCTAGGGATATAGGATGCCTTAGGATATACAGAGTGGTCCACATGAAAAGTGACGCAAAAAAACCACCCATATTTTTGCATCAATCCCTACAAGAAATATTTTTTTTAAATTCAATAGTCAAACGTAAGTTCTCACACATCACATACAGAATGACCGCCAATCACTTCCGAAAATTTTTGAGGATGCGCGCGAACAGTTCTCATGCCCGATGCCTCATCCAAAGCTACTTTAAGCGGATCCAGTGACTTGTAATTAAAAGGGAAGGCTTTTTGCTCTAGAATAGACCAGACAGCAAAATTCAAAAGATTGAGATCGGGCGAGTTTGACGGCCTAACAACGTCGTCCAGAAATCCGAAAGATAGGTCTCACACCACTCCAGTGTCTTCTTTGCGCCGTGGGCTGGCGGCCAATTTTGCAGGAAAGTCCGGTCAGTGTTCTTACCGGTTTCTTTGGCTCAAAAAATCACCGCATCTATGGATTTTCTATAGCTCGTCACACTTCATTTGGACCACCTCATAGATCCAAATTATTCAGCAAATGAAGTGAATCCCAACATCGCTCACACTTCTTACTAACCCTTGTTTTCATTCACTCAGAACCTCAAATTCCAAAGCTTTTTACAAAAGAAAACAAACGGATGGGTGATCAGGATATTGTCAGAAACATTTCCTAGAGAAATCCAATACAGGAAGGCATCTACCTTATCATCACCGACCACAAAAGATCTGTCCGCTGAATACATCTTCCTCATCTCGTCTGCCTCAATTCGTGCTGCAATGTACGCTGTTGATGGTATGTCGTTGCTGCGGCGCTTTCGAATAATCTGATTAGAGGGACGAAGTCCGGTGAGTGGTTCCTCATAGTACCTTTCAATAGACTTCTTCACCTAAAAACTCCAGACATTCTAAAGTGTGCACATATTCTCATGAGGTTCGAAAAACCTAATCTCGTCTCAGTACACACCTTCTTAGTTGGTGAGGCACTGAGCTGTCTTCCAAGGGCCTTGCGTCTGGCTATTGTAGCAGCTTCTAGTTCAACAGACCCCATATTAACAACATCATCCTTTAGAGAAGACCAATAATTTAGTAATATCTACTATTAGCATTTGCAAACTTACCTTGGAATAATTGCCCGGGACAACAATTAGCCAATAATGCGAAATTGGACCATATTCTTCAGACGCTGGTCTCAGTCGGACCACAACCTGGCCGGGTCTAGCAGCGAGACTTGCAGCGATGACTTCGTCCAGTTCCGGAGGAAAAACAAAGGGAGGACCAGTTGGATCAGTAACTATCACCACCTGAAAAGAGAATCCGGCGAATGATCGATTTTTAATTGGACTCCTTCGAGAAGTCACCTCTTTGGGCCAGTACTGCCGAGCGCCAGGAGGCAGTGATCGTACGCCAACGTGGAAAGTGTACTGCATGTACGGACGAAGATTGGTCCAGCTATAATGCCCGAAAGAGTTGGATCAACCAAACCCTCATTAGCAACGAGATCAAGTTTGCACTAACAGATACTCCCGGCTGCCTTCGTCCAACTCGTGCTTGAATCCCGGAGTGGTCATACTTTTCATGGCTAGAGTATGATCGAAATACTCTTTTTTTCCTGTGTGGTTTAAGTAGAAGCCGACGTGAGCAGGTCCATTGTACTCCCATCTAGAAACAAAATGATGGGGAAGCAGCAAGAAGCAATTCAATGTCAACCAACCGTAGCTTGACCGAATTACTCGTTTTCCACTCTACAACAAGATTTTGCACCATGTATGTGGGAGTTAGCCTCTCGAGCAGCGTTGGAGGATCCGAGCATGCACCTTGTCTCTGAAAGTAAATAAGTCAAAAATAATCCCACAACATGCTTCAATAACGGGGCTATCCTGTAACATACTGGTTTTAAAAAAGGAATTTCAAATATTCCGAGGACTACCCAACAGCTACATTGTAATTTTTACATGTCCCTCCAAAAAGCCACGTAATCAAGCGCGCACACACCTTTACTGCGTCTAATCATGGGCAGTTACTCTTATCTTCCAGTACTTCTTTTTACTCTGAAAAACCTTCACTTTAATTTAAATTTAAACTCAAATCCGATTAAGAATAAATGAGACTAGCACAGAAGAGGATCTATTGGTTAATGGCGGAAAATAGCTAGAATCGGGAGGCATGTAAACACAGTCTACAAAATCGTGGTTTAAAAATATCGAACTTTCGACAATATTAGAAATTATTTTTTTGTAGAGAATTATATCGACGAAACATCCCTAAGAATGTGAAAATAAAGGGGCAAACGCCCAATTTTGAAAATTTAAGGAAATGAGGAACATGAAGGAAAAAGAGAATGGAAAAACGTGGCAATCATAAGGCGACTTCTTCAACCTCATAATTATGGCAATTAAGAGTAATAGTCTGATATTACCATTCATAGCTCGTCTGGCAAAACATCCAACCCCTTAAAATCAACCATGATACAGAGGTCCGTTTTCACAGAAGTGCCCTCACACATCTACTAACTAAAAGTTAAAGTACAGCATTTAGACAAAAAAAAAGAACTCTCATGCAAACGTTGGGTGTTTTTTAAATAGATTATCAGCCTCTTGCAACCTGATCGTTGCATTTAGTGCCAGACCTATGAGGAGATTCTATAAAACTAGTATACTTCAGAACGTGGATCTACTTGGTTGCGAGAGGACCACAAAAGAAGTTGTGTCAAGCTTTTCTTAAATTGTAGAGAAGATTTGGAAGTTAAACAAGAGCGAATGTCCATATCGCTTTCACTGACATCCGCATCAACTTGCATCCGTGAACGGATGTGACAGAATAATTTGATAAATTTCTCGGACCCCTAGGCAAGTTTTGGAAACGCACTATGACGCTAGGATACGTTTCTGACTTGTTCGAGCTTCATGTTCGTTCTGCGATGATTTCTTTAACTAACTCACATTGTTTTTAATTGCCAGCACACAAAAAGCGTATGGTTTGTGAGCGGTAAGATGTGGAACTTCAAGATGTCGGGAGTTGGGGCTCATCACTGTTCGTGCAGTCCATCTTTCAGTGTCTGACCGTCCGCCAGGCTCGTGCATATACTTCACAACGAACCCATCAACCTTGATAATAACAAACATGAAATGATGCACTGGAAAAACACAAAGAACATTCTGGTTAGCTCTTAGTTCAGACTTATGTAGAGACTGAACAAAACGGATTAATCGAAGCAAATTCGAGAAAAGTTACTTGTCCATTCTCGAAGTCCCATTGCACAACCGCAGAGCTGTTTGAAGTAGCCTCAACGCGGATATTCGTTGGAGGCCCGACGAGCGCTGAAAAAACAACGATAAAGGCAGGGAAACTTCATCAATCTTCTAAAATAATTCTGAGCTATTCTCTGTTAGCTCTATTCAAAGCTATTGCCTGGCATCAGGAGCGAATTGATGACAGCGGACAAAATGCCACTTCGGTTCGCGAATCCTTCGTGACGATTACTGAACAAATGGGATCCACTACTCTTCTTCCTTTTAGCTTGCGCAGCTGATGAAATGTGTTCTGTACGAAAGAGAAAGCCATTCCGAAAGCTCTCTTCGTCAGTAACCAAATTATCCCGCAGAAAATCAACGCGGGAGAACGGCAGTGGCTGCCTCGACCGAGTTCGATTTGGCGGGGGCACATTTCTGAGTAATGAGTGAAGGTTAATTGGAAGCAGCAGTAATCCACCACTAAGTGTTGCTGAGACGTCCGGAAGAATAGTCAACAGCAGCATTGAGAAATAAGGCATGTTCCAACTAAGTAGGAGTGTTCATCCCAGCATAGGAATAGACATACATTTTCGATGCAGCTTTAGACGCATACCAATAAACGGAGCAATACACGAGTCTCAATAGCTTGGATAATGGTTGGCAGGGCGGAAATCGCGTAAAGGTAGGCACACACATTTATAACTAGCTCCTTAGTCTCACGTCCCCTTTAAAGAAGTATTTATTAGTGTTGGCAGGTAGCAGCTAAATGAAAATCCCGATCAAACCTAGATATAAGCGCATTTTTCGAACTCAGAATGACCACGAAGAGATGATTTTGCTGAAGGGATGTACACTAATCTTCTCAGCACCAAGAACACGATGTTTGAAACGCTTGGCACACATTTGACTGCCTCCTCTTAGTGGAATACTTTAAATTATAATACCAGAGTAATCTAAGATTCACAACTGTTTTCCAAAAGCAGGTATAGAGTTCGGAAGCATCAATACCACTTGTTTTGAAACTAACTCCTGAAACAATAAACCGAAAACATAGCAGATCATATAGCGTTGGTTCATATAATTTCTATATGTGCACACATTAAAAATAGGTAGCAAGAAAACTCCACATAATGTACTTACTGAACAACATACTTGATATTTTCGACAAAAACCAAGCAGTGGAAGAGAACGGCAAAGTGACGTCGATAATTATAGGATGGTGAGTTGTAGAGGTTGAAGGCAGCACATTGTGAGAGTTTGTGGTGTGTGGTAAAGAGATGCCCCTCATAATAACGATGTCTAAAGGACCAGGTGCGCGATTCACAATTGCATCAAATACATCTGCACTGGAAATCTGATTCTCGGAGGTGTGCATCATGGAGGCGAAAGTGTAGGGAGAAGCAGTGGTTTCTCCAGAGACGATGGTGGAGCGCACTGAAGCGAAAGCGACTTTTCTAAATTGGAATTTACGAGACGCTAATGAGACTGCGATATACACACACGCAGATAATGGAGCGGTGCAACATCTAAGGAGAACGGCGAATAAACATGCCTGGTACTGCGATTTCAACCGCTAAGCGGTTGTTTCGAAGTTTCTGGATACGCTGCTTCCGTAGTTGTTTCTGTTTGGCCGCAACCTGCGGTCGGCCTCTCGTTTGTCGCTGTGCTCGAGTAGTAGGTGGAAGTGAAAAACCGTTGCTCATGAATATTGAGAATAGTTTCCAGGCGTAGTAGTAGCAGTACCACAAAGGTACAGAAGCTAACACGGTCAGAATGTGCTGGAGCGTAAGTTGAAAACAGAGCGGGAGAGAAACTGGTAAGCGACGAAAATTAGACGAGAAGCTCGCAATCTCAGGGAATGGACTCAAGACTAATTTAATTCACTAATGTAATACTAGGACTGGCACTGCAGCGATGCCGAAACACTGACGAGGAGCACTGATCATTGCCTGAGCAATGAGGACAGCAAGCGCGCCAGCAGTCAACAAAAAAACGAAATGACTGCACGAAGACGTTAAGCGAGGTGCATTTTGTTGGCGGTAAAGCTGCGACATTTCAGGCAAACCTTCTACCCACATGGCTTCTTCACATCGGATAGCGTAGGAGTTTCGATGATTGGTCTTCGACATAAGAGAAGAGCAGCGATGAATAAGGAGGTAACAATGAAGTCTGAGTGCGCTCCACAATGAAAAACATTAATTTCATCGACGTCGAACGTGGCGCCTATGCCTGGTCTGTTAGAATAACAAAAACAATCACATATAGTCGTATTTTCTGAAGCGGTTCAACGTGTTTCACTCTGGGAATTACGAGAATTGACTAGGTCGTCTTAATCCCACTACGATAATGCTTCCTATGTACCACTTCAACGGTAGTATAATTCTAAGGATATGATAATAACATCTTCCACAATTTGCTTTCGCTTAATCGACATGTTTACGAGTGCGAGACCCACCAGCAATGGGTTACGCTTTGAAATATCTTCCCCATAATTATGCAGAGTAATGGGCACTTTTTTCCATTAGTCTCCTAAAACGTGTGGTAAGGCATGATAAAAGCCAAGTGCAAAACACCAAATTTGTCGTCTTTACGAGGTTTATTATCTCTAATAGCGAAATGCGCGCCGGTTCGCTTAACTAGAAGCGTGAAAATGTACAATATTGGCAACGTGTTCAAAGGCGATTCGAAAAGCTGCATTCAAATTAATGCAAACGCAGATGCGATAGGAAAGATAACGCTTGCTTAGAGTTTTCATACTGACTTTTCTTAGTACATGCTCAAATCAACGTAAAATGGGATCAAAACTTGTCGGCTATCCAGTATCAATATTCTAAGATTGAAATTATTTATAAAATCACTACTGTTTGAAATATAGCATTACGGCAACCGGACACAGAATTTCTTGCATTGTGTAGTGCTTCTTCAAAAGGTGTATTCATTAAGGAACAGCAATTAATGATATGCTGAGTAACTACGGACTACTAGCTACGATGTAAGGGCAACCCACACTTCACTGCGCTGCTTAATGTAAGGAGAACTCACCCGTCATGAAGCTGCATATTTTATTGGTAACGTTGTCGAATTTCGACCACGCCTGCTTGACACCATCTGTATTTGAAACATGATATTTCCATCCGGATGCAATATAATTCAGCAGTCCTTCGAGGTTGCTGATGATGCCGTCTTTGCAAATAAGCGGCGAAATGTGCCCATCAAGAGGGTCACGAGTCGTTGTGCTCATAGCGTCGTTCCCGTCGATATCATCCATGGTAACCTCGCGAGAGACTGGGTGATACATAGCGAATTAGAAGTGGCACGAACAATTCCTTCTGCTCATCGTGTCACCATACTCTGCTTTAAGACGCGTATGTGCACAGTACGCAATAGTCGGAAAAACAGAAACGAATAATATCAACACAAATGCATTCTCGCGGTTTAGCTAGAACTGAAGTGAACGGAGGCAAGAGAGATAATGGTGCGACAACGTCCATTCACCTATGAATAGCCTATTCACGGTATAATGACAGAATAGAACTAATCGCAGCAAAACTCCGCCAGCCTTGTCGCCATACCAACTAACTAGTGAAGCCAGGTGGACGCTCCCCACTGAGAAGTCAATCAAACAAGAAAAAATAACGAAAACGAATACGCATAAAGAACCAAATATACAGACCCTGCAGAGGAAGTGACGAATGTTGTAAAAACCCCATAATTTCGGCCAACAATTAGCCGCGCCGAGATACACACACAGTCAGCCATGGAAGAATATAGTGGAGATAGAGCAAGTTAATGCGAACTGAGCAGGAGGTGTTCGATATAAATGGGATTTATGTTTGTATTTAATTCTACGTTTGGACACCACAGGGCTGGATTTCTCGAATTTTTAGGGAAATCATAGAAAAAAGGAGTTTTTACACACTAGAACAAGGGACAGTGAATGCTACTTCTGGTACAGCTGAATAGCTTGGTGAGAGTTGCTAGGACGTTTCAGATAGGAACAGTAAGGGCGAAAAGAGCATAAATCTTTCAAAATATTAACAAGTAAATCTTCGATAGTTCCTGAAGAGGTTACACTAAGCAGCGCTAAGAGCGATGTGACTGGAACTTATTACAGTGACAGCCGTCAGAATCAATAGCATTTTAGCCTGCATGATGTTGGTATTTCGTCAAATAAAAGCTAGTAAAAGCTGTAAGATACGCACCCCATTTCTTCGCTAAGGAACTAGTTAGTTGTCAGTTCACGTATTTTCCCAATAGCTGTTACCCTTTTCCAAAACTTTTCAACCTCATATACACAGGGTATAAGACAAAACAATGAACCGAACCATGACACCAAGCAATCCACTTCTCACGAGACCAACAGTCTCTTGTCAAAAACGGAATATACGACAAAGGGGCTTCCAAACGGAATTTCGACGAAATCGATGATTCACCGAAGCGACATGTAAAATACTGCCCTAGATGCACTCCCATTGGCGCTAACGACATTGACGGCTGTAGTCAAACACCGCGAAAACCAGCAAACAACCATTCAGATCAAGTTTCAAATTCGAGGTCCTCTTTCAAAGAGTAAACCGATCTCCAGCAGAAATAAAAGTGCTATTACTATAGATGTATTGTTAAAAGGTGAAGAGTAAAGAGCTATCGATATTTTTGCAACATATTACGACAGAAAGCTTGTTTGGAAGCTTCCAACCTTTCGAGCTAGTATCTTTTCAAGTAGTTTGACAGTACTTAAGCCTTGATCCACTCTGATCGTAACAACTTTAAAACTTCTCACCTTATATTACGAACATCTTTTTATGTTGATTCCGTTCGATCTGACAACAGTTGCTTAGGCAGATTCTTCTTGAGAGTGCTTTTCAAAACAAATCTCTCAGGTTTAGATCCTATGTAACCATCCCTAATCTAAAATCTAGCATCGTGCGCACAAACAAAGATGAATGGTGAGTAGCAACCATAGTTTTAAACAACACGGCTGGAACAAGCCACCCGAAGTGAGTGGAAGCTGTGAGAGAGGTAGGTGAGGTGCGACATTAATAACAGAGTCAATTCTGCTATCCGAGCATCACCAGCATCGCCGCTAATAAATCGCATAGCTCTGGCGAGGCACTAAGCGACACTAAGAGTAGATGATTGCAATGTTGCAACTGAAACTACGCATGCGATAGCTATTCAAAAACATGGTGAGCGAAGTGAGTGCCATTAAGAAGCCATGTGTCCCGTCACTTCCCTACTTAATCAACTAATGTGTTTCGCCTCAGTAGTGACGTACGGCTTCTGAAGTCTTCACAAACTGCAACCAATGAACCGTTTTACTAGGAGCGTGTAAAACTAGTAGATCGTCACACACACACACCTCATAACTAAGACTGCGTAATGTAATGCATATTAAACCACATATATAAACAAACAGTGAAAGCGTGCACAGCGAGCATGATGCAGCGCACTGATTAGCATTAATCGACAGGTGCTAGACGTCTAGGAATGTTCTAAAATCTTTTGCAAACCTATTTTACCAATATTGCCATCGATGCAACTAAGAGAAAAGTGATTTATTTGGCTCCAAGTAAGTAATTCAAAAAGAGTGAAGAGAATTTCAAAAAGGTTTAATTCAAAATGGCCGGAATCACTGCTCCAAATCATGCCCCGAAGAATTAAAAATACTTCCTGTAGAAATTTAACGATGAGAGGAAATTTTCGGGCGGATTTATCTTTAACTGTTGCGCTCAAACGAAACAATAGAATGCCTAACAAGGGATTCTGGTTCCGTAAGACCAAAAGAATGAAACATAGATATCACATTTTAGCTAAATGTAGATATACAACTCCCATAAAAGAACATTTACCTTATAGTAAATCACAGTTCGAGATTGAAATAAGGTTACATTAAAGGCATCACCCCACGAATCAGGGATGGTGTGCGTTTCAGGTGGGTTATGGAGAGGAGGGTGATTCCGTCCATTCCTTCCTAATTGTCGTAAAAAACGGCCCGGAAGGTGCAGCTTCGAGCGTTCCGTTATGTTACAACCCACTACAGCCATAACCCACCTGAAACCCGCACCACCACAGATTCGTGATGCTTTTAATTCTGAATTCGTCAAAGTTTTCCAAGTTTCTTTCGTCAAATCAAAGAAGCAATGGATGGGCAATGTCCTCGTGTTTTTAGTGCAAAAGTTCCAAGCAAGAACAATCATTCCAATTCTCAAAAACGTGTGTGTTTTTTGGCCAATTCCCACATCGGCATTTAGCAAACTTCGCGATTCTGTCTGCATACAGTTCTGATGGCACTTCATAACCATTTAAAATATGTGAACGTACAAGAAACAAGCACGCTATTCAGCATAATTATAAAGACTCCATGTAAATTTTCAGGGTTCCCGTCAAGCAGTAATGTGCCCCAAGTGAGTGCAAAAAGAATGGTAGGCTCTAATGGAAATCATAAGCAAAGCAGAAAGTGCTAGAAGAGAAATCAGCATCTTTATTCTCTCTTTTAATCTTTAACTGCATACAGTACTCTTCTTCTGATGAGGGCGACCATTCGCAATCAGCGCAGTCGATGTTCTGTGCTGAAGCTCTCGTGTACAACACAAATTTGAGTTCAAAGTTAAACCCGTGACGAAATACTTAGCTAGACAATGCTGAGGAAAGGAACTCAGCCTACCTTATGCAAGAGACACTCTAATATTTGATTTGAGGAAAAAAGCCATATAGAAAAATATAGTTTAGGTAAAATCCAAATGTTCAACAATCATGTAAACGTCAAAGTCCAAGTTGTTGGAAAAGCAAATGACGAGAAAGAGTACATGGATAGATACAGCACTCTGCAACCACTTACAATAAAGGAAAAAAAACTCAATCCATTGGCAGCAGAAGTGAAGCCCGTGGTCTCTTAGAGAGACCACTGTTTACAGATGTCGGAGTAGAGAATAACAAAATGCGTTCAGTGTGGAGGAACGCAGGTGATACTTTTCGTGTTCGGTTGCCTTTGCTTCATTTGAGCTCTTTACAATGTGGAATAATAAGTAATAAGTAAACTATGTTCCTGTATGCTGCAATTGTAAAAAATAGAGGGATCGTCCACCTAGTTTTGCACGACTTGAGATGTACCATACTTTACAATGTATCGCAGTACCCTGCGAGTTCTGTAGCACGTTGAGGCAAAATTGCCAGAAAAACCAAGAAAACTTAACATTTTCTGTCTTCCTCATTAAGGGTGATTTTCTACAGCTCAAAATAGATGCTAGTATCCCTGTATGTACGAAAGAAAAGCATATCTTTTTAAAAACAGAACTCTGATAGGAGTTCAGTTCAAGAAATACTTAAAAGATCTAAACCTCCAAGAATAATTAACACAATGGGTTTCGCGAAAACTGTACATTGGTCGACGGAAATAAAACGTTAACTAGTCCATACAAGAGCTAATTTCATTCTGATTTCCTCTCGCAAAACTTTGAGTTGTTGAGAAGATGGCTATGATTCGTATGCACTTAAGTGAGTTCTGACCAATTCCACTTAAAGCATGAAATCGCATAGGTACACGCAACACAGAAATCGTGGCAATCGCAAAAAACGAAAGAAAATAAAATACATGCAGCCCGTTGGCATTCAGCACACATCAGAGTCGGATAGGCGCAATGGAGAGCGAACAGTCACACTAGAAAAGACATCTATAGAGAGGTAAGTAAGCGAAGCAAGAGTACGAGAGAACGCTGCACAGCGGTGAAGTGGGGGTACCGCAAACGTGTCGAACTGATTAAAAGTGGCAAGCACACTTCCTGTGCCCTCAAGCATATAAGATTCAAAAGTAGACATCGAATTGCGAACTTTCATTTCTTACCGTCGAAATAATTCAAGCCTAACGCATTTCGAAATAAAAACCACTGTTAATCAGGAAATATCGCATAGTTCTGCTGTGTCACGACTAACAGAGCGAACTTGGAAACGGTAAAGGTTTCTTCAAGGGTAGAACGTGCTGGAGAGTACAGCAGGTGTCAACAAGAACATAGCCGTGTCTCTCCATATTGATTTGCACCCTACACAAAGTGGCTTTTAAGGAAAAAAATTCAAAGACGGCTGAGAATATCACGCATCCAAGGCACACACTTGTCCTTAAATCGACCGTTTATAATATTCGGCATGACTTCGACAGGCTGAAAGTGGTTCCTCAGCGCGGTAAGCAGAAAAAAATGAAGAATTGTTGGAAGCAGAATTAGGCAGTCTGCAACTACTTTGAAATCCCCACACAACTAATGGAAACATGAAACGAGTAACTATTCGATCATCAGCTTTCTGCGCACACTCAAAAAGTTCCTGTGGCGGGATTTCGGCGACTTCGGCGTCGCATCAAATACGTTCATAAAAACATCCTATTAACGGAAACGCCTATGTCGGTCTAATTTGATGTCGTTTTTTCTTTTCAATTTCCGAAGCAAAAGTGTCTAAAAAAGTATTGGTTGAATGAATATGGAATGAGTTATTATCTTGGACTTTCTTTTAAAATCTTCAATACGTTTTTCAAGTTGTTTTTCAACGAAGAAATCGAAAAAAAAAGTTTTCGTTAACCTCAGTATCCCTTTCTGGAGGCACAACTTCGAATATAAAAAGAGAAGAAAAGAGAGTAGTTGAGAAAGAATAGAATAGAAAAAGAAACGTAGAAATGAAATCAGTATGCAATTTTTACATGAGCTAGGGAATGGGTCAGCGGAACTCTTATGAGTATTGACTACGTAGAAAGCTATGGTAGTCAGTGTGTCCTATTTGAAAACGACACTTTCGACTACAGCCAAAAATATCAATATCAAATGGAGCAGAGCCATAAAACGGGAGTAAGGGAGGAGTCAACCTCGTTTCGGCTCCTACGGACCCAGATAAAGCTTGGAACGTAATTCTCCTATTCAAACCAGTGAAAACCGGCACAACAAAACAGACGGAACATGGAATTATTTTGTATTAGATTTTGCTAGATTTGTGGCACTGCTGCAGCTGGCGATAACTTGAAAACAGCAAAACATCGAATGCTTTTGTTCACTTAGTTTGGGAATGTGGAAACAAACCAGCTGGATCCGGATTGATAGTGAGAACAGGTGAAAAAGGGCCCAATCCCTTCATCGTCGCCGCCGCCACTTTGAATGTATATGCTTTCCGGACGTCAACTGCGAATGTGGCCGAGCTTGAACCGTCGGAAATCTAAAACACACATTATTAGCAAGAAAGAGTGGCCCATTTGCTCGATTTGGACGGAATCAGCACAGCAAACAGCCTATTGTTCACGTATGACTTCAGCTGCAACTTCATATCGCAAGGGATGAGGTTGCCACGTAGCACTCAGTGCTCACCCAATTCGATGCAGTTAGGGGCCCCTAATATAGCCTTCGATTATGAACGTTCCAAAATCGATCGTAACTCAATCGCTGTGATAGCTGCACTTTCTTACTTCGACTGTGAATGGGTCAGTGAATGAATGCACCTGTTTATCTGAATAAGAAGGTGGATAAAAAATGTGCCAAAGGCGAAAAAAAATAACTGTGTGGGATTTCTAGAAATGGGGAAGGCAGCTCTGGCATATCCTTTTCCTGAAGAGTCCAATTAGGTACAAATGTACGTTAAGAATACAAGTAGCTGCGTATTGGCCGACTCAAACCAAACTTTGTCCGTAAATAGCTCGGCATCAGGCGCAGATGACAAGCTACTTCCCGTGCGGATGTATTGATTCGCTTATCGATTTATAGACTTTGTTGACTCAAGCGTACTTTTGCCGCAAGCACAGGAGAATTTTGTGATCTCAGGTTTCGGCTGAAACTGACCTCCCGAGTGTGATAGCAAATTAGCTTGCACATTTTAATTACAAAAATGATAGTGATACAAAACATCCAGTGTGTTAGGGCGTTGCAAGTCAATAATGCGAAAGTGATGCAATGAGCTTTGTCAAACGCTTTCAAAGCGAAAAACGTGAAAGTTAATAGAGCGACCACTTTCATACGAAACGATTATTTCCGAGCAGAGCAAGGTATGCCAACTAGTGCTGAAAAGTAACTGGAAGCATTTTATAATGAACTTTCAAAACGAGGTTTTATCTCCGATAATATTAGTTTATATTTAGATTGATCAAGATAATGTGAATCAAAACTTAGGTTAACTTTTCGTTTGCGTTAAAATTTGGCCACGAAAAAAACCACAATATGGAATTCGAATGGTGTGTGTATGTTTCTCTTTTGCTCTGTGGTATTCATAGGAAGAAACAAGCATATCGCATACTAAGAGAGATTTTAGAAAAAAAATCAAGTATGTACAAAGGAAGTACATATAAAGGGAAGTTGAAAAGAAAGTTTGATGCGAAATTGTAGAGTTAGTTAATGCTTTAACTAGTGATATTTACATTTGTGTGTGTTTTTTTTGTCTTGTTTTTTTTTGATAATATTCACTAAGTTCTTAGCGACAAAAGGCAAATAAGATTGATGAGTAGAAGCCCATTAGCACGAGTGACACTGAACACTTTTACTGCTATACCAACAAGACCATAACAGTTTGAGGCTACCAGCCCATTTTTATCATTTTTTCTTCGCTTTTGCAGCATTCAGGCACTCCTTGTGGGGTTATTTTACATGTTGAACGAATATGGCATCCAATCAGCATATAAATTGAATAAATGAACAGTTTTCAAAAAAAAAAATCGAAAGACGCGAAAACTGCGTATCATGGCTATCTAAGGCATTTTTATCTGCGTTCAAATTCAATTTCACAACGTTGGTGTTACATTCGTGTTCTACATCTTAAATAACCCCGAAATAGGCCTCACATACTTCAACCTCGGGTTCCCCCACTGCAACTACTACTTACCACCAATAGTAAACCTTAGCACTGGCTAACTTCCGAACTGAAATAATTCTTTCCAAAAAGCATTGAATGAAGACTTAACTTATGTGGGCAATTTGAAACCAACCATAAACGGAAAGTATTATCATCCGCAAGAGCAAAGATACCTCAAGTAGGTACCTCTTCTCTCAAATTTCGTACTCCTCAATAAAGGAAAAAGCTACTCTCACCTTCCACTATAGTGCGAAACGCTACCGTCATGTAAAAAAAAAAAAAACTGCGAATGTTTAAAAAAGTACGTGCCATCAGAGTTAATGCAAGTTAATGAATGGCAGCAAGAGTAGTAAACACATGTGAGCACTCATTTCGACGAGAACAACTAATACGAACCTTATATGCAGCGAGCGGAAAGGATGATCCAAAATGCCTTTAGAGCGCTTACATATCGTAAGTCTCTAAACGGCGAGAGCATAAGTAAGTCGGGCGGGCGGGTACGTAAATGTATTACTATTGTGTTGTCATTAAGGCCTATATATCTGTGGACTCAAGAAAATACGAAGAAAATGCGACGAATTTGTGGGGAAAGGCCATGTCAATCTTCACGTTACTTATTTATCACATGTGACGGCGCCAAAATAAGCGCGATTTGGTGCCATTACGAAAAGTGGGACGCAGAAGAAAATCGACTCTCACATGTCAACATCAGTTACAACATAAATCTTTTGGAGAATCCAAGCTGAAAGGAAAGACACCATAGTCGCATGTAGTACATAAGAAATGAAAATAATTAAGAGGGCCACTTTCGAATCAAGTCGTCTTGCTTACGAAGGCTTCCTAAAGATGTTCTATACGTGGACAATGCTGCCTCTTCAGTTGAATTTAAGTGCTGTGAAAGATGCAGTCATTGAGCAAATTTAGCAGTACTAGCTTCAGAGGAAGCATCACGTGAGGATTTGGGCGAGATCTTCATTTTGGAGGAGATCTTTACCTGAAAGCTTAAAATTCTGCTCATGGCTTTCACTATGGCATATCAAACACTCGAAAGACTCAGAAGTGGGCTCTTGCAAAGTTCCTCTTCTTAGATCCAAAGAGCTTCGTTAGAGAAAGTTTTCTTTCCTAAACCATTCACCTGCAGATGAACTGAACCGGAAATTTGCAGTAAGAAACAGTGAAGACGAGTACAGACTTGCCCCCAACGTTAACGAAAAACGAATGTGGGACGGATAGGGGACTTATTTTCCTCTCTTCGGACCCATAAAACACGGAATGCGGTCGAGTTAACCCAAGGGGATAGTGGAGATAAGAAAACAGACGATGCAAACGTAGAAGATGTAAATGTTTCGAAAACACTGAAGTATGGCAACAGCGAAAGCAAGGTGTTTGATAAGCAGTCACTAAGTTGTACTATGTCGTATCATCCAATATCGTAAAGAAACCAACAATGGTCATGGTTAAGGAGCATAAGTTTACATAGTTGTGCTTTTCTTAGTCATGAAAAGAATGAAGCAAATAAAGCACAACGAAACGGTCATGGGGAGAAATTGATTCGCACGAAAATTGATATGTGTGGAGAGGCTGAGCAGTCTTTTTTAGGTCCATGGGAAGAGGAAACGTGGATAATCGAATGAAAGATTGCCCAATTTCATTGTGAAATGCAGTCTACTGCTCGATCGAAACGGCAGAAATACCAAGGCAAAGCAAACTGGAGGGCGGACGTCCCCAGCCGCCTCCACACAACGATTCTCCTCGAGAAGCTCTGGCAAAGGAACGAAATTGATCTGACGATGAGTTGCCGGCGCTGTCGTCATTAGCACTTGCAGGAAAAGTGAGCAGAAATGGAGCACGCGAGCAACTCTAACCGTGACAGTACAAGAAAAGTGCGACTGCGCATGTGCAGGATCAGACTTGAAGACGGAGGCAAAACGTTCCATTCGGAAAACGCAATCCGACGAATCTTATTTTCTAAGCAATGAAGATCGTCAAAATTGCAAAAACTCAAGCAGTTCATGTTTATTTTTTAAGCCGCATAAGCAGTAAACCTCTCCTCTTTCCTAATTTTTAAGCGAAATGTACGACATTTATTTGCAGACATATGTCCACCCTTTTTATACGAAAGGAAAAAAAAAACAACCTTGATGCTCAAACTATTCCAACTACTCCCACACTTTCTCCAGCAAATTTTCTTAAGAATCGCTCAATCAAATGTAGAGTTCCGCGCGGCTTTAAATAGGGACAAGCAGATTACGAAAAAAGGAACTGCTTTGCAATAATTGCTTTTCTCACTTCGAAGAAGCTACGACCGTAAGTTCCCTAGAACAAAAAGCTGACGACACCAAGACAAACAAAAACAACAAACAGAGGGAAAAGAATAGCAAAATATCCTCATGGCCATGAAGGCTATGGACAACAGGTTACTCAGAATACATTTCAAAAAGTGAATGACTACATTCGTAAGCGAATATGTAGGTATTTTGTTTGTATGACGACTACGACTGCGGAGATGCCCTTAAGAAAGAAGCCAATTAGTGATAGATGTCAAATCGCATACCAAAAAATTAAAACGATCACAAAAAGGGAAAAAAATGAAAAGGAATGCATGCAGTCGACTGTGAGTTTCGGTATTTCGTATTATTTCTACGCATTTCATGCATCAACAGGAAACTGCTAGAGATAAGTGTAATATTTAAAAAAAGTATGAGTAAGAAGCTGAACTGTAAGGAAACTAAGATGAAAAGGTAAGGTTCTCGGTAGATTCCTCCCCAAAGTCGTAAAAACTTCCAAGTTACTCGAACGAGCTCGACGAACAAAAAAGTCGAAAACAAGCGGTAAAGTCCTTCGACGCAGCTTCTGCGGGTATGAATAAGCTTGCTCTTCTAATTTACCATATGAAAGAACTGAGTTACAATCGATTGATGTTTCTTTCAAATTTGCTACATACCGATCAAGAACAGCCTTGCGAGGAAATCTTTGATTTAAGATTCTTCTGAACCTTTCACAACAGCAATTTCTATTGATATTCTATTCTATCTCACCCTTCCATTGCGTTGGACTTGTTTGTTATGTTCCTAACGCTTTTCTACTACTTATTTCTGGTTTCAAATCGTTTTCTCCGTTATTCTCGTTACATATTTTGTGGAACATTGTCGTATGAGCGATAATAACTGATATGCTGTTACTGCAATATGGTAAGACGTTGCTAATGTCATCATATTTTTATATAGCATTGCAGCAGTTCATTAATTAAGATTCTCCATCATTCATCATCATTCAAGGTGTTCTAGTTCGCTTTTTACCCGCGAGTTCCAAAATCTATCGAAAATTTCCAATCATATAGGTTGAGAGCACACTATAGAACCTTGTGGGACCTTTGATCATAAAATTTTCAACACAGTAGATGGGGACATATATTTCGTATACAGGATGGGAGACTACGGAGAGGGGGGGTGATTCCGTCCATTTCTTCCTAATTGCCGTAAAAAACGGTCCGGAAGATACGGCTTCATTCGTTTTGGCGCACTATTTTGTACAAGAGGCTCGATTGGAGCGCGCCAGTCTTGTGCGGCGCCGCATCTTCCGGGCCGTTTTTTACGGCAATTAGCAAGAAATGGACGGAATTACCTCCCTCCCCGTAGTCTCCCATCCCGTGTACCAATACTCCACCTGAAATCTGCACCACCTCAGATTCGTGGAGTCTTTAGGCAATGTGAGTTACATAAGGCATTATTTCCTTTTTCTACTTACACCTCCTCTAACGTGAAATCTGTCCATAATCTCACAGAATAGAACGACTACCTGAAAAATCGTTCTCGGGTTCTATGTGACGCGCAGCGACATGAACAAACACGAACGTCACACGAACAAAAAATTGGAGCTTGCCAAAGTGAACAGGGATAAATCCGCAAAAACCCATGTGTTTGAGCATATTGTTTTAGGTCTGATGCGAGCGTTGTTATGGTTGGGACAAAACGATGTGAAGTTCTGCGGACTGCGCTCGAAGCTGCGTGGTGAAGATAGCGGTTGCAATCGAGGTGGGACCACCCCAAACTGCGCCGATATGTGATATGCACCGCAAGCGGCCAAGGGTCGCCTTTAGTCCTAACCGTTTCGCTTCGAGCGCATCCGCTTACGCAACCACACCGAACTTCACGTCATTAGACCCAACTAATTCAGCGTTAACACAACAGCAAAAGCGCAAACCTGTTTTTCGATACGTTCGCCATCGGAATCCATGGGAGTGAGTATCGCCTTGTACGCAGTAATATTGCCATTGCGTCGGTCTTCGGCGGGTGCTTCCCACGATATCCGCATCTAAACATGCTTAATACACCAAAAGTACTTGTTCCACGATGAAGAACTCAAGAAGTAAAACCACAGTTACTTGAACGTAAAAGCTAAATCATGTAAACATAACCTTGCCTATCTCGAAATGCTTTGGTGACATAGCAGAATAAGAGAATCAGATGAGCGATCAAGCTGTTATGAGAGAAAGGTGCAAGTACATTCCCACAGCCCCACTAGTGCACGTACTGCAGCAGTGGAACTATCCGCATGCACATCTGTCGTGCATCTTCATCGTCGTAAACACAGCGCCGACCGCATGAAAAAGTCTCACAAAACCACCCGCGTTTCGATATGCAATTTACTACAAATAGCTCTGCGTGGATTTCCATGGCGACAATCATACGAAGAGCTGTACAAAAGTCATCAGACCCAACTACGTTCTCATGTGCTTCATTTCACCAACGAGAAAAAAACAGCAATATTTTAGAGGCTGCAAGGCTGCGGCGCAAAACATCAACTGGCATGTACCAAATTTTCAACGTGTGTGAGGAAATGAAGAAGCATAAAATCGTTGACAGAGAAAATGGAGTTGCTTATGTCCGATGCCAAAAGACTGATAAATAAAATATTAGTAAATAAAATATAGAGTTGTGGTGAGACTCACTTGGAGAAGCATTGCGCGCTATGAAAAAATTAGGAATAGCAAAGCGAGCCGCTGGTTTTTAATCCCCCTTCCACAGGGATGCTTTCCACTCAGAGATGATTCTTCAGCATGCTGCAGCTTATTAAGGTTTAAGCGCCACGGCGTAGCCATCCTGGTTTTATGGATACTACTGTCGTAGAGCTGTTGGATCTAAACGCTACCGTTGCTTGCCTCTAAGCAATGTTAGCTACCAATCGCTCTACGCTGCATAATCATTACACTCATAGGAAAATCCATACTCGGACATCATCTGCGTAGATTTTCGGGCAGGCAACTATACTCATAAGTGCGATAGGCCGGGACCGTCCCTTCTCACGTGAAGGGTCTTAGCCCATCTTGGAGAGTCCAAAGTGAAGAGGATCGTCGATCGGGGGGAGGTATCAACTTTTAAGGAGTCATCTTACTTTAAACTCTTACTTTAAAAATGACATGTTTGGATATCACTCGAAGAAAAGTACTTTGTCTGCATGGATCGAAGTAGTCAAAGACAAAGACAGCTCAAAAAGGTTGTGTAATAGTGCTCATCAACGAGAGAACACATGGAAAGGGTAGAACTAACTAAATAAATTGAATACTTGCTCTAAAACATCGCTATTCAAAATTCGTAATCCGCGATAGGACCAATTAGTCTTATCAGGCAGAAATTTCCAGGCTACGAAACTCTTTTTTTTTTTTGCAAAAGAGCAATTACTTATTCGACAAAGAGCAACAACATCAACAACATAACATACACCGTACTAAATAAAAAAGTATGAAGACGAATCAACAGCTACGAGGATGAAGGAGCAGCTAAGAGGACGAGCGGCTATAAGAAAAATGAGCACTTACATATTCCATACATATAGGATGTAAATTAAACTTATATGTTACCTAAGTTCCCAGTGGAGTTCCCAGAGAAGAGTCGCGTGATGAGTCATCAGAAGGAGCGCTTTCACACCATTACTACTTCAGATGTTACAAAATCCAGTTCGAAGTACGCGGATTAATTACAGTATAGCGTAAAAGAAGATAGGATTTGCTACAAGCATTTGCAGGAATAAAAGGTAAAAAAAGCCAGACTAAAAATGCTTTAAGTTGCAGGAATTCGCCGCTTTTACCACCACCTTCAAAAACAAGTTTCGTCTTAAATAACTCAGTTCCTTGTAAACCTAATAATACAGTGAAGGATACATAGCTGCCCTAGCTTTCTTCACTCAGTACAAAAGATACCTGATTGGAATATGAAAATGCGGATTCAAAAAAATTGCTGGTTTTTGTACCCGAGAAAACAACTTTTTTTTTCCGAATAACCTGGTTAAACGAAAACCTATCAATGGACCGAAAGGTGTATATTTGCATTAGAATTCTTCATTCTATACAGTAGCAGCTATCTTGGCCCGTAGAAATGTGTAGTTTTTCCAGGAAGCGTGGGGGAGCACGCATCGTTGACGTACTCCACCTCGGTATTCTCTCAACATTGTCTCTGACTGTCTAGCAGGAGAATTTACAACTGAGCCTGCTTCACGCCCATTCATCTCCATTAAGAAAAAAACATTTCCTTAACACGTTATACATCTTCTGATGAAGCGTTAACTGAAGTTTTTTTTTCGCATACTTATCTGAAGAAAAACAAATGAAGAAAAAGAAGCAAAAAACACGTAAACCCCGACATTTCGGTCTCCACTTCCTGGTCCATTCTGTACCTTAGTCGTAAGAGCGAAAAGACAATTTCGAGGTGTTATAGCAAATTCCTCCTCTATCTTTATGCACCGTTTTTTGTCAGCTTCTCTCACTACAAAGTGATGGGCTCAAAACTGGAACAACTCGATTTTTCATGCCCAAATAATAAGTCCAATTTTTCAGTGGAAACGAAACCACATTGGATATGTTTTGTACTGTTTAATTTGCTACGTTCTGATGTATTTTCAGATACGCTTCACTGCCTGGCAGTTTTTCCTCTGAACGAAGATATTATCTCTCTAACTTCGCGAATTTTCGCAAGCAGTGACGAGCACGCTCCAACTGCACGTCCTTGCTCTATTGATGAATAAATCCTTCAATATATTCCTTTCTTATTTCGCACGATGTTGTCCATTGCGAAATCTTCCCAAAAGCCGGCTAGCGTAGCGAAGAGATCCCAGTTGATGGTAGGCCTGGGATTTCTCTCTCTGAACTTGGCGGCTTTCTCTGCTCTCCTTGTGAAGGAAAATCTTCCTCGGAGGAGGAAATGGTCCGATCTCGTATAGAACTTTTGTACAACAGCGACGTCCGTCAGGCAGAACCTTTTATTGACGATGATGTGGTCTATTTCATTACGGTACCCTCCACCGGGTGGCTCCCACGTTCCGCGTAGAGAGGAGGGCTTCTGGAATTGCGAGTTCCTATGGATGGTCTTATTCGTCATGATGAACTCGGAGAGCCTCTCCCCCTGGTCATTCCATAGTAAGCCGTAGGTCCCGATGTGTAGTTCCTGCGGCGTTCTTCTTGGGCCAACTTTGGGGTTGAAATCGCCAATTATGACCTTGTAGAAGGCATGATATTCTCACATCGCACTGTATTACATCTTCCAACACCTCAATGTTCTATCTCTTCTGTTCCTTCTGGTTCTTGTGGTAACTGGACAAGTTAGGTGAAGGGAGCCACTTTGCCAACCATCTTAACGCGAGATGGGTCCGAGTACTGGCTCCGACAATCAGAAGCATGACTACATTACTATTCACTTGTGCAAAGCGACCATGTTCCAGAAATTATGCTCCTGCAGCGGGTAATATTCAAAGTGGTGTTATGATCTACATCCAGTTGGAACTTCAACAAGGAGAGGTCACAATATCAGAGTAGCTTGAAGTACTATGAAGTCATTTTAAGAAACATTGTCAGATTTGACAAATTTCCTATTACAAAGAAGGGATTCAAAGTGAATCCTTTGCGTCAATGTGCTGCTTCTTCGCACACGCACACGTAGACACAGAAAAAAAAAGTTCAGAATTTACACTATTACACACCATGCAGAACTCACCTTCCCATTGATAATTTCGTACTGAACGTTAAGTGGTTCTCCCTCAGGGTTTCCAACAGGTGTCACCAGCTGTTCTGTAGCATTTGTGCTCTGGCCTTCCACATTTTCCGCTCCCAGCAGTATCTCATATATTCGTCCCATCACTGCCACGAACAATACTAGAGATGCATGAAAAAAAAAAAGAAAACAAAATGAAATCACCCACGTAGTCCACTCAGTTCGGCGCTGTTTACTGTGCCATTTACAACCTTTTTCGTATAGTGCGAAGTTCCTGCAGCTTTATACCACAGATTGTATCTGTAATTAGACAATAGAGTAAATCTTTGTAATTTCCGTCATTAATATGCCAGATCCTTTCCAGATCTAGCTTCACTAGAAAATGTGGTGATATCTTACAAAATTTGACATGAAAAGATGTGAAGGGCAAGTATGAAAAATTGTTCGATTTACCATCATAAAGACACTTCAAAAACACATAAGTCTCTCAAGGAACCACACCTATCAACGGAACTTTCTAGAGGAGCAAGTTGTGGTCTCTTCCAATCAACGCGCGCTTTCAATGGTGCTTCATCACCAAGCAGCACGACCGACTGGATTTCAGGCTGACGTGGAGCTAAAATTTGCCTTTCTTTCAAGATGGATTGTTAAAATGGAAAAAACACCAACAAATACACTTCGCTAACTATACTTATCAACACCAGTGTCAACTCTACTATTTTTAAAAGAAACAACATACGAATTCCTCCTGTTACGATCCGCTTCGTTTCTGTGTACTCTCCATCACCATTGCGGTTAAATGCATTCATTCGAAACGCATACTCCGTGTTTGGCTCCAATTTATCAATTTCCCAATATCGCTTCTGGTGGAGAAAAAGTATGACTCATACGCAAATGTGAGAAATTGTAAGCAGATACCGAAAGATCATTTATCACGTCATATTTTGTGCGTCGTCGGTTAACAGGCTCTCCATTCACCAGCTTTTCCACATACACATAATAACCTCCAAAGTTGCTCTGGCCATTCACATGCAAAGGACGATCCCAGGTCAGTTTCACCTATACGTGTCAGTGCCAGTACCAATGGAAATAAACATCCTACGAGAAGTGCGTACCTGGTTGGGAGCGGTGAGAACGACGTCAAAGTTCAACGGCGCAGATGGAACTGAAATACATGTGGCTTGTGATTTGTAACTGATGTGAACTCTTGTTTTTGGGCAGTTTTACGCTTGAATGTCGATTCTAATACTTATTCTATTCGCAATACTTCGCTTCTTTCGGTCCCGTCATTAAGGGTCTAGAACAGCGCGAATGGAATACAACAGAAGAAGGAAGGAACCAGCCAACGACACAAACCTATCAGTTTTTTTTTGAAATCAATTTATCCAGAACACAGGCGGAGTTCAGTAGCGGACGAACCGCGTAGACTCACTTCTGGGCATATTTGCAACGTAGAAAAATTTCTCTAGAAGTGCACACAGGTTCTGTCGAAGTTTCCATGGATAAAAAATTAACTTACTGTTAAAGTATTTTTTCTACTATGTGTCATTGATGGTATCTACTAAAAAGAATAAGGACAAAGTGTCTGGCGTTAACCAACGTTAACTTGGAATGCTGTATGACGTCCACTTCAATTCAGAATAACCATTTGAGACCGAATCCAAAAGTAGTGATGCCATGTCGGGGAATCCCCATTACAGTGACGTTATTGATTGTTTGCTTACGTGAAAGATAGTCATAGGATGTTTGGTTGTGGTATTGATCTTCGGCTCATCCAACGCGGGCTCATGTACGCATTACTTCCATGAGCAGGACGCCTAAGCACCATTCCCACTATGCGAAATCAAAGCTTCTCGGATGGTGAGTTTACAATCGATTTGTCTAGCCGCTTCTTGGAAGACTCGGCGACACCCTCAAATCATACGTGAGCTTTTATTGACATCGTAAAGCAACAACGCATCAAATATGTGCTCTGATTGGCTGGCTGGCTAAACACTTGAGATGAAATGGCCCGCACCCTAGCGACTCGCCAGTTTACTGGGCGTACGGCTTGTCTACAGACGTGTTCGAGAAGTCTACGGCTGCATTTGCGTAACATCGTACTACACATGTTTTGGAAACTTCTCTGTTGGTGAGCATACTTAGGAAGAGAATGTATAACGAAGGGCTGCTCAGATAATGACCGGAAGGGCGATAGCATGGGCTACCAAGAAAATATGAAAAACAGAACGGAGACAGAAATTGTCTTGATGAAGGAAAAGGTTACCCAACGCCTTAAGAACGTTTTGTAAAAACGCCTTAAGAGGAAAAATGAGAATGAGTAGCGTAAACGCCTGAAAGTCTGCGGCTGCATTTGCGTTGAAACACCGAGGCGTTAAAAATGAGCATTTTTCTATTTTCGAACGATTGCATGGGGAAGTCTACTACCTAAATATCATTGGAATTATGTTTTCTTTATTGAAAATAAAGTAGTGCGGGCTTCCTCCAAGAGTAAATATAGCAAATATCACATCGATGGACTCGTACAAGTCCAAAAATGAGACAGATCAGACTAACACACCAGACGAGGCTACCCTCTATATCCATAGGAAAGATGGTATCCACTTCATTTGCTTTTATTTTATCACCCGTAAAGGTGGAGGGAGCTGCTTCATCCATCTAATTTCTGAATCCGTGAAAGGATTTCTGTTTTCGTTACTTTCAAACTGCATCCCGCACTCTATCTACTACAAGAGAGAATATTTCTGCCAACGCTGTTTTGAACCTCCTCCCCTCCTCCCTTCGAAATAGAATGAAAACGAATGAAAGTTAGGTTTTTTCTCAGACTGGTTTCTGGCAATGACCCATCAAAAAGTAATCATATGACTTTTTTCTCAAATTTATTGAAGCCACGTTTTCATTCTCATTTTACTGGTTGAGAACCATGCCATCACCGTTTCTTTTTGGAATACTTTCTTTAAAAACTACACGGTAGTGGAACGACCGAAAGACACGCATTCTCCAACAATTATTTTTGACCAGATGACTCAAACTTCTGTCGCAACGCATACGCATTATCTGTTTGACAAACTACTGTCCTCTGGCCTGCCTCAATCAAACGCACAAGGTGGCGTCTGGGAAGAGACAGACACTGACGGTTGCAACCGCGGTCACCCTACAATGAACACTTCACCAAAAGGAAGCATAACACACCTTAAATCACAAGATTTTGCTTTCTCCCTGACACTGAGAGAGATTACGTCATAGGCCATATGTCCTCTTTCACATATTACAGATCTCGTCCCTGCACTAAGGGGTAATCCGTTGGAAAACTGGACGGAAAAACTTTTGTAACTTAACTTTTCAAACATACGTATCTATCGTGAAGTGATTCTACATTTGTTCATAAAACAAACATGTTAATTCAAATTTTCCCTAGAGAAAGTTCATCGACGCAGATTCCGTTCTGAGGAAGAAATGCTGCCTAGAAAACCTGGTTTTAGTTTTTAATTTAGAATAGGAAAAAGTCAGACTTTATCTAAATGCACTTATGTGTGCTCTTCATCTAGAGCTAGAAGAATTTCAGTCGCACGCAATTTCGGAAAAAACCATCACGATTTGGGGACAATCATCTAAAAAAGGTAATCTAAAGAGAAAGGAATATGACTAGTCTTCTCAACTTCTAAAACTGATGCTCCGACTTATTTGAAAATATAATGAAAACGACATCTTTTGATCACCAGATAGGAAAGGAACAAAAGAAAAACGTCTCAATAAAGAAGGAATTTGTAATGAGAGAATATTTACGTTGACAGAAAAAGTTCCTTCGCCAGTTTCTTTCGGGAAAATTAGTGGGGAGAATCAGTTCATGGATTCGTCTATGCAACTATCTTTTCCTGTTAATTTCATTCTTTACTTCAAGTACTTCTCGAGAATTCGAGCCAAGTTCACACCTTGCTCGGAAATATCGAGGAAAAGCATTAGACCACTTTTTCCGACAGTAAGAGTGAGGAACACGGTAGTTTTGATGAGCTGCAGATGTTCTTAAATTTGTTAACTGATATCTGCTGTTTTCTGCTTGTTTGAATTGTTTCAATTCACTTTCCTCATACTGCTTTCCTTCGAAAATACGACTACGTTTGTTTCTAACTAACGAAAGGCATAAGTACAAAGAATGAAATATTGGTGTTGAAGAAGCGTTAAAATACGAGATTAACCATCCATAGCTTCCACAAAATCATCCAAGATTGTGCTTCACAGAGACCCGGAACGGAATAATTTAGGAAGCTATATTTGCTTGAACTTTTTTCTTGCTCGAGTAAAACGTGTTTTTAGTGAAGATAACTGAGCTTTTCACAAGGCAAGATTTTCTAACATAAAAAACTCTCCATTAACGTACTCCAGAAAACTTCCACTTATGCACACTGCACACCATGCAGAATTGAACATATTACATGCAAGTAGCATCATGGGCCAGTACTACCGCTGGCTATGCAATCGCGGTGTTCGGATAATATACTGGGGCAGTATGTTTCGCCCACCAAAATGCTTCGAGTTGCAGCGGACACATTGCTATTGGCCCAAACAACATAGTTTAACACTTAGAGGGACTTTCTGGAAAGTATATATCCTGTTTCCATCTATTTTAACACCAAACGGTGGATTCGGGGAGCTTTTAGACGGAAAGAAAAAAATGATGGGAAAAGAGGAAAATACCACTGGTTCACAGCAGAGAGCGTCTTCGAATGATCAGAAGAGGAGCGAATCAACAGTAGCAACCAGCACAATTGAAAATATTGGGATCCTTCAAAGTAGCCTGGTGAAAAGCCATACTAGCATGCGATTCGATTTTCAACTACACGTTTCAAAAAAATTGAGTATCAGAGTAAGGAAAAATCTGAGTTTGCACGACATTTGATGACCACGACCCTCTAGAGGGCCCATTAAGGATAAAAGGATAAAGGATAAAGTTTCTGGCGTTAATCAATCCGCTTGGGATGCGCCCCCACGTTCACTTCAATTCAGAATCGTTTGAGGTTTACGAACGTGTACCTGGCCTATACAATGACTTGCAATGGCCAGCCGATGTGTCAGGTCATTGTTTTTATCCTCCCAGACAAGTCTGGTACCAATTTATCGACCCCGGAGGGATGAAAGGCTTGGTGAGCACTAGGGCGGATTCGAACCTCCGATCGATCGTGCAGGAAGCGGAACCTCTAACCGCTACACCACACCCGCCCATTAAGAACGCGCTAAAATATTCTTCATACCCATAAATACGTCACATTAACTTTGTGTTTGTCGTCAAATGAACTCTCCATCAAGTACTTTGTCGACACCTTTTTTCACTTCGACGGCAAACTCATACTACGTGCTCACCCATTGCATCCCGCGGCAAGAACACGCAATCGATCGAGGCAAATGGACGTGCTTCACGCCAAACAAATTTCGGCCTCATCTTGCTATACACATGCGCTCAAACTCGATATAAACCTAGCCGTTGCACTCTATAGCTATCAGCAAAAAAGCTAATACAGAGACATGGCAAAAATAAAAGTGTACCGAAAGAAACAAACCTCTCTGATTTTGTGATGCAGCACTGATTGTTTCGCGAGGTAGGAATAACGGAAGAGATAGGAGTAAGGGTATTAAACCCATAACGTGCAGACGCTCAGGTCAGGGAAAGCACATATTCTGCGGATAAAAGTGAAATAAAGAGTCTTAAAATCTAAGAAACGAAAGGTAATTCAATAGAAGTCGAAAAGATGAGAAGTAACACGAATAAGTTTAGAAGTAACGACACGCAAAATGGAAACGGTCTCGTGGGACGATGAGTAAACAAGTGGTGCACGCTAAACAAATCCAATGTCCCCCGGTGAAGCTCATCAGGAACCAACACAAATCAACTTAGGAGGCACTTATCACGGTGAGAACTTCTTGAATAGTCTCGTAGGGAAATCCAATAGGCAAAAAGCTGTCCAGCGGAATATTGCTTACTCGTTCTCTGTTCAAAGCAAAATGCCAGGCATTTCCTATTTCTTTATGCAGCCAGTCAAACTCGAATCGCTCTATCCGGTCACTCTTTGCTTCATCCTCGAGTATTACAAAAGGAGAACCGACCAGTGTTATTTTCGGTAGATCACATAAACGGCTGGATACATGCAGTTGAAGAGAGGAAGAAAGCAACACTGCCTGAATATTACTCCCATAATTCTATGGGGAAATCTTGTTAACCACCGGATTTTCTGATCTAGGCACTCTGAAGTATGAATTGAAGTATGCGTTCCACTCAATGATAACTCCTGCTGGGATGACATCAGGATAGATTTTAGTATTAGCTATTCTATCTTTTGAAGCTAGGACGTTGAACGTGAGGTCATTGTTTTAATCCACTTAGCAGGAGCGCCTATTCTACATTTTCCTGCGTACTCTTTTTTCTGTTTAAGAAAGTTAACAGGTTTGTGCATTAAGACGTTGACAACACCGTACTCCACATGTGGACTACACTTTTTTGCCCGCGTGGGACCGTGTAATCCACATGTGGACTAGAATTGCCTTTTTTGGTTTTTGTTTTCTATTTGATTTAGCTATATTCCCAATTTTTGTCACTTTTTCTTCTCGAATGATCAAATCAATGAAGCTAAATACTACGTGGTTTCGAAAAAAAATTTCTTTGAATTTTAATGATAACAACAATAATATTTGGGCTGCAGAAGCGAACGGAAAAAGAGCCCCGGTTCTTCACGGGCAACTTTTCCCAAGACGTGTTTGTAGGCAACGTGCTAGCAATTAACAATATCAGTCTCTACCTAACCATAACTCAAGATAAAAAGGATGAATGAACTTTGAGATACTCGTTCACTTCCCCATGTTTTGACTTCTACGGGCTACTAGATGATACGAATCTGCGAGTTTTGCTATCAAAAGAAGATAAGTCGATCTACGTTTCACAAAATGTGGGACCAAAGGTTTCGAAAATCAGAAAGCTACCCGAGAGAAGAAAACACAATTGAATGTGGTAACAAAGCTTCCCAATTAATTCTAATTTCGCCCATCCCTCCCTTCGTGCGATTACCATTTCTGAACACATATTCACTGGACACTGGACCACATCAACCGGCCTGACTCAACTAGAGCGCATCGAAAGTTTCTAGCGTTCCAAAGAACCTATCAGCAATCGCCATCGGGCACCATCGATCTACGTCAGGAAGGTAATGCAGCATTGCTCAACTTCGCACCAGAGCACACCGACCCCGTTGAACGCGTGCGAGCGTTGCTAATCTGCCACGGACCCACCAAAAATTCGCTTTCTGCGTCACATTTCTGCGCTGAACACTTCAGTGAAACATGAACTTGACTCTGCGGCTAGAACCACATGCATTGATACGAATCGATTTTATTTGTACGGTAATGGAAAAGCAAATGAAGTCAGAAAAAACACTATGGGAACCGTCCAACTTTGTACGAAAAAATAAAAAATAAAAAGTGAAATGAGGAAAAGGTAGAATAAGCGGTATTATCATTAAAAAAATACTGATAAATGCAAGTTCATCTCATCCAAGTGGCGTGAGAGAGGCAGTTGTTGGAAATATGGTCAAAATAACCAAAGCAACGTGTATAGGAGATAGAGAAGGGGAGGAATCACAAAAACTAGCCACCAGCACAGCTAATTCGAACTGTGCACGAGACCGAATCCTAACACCTTATCTCGAACAGCAAATAAAGTAGTGAGGATCCGTCGTGAAGATAGAATTGACCAGTTCATCCTCGACTCCTTATCTGCTCCGACACTCCTGGCTCCTTTGCGAGCACACCTACAAGGTGATGGTGCATCGGTGAACATCCCGAACGGCAGTATCAAGCAAAGTTGGCTCGTAATAGACTTTACGATAGACAGTGTATGTCGGAACATGCGGTAAGGCTGGAGATTGCGCGAAGATCGGAGTAATCTACCATGCTATTTATAATGGAGAAACTGGAAGGACGCTGAGCTTGCGTATCAAGGAACGGTTGGCTGGTAAAGGGTGTGGAAATACAGTGACACCATTAGGACGTCACAAAAATGAGAAACAAGATGAAAATGAGATATAGTACGATATTAGCCCACGAGAAATAAGTACTTGGCATTAGAAGTATCCTGGATTTCTCTCAATAATCCATCAATGTATAACAAAGAGTGCTTATCCATTATTAGCGACTTTATACCGTTTGTAACATTGTACGAGCTATAAGATTGTCCCACATGTAGTTCCTTAAAGGCAGCGTACCACAATTCTGAGAAGGTGCGGAAACCACAGCCAAAGCCTACAGTCAGGTTGTAGATTGCGGAAACCAGAAAAAAGGTTACAGATTACGGAAACCATTATTCATCCTTTATAATTCACTCAGACTCAAGAAAGAAGCACATCAATGAGTTCTCCTTTTATAATACTCTGAGAAGGAATTCTTAACAGCTAGGAACCTTGGCAGCTATTGGAGCCTGTAAGGTCCTCAAACAAAGCATAGGAGGCCTGATATAGTGTATAGAAGGCAAAATTGCTGTTGCGAAATTGCAGTGTTCAGGAGAATTTTTGATGTTTTATTTCTTTCCACTGATAGGTAGGTTTTGGAACGAACTTCCGAGATAGGTGGTAAAAGCCCGAGACATCCCCACATAAATCTAGGAATCATAGATATTAGAAGCACCACAGGCCTCCATCTACTCAGCGAGGAACTCTCTACACCCATAAATGGCAAGATGGAAAACGTAAAGCGGATTAATGGTGGAATTACCCGATGAAGCAACTCTTCATAACCTAAGAGTGCTGAAGTGAAAGTTCGTGAAGAGGACTAGTGCTGAAATCACTCAAGGAAGGGACACTCTAATAAGAGTGACGGAATCCACTTCACAAGCTTTCATTTCACCGCTCAAAAGGACAAAAAAAAGTTACCTCGTTTGATTACTGGATCTGTAGGGATGTTTCATGTTTTCGCAGCAATTCTTGAAAGCTGCCCCAAATTATACGTGCTCGGCTTCAAGTCACATATTCACAACGAAAGTGTAAACAACGAAAACTTGACCACAGAATGGGGGTGACGCTCATAGGGTGCAGCTCAGAAGATGAGGATCTCTTCGCTAACCGTCAAAAAGTGGAAGGGGTCCTTTTGCCAACCGTCCAAAGTGAAGGGGGTCAGAGCAGCGGCTAAGACCACAGCATGTATGCTCATTCGGTCGAAGAAGTTCTGTGCTCACTATGAACCCAAACCTCTAGAATATCGAAAACATTGGAACTGTGAAAAATACAAACTACCACAATGCTCGAATCAGCGGCGAGCGAAAGTGAGGATCATAGAGATAAAATAATAGTTTATTACAACAGGAAACATATTTACGAATAAATGAGAAGATAGACAAATTAACCGTTCTATGGAAAACAGGACAAATAACAGCTAATAAAATGGGAGTTTAACCCTAAGTGCGAGGAGAAAGAGCGACGGAAGGAGGACACTGATGCATTCTTGATGTGCATTACCACACACGCACGATTTACATAATCCCAGTGCATCACGGGAAAATGTAGATGTGTGACAAGGACAGTGGCAGCTCCCAAATTAGGTGACAACGCTACAATGGCCAAATAGTTGAGGAAGTCGAGGAATGGAGAAACGATATCGTAAGAAAAAAAGCGATGTTATCTGCTATTTATTCTTCAGGATCGGAATATTTATTTATGTAAAGAACTACCAAAGAAAAAGAATACGAGATTCCTGCCGCAAAAGGTTTCCTGCTTGTGCCTCAGAGATACGTGAGTTATAGAGTGGCTGCAGCAGAACGTAGGGACTAGAATTTGGAAGCAAACCACATCACATTTGACTTTGGTCGTAGTGCTAAAGCTAGCAGCAGGGAGGAAAGAGGATTTTGAAAACAGCACAACCTCGGACAAGGACTCCAGTGCAGTCTCATCGAGATGCCAGAAGGGGGAATGAGAGATACGATGATCTTAGTACGGATTTTTTCAGTAACTGTGGTAAATTACCCACCAGCCTCCTACATATCACTCTACACAGCTTTATCTGTTTTATACTTATTTTCCTGTTCGGAGGAAAACACAGCCGCCATACACCGTCTCAGAAAAAAAAAACAGTTTCACAGTCCCAACAGACGAATGTGCGTAAACCGTTGTTTACAGGTAAATCATGGATGAATGAACAGAGATGTCATGGTTGGCGTTGTGTTGCAACAAATGTACGACGATTAGTTTCGGGCCTCAGGCTAGCTGCAGCACCTATTATCCAGCGAGCAGTAAGACAGAAGTGATACGCTTCGAAGACATACCTTTGCCAAGGAAAAACAAAACCTGAGACAAAACGTGAGTCGTTTTAAAATGATCAAACCAAAAAAGGAGCGGTTCGAAAGCGCAAGTAGTATCCTTTAGAGGACCACTCAAGGAAAATGCGAAACATTTGAAAAGAAAAACAGAAAATAGAAGGCAACGAATATTTTCAACAGGCGCTAAAAAACCGCAACAGAAACATTTCCAACTCGAGTTTCTTAAGAAAGCTCAAAATTAGTGTTCAGAAGGTGTGACACACACAAGCGGTTGAAGAAAACAAGGCCAAAAATGTCACTAGACAACCAAGCGCATAGTACAACGCAGAGAAAGACAGGTTTCCCAAGGGAAAGATTGCAAGCATTCTGACCACGCATTCTCGGAATTCGTATATTTAATATTACTGCATGAAACAGAAATTTCTTATTTGGCTGGGCCAAACATGTTCACAGGGAGTTACAAATACAAGGGAAGACATTGAGAAGCGAATGGATACAAATTGCAACTGGCGTGGACGAAAGTAGCCTAGGAAGATTTCTCTAATACTGGATTGGTCCTACGAAATGAAAAAGTGACATTCTCATCAACTCCCAGAGTGTCGAAAACACTGGGTCCAGAACCGGTTTCCGAGTCAGTCATGGTTATTTTTTGTATGTGAGGTTTTTAACGCCTTCGAGAGACTGGCAATGTTTCAATCAAATTGCACGCAAAGTGAAAACAAACGTGAACACCACCGGCAGAAAGGGGTGCGTAAAATGAGCTCGACGGACATACCCCGTGCGTATCCGACGAGAATTGTCGGAAAGGCGGGACCATTTGTTGATTGAAGGGAATTCCCACGAGATTACTTACAAAGGCAAACCACTCGGTCGAGAAAGCACCTTCCGTGAAGCCATTCCCTCACAAAAATTCGACTCAAGTTCTAGCAACAACTGAAGGAAACGGAAGTGGCGGGATGCTGGTAGTTAGGAGAGAGGCAAATTATTGCCGTCATCGCATGTACCAAGCTGAAATTGTTCGGGAGCAGCGCCATCAGGGAACACTCAATACTTCCACTCTCGCAATTACCGCTCTGCCAATGTGAAATTAATTGAGGGAATATCGACCCGAGTGGTCAGTGCACAATCCAGATAATTAGCTCGACTTCCTGCGTTCCTTGGAGCCAGATGGGTGCAAACAAGTTGCAATACGACGAAGAAACGGACATGAAAAAGCGGAACGAAACCAGAGGAAGAAAAGCACTTGAGGTGGGACGCCAAGCATCTGTCGAAAAAGGAGCCCGCCTGGAAGAGAATGTGATTAGAAAATCGATACGATTGGGTGGGGTATGGTCGGAGGGGTGTGGCCTCGGTGCGCGTAGAGGTCATCGCTGACCACGGATTACGCGCTGCAGCGCGTCGATGACGGCTCCAAGGGATGGCGATGGCTGTGCCCCGCACCCTCCCTACCTCCTCCTCCGAATGTTCGCTCAGCAGAAATGATCCACTGCTGACGACCTTCATCGCAGTACGGTCGCACCTGCTGAAGCACTTCTCAAAGAAGGATATTTGACATACACATTGGAACTTCTTCCATTGTCAAAGCAGCCACTCACGTGTCTGTCCCGACAATTCGTCACTTACATTTGTTTACACACTTCTGGAAGTGCGTGTTCCAGTAGTTGCGGGATAACGGTGCTTTCACAGGCGCAAACATGGTTTCTCGAGTAGTTGTTAGTTCTTATACACACTATTCTCGTCAAGTTGTGACTGGGAATATGTACCGAAGCTGCTTAGCTCGTGAGAACTCTTCAATTTTTTGCTAGGTAGCTTCAAGTCCTCGAAACGAGAGGTTCCTGCAGCATAGCATCCACAGAATGCCGTATGCGACAAATTAGGGAACGTGTATAGATTTCTTAAGAGCATTTAACATTTATTTCAACATTTCCCCTAGGTGGATTTCCATTCCCTTTTCCTAGTTCTCGGGCTTCGAGCCACGCAATAAATTATCCAACCTGCGCCTGGCACCATCGGTATCCGGCTAATTAGGGGATCCGGAGAATCTATGAGCAGATATGACCTCTCTTGTAGGGGAAGGACAGTGGGAAAACCATTTGGCGCACATAGAGAATACGAATTAACGAAAAGAAAAATGAAACCGCTTCTATATCATATGTTCAGAGAAACGACCGTAAAATTATTTGCAATCAACCTTTGTTTTTTTTTTAATGTATGGCGTATCTTCCTTGAAAGCGACTTTCAACAAAACATCGCAACTGCCCTCGACTTTCGTATGATTTCATTTAGCAAGGAACTAGTTGTTTAGGTAGAATGTTTGGAAAGTTAATGGAGATTAGTATTATATAACGATGATAATACGTGTCTACTCGGAACTTCTTGCTCGTACACTGTGACCGGACCAAACGAACACAGTCAAGCTGACGGGCATGGTTGCAAAACGGAGTTCTTTTGTACTTAACTAAATGCTTCATTCAAGGTAGCAATCGATGCATGAGCTACTTTCGTAGGATGTTTTTTTTTCAACGTAAAATTTTTGTCAATAGGAAGACAGGGTGTAGCAGCCAGACGAGTTGTACTTGATTAGGACAAAATCGACAAAATCCTCTTGGTTCATGGATAATGAATAATGATTTGGTTACCACTTCTAAGAGGAAAAACTGCTGCAGAATGCGGAAAGATGCATATTTGCTAGAAGGAAAGCAAATTTCAAGTTCCGAACATTACCAAGAGAAAAAAAAAGAGTTTTCAACACAAGGCTTTCCTTAACATGTAGAACGCAATTGGTCGGCAGCCGTGCAAAAATCACGCTTCAATGAGGGATTCCCAGACAATGTCTCCATGCAAAATGAATTCCATTACGAACGTGAGATCATGCACTGACGAAAACGTTATCAACAATGTGAGAATCAGCGGATGTGATATTCTCTTATCCTGAAGAGGAGTGAAGGAGTAATGCCACTTCGAGTACGGCATGGAATGGCTGTGCTATTCGGAAGGCGTTCCTACTGCGTGCAAACGAGTCCCCTGAGGACAAATGCGGTTTAATCCACCAAAAATCATTAGTTTTCCCAGAAAGAACGATGTGCAGTCGAACGAGGATCATACAACGACCACAGGGCATGGCAGAGCAGGCGGCAAGGATGTGACGACAAAAACCACGTGCCGTCAAGGTGACACACGCAGACAAAGACCACCAAAGCACACGGATGAGGGCAGGTTCGCACTTGAAAAGGCGACACTGACTGACGGTTATTGATTCTATTCTGAATGCACTTAAAGGATGTCCCATCACGTGAAGTACGATGTAGGACAGTAAGGAATTTTTATTCGTAAAGAACAAGAAAAAAACTCTGTTATCAAAGCGGTGAAAAATTGGCTTGTACCTCAGCAAAAAAATAGGTGCAAGACTCAGACGTTTTACCATTCCGAAGCAACTGTATGAAATTCCTCTGAATTTCCTACCGAGATTTTCTCAGTGCAGATGACTGTCAGTCAGACAATGCATTCATTTCGCCAAACCAAGCGAATCTATCAACGAGGAGTCCTCCATAACGCTTGCAAGATTTATTCACGTTCGTGGTATTATGACGGGAGGTTTTTCACAGAAGAGCTATCGTTGACGTCGCTTCTGGTTGGAAAAACAGTGGTGTCAATGGAAGAAGAGAGCAAACAATAAACAACTCCCCTGATATCAAGGGAAGGCCGCAGTAGTCAGCCGGAAGCATCAGCTGTGAAGCAATCACGATGAAGACTGAACGTATGGAATCGAGGATTGAATTAGTGGATTATAACCCAGTTGGAAGAACACATTGCCAGGATTTACCCTGCGGCACACTCAGTAGAAGGCCAGCTGCCAGAGCTTAAGAGCACACATATTAGGACGCGAAAAGGAAGAATGAAGAGTGGCGAGAAATCCGAAATTAGGTTATTTATTTAATTGGATCCGAGGATGGAGAACGTGCAGAAGGAAATACACGGGAAGACATTTTCAGGATTTCAATTACAAAGAGCCTAGAAAAGCTCCAGGTAGAAGTGAATTTTCTCCACTCGGAGAAAAGAAGAGCGTTGCGGTCGAACTTCGATAGTGGAGATCAATCAATGAATGCATGAAAAAGAAATGAGAAAAAGGTGAACGAAACCATACTTCGAGAGATTTTGGTTTTGGGGGAAAGATCTCGAAAAAGAAAGAGAATTTCTTGAAAATTAGGGGCATCTTCGCATCAATAAGACCGTTTTTTCATTACATGGGAAAAGAACAATCATATAGTAACCGAACATTATAAAATATAAGGGGTAGAGAAATAGGTTTTTTTTTTTTGAAAGGAAAATCAGAACATTGAAAAAAATAGCAATCTATAAAACAGTATATCCAGTCACAAAGTGGGATTTGAGAACTTGGGAAGAACCAAATGCTCCTCTTTCTTCTTTTTTCTTCTAAAGTTCTTAACATTCACTGCGAAGATGGATACGAAGCATTGAAAAAGTTACTCAGTCTTCCCAGATCTTTAGGACGCCAAAAAGGTGGACTGACTTCTAAGTACATACAGACTTTTGAGTGATGGCACAGAATGGAAGATTGCTGCAGTTGAGAAGTCTCTCAACAACAGGGCGTTTGAGGAAGTGGGAACAGTAACACAAGAGCTCTGCTTTTCTTCGCGGGACCAGATCCGACGTGGGTGAAGAGAGGGAAGACGTGCGAAATTCCCGAAGGGTCCGTAACAGATTTTAATAACGCGAATGTGACTGGTAGGCATGTGTCAGTGCAGTGTCAGTAGACACGAGTGGTGCGCAATATGAATCATTCAGAGGAGCAGCTAGCAAAGAGATGAGAGCAGGCGGAGAGGAGAGGCAGCACAGCTCAGCTGAACATACGAATGACTTTTGAAGCACTGACGCGCCGTACGAGGCCGTTTTTTACCCGAAAATTGTGGACAACTCCGAAGCAATCCTGAAAGAAAAGGCAAGACTAAAAGGAAGAATGCCTGCGCGCTCGTCGAACTCATTAGAGTTGGAAAAATCCTTTATTTATTATGGAGAGAAAGAGAAGTGCGCCTGTGTGCACAAATTGCCCAGGAATTACGTTTCAGTGAAGTAATGAACACGTAATCATTATTCAACAATTACCGATTATCGATGGTTACGGACAAAAGCGAGAGTAAAGAAGAGGAAATCAAGATTTTCCAAAAAACTGGAGAACCACGCAAACACAAGAACGATTGGCATGTCGTTCTAAAGTTCGCAACGGCGATCTACATTCCTTAGTCACAGAATCACTCATATTTTGCGATTCAAATGGTAGTGGTTACTGCGCAGGGATGAAAAGTTTCCGCAACGAGAAATCAGCTGCATGTTCAAGAATGCTAAGAAGTAGGTGACATGCACATCAGAGTCACGTAATGTCCAAAGTTCTGCAAGAGACCTCAACGCAAGGTCGAAATAAGTACCTCGTTCGAGCTGATAACACTTTGTTTGCGAATGAGAGCGGAACGGCGGCGAATGATCAGCGCAAAAGACTACAATCGGGAAGTCGATTAGTGTCAGGAGAAAAGGATTTAGGGGCCGCTATTGCTCTTCGACGGTAGCCAGTGGATGGAAAAACGTAAACATCGCCCCCAGCTTGCATACAATACCCAACATCGACTAGGTTAGTGCTTATTTTTACATAGAACCAAACAGATGATAGCTGATTGATCATCGTTCGACTCATGCACGAATTTTTCAGTTACAGACCTGTACGTTACGTGCTGAAGAGATAGGGCAATGCGAGCTGGTAAGCTTGGCGTTGTCAAGTACAAGGCAGAGGCCAAGCGAGTCCTCGATCAGGCACATAAGATTTCTTCAACAACAACTAATTCAGAACAAGGTTCCAAAAACAACTACAAAGCTAAAAATTCGGATTTCAGTGCGAATAAACGGAGGGAGAAGATGAGATCATTAGTGGATATAATATATATATATAATATATTATGTATTGTATATTATATTATATATTATATATAGAAAGAGAGACAATAGAATAGAATATAGAAGAAAATCTCATTAAAAAGAGAAGAACAGGACCGCGTAACGTTAGTCAATTTCTTGCTGCATCCGCTTTCCTTAAATTAGATGTGGATGGATAAAGTTTTGCAGTACGTTCCTTATTACGCGGATGAGTATTGATGCCGAGGTTTTTGCTGGTATTTAGCTGGAAAAACTACCTGAGTAATTCCTCACACATTTCCTATTTTTCATAGAAGAATGAAGAGGTATCCAGTCATATCGTCACACACGGAATCATAGAATTTTGAAAAGTTCGGAAGAGACAAAAAGCAAGCTACCCACTTGCATTTCTCCTGTTCAAAGCGGCATCGCACTTTAATACTTGAATTCTCCTCTGACACGTAAGAAGTAAGTTGGAATGTCCTTATCTGGTGCCCGGCAAAGACGTAATAGGGAAACGAATAGGAATCGGTCACGGATGGGCTAGTATGTGCTCTACGCTCGTCATCGGTCACACGTGTACGCTGTGCACATAAGCGCCCTTCATTAAGGACCCTCCATACGAGCAGAGAGTAAATGAAGGCCAGAAACATAATATCCCCTGGAAAAAGCAGCATCTGTTTCGAAAGGACGTGCTAGGCATGCGAATCGGGCATTTCCTCTTGAGGAAATCGAATGTGAATTTCAGAGATTCAAATGAAGTCAGGAATTTTTTAAGTCTGCTATGGTGAGCTCAAAAGTGCAAAGGCAGACATGACAAATCTGTCAGGATGTGGTCTGATGAATAACATAAAGTTGAATCGTAAGCCTTCGACGAGACTTCTTGAGAACTCCACCTGGTATTAGGTTGAGGAAATACGTCCTACATTCCGAAGATTTGTGCTGCTGGACTATAATCGTAAACACAAACTAATTTTTTGCTTCCGGTTTCTAATCACATCCCTCATTTGCAACACAACCACGGCCCTTAGTCCTTACGTTTTCCAAGGATTAGGCAGCTCCTCGATGTTTGCTGCTTAGAATTCCGCGGTTGGAACGAAAACCGGAGTGAGCATCATTCCTTCACTGAATTTCGTTTTTCTCCTCTAAGGTAGTTTAGCACGTTAAACAAATAATTGCAGGATGGACAGTTTAGGACAGAAGCGGGACGACTCTAGCGTGCAATTCCAGGAATACTTCGCAACACCTTTCCACTGCAACATGCAATGATGATGGATAAGTTTCGGAAAGAAAAATGACGAGGGCTATCCCACCAGAGAGGAATCACGCTGTCCAACTGTCACAGTTTGTCGTCTTAATTCTCAGCTTTCTCTACTTAAAAACCTAAACTTGAAGTTCAGACAGGGCTTCCATCTTCTTCAAGTTTCAAGTTGGCGTAGCTTTGGAGATGAGAAATCGAAGAGTTTCCCTTACAAAAACAATAGTATGCTAAAGCAGACTACTGAGAAGGTTGATGCTGCATTGTGAGAGAAACAGACCTCTAAGTGGTCAGCAACGCTGAATTTTGAAAATTTCTTAATCTAGTTAATGCATACGATTTGGCGGACAGTGACACCTATTCAGATCATCAATGAAGTGTGTAAACATGGAATGTAAACTAACCAAGGCTTAAAAAAAAGAAACTTGATTGCACGGATGCTGACCAGCGACTTCAGAAATTCCTAGGCATTGACAATGGAAACGGACGCAAAATATTTTTAAAAAAAGTTCTCGAGTCACAAAAGAAAATAATTGGAGAGGAAGGGTCTGTTTTTCTCGTAAGGTCTCATGGTTTTTTCCTAAAGGGGTACGAGTGTTGGTTATCCCTATTCAGTAATCCTGATGAAGAAAATAACTCTGTACTGAACCTATTGAGCGAGAAATGGTAGAGAAATCTAGTAACCGACACCGTTTTGTGGGAGAACATAATCTTGTATAATTTAAGGGTCATGTAATGAGGAACAAGAGGAAATTAGGCACAACTGTGACCTAGAAATGCCAAATGGACGATGATGCGGGCGCTGAGGTGTAGACAGATGGGTGCGGTAAAGGAAGCCTATTAATGAAGACATTCCTCTTGCACTAATGTGTTTTTCCCGTGTGGTGTGTCCAGGATGATGATGTCTACTGCTCTGGGTCCACCCACACAATGAGAGGTCATTAGTGGTGCTCGGAGTCTCATCGGTGAAAACTAATCTGATCGTGGTGACACAACACCGCAAGTCTTGTGCAATCGGCTGCGATTGAGCTGCTATCCCAGCAGCTCAATCATCAAGTTCAAGGCGAACTCCGAGTACCAGTTGGAGACCTGAGGAGTCATAGGGCGTGGGAGTGGTGAGAATGTGAACGTTTGGCTATGGTAATTAGAGAAGATTAGCTCTGTTGAAAGCGTGAATCCTGCATCTGAGTGCGAACGCTTGCTGGAATAGGCTATGTGCACTTTGAGAAGAGTAACAGATAACCATTTCACGTAGGAACTTCCAGAAGAAAAACAAAAGTAATAACTACTAGCTGTTACTTAATGTAACTGCCGTGAGATGTTTGCGTGCGCCATGAATCGACCTTCTCAATCTCCTGGGCCCATCGAATAGGAGAAACATTACCAAATTTCGCAAGTTCTGCACGTCTATAATTGATTCGTTTTGAAATGTCATTCGAGGTCAGTACTTCAAAAAAATCTCACAAATAATTTGTTCCATTCTGTTTCGGCTTCAAAAGAATTGAAGGTTAAGCAGCACTATTCCAGAACCTGCATCTGGATTTCAGTCGGAAAGGTAGTCCTAAGGCACATTATGCAGATTACAAAATCCCGCCAACTGAAGTAAATTTTGGTACTAATCACACTAAGGCAAACGGAGAGGTTGAGGACGGTACAGTACTCCTTTTCGTATGTCGACACCTTCTCACCATCTTTCATTTCCTTACCCTGATTCAAGGCGGCTCCACTCTTGGATGTTTGACCTGCTGAAAAAGCAACAACAAAGTCCAGAAACAAAGGGGAAGATTACTGCTGCGCGCATTCAAGTCAATACACTGTTCCTTATTATTTGCATGTATACAACAGTGTTTAGAACCTAAAAAATTGCTAGCGTTCTTGTAGCAACCTATTTCTATACGCACGTTCTGTTCGCTAAGGGAAGCTGAGACCCGGCTATAGAGCCGGTTTTTTCCTCGAAAGCATGTGGATAGTATTGCGGTGAAGGCGTATGTACTTGAGTAATTCGATCTACCTGCGTTCGCTCGATTAGCGTGGCTCGCGGAAATAAAGAAAAAACTACAGGCGTGCTTTCTCAATTTCACGAAAACTGCGACGTAGGAGAGTGGGTCTGACATATTTTTCAGCTGTTGTCTAGAACTGTGGTCCTTGCATCTTCTATAACTGCTCAATGCAAATAAAACATTCAAAGAATAGGAAGAAAGTACAATTACAGCTGTGAGCGAACTGTAAAGCAGCGGTGATTTCCGAGATGATACCTGCATATACTGTGTTCAGAGCACAGGAAGTACGGTAGGGTCAGAACGACCTGACTTGGGGTGCTACTGCGTAAGTGGCTGCGTTCGAAATGCTGTGGCTGTGGGATCTTGACTCGGCTCCACGGCACGAACAAAGGTCTCAACGCGGTCGCAACCGCAGTTCAATCACAATTGGGGTCGTTTTGACCCGATAGTAAGATCATGCATATGCATATCCATTTTCAAAAATCACTTTATTCTACAGGTCCTTGATCGAGAATTTGTCAATGGTGATCATCAATAGTGACGGTGACTACACTGCTGACAGAGACAACCTATCGAATTTTTTTCTGATGGAACGTGCGGAAAAATAGGAACAAAATTATTTTCCGACACCCTAGTAGTTTGCTGGGTTGTGCGCTCGTTGGTGGTATTAAAATGTCACAAGTATGGGTAGAGTAAAGGCCGAGTAGGATTTGAGAAGGGAATGCATCGAGGAGACCTTTTAGAAGTACTGGGATTACCACTCAAGCTGATTTTCTTATGGTATTACTAATAGTTGCAATTACTGGATATGAGATCCTAGATAAACGTCTCCTAATGAATGGAAGGAGCGAAACGTTGTCTGATCTGTTCAAAGATTGCTCTTTAAAGCAACAATTTGTGGTATTCTATGTGGCTGGGATAATACTCATTCATAAAAATTTCAAACAGAAATATCTCAAGCAGCGCAATCAAGCAGAAATCCAACTTTTTGTATTCTCGGTCATTATATCGCGTCTAATAGCTGATGCACTACATTTTTTAAATTCTGTTACATTAGCAACTAAGTAACACTTTACCACTCTTATCTTCGGCAGGACCGAAAGGAGTTTGCACTTTTGGCTTCACCATTGACATTGACATTCACCACCAACACCTTACAACAGTTACTTACCGGGAAGCAGATCCTCGTTGTCATCTGAAAAAAAGGAAATCGAACTTCAGTAGACATCTAATCTCACCATCTTCAAGCGTTTGTCTGCGCACTGGGTTACTTTCGGGACCATAGCCGAGTTCTGTAGCTGCAGCAACCGTAACCTCATAGATGGTGAATGGTTGTAGTGAAGTGATATTCGCTGCTGTTGCTTCACTATCGTTCACAAGCATACTGTAGATCAGGGGTGTTATTGTATCAGGAACATCCTCATCACCGTCCTCCTCGTAGCTTGATGTGATAGCGGCCGAAGTGACATTTTCACTGTTCACAATACGATACTGAATGCGATATTGCACAATTTGATGGGTTGTTTCCGGTTGCAGCCAGGAGACGTGCAGAACAGATGAGGAGGTGGCGGTGACGTTGATCAGGCGTGGAGATCCCGTGAGAGCTAAAAGTGATATACACGAACGAACAAACAAACACAACGGAGTTACGCAGCAAACCACGACATCTAGAACCAAAAAGTCGAAGAAAAATCTGGAAAGAGAAACATAAAACCACTTACTTGATGGCGGAGTAGTAGTGAACACCAGTTCACAGAATTCTCCATTACCTCTTGCAGAAATTGCAGCAACTCTAGAACCAATAGTGTCTGATAAAAATAAAGTGTCTGGAAATTATAATTGTGGAAAGTATTATTTCAACTGATATCGATGTCTGACAGTTCAGGAAAAGATTTCTTGAAAGCTGAAATTGGTCAAAAATCGAGTATATATATCTAGAACAGAATTAACATTGTTTGATGTGATTGGATTTAAAAACCAAAAAAGAAGAAAAAGAAGAAAAGGAAAAAGATTTAGATTCAGAAAAACGAAACATTTTTCTGTTTCCACGTCATAGTTTTAGAAACAACAAAATAAATTGAATAAGTTTTTTGGAGACATTTTGTTGCCACTTATGTCTTAAAATACCGCAATTTGGACATTATTGATGAAAACATCATCATCTCATCAAGGTTTCAGTGCGATTTACGTTGTCACACAACGTGATGTGACTGTTCCACCCCCAACGGTTTGAACACATGCGAACTTATCAGAATGCACTACAAAATCAACTCTTATCCTAGGGAAACAGATCCCACTAAGAAAAACTCGTTAATGTGAAACATATTCTTAGCTCATGCTTCTTCCTCGAGTCCATTCTCAAGGAGAATGACAAATATTATAATTTGAGCAAGAGAACGTGGACACAGACATGCACTTGATGGAAAGCATATAAATGAAGGAAATAACATCAAACACTAATATTTCTGTCCTATGAACTGAAGAATTAGTTTATCCTGCATGTTCCACGTTCAGTTTCTCGACGCATGGAAAGAACGTTGGAAAACGTTCCCATTCTTGCGTTCTTTGTAGGTGGGTAGTGGTAGGTAGGGTTTGGGATGTAGTTTGCGGAATCACAACTAAAGCGCACACTACTGCCTACAAAGAATCGGAGCCAGCCTCCCAGAAATCAGCTCTCCTAAACCTAAGATGAAACCACTCTTTGTACACGTAACAGGCAGTAGATCTGCTTTAGAAGTATTCAGCCAGTCACTCGTATGAGTTACGAGTTGCCTCGTTGAGGAACCTCACGTTTCAGCGGGAAGAACCCGATTTCGAAGGTCTTCTTGAACGCTTCCACTGAGAGAACAGTTCTTCTCTTCTCGCATCTCTCGACTACAACCTTTTTTTGATAACTGCAGGTATCAGGACGCATTGTTGATTAATGGGTTCATCGCTGCAGTTTACTTCCACATGTATGCAACTACGGAATAAACCTAGCCAAAAATAAATGAAAAAGGCATCTACATATTTGTGAAACAACTCTAGAGCGTGCAAAAACGTCAATAAATGTTCTTTGTCCCCAAAATTGAGAATGTGCATCCAATTCTTCTTTAGCACAAAAATCTTTCGGTGTTGTTTCTCTGACTGTGCACTCTAATGGTCAACGGCATTCGGGATGTTAGACTATAGATGATTTTGGGTGTTAAAACTTTGTTCAAAAAAATTTCAATTAGCTCTGTAGTTTAAGACGATACGACGGCGACATATGCTGCAAATGCCTCGTGCGAGAAGGCGTTTCCGTAAGTGGACTTCCATGAATCAAAAAACTAAGCACACCCACTTGAATCCATAGCTGGTATTCGGATGAAGACCCATAACGGTGTGTTTCTCGTGAGGTGACGTCAGTGTGAGTTCTTTTTCGCCGCCTGTCCCGTTGAACCATATCACGTACCCTGAACAGCTCGGATGACAATCGCATACTGCCGTGTTACAGGCATGAGAACGTAATGTACAGGTAACACATTCAGGTTGTTCCAGTGGATTTGGAGAATTTGCAAAACAACATCGAGCTGAGACGAGATGACTTAGGTCACTCAGTTATAAATCCAAAATTCTATCATATTTAGAAAGTACCTGTGACTGGCAGAGAGAATAGTGGCTTTTCCCAGGACAATTGCACTCTTCGTGAGTCCAGAGGCTTGGCTGCGAGTGACATAGGTTGACCGGGTGCTATAATAGTGGCGAGCTGTGGTGCAGAAAGGATATGTGGAATCGTTTCTAACGCTTCGGATTTTGTTTCTTCTTACTTGTAACATTCGTAAATTCAGCAGTTTTTTTCTGCTCAACGAATGCTACAGAATCTGCGGCCAACAAAGTAAAGAGGTATTTCCAGATAAACTTTCACAAGAAAAACTCGGAGCCTAGCACAAAAGCTAATGCCATCCTAAATCTCACCAAGTCTCATATCGAGATCGAATATAGTTTCACTTTTGATAAAATGCTGGAATTTTGACTGTTCCGAAATGGAAATTTGATAAGTTGATAGAAATGTCCGCGTGCACCCGATTCAACTGCTACTGTAAAACCCTTAAAACGATGTGTGAATAGTCATAAAGTCAAGTATGGATCCCAAAATGGCTGTTTCTGGGTCCTTTTAGAAGAATTTTCACCTTGAGAATATTCAATAAACGCTTTCTTCTTGACAGGAAAGTTGGGCATAGATTTCGATTTTACTAAAACAAAATGCATAGGGACGATTTGATCCAACGAATACTCAGTTGGCACATGCAGACTTCGTTGTTGCGTAACTTGTGTAGAGGTATTCGTAGAAAAAATCAGTACTCTGTCAGGGAAAAGTTCTGTTTGAACCCAGAGACCTTCGAAATGTTTGAAAGTGGATCGAGGGAAATGACATCGGTGTTTTTTTTCAGCTTCATCGGTCAGTTAAAGCAGATTCAGGGCGCTACAGGCTGGAGTCCAGATAATGTTTGACGAAAGTATAAAGGCTGGGAGGTCAGCGTGTTTTGCAAATAAAACCCAATGAAAAAGAAAAAGATTTGAGTCGGAATCTTGCAGATAATAATAGTATCGATTAACGTGTATTATGATTCGAAATATTGCATTTCGCTTCTGAACCAGAATTTCTATCTGCGGAAAGTTTCCGTTAGTCACTTGTGGAACGTTCCAGAAACCGTCAAAATTGTATATAAATGGACTGCTTTCTCATTCGCTGTCTAACAAAGCTTCCATCAACGCTCGGAACATCTGTAAAACCGGGTGGATCCACAAAAGCGAGCACACTGATACACCTAAAAGGTGAGTATGACACATAATTGGAAAGGTGACCGAGAGATATTTGAAAATCTCACTTCTATCAGTGACAAATACAAAGAGAAAATCTTTAATTTACAGCAGCGCTGGGGTAATTAAGAGAGTACATGCCGTCAGAGGAGCACCCATCTGAAAATGCACATCTCATAAGCGGATTGGGGAGTTCCTAATATTTCAAAGAATTATCAGTAGAGAGCCGCTTTTCGAGGCCTCATGGTGTCTTCCGCTTCTGCTTCTGCAATGAGCAGAAAAACAGTTTTCGCAAGCTCGTGAATCACTTGGCATGGTATTAAAAATTACTAGGACGAATAACTGTCTTGCACTAAAACACTCATTTATTCTATTGATAAATCCGTTTGTATTATCCTCATTCATCTTCCCAACTCCACTTCAAACGAATTTCAATTTCATCAATAAACTCACTGCCAGGTTTGGTAGCGACAGTTACCACGGCGCTCATGGGACTCGATCCCTGCGCATTGCGCGCTTGAACTACGACATAGTAGCGTTTATCCATCTCCAAGCCGTATAAGGTTGCCATCAGCTCGTCCGATTTGGTCTCATGCTGCAGTATAAATGAAATAACATAAAATAACATGAAAATAAATAAAATAAGACTGATTTGCAGAGAGAAATTACTCACCATTTCCCAAGAAGCAATAGGGGATGATCGATCATTATTTGTGTAGAAGATGCGATAGCCGGTAATCATTCCGTTCGGTTTCTCGCTGGGACTCCATTTCACGAGTACTGAGTCGCGGTTGAGACTTCGTGCTTGCACCTGCAGAAATTCCATGCTTTCACATACCTTCAATCACATCCCAGTGAATACAGTATCGGGTTCATTACATTTCCTGAGCCTTTGCTTTGTAGTAGTTTGAAGTGAAAAGATCAAGTCGAGGAGGAAGAGAAAAGAAGTCAGGACATTACAACTGCTGGAAGTGGACAGTGTGACAGCGTAGAAATAGCTACTAAGCACGAACACAATGGCTTAATTGCAGCAGAAGCTCTGGATAGCATCAAATAAATCCAATTATATGCATAGCCAGCCGGCAATCACCAAGGAGAACATTCCTTCACTGCTTACGTAGTAAACTTAACACACTCAAAACACACAACACACTCAAGGCCCTCAAAAAGTTCTTGATCCACGTACACAGAAGCATATTTCGTTCTGTATGCTGAAATTCTAGAAAAACGTCCCAACCGAAAATATTTGTGGTAATTCCTTACCAAACCTTATTAATTATTTATGATACGTATCTTTCGGACTGAGGCAAACTTTCGAAAACTATAGAGTTCCCCAGGTGCTCGAAGCGGTTTCGTCAGTTGATTTTGCATTAGAATAGTCTTGACAGCTAGGCACCTTTTTACTATTTCTTGCGATATTCAGACCACTTTCAAATATAATAAATGCTATTGTTATCATACAACAACATTGATTGTGAATTATTATTTGTTTTTTCTAAGTACACTGTTTCAGCATTTTGGGGAAATATATGAGAACATATGACAAGAGAGAGCGTTTAGGAAAGAAAATCAGAATCTCTGGGAAGGACATTTTCATGAGTACTAGCTTTGGATGAAGACAGTGCTGTTGCTTATAGTTACTTTTGGCTTTATTTCGCAGTAGAGACCTTTTGTTTATTAACTCACCTTAGTCGGAGGGCTTCCGGGAGCTGCCTCCGCAGTTTGTGCCTCTTTTGGGATCGAGCTAGGGCCTTCCCCGAAATCTCCTACAGTGGCGATGACAAATTCGTACAGCTGCAAAGAAAGAAGAAGTGATTGAAATGAAACAGTTGAAAGGGATTTCGGCCACACCTGGAAAGGTTCCAGATCTGGGATTGTTGTGCTGGTTTCCGACTGGCTCACTTTCCATTTCTTCACACCATTGGAATCAGCATATCTGCATGAGCGGTGTATGCTGTGCTCTCGTAAGGATTAAACAGATAAATAAAAAGGAAAAGGAAAGATCAAAAAGCAGCCTCGAAATCATTAAACAAGAAATGAGCAAGCGTTTACGAGGACAACACTGCAAACGTACCCAGGGGAGTACACTCCAGTTCGGGAATGAGACCTCAAATGTCCGTGTTAGGAAACCACTCGCAAACGGAAGGTAGAAGAGAAATCAGTGATCAAACTCATGCGAAATGCACACAGTTGATGAAAAAACAACTCAGACAAGTGACGCGAAATGCTACCGATTCATAAGGAGTGTTGATGGAATTGGAGGAGGGGAAAATCTGCCTACAGAATGAGTCGGAAGCGTATCGTGAACATTTGTCTGAGATTGGAGAATACTGCATGCTTCAAAATGAGCAGCAACCGGCACATCACTTCGGAGACTTACTTCTGCCGGTATTTAATGAGATACTCCACTGCGGGTTCTGTTAGAACAGGACGCTCCCATGTGAGTGTCACAGTGTCGCTTGTGACTGTGGACACTTGGAAATGACGTGGTGGTGGTGGAAGGGCTGAAATTTGTTTTACTTCATTTTGTTTTGAGGCACACTCGGAGAACAGCCCAAATCGCATAAACCCACGTTTAACCTCCACTAGTGTTGTCGCTTCTATGTTGCCCAGTTTGCTAACAGCGACACAGGTGAAATTCTCCGACTGCTCAACGTTTGTAAGCGTGAGCACGTTCTTCCCGATCGGAGCGGTTGCTGGATCGCTCAGCACAACTATAAAATAAAGTGCACGCTCAGGAACGATCTCAATGACGGTTATGTTTCCGCTGAATTCTTGCAGGCAGTAAAATGCTCTATAAAGTAAAGTATAGTAAAGTTAAAAAAAAACTGCTCTATAGATTGGAGGGAGAAATTCATAGAGAGCGCAGGGTGGAAAAAAGCCTGGCTTTTCACACAATATGTATGCAATATATATATTGTTTATATTATATTTATACAATATATACAAGAGGTAAAACTAGAAGAATGAAGGGCGAAAAAAGTCAATATTCTCATTCAGCTCTGCCAATTAATGTTGAACACATATTTTGCACATATTTTACAATAACCGATATATCACACAATATACAGATTAGATACAATAGAATGGAAGAGGATTTTTCCCAAATAGATATTATAATTCTCTCAACTGAAAGCTGAGTGAAATTAAAAACTGATGTGTTTTCCGTTGTAAAAGAAAAATTACTTTCCTTAGTCTGTCTCGTTGTATCATTAGAGAGATTTACTGCTTAAAGACATTGAGAAACTGCAATGTACTCTATCGTCTCACAAATAGAAGGAGTGCCAACATGACGGAGGAGGAGTATTTCTCGCCACGAAAGCGTGAATTTCGGAATTGGGAAGTTGAAAATCTACCGGAAAGCTAGATGAGGGCCGTAGAATATAGAGAATAAATATTTGTGATTGACTATAGTTTCGTTAATTTTAATTCTAGGCAGTACAACCATAACAGAACCATAGACCACCGCGTTACTTAGAGAATGATACAGTTTATCTCTTCAGCAACCAAGAAGCAATGTCTGGCATGTAAAAGCACATAACAACACGCATATAATATGAATTTAATTTTTAATTGTGTATTACTAATACTACTCAGCAATTATGTTCTGAGAAGCTGGTACTCACCATCGTCGCTTTTCTTCCAGAACACTCGAGGCATGGGAAATCCAACGGCGACGCACGTCAGATTCACACTTCCACCAGCTCCGATCCGATAAATTTTCTCGAGTTTGTAGGAGAAATAGGGCGGAACTCGGCGAACTGAAAGAAAACTAGACCATTCAGATGGCACTCTGTTCTGTTACCCGGCGTTCACGCCCAACGGTCCATTTTTTCGCCGCACCAAAGTCACAAACCCGAATCGCTGGAGTTATTAGCGGTGTCGACACCAAAAAGGTGTAGAGGTAAGGTATGGGTCAAGAACGCGCTCGCATGATGTCCGCTCAGCAGAAGCGACAACATAATGTAATGTTCATGGCCATTTAGTAACATCAAAACTGTCCTGAAAAAATCGAAGAGCTGGACGTCATCACGTCTAAAAGGAGACAAATTCATTCTAAAACGACGGCGGCGGAAACACCTTCTAAGCATTCGGCAGCTTCAACGAGAGGTTGCAACGTTAGCAGTATTTACACCACCTACAGCGGACATAAAGAAATGAAAAAATGAAGAGAATACACTTTTAGAAGGAAGATAATATGAATAAAAAATAAGAAGAAGAAAGTGTAAGAACGAGAGGGAAAAAACGAGAAGGTGGGTGACTATACTGAGACACTGATTGTGAACACAAAAAAGATGCCCTCGAGACGTTTGAAAGCGAAAAACTCTTCATTTCTACCTATGGATTTGTCCCCACAAAAAATTACACGTGCGACGTAAGCGATCACATATTCGATAGCAGAAAGTGGATGAGAGATCGGTTCAAGTGTAGCACAGGGCTATTTCCTCGGATGCAACATCTGCACAAAACGGTCACTGCTATAATGTGATATTAACGGCGAATGACGATTACGCCTGCTGGCTTGTGAAGATCAAGATTCGCTTTAAGGAGGTCAAACTCCCATTTGGACATCCCAAGCAAATTCCAAGAACCAAGGAGTACATGTTGAAGTGAAGAAAATTCCTGTGCATGTTCTAAAGAGTATGAAAGAGAAAGTTGAAGAAAATGAAGGTTTTTTGAAAAAAACTCTCACTTGGTTCAGATTCAACTACCACTAAATACTTTGCTCTTCAGAAGCTTCTAGAAGATTAAGGGTTAGCTGCAAAGTGATCAGGGAGAATCATTACGTATAAAAAAGCATAAAATAAGAGCTGATATTTCAAAACATCTTAAACCTCAAAACAGAAGAAGACTGAACAAGACTGACACGCCTACACCTCTCCACCGCAGCCTGAGAGCCCAGTCTTGAGATATGTTTTGGGAAACACTGTCTTTCTTTTGTCACATAGTTGATGAGATATATGGAATGGATTGTGCGTGCCACAAATTTCATCTCTGTCTGACAATCAAAAAATCATCCATCTAGTGCCAATATTTCTTCAACTCCACTATGTCGTCGCAGTTTTTCCTTGTTTTTTTTTTCAAGTATTGAACATACAGAACATACAGTATACGAGAATGAATCAGTAGAAACAGGCCGAAAGGCTTCGATTGATTTTTGCCCTTTTGTGGGCTCTCGATAGTGGTTTACGGCAATCGTAAATTTAGATGAAATTAAATTCTCAGAGCAGAAGGCAATGAATCGCTTACACGATGTTGAGGAGAAGGCCATCCATTCAGCAGTTTTCACTGCAGCTGGACCTCCTGAAATCTATCTAAAGATACGTTCAACTAGAAGAGGCTGGGAATGTGTAGCTGGGAAGTCATACTTTATGGAAAGAAATGCATCGGAAACCTCAGATGCGTCTTTATGGAACACAATTTCGTATAGGAGCCGAGTAAAACAATGTAATAAATTGCAGATATGACAAGGCATTTGCAGGATATCTGCACGGTTCGGGGGAACAGCCACCGCGACTCGTAAAGACCAGATGCGAGAATGAGAATCGCCTCGTTGAATGACCGCAGGGTCAATCTTCCCGTCCCCTATACGAGAACCCGGATCCGCAGAATCCCCCTGAATTCAATTAGCATGAAAAATATCCTAGCTCTTTGGAATATTTCCCAATGAGTGACTTCCGCAATTGAAAGTTAAAGTATAGTGGGCAGCGCAGCGTCGTTGAAATAAAAAATAATCGTTGGAAGTTATGGCAAAGGGAGAACATTATTTCCAGACGGAGGGAAAACCTGTAGGAGAGATTGGTTTTATTGCCATATCTAACTTCCTATGTGAATTTCATAAGAGCGAAGATCATGTGACCAGAATTTCCAGGAAGAATTTCAACAAACGTAAATAAACGCTTCATCTGAATTATAGAAATTGTAGATAGACTGAGAATTGCGGAAAGAATTAAAAGTGTCGAGTCTATTGCACACATACTAGATTTATTGCTTATGAACGATTTCTAATGACATCAAGAACCTAGTAAGTGATTAATCCATTCCGATGGTGCAGCCCTGCCTAGTCAAGACAAATAGGAAATACGAAATACTTGCAGACCACCAATTATCGAGATAACGCATGATTTTAAAGGAACCTTTGGCAATGAAAGGTTGACCGTGTTCCCATTTACGTATGGCATGCATTGAAAGGGCTGGCTAATGCAAAAATTCCGGTTTGTGGAAAGAAAAAACAAGATTTATCGCAAAAATGATGATGTTCAATCTGAAACACGCACGTATACGCAAGATAATATCCAGGGATCAGCGAAGCACATGCAGCAGATCTCTGAGGACCTAACTCGACTAAACTAATAAAAAGAAGAGATTTGAGATAGGGGTCGAGTTGAACTAGCCGTAGTTCAATTGATGGATAGGATTTAATTGAGGAAAGGGAAAATTAGGAAATGAAAGTAAATCATTTGCGTGGAGGATCGATTTTGTTGGTTTTCAACCCTCGGCTGAAATGCTTTAAGCATCGGAGCAACAAGAAAGATAGATATCTTGCGGTATTCGATCTTTCATACACTGTCCTCAGTTTCCTATTCACCTACTAGTTAGTTGGATGGAACCATATTCAGTTAAGATACTTTCTACTGACTTCTCAAGCATAACCTAAGCACCTGCAAAGAAGACGAGTCAGCAAGAACACTCCTTTCCTGATGTGCTTGAATATTTTCCTGATGTGAACACTTCCGAGCTGCAAGCTGAAGATATCAGAAAAATCTTTCAAAATTTCCTAAAGTTGAAGAGTACTCTAGGGAGTGTAGATATATATTAATGTGTGACGAAGAGACCAAGAAGGAGTACCTGTGAAATGTTACTTTCATGCTGTTATTATCGAGCAAAGTGGAAGGATTCATAGACCAGTAAAAAAGTAGTGTGCACCTTACAATGGTGATTTTCACTCGACAAAAACATTCTCCATGTTGGTCAGGAAAAACATATTCAAGAAGGATTCAAAAAAGTTGTTTCAATGTATTTTCCCAGAGACGATATGATATTCTGAAGTATAATTTAGTCCATCATTCTCGGCATTCTCTTCTTTGCACCAAATTTCTGTGGCGTACTGATTCTTTAGAAGGATTTGTTCCCCACTGAGTCCGTTACTTTGGAATTTTCCTTTGGCCAGTGCATCAAAGCCCATCATTGTTTTCTATGGAACTACATATAATCCAGGAGCTCAAACGAATGAATGTGTTCATGCAACGTGATAAATATAAACTCTTCTCACCTCGTAACACGAGCTTAAAATTTGCATTCTGCAGGTGAAAAAGAAGAAACAAAAAGAGGAAAATTCATACGATAGGAAGAAAATTGTCGACCTGGAGATTAGGAACAAGGAGAATTAGGAGTGGGTGAGATCCGCATGCTCCAGTACAATAAGCAATGCGGTGGAAAAACCCTGCATGAACAAGAGAACAACGGGATTAAAGTGAGGGATTTCGGTTGGGTCAATTGGCGGCTGGGATGAGGCGTGACCCGCACCATATAGCTCTTAATCCAATTCCCCATGCAACTGCTACTCGCACCATAATGAGTGACAGATATCAAACTGAACGAGCACACGGCCAACCACACCTTTCACGTAAAGATGAGCCGCCTTTGAGTGCACAACGCCGAAGCTGTTCCTTGCCACACATTCGTATTTTCCCTGGTCTTCCTCTCGTGCTTGCTGTATCATCAGAGCACCTGGAATGATCCGTGATGAGAGTGATCCAAAGAAGCTAATGTTGAAAATTCTATCATCCCATGAAAAGCTAGCTACTATTCTAAGGAAGAGGAAAAAAAACAGAAAGATGTATGGTGTAGTGGGAGTGATTTCTTTATCAAACGACTGGAGATAATGCTGTGAGAAAAGAAAGGCACTCACCTGGATTCCCCATAGTAGAGACGGAATAGCGCCCTTCAGCTCTGATGTCAATAGGGACGAGATCACGCAGCCATAAGACCTTAGGCCGTGGATCACCTCGAACCTATCAGAAGAGCTAGTTATCTTAGGGTGAGGGCAGTTAAAAACGTGTAAGATGCACAGATTAAAAAGATAATGTATCAGAACAACACACGGTTTTCTGGAGAGATCATATTGGTAGCTGTCTTTTTTATATTAAAACTCCTCTTTTAGCTGTCTTTGAAAAGAGGAGAGTTAGGCTGATCTTGACAGAGATGTGGATTTTTGGAACAAGAATATTCACTGTTACACAGGTGCAGATACTTTAAATAAATGCCTATCTGTCAGAGATAGCGTTGTTTATTCTCCACGTCTCGAAGAATGGGCGCACGTTAGGAAGCAAAGAAGGATTAAAACAGCTGTGCAGGAGGCGTTGAGATGTAAGGAACGGAATAATAATAATTGCCAACAATTTGCCAGTTCACTGTTAAAACATTGAGACTCACCCGACAAGTGACATGTGCGGTTCGACCCTGCTCTACGGACTTAAGCGTCGGATGAGCGTCGACGATGGGGAAGCCGGACGGGAGATCCGCTGAACTACAATCGTTAGGGCACCCGCATTGAAGAAAAAATATACTAGGTTGAACAAAAAGTTTGGGATACTTCAAATTTCTAATTTTAGTTCCTCTCTCAATATTCTAGAAATTTCCATGTTTTAGAGATACACAAGGGGAAGCGGCAAATAAGCACGGTTTTTAGTTGCCAATTCTTCAAAAGTACCGTTTCTTCAATTGCATGTGTTCAGCGGTTGGGAGAATAAACTGATCGATGACCGCTAAAATGATTTCCCAACATACATATGCCTGAAAGGAGGCATCAGCTTTTCGAAGAACAAAAGGCGACGCTCTGGTCAATTTTGATGTTGATGAGCTATGACCCGTTGTTAAAGATGATCTACAGAAGTCCGGCAGAGTGACTCAAAATCGTTTGAGAATGCCGTCTGAACCCTACTTGAACCCTCAGCAGAAAAGTTGCCGTTTTTGTTGCGTTGTCTAATTCCTCGTTCAAACAGACGATGATCATGTAGCTCAGCAAAGTGTCAATTGGTGACGAATGGCGGGGCCTCTGTGTGAAATATCACCTGCAGAAGTGAGAAGCCGCTCAATTCTGCAGGAATGCGCTGTCACCGAACATGACCGTCGCTGTCGACGACTACTTCAAATTGTTGGATACTCTGACTAGTATCGCGGGAAGATGATAGAGTCCTCTTTTTTTATGCCAACGTCCATCAAGACGTGAAAAAGTCGATGCGTCGGATGATCAGGAATTTCGGCTAGGCAATGCTCTTCTCACGGAATTCTTCGGACATAGTCCCACGTGATTGCCTCCTCAACTGCACCACGTGTTAACGGGAGGTTCAAAATCGGGCTCAAAAACTTCCTTCGATGAGGAATCTTTGATTTTCACAGGAAGACATCGGCGACCTCCTTATATGTTGGCAATACATTAGAGACCACGTGGTGTCCACACTGTTGAATAAATTACGAAGAAAAGTAACAGTAAACTGAGTTGGTCTAGCAACGTGTTTAAGAACTAATAATTATTTGAGTACGACTTAGATAGGACGAAAGGACGAAACAACGATTAATTAACATTCACCTTTGTCCAACACAGTGATCACTGCATCCGCCACCACGGGGTTGGCTACACCGTTATCGGCTGAGCAGGATACTGTGGTTTGGTTGTCAGAGGCAAGAACTGGATCGATGCGAAGAGTGGATAAGCCTGTGGGCAGCGACTTCACGATAAATCTAAACAACCGCAGAATTATACGGGAAATATGTGTGGTTTCTACATGTGGTTTGTATGCAGTTTCTCAATTTTTCTAATTATCTGTACCAGTGCATTTAGTGCAGTTTTTCTCTGCTGCTCACTATTTTTCCAAAAGCGAAATTTGTTTTTTTCGCAGGCAAAGCTCCCTTTTTGGTTTACATCCTCCAGAAAATTTTCCACTTCCGCAACTCTCTAGGGCGCCAGATGTTCAGAGGGAAGTTGCCTATCGATTGCAGAGGATAGTTTGCTGCAATGGCAGAGTACGTTGAAGAGTCATTTTTGGGAACACTTGGGTGCATTTGAAAATCCCCCCGTTCAGAATTCATAGCGGTGCGAAGGTAACCAATTTACTAGCGATCGTTTTAACATATCTCGTAGTAACTTGAACCAAAGCAGAGAAATATGATTGGATTTTGATTGGAATGCGGCAACCGGCGATAACAAAACCTGAGGACATTATAACAGCAACAAATGGAGTGATAAATTTAACCAAGAGCAGGGAAACATCACGCGTATGTACTTTGGAAAAGGTTTTGGAAGAATTCAGTACTTCATTATGATATTTAATATTTAAGCACTTCTACACAAGCTCTCCAGAAAGCACATACATTCTATGTACAAGCTCTCTAGAAAAGCCTTGCTGCTAATAAATAAGAGGAGAGATTAGGAACTGCCCGAGAAACTACAGGAATACAGATAGTGTGACTGGCAAAAAGTACGAGTTCATGGGAGAAATATGGAAACTCAGAGCATTGTCGGGAGTTCGGAAAAATGGGAAATGAAAATAACCTTATAAACACCACTATTTCCTTTTTTTAGCGTCTGTGTATTTTTGATGACTGCCACGCCACAAGAATTTCTTTGCAGGCGGCTCTCCCAATCTTCTTTCGCTAAAAACGACTTTTTCGCCCCTCTTTGAGTGGTAATGATGCATCTTTCCTCGGCACTTAAATCGCACCCAAGTAATTCTTTCATCAACTGGAACTAGGTGTCTGATTCAGAAAAGGAATGAAACAAATCACTTCCATCCAAAGAGGAAAAAGGGAAAAGACCGAAAAAGAAGAGAAAAGTCTCCCTAGGGCTAACTTATATATTTTCTTTTGCTATTTTTGAAGATTAATGAAAGTAAAATACGACATTAATAAATTTTTCACCGCCAACATCTATTTTGAGATTCGGAAATTTATTTCTTTTTCTCTTTAAGCACAAATATATTTCTTATGCAAAGAGCAACCACGGTCTGCTATGGAGTCAGCAGTTCACAATATTTCGGATTTCCAGTTTAAAAGAATTTCTTTTCAAATGCCAAGTGTTTATAGAAATAAAGAAGTCCCACCAGTGACCTGCATCGAAAATTCAGGGCGCTTCTTCTGAGTTATATTTGTCAACGAAATGCAGTAGTTTCATGTCATCTTGAGCTTTTACAATTTATCCAAAAAATCTATGCAAGTTGTGAACAATTGATCCCCGAAAATGTAGAGATAATGTACTAGACATATTCATATTTCTATTATCGATACAAGTAAAAAGCTGCTTTACTACCTATTCTTGAAATTATTTCAATACAACTTCGTAGCTGTTTTAATCAATTTCGAGCTGCTGATACACAATTTAATGAATTTGACATGGAATTGAAAAAGTTGGAGGAAATTGTGTTCCACGATTCCATGCTATCCTCTATCTATGAGAAAAAGCGAAAAAAAATAGTAGAAGAGAGTTAAAGGCATCACTCCACGAATCTGAGGTGGTACGGATTTCAGGGGGAGTATTCGAATACGACATAGTAGATTATGGAGAGGTGGGTGATTTCGTCCATTTCCCTGTAATTGCTATAAAAAAAACGGCTCGGTGGCGCACTACTGTCCACAAGGAGTTCGACTGGAGCACGCCAGCCTTGTGCGGCGCCGAATCTTCCGGGCCGTTTCTTACGGCATTTAGGAAGGAATGGACGGAATCACCCTCCTCTCTATAATCTACTATCCATTATAAGAATACTCCACCTGAAATCTGCACCACCACAGATTCGTGGGGTGATGCCTTTAAATGCAGTCTACCACGAAAAGTGACGACGCTGAGATGTCTGCAGGCAAATATAAACTGCTAGGTGTAGACTGCGAGAATGAGTGCATCCCCACTCGATTTCCCCTAATCGTTGTGAAAAACGGTGTAGGGAACGGCGCTCGTTCCTATGAGGTAAGTTGGAATGCGCCACCCTTGTCCCACGTTGTTTTTAAGACGATTTGGGGAAACCGAGCGGGGTCACACTAATATTCATAATGTACGTCCCAAACTCTTCATTTACTCGTAATGTTTCCTACTGAACAACGTGATTATTAAATACTTATTTATCTTTGGGCGGGTGTGGCGCAGTCTGTTAGAGATCCGTTGTAGCCACACGATCGATGGTTCGAAACCGCCCTAGAACAAACCAAGCCTTTCATCCCTCCGGGGTTGATAAATTGGTGCCAGATTTGTCTGCGAGGATTGAAACACTGACTTGGCACATCGGCTGGCCACCGCAAGTCATTGTGAAGGCCAACACGCGTTCCATAACCTCAACGATCACTAATTGCAGTAAGAACGTGTTGGTGCATCCCGAGTGGATTGATACGCCAGTGACTTTATCCTTTTTATTTATGCTCTGCTCTTATGCTTTTATTTATTTATTTTTTTGCTCTTATGCTTTTCTTTTTATTTATGCTCTTCTAGAAACGTTATCAAAAGGTCTCGATAGCATAGGTGTGATAGGGAGGAGACGGACCCTCCTCAGGTGAAGGGGGTCTAGCTCATGGGGTGCAGTTCAAGTGAAGGGGGTCCCTTCGCCAACCGTACAAAAGTGAAGGGGGTCTTTTTGCCTACCGTACAAAAGTGAAGGAGGTCCCTCCGCCAACCGTCCAAGAGTGAAGGGGGTCGGAACACCGGCTCCGACCATCGCATTTGCGCTCGATAGGCGGAACCAAGAATTCTTCGATAATTCGTCTTTTTTGGTATTTTCTCGCTGTTTTGGTTGGATATCTTATTATGCCTTTTGACTCAGATTTACCAAGAGAACAAGCAAGGAAAATCGAGTAAAATCTTCTGGATTTGTTATCCTTTCCTTCTTTAAGAGTTCGTTGTGAAACGAATTATTTGTTAAGGATTCCCTCACAAGCTACGGGGAAATGCGACAGCAGGGTAAGGATGGTGAAATGTAAAACAAAGTTGAGAATGAGGACGAAGATAAGGTAACAGAAAAACAAAACAGCAAAAGAAAGAAACATGAGAAACAAGATCACCCACCTAGAGTTCGAAAGAGGCTTCCCGTTGATCTTCCATACAACATTGGGCAGCGGATTACCATCTGCTCGACAGAAAAAGCTGATCCTTGAATCTGAAGCCACAGCGGACGAGTCTGGTCGGACCACAAGCCTGGCTGGGTCTAAACAAAGAGTAGGTCAAAAATTCCGGTCGAAAGGACAAATGTCACTTCAATACTTATGAGCTCTTCTAAGATAGCTTTAACCTCATCCTAATACTTCATAATCTTTTTTTAATCCTCGCTGGTTACAAATCAAAAGAGAAGACGTTTTAGCAAATGACCATATCCTTAAAAGTAAACATATGAAAGCAAGAAAAACGATATCAAATCTTACTTGATACTGGATCCATCTATAAAGCTTTAGAAAATTTAGTCCCACACGTCAAACAATTTCCACCTATGCACGATTTCAAGCACCAAAAGCTTAAAAACTGCTCCAAAATTAAAAAGCTAATTATTATCACAAATAATAGCCAGGTGATAAAAAAAACAAAACCGCTCAAGACTGATTTTAAAAAGCTTCTCTACATAGGAGATTTGAAATGCTCAATTTTTCTTCGTTACATTATTCTCTGACAAAAAAAATCATGCATTTGAAGCATCGCAACATCTGCAGAACTTCACCAATTCTTTAATACTTTTTAAACATTGCAATGTTGAATAATGATATTGAATAAATACTATCAAAGACACGAAAAAAAGAATAAACAAAGAACAACTCACATGCCAGAGCTTGTATATAGCTCTGGTAGGAATCTGCAGAAGAATAAGGGCTTAGTGAGGTGTGAGTTGAATGCAAGTGCTTTTGGATAAAATCTACAGGTTGGGCTCAAAGTGTATCACGCCCGACTCAATCAACTATAAACGAACAACAAACCATCAATAGCGTGGGCAAAGCGAGCGACAACTAGCAGCGCAACATAAGTGATGTGGATTCGTCTTCGTTTCATTGCTCCTCATTCGGCGACTAAAATCAAACTCTTTGAGCCCGTTCTGTCACCTGCCGCGCTTAGCATGGCTGTCACTTTCCCGACGCTGCACTTGTCATCGCAAACCCACAAGGATCAGGTGCAGACACAATCTGAAATCACTTCTCCCTCTCGCGTAGAGTTGTCGATAAATTCTTGAGTAATAGAACGTTAATAACAACTATTCGAGCCGCAAATTGCCTACTTATTGCCTCAGAAGCCTGTTGCCGTAAGCTGATTTCGAGTTGAAAGCCGTAACTCTTATTCAGAACAAAAGCTCCTTAGAAACTAAAGAAGTAAGGTGTGCTTAAGCAACAAGTGCACAGTGTGCTTATAGAAGGCCTAATACAGAAAAGTCTAAGAATCCCCAAGAATGGGACTCAGCCTTGAAATCGAGGTGTGCCTCATACATTGCCAATGAAGTAGGTAACAGTCATTGGATAACACCGTCATGTGCAAACTGCACGTGACTCCAGAAATTGAATCCAACCTTAGAGATTTCTTTCACTGGCCGATTACTGCAGAGAAACGTAATAAATGAAGGGAAAATAATGGCAACTACGGCGAAAGAGAACTAGAGAAGCATCGGATATAAATTATAGAAGGATAAAGCAGCTGGTGCCAGGCTTTGCTGGAGGATAAAAGCGCTGACTTGATACATCGGCTGGCTCCCGCAAGTCGTTGTATGGGCTAGACGCACGTTCGTAAAACCTCAAACGATTCTGAATTGAAGTGAACGTGGTGGCGCATCCCAAGCGGATTGATTAACGCCACACACTATCCTTTATCCTCTATGGCATAGGAATGTTTGAGAAATGTAAGCAAACAGCATGTGGCATCGCAGAACAATGTACAATGATGACAAATGGGGGATAAAAAAGAGAAAGAAAAGGAAGAAGAAGGAGGTAGGAGATAGAAGTAGAAATAAAGATCAACAAGGTAAAAGATAAAACGCTTGAAGCTGACCAACGTTTTCGATACGCCAACGCATTTACCGTCGCAAGAGACCTGGCAGAGATTTATTTACGCTTGTACAGCCTATGCAATGACTCGTGAGGGACAACCGACCTAATAAGTCATCCCATGAACCATCTAACTTCTCCGTGCTCCTCTTATCTTGCAAAATATGATGATGAGACTTTTTCAAATTAAAATGTAATATTTTCTTTATTCATAGATGTTGCGTCTTCCTAGACTCCTATACATTTCTTCTTAGGTGTTTTTCACAAATTTCTCCTCAGGACTTTCCTGAGAATCGAAAAAATCATCAAGGCTATAGTACTAGTGCTTCCACCTCTACACACCGCTTGAGCGGAGTGAGCCAGTTGCACGTTGGCCGCAATGCCGATGCTGCATTGTGACCTCTCTGAAGAAGACATCTTGCTGGCTGATGTGACTGGATACCACTAATGTCCACAGCCTGGCTACCCTCTGATAACTTCTCAGTTCTTAATATCTAACTTCCTGAGTTATGGGTAGGTTTGAGTGTTAAATTATTTAAAAAACAATAATCGGAATCGTACACTGGACTAATTCCTGCTAGTTGTATTCTTTTCGCTGCATTTTTTTTACTATGTATTTTCTGTATTTGTTTGAGTTGATCTTTGCCAAATCCTTTTGGCACGCCACTGAGCGTAGTAAATAAATAAATAAATAAATAAATAAATAAATAAATAAATAAATAAACAAATATAGAATCACTGCATCTATTGCATCTATGCCTTGAGACGAGTCTGGTGCCAATTTATTGACAACAGCAAATTACAACAGTACCGTTTTAAGTTCACATACTTCATTTATTGACATGAACATTCACTGAAAGAAGTGCAAATCAAAATGGGTGCACATGGATCCATTAAGGATCATTCGAGCCACGAAGGTCTCAATTTAAGTGCTGCGTACGACGCAAAGATACATCTTATGCAATGCCACAATTACGAGAATTACAATAACACCGCTTAACATACCGTTTACTCATGTAAAATCAAAATGAATCATTTTGCGGCGAAAAAGCCTGTTTTTTTGGTTTCTAGCGTAGAGTTACCGCGCTTGCTTCACTTGAGTTTCAGTTCGAAAAGTAGAAACTTCTCCTCTGGATCCTTCTTTCACAGTGTTACCTTTTCTGAAGTTTCAATAGCAAACAAGAAGATGGGGTTTTCGACTACATGTTGTGCTACTATTTCAATTAGTTTGCAATTATCGTCTCTTAGGCGAATATTTGGTGACATTTTGCTTCCCTCTCAACAGGCTGCCAGTTATTGGATGGGTATCAAGGAGTGAAACCCTATGATAAGAACTGTTCCGAAATTTCTGTTTTAAGAAAAGTTACGGGCGGGCGACGGTGCCATCGTCACTCACCGTTGCTTTTTTCAATGTTCATGCATAGGATTGTAGTTCATTAAAGTTTTAAAGTTTTAAAGTTAAAGTTAAATTTTCTGGCGTTAATCAATCCGCTTGATGCGTCCCCACGTTCGCTTCAATTCAGGATTGTTTGAGGTTTACGAACGTGTAACAGACCTGACCTGTACAATGACTTGCGGTGGCTAGCCGACGTGTCGAAGTCAGTGTTTTTGGTTTTAAAGTTTTAGTAGTTCATAGTTTTAAAAAATTTGCGAGACAGAAATTTTTGCCTACAACGTAGCGGAATCACAGCAGCAGAGAGAACACCGTGACCTCCTAGGCAGTCGCGTGCCGCAGTGCAATGAACTCTTAGGCGATGCTATTTAGGAAGTACAAGCGGATATGGTCAGAGTAAACTGAGCTGGAACTCTACGTACAAAGCAGTTAGCAAATTTTACAAAAACAACGATAGCAGAGACCTCTCCATTGAAATCCTGGAGCGAGCGACGCCTGGCGCCAAAGGCGGTGGTATAAAATGCTTGGTTGGTCGAGGAATCAGAAGCGTAATCTTAGTGATAACTTTTTACCGCTGCACCGTACCTGCTCGAACGTACTTACAAGAGGGAAATGTCAGTAAGAGCAATTAACTAGATACTGGAAATCGGAAGAAATCACACATCCTTGTTGAATTTTGGGGAGGATCAGTTCTCCGAGGAGCACTTGTTTATGCAAGCTGCCGGAAAATTCATAGAAAGGAATCGCATGTGAGAAACAGGTGTAGACATTTGACAGATGCTTGAATATTTGACAATTCGGCTTAGCTCCAGGAACTTCAAACTAAGAGCCTAAGAATAGCAACTCCAACCACAGTTTACCGGTAGAAGGTAGAGAAGCCGATGGGACTATGAATGCGATTCGCAAAACAGAAGTAGCAAGTATTCTTCGAAGCACAATCAAGGCTCGGATCTTTAGCTCATGACTTCTTGTGCTTTAAAAAGCGAATGGAGAGACAGAACTTAAAAAAAGCACAGAAGAAACGCAACCAACTCAAAAATCAAGCACACATGGACGTTAAGGTTCTAGAAAGTGATTATTGTTTCCTTTTGCACTTTTGTATGCATCGTTTTAGTGTAATGGTTGATTTGAAATCCCCAAAAATACGTGTATACAGATAAAAAAGAATAACGTGGTGGCATTCTTTAGTTTTTCTTGAATTAGCAGGGCGGAAACTAAATGTATCTCCTGGTATGCGGTAAAAAGTGTTCTAATGAGGTCTGAGATCGATAACCGTTGGAAGTGCCACAAAGCGCCAAGGAGAATATCCGCCGATTGCAAATAGAATTTAAACAGAAAATATGGGAACACGGCTTCTCTAACTTCTCCAATCCCTGCCGGCGAAAGGATTAGTATGCTTATGTGCTACTAAAATAACTTAGCTGTTTTCGTAAACACCTGATTTCAGCTGAATAACGTCATCTGTAAGTACAAAACGAATGAGCCAGCGTTGGGACGTTGTTTCGAAATCACGCAGCGGTTTGGCAGTGAACGGAAATAATGAAGGTGCAAGGTGGTTAGAACGTGAGCAGAAAAATGCGAATGCTTGAAGGCTTCACGAAAAATGGAAAAATGAATCAGCTGCCTTCCAGGAAAGTCACAGGGGAAAATGTCGGATTCTGTCGAAGCCCTCTCAGTGGCGATCGTGCTGAATTTTACTGGAAGCCTAAAACGAAGCGGAAAAGAAGATGGAAAAGCGTAGACTATCTTAAATAGCTGAAGGTTAGGATAATTTCATCATGTAATAGGTGCAAAGAATGGCTACAAAGTGACGATCAAATGAGAGAGGCGGGCCGTTGCTCCACGGCTCAGAACCAGCCGTGGAAACCATGAATGTTTCGTCTCCATCCGACACAAGAAATTTGAAAAAAAGAAGAACGAATGTACTTAGCAAGTTAAAACGAGCCAGCGTAGGATGGAAGAATCTCTGGAGGATAGCAGCTATCAGGGAAAAGATTAAGACGCGTGATAACCGCTGTTGAAGTACTCGAAACAGCCAATGAAGTGACTTGTCGCAGCAGAACTAAGCACCGACATCCAACATTATACCGATTGATTAATTACTATAAGATGTTGAGGTGGAGAATAACTGCATACGGGATCGCTACATGTTATACATATTAGAAGAGAGTTGCAGATTACGGCGGAGACAATTTAATGACTTGAGGAGTCTCAAGCTTTGCTTCTTATGTTCTTGAGAAGTGCTTCCTACCATCAAGTCTGGGAACAAATTTTCCCTAAAAAGTTAGACGAGGAATTGATACAGCAGGGTAATGTGACTAACATGTGATAGTAGATTGGTTGAGCACAATAACAAGCTTAATTTTTACTCAAAGTAAGTGCTCATACGTATGCAGGAGGTAAATGACTAGCGAATTATAGACGAAGAAGAGAAACACTAAGAAAAGAGCAGCACTCAGTTACCAGGAAGGAAAAACCTATTGTGCTAAAAATATAGTCAGGAATTTATAGCAGTAAAGCATAAAGTGCAAGGATGTGGACTGTCTTCCACACTTGTAACCTTAGTTTCGCAACAGACACACCAAATTGTTTCTTACAATGTGACATTACTTTTTGTCGTCTGTGGCGTGAAAGCGAACAACGACTTCATCGTCTTTCTTTAAGACTGTCTTTTGAACCACCATATAAAGGTTGAATAACAAAGAGGAAGCGCTACCTTGCGTGAGGATGGCGTGAGATCTTGCGCGCCTTTTTTGGGGGAATGTATGACATCCCAGTATTTATCAAATGCATCTTCATCTGCTAATAGTGCTGCATTCCGGTAGCTGCGGTATTATTTTAGAACAAATGGAAATCGAAAGAAGCATTAGAACATGAAGCTCAGCTTAGTTCTTAATACAAATCTGTGATAGAGATCTCCACGAAAAAAGTTGATATGCTACACCATACGGCACAAATGACTGTTAAGAATTGAGAAAGAAAAGCAACCACTCTCGTCCCTAGATATCTGGTGCAGAAGCAATGTCGAAAGTACTCTTGCTAGACAAGTTCCCATTAGTATTACGTAAAAACATGACTTCTTCGTATTTGCGTCAGACTGAGCCACTTCATAAGTACTTCATCCAATAGCGAATAGATCCATAAGGTAGAGAAACTAGAAAGCAGTGAAGCGTTAAATCGGAAACGTTTAGAGATCGCGAGGCAAACGAATCTTGGAATCGATGCATTATCAACGTTGTTATACGCAAGGGTAACAGCTAAAGCGAAACCCCGGTCCCCTCCGTGAAGGGACACGATTGATGGAACGAAGCGCGCTGCGTTCGATGCACATCAACGAGCATAAATCAAAATTTCACCAATCTCTAAACAGCAGATGGGTTTAATGAAATATCAGAAAAGCCAGCTGCATTATTCCAAGATAGGCACGACAGCCTGTGGGGAGCTCCAGCGCATTTGAGGGGGCTGGAAATAGGATTTACACAGACGGCATCCAGAGAAATCCCTTCATGCACATCATCATCGACTAGTCATAATCGCTCGCTTCGTTCTGGACGCGTGCAAAATGAAGGGAATGGTAGTACTCGTATCGCCTGCGGCTATCGGAGTTCACGTGCGCTCCGGCACTTATCGTCGGGTTGATGCAGACATGCGACAGAGAGAACTCCAGGACATATTCTGAGCTCGTGATGTTGAATGCAGTATCCACAACCTTTCTGTGTTTCAACACTGAGTCAATTTATATTAATACAAGAACTTATGTATTGATATATGACAGGAGATGAGGACTATCACGTTTCATAACCCTCTCGAAGTGCAAGGATGTGAAAAGGACTTTCTGGAAGGGGTCGGAAAGCAGAAATCCGTACTCATTTTACTAGAAGTACATCGCAGAACCAGGTTGAAACTTCGTGCTTCCGAGGACGCAAAAAGGGAAAGTAAAGGAAAGGCGGCAGGGGAAATGAAGTTAGTGTCAGTAGTGAAGAAGTGGCAAGGAGGAATCACACTCGTCAGTATAACCACAAAGAACATGCAACTCGTGATACTGGCTCGTGAATTCATGCTCTTCATTTGCGCACCCAGTAAGGAAATGAGGCGACGTTGTAGCCAATAACTCGTCACATCTCCCAGTTACTCTTCTTGCTTCTTGGATTTTGCTCGAAGTTTCTGTGCCAGAAGGAAGCGTTCCTACTGCTTCGCCCGTACGCACTTCCTGACTAGTGAAAGGGCAATAGAATCAGTCAAGATACGAGGCTTCTAATCGGATCGGAACAAGATGTTTACGCGAAGCATGACAATGTCGCGAAAGAGCAGAGGCGTGTCTGTATCCAGAAAATCTAGCTTGAAGGTGCCCCAGAACTGTGAAGTGATGTTACGAGTCAGAGTTGTAAACACGGTGCGTCCCTTAACGAAAATAGGAAATCTAAAGTAGGGAAGTCCACTTTATACGCATAACTCGAATTAGTAATGTAACGTAATCAAAGAATAATGGAAAGATTGCGTTTCTGGAGGACGGATACGACAAAGTTTGCCCATTACTGACTGCGGTCCGTAGGGGGCAGTCGAGCTGCCTAATAATAAACGAGGTTAGCCGGATACGCAGCATTAAGAGAGGCGACGTTCGCACAGGAAGCCAGACGACGGCAAAAGACGTCGAGCTGCTCGTAGTGAGTTTCGAGACGCAGTTCCATCGGCAGCACCGCCGAGTGCAGCCGCAGGGAAGCGTGCAGGAATTCAGTTTATGCACAACAAACTCTGAAACGTCAACTGTGGCAGAAGTTATGCAGTGTTTCACTGCAAATGCCACAAAAAGGTAAGCTAGAATGATTTCCAAATCACCTTTCACTTTCTATATTTTGTCGGGCTTCAGTGGTGAAACAACAAACTACACACATTATTATTCAAATAATAAGAATTTGTTTCCCAAAAAATAGCCTTAACGGAGTAGAAAGTTATGCCCTCTCTAGTAAATCTTGAGGCGTCTTAGCATGACCTTTTGAGGAATTATTTTGAACTTTTCTGAGAAACGAATGGTGAATGAACAAATTATGTCAACTCCTAGATGGTCAAAGCACATGGTGTAGACTACCATTGTGGAATTTCCTACAAGTCAGGTGCCCTCAAAGGAATTCTGGTCGGTGAGTGGAGGTAATACGATACAAAGCATACGAAGTGGTAAATGCGTCCCAGAGACCCTATCTTTGACTGGTGGTGTAGGGACCTTCCGCAGGATGGAGATGATACTCACAAAGCCCGAGGATGGGTCAGTATGGCCAACGTTATCAGTTTGGTCATAATATGGCGGGAGAGATAGCACAGATCGCCTGATGTACGCCGCTGTACTGGATCCATTTTACTGTTGTGCCTTTGTTGCTATCGGACAAAATATTAAACTGCGCTTCGAAAAAGTTCTTTAGAAGCAGGAAGGCAAAGGGGGAGGGAACCCACAGTATCAGAATGACGCTCACTAGAAACTGCAACTATGGAACAGTGATTAGAAGCGCAGCTTCGCAAACGATTATGTAAAAAGTGAGAAAACAAGATTGCCGGAGGGAAGCCTCGAAGCGCAGTCATCGGAAACTGCTTCACTCCTAACGTTTGCGGGAAGTTTTGAGTTGATTGCGATCAGAATGCTAAGTATACATTTAACTGTGCATCCTAGCCAACGAGAAATCCATTACGTCGATTTCAACGTGAGTGTGAGCAACAGAAGCCTCTCAGAATGTGAACGTTCGCAGCTAGTCAGTGCAGTCTTGATAATTATCGCCTGGAGCAAGTCGACGCAGGTGAGAGGCGGACATTTTGAATCGAACAACCTTAGCGAAATGCTCTCTCCCCTATGTGGCGTCGGAAGAACAGAGATGGATAGCCATGATTTGTCAAAAACGAGAGTGCCGAGGACCACACACCGTCCTTTGGGACAGCAAACACCGCCCACACTTAGATTATTGATGTATACGGAACTTTTCATAAAACTACAACCATCTTTCAAATGAGTTTTCATCCTGACCTCAGCAAATGTTGTAAAAGTACAGGTCTTGTTGCTTTTCATCACGTTTGCGTCCACCAGTCAGGCAAAGCGAATTCTCCTGGTTAAGCAGAAGAAGAAACAAATTACGATGAAGCAAGATCCTATCTCATCTTGCGACAATCAAAGCAAAATGTAGCATAAGGTCGGAATGCAGTTCGTGCACATAAGAGATGTTGTTTCTCAATAGAGCTTCAGAGTATAACGATCACAAGTGAGATCTATATATCTATATCTATATCTGTATACTCTTCCAACATATCACCAGTGAGTCAGAGTTAGGAAACGTATGCGTAACGCTTTACACTGTAAGATCTACGCGACAACACGTGACATCCTCTTTGAGATTTTGTTCTTCAATGTTTTAAACCGTTTCGCACTGATCAGATGCAAACAGTCTCGTGGAGAACAAAAATGTAGACAGTTGGCGATCTTCGTGATGGGGGATACTGCTTGATCTTATGCCCCAATGTTCTAATTTACATCCGAACAGATTGATAAAACAGTCATTTCTCAGATGAAGGATGAATTAATTCGATAGAGAATCCAAACGTGGAGTTCACTGGCGGAGGCTCAACGATTCCATCTACGCAGCGTCAGTTGGCGAGGAATGAAATTCTTTATTTCTTGGTCGGCGCTTGTTCTGCCCAATTGAGCCTTCAAGTGACCTCTCTGCCTCACTGGTGGAAGCTAGTCATCTGCAGTCAACCTGTTGCTGCGCACTGGTTTGCACATTACTGTCACCGAGATTATAAAAGTACTATTCGGAGAAAAAGTAGAAGAGAAGGGAAAGATTTTAGCCATCCATTTTAATGGGGGAGAAACTTTGTTAAAAATGGCTGGAAGCTACGACATGTGGTTTTTGAACATCACGTAGTACTGATAATAAGAGAATGCTTGAGGCACATCTACTGCAGGGAAGATGCGCAGGATGATAGCTTTTGGTTGCGTAGGGTATCTACCGGATATCATAAGATGAAAACAATTTTTGCATCACATACTCTCAGATATAGGTAAGTCATCAACTGACTTAAAGGCATCATACCACGAATCTGAGGTGGTGGGGGAATCCGCAGCAAAAACTAGAGATGGAGTCATAAATTGCGGGTCCCAGGTGACACTCTGATCGTCGTAAAAAACGGTGTGAGAACTGCTTAGGTTCCTACAAGGTATGTTAAAACACGCCTCTATGTACAGGTTCCGATCCGGTCCCCTCAGCACCCCATTCTTTGGTTTTACTTGGAGAGGCTAGTGAGGAGACCTCATTAGTCTTCGATCGCTCCCACTCGGATGCGACGCGTGCACAACGGAGGCGCGCTGCAACTGAAATCGTTTTGAAAAACTGGGTTTTGCACACAGTCCTTTTAGGAAGATTAGTGAGAGATGGGCGGAATCAGCCGGGATCCCGCTGTCTACAACCCCATCCCCAGCATTCCCCCAGATTTCCTCAATACGCCAGATTCGTGGTATGCTGCCTTTAAAGTAGACGGCTACCAGTGCAAAGTGTTGACCCACTACGGCAGATTGACTCGAACTTTGTTCAATTTACTCCCTGAATAACGCTGCTGCCGTAAAAGCGCAATGCGTTGTAGTTCGTCTTTCACTTTCGTTGTTTGCTGTTCGGAACGTAGGAGCAAAATGTCCAAGGAAGCGACTTCCTGTTGGGACTTTGCAGCTCCTCTGGCATCATGAGATTCTCGATTTCCGATGCAAATATTTCCTTGCCGCTACGAATGCGATAATGATTTATATTACAGAGAGGGGTGTTGATGGTATTGGCGTGGTTCTTCATGTTTTGGTCAGCTAATTGACCTCAGCGGCCTCATTTGGCACATCACTCGAAAAATCGGCAAAGTAGTTGTTTAGATCTTGTTTTGAAAAAGCTCTAACATGCACTATTTCTTGTCGATCTGCAAAAATTTGTCTTTCATCTCTTGGAAATTTAGTGCGATGAATGAAATCTTACAAAAATGCGCTTCAACTATCTTATTTCAGTTCTCAGAAAAGTACAGAAGTAAGCCTACGATTCGTGGTTTCATTTTTCATTTAAGCGTATGTAGACATTTTATATCGACATAAGACACGAGTATTTTCACATCAAAAAACACAATTTCTTATAAAAGATCAAGTAATGTTCGTTTAAAAACTGATTAAGCAGCTAAACAACGAGGTTTCTAAATCCCAACAAGAAAGACTGATCAAAGAAGAAGTGAGTAAAGGAAAACGGATTGAGGGGTGCGAATGAGGTGTTTTGGAGGTCGACCGGAAAGGAATGAAATTTGTTAAAATGCAAAGCGTTGCGTGAGGCTGCGCGTAAACAATGGTCGGCGATTGCTCACAATTGTGTCACACAATACGTAATGAAATCATTTCGGCTACGTTGTGGTTCGATCTAACTGGTCAGTTTAACGAAATAGGCATTATTTCAGTGTAACGCCTTTCACATTAGAAGCTGGACCTGCCCACCGTTGCGGTATTTCGCTGGTGTTTAGACAAGTATTTTACTGGATCATAAGCAGTAGTTCCTGAAACGTGTCAGAACTCCCAAGACGAAAAAGGACTGGAAACCACCACCGTATGAGCCGCACACGACATCTGCCGCTCGTAAAAACGATTCGACATTGGTGACGGTATAGTAAATTGTGTGTATCTATACATGAAAGGTAGAACAAAAACAGGAAGAAGACTGCGGGCAGATGAGGTCAGTGCAGGACTATCATCATTGCCGCTCTCAGTTCAATCTGCATTATTCATAGTGACGGATTAGAGAATAGCTAATTGCATTCCCTCGTGAGAACATGGAGCGACTCCAGCAACATCACCGAGGAGAATAACACCCATAGAGCGAGTTTTTAGAGGTGCCTCGACACCTCCAAAAATTCGCTCTATGAGCGTTATTCTCTTCGGTGATTTTTAGTTTTTGACAATTCCTGGCGTGGCCATGACCCAAACTGTGAAATAAGAGCATTTCACATGAATTACCTATACATCACATGGAATCAGTTATGGAAGAAAAGAGAATAGACACGAGAAAAGCAAGTACTAACTGAGTATTTTGAAGTTAGAAGTTCTTTTGGATTGACGAGTTAAGTTGACAAACAGCTTGACTTCAGTGCCATTAAGAAAGTGCGTTCTGCAGATGGAAAAGCGAAGAGCAGCAAAGGCAATACGTCAAGAAGATGGAAGGCAGTTTAAATGGTGATTCCTACTCGTCAGACATTGTCGGCGCCTGCCACAGAACTGAACAAAAAGTGCATTCCAACTTTCTAAAAACTTTCACAACAAAGGTTTGGTCCGGTTCCGCATCGGGTTTTTTAATCTGTTATAATGAGAGGAACATGCATGTGTACCTCTAGAATCTCGTTCTCGTTCTCAATGCTTTGATGAACTCTGTACAAGTAGCGACGACGCCGACGTTTCATATGTACAACCTATTTTAGGAACACAAAAGGTTCTTCTTCTCGTCTGAAAAACATATTTCGCTCGAATTCTCATAAGAAAATCCGGAGCTTCCGTATCAGTGAGAAAACAGATTGCTGGAGATTGTTGTAAAAACAGTTCATCACTGCTGCGATACATATGGTTTGTGCAATAAGAACTTCGTCCAACTAAATAAGATTCTTGACTTCTGGAGGCTTAGATTACCGGAGTTCCAAAGGCATTTAGTGCTTAGAGGAGAAAGAAAGCTGGAATTCTTTTCAGATTCGACGCAACAGCAACAATAGAGGCTCCAAGGACTTCTACAAATATCACTTTTTTCCGAGGTAGACATTAAGATAATTTATTGTAAATGTCAAATCCTGTCACTGCGTGATATTCCACTTTGCTCTATGTTTGAGCCAGAGAAACCGGCTTAAAACATGCCGAGCAACAGAGATAGACAACGTCTGAAGCATTTTTAGATGAGCAGTGATAAAGGTGCTCAAAAAATCTTATAAGAAGAAGAAACAGGCACATCTCAGTTTTCAAAGCGAGGAAACAATTTCCGTCTTTTCCCTCAGAGGAAGAAGAAAAGATAACTTTGCAACTCCCGTTTCCAACAAGGAACAAAAACAACTGACCGCCTTCCTCTAGGAAGGGGCGCTATGCTGCTTCTGTGCTTATATTTATAAAATAAGAGTGCCGCGTACAGGAAATAGGAAACGAGTGACGCTGGGCCGTCAAGTGCTGCCCTGTTGTATCAGGAAATCGACACAGGCAATTTGTTGCTGCGTCTGAATAATTTACCTGGTCTCGGGTTGCCTGGCCCGAGCACCTGCACCGAGCCAACGGCTACCGAGTGAATTTAACGCCTCACATCACTCCATAACAGCCGCAGCAGCTCATTCAATTAGTGCTTGTAGGTTAATCAAGAATGAAGAGCAGAGATGAGCTCGGAATGAACAACTGCAACGATGCGAGGAAGTTTCAACGGAGTCTAGGAGCGATCGGTAAGAGTAAAGAACACACATGAAGAGCAGCAAAACATGGGATCAGAAAAGTGGGCTCGAAAAAGGAGCTACGAGAGATGAAAATTTTCGGGAGCATCTTTATCGTTAACAATACAATCCGAAGACTTTAGACAAGCCCACGTGATTAGAAAGCAATAACAGTTCTAACAATTCTACTCTACTAAAGCGATGACAAGCATTTGGAAGAAGGAACTGAAAGTTCGAGTGTACATTGACAAAAAGCAAATTATCTTGGCAAAATCACACTTCCTCATCCAATTTAATTAAGCGGACCACGCAATCGCGGCGGAACCTTTTCCAACTGCGCTACACCCGCAGCAGTGTTTCGGAAGAGATGAATAATGTGTGAAAAAATGACCAAAGTAGATACAAACTCTACTTCGGTCATTTTTTCACACACTATTCGTCTCTTCCGAAACTCTAGTAGTCTCTACTCATCTATCTTTACGTTGGGATAACTTCTCACCTTTGCGAACAACTTTACTCGCATGATTTGGGCGAATTTGTAAACGCTCATTTCGGGATGAATTTAGTTTCAAATCGTCCAATCCAACGATCCTTCGGACACCCAATATAAAGAGTTGTTCTGCTAACTACTCTATACTAGTGAAGTCACAAGTTTAAAGCGAGCAGCCATTGACCTTTTTCTCAGGCACCCTATTCACCTTCTCTGCAAAAAAGAAAGAGCGACTAACTCTAAGGAATCATGCGACTATAAAAACGAATGAGAGTCATCAACCAAGTCATGAGCAGAAACAAACGAGTAAAATGAGAAGATTTATGGAACTTCTGGGGAAGTGTCCGCAGGCTTTTACTTTAGGACCTGCGCAAAGCCTCCAGAGAGAACATGAGCTCCTATACGAAGAGCAATGTGCAGTAATAAATCCGAGCCGCAGTCGTTCATGGGAGGAGGTCTTTAACCTGTCCGTTGTACGTGTTTAGCAGCTACCCGAGAAGCATGCACTAAACCACTTTTTCCTGACTTGGCTGCACATTAATAAAATGCCGAGATGTTTATTCCTGGCTATCGTTCCGGCTTGGTCGGCCTCTTCGGAACCTAAAATTGTTAGCGGAGAGTGGTTTGTGCGGAAAAACGTCTCTTCCGCCTGACAAAGAAAGAAACATACAACATGTAATGAATCATCACCTACGTATGTTCATTCAAAGTGAGAAAACTGAGAAGAAAACATTTAATATCTCTTCTCAAAATACGATTTCGACTTGCCGTCGCTGTGACAGTCCGTAGCTGACGGAGAACAGTTTCTTGTAACAGTCTCAAGCTGCTCTGCACCACCAATTTATTGAAATTATTCATTCGCACTGAAGAAATTGCGCTTTTTTCTATGTATGCACAATATGCTATATTGATCAGCCTTCAAAGACTTTTAGGAATCCAAGAAAATTGCATTTTAAACATTCTCTGCCCTCTTTGTTTTCGCATTGTCAAAGTAACATGGAGTTCCCCGAGGAAAGCGATGATAATTCTTCAATGCTTAGTTCCTATTCTCTCTAACACATATTTTATATTCAGCAGCACGAAAGAATGAAAGAATTAAAAAAAAAACATTGGAATCCGCTGAATCTTCACAACTCTATCGAAGCTTGAAAAGTACGTTTGTTATGTTTTTTCGCATGGCTTTGAGCAGAATGATGAACTAGCAGTGAGTTGCCGCCTTTCATCTGTTTATTCATCTATCGAATGCACTCGTAATAAACGAACCATAAATGAAGGCAGAAAAGGCGAAAACAAAATAGAACTACAGAATGCAGGAACAGAGAAAGTCGAAATATGTTGTTATCTGGGCAGGTGTACGAATTATAGTCGATGCTGAATGTGTTTAACTCGGTAGGCGCGACGCGTGCACCGCAAGGGGACAGGATGTTTCCTTTCTTGTCCAACAGGTGCTTTTTCCAATTCTGCCCTCAACAACACAAAAGCACGTCGCGCTCACATGGATGAACATACTCGGCTCCGACAATATCTGCGTAAATTGTATGCGTTCCGGTTTTTTTACGACTTGTGTTACCTAAGTTCCACTGCTGAATCATTCCGTAGTTTTGGAGAAAGACGTTCTGCTGGTTGTCGCTCCATTAGTACACTAGTAACTAAGGATAGCAGCAACGGCCCGATGGCCATGCAGCTATCTGGCGATGCCTCGAGCTGCTGCCCTAGAATGCTAGAAAATGCTTGAAAACATGTGTTTCCTAGCCATCAACGCTTGCAAGTACTCATACTCGGGACCTAAGGTCCCAAGAACTACTCCGAAGAACCACGAGAGAGTGAAAAGTACACAAAGTATATGCTTAAATATACATAATTACCTACACCGCCATGCAAGTTTGCAGGTTTTTCATAGTTTGTTTGGTGTCAAAAAATAGAGAAAAGAGGGAGAACTGCAGGTGACTATTCATCGCCTCAAAATTAGCGTGGAATCATTCTCCGTACGCGTTCCTAGGAAAATAGAGAACAGGAGAGGAGAGAAAGTGCCTGCCACATTTGTGCTTAGTATCAGACTTTCGATAAAAGCAGAGGATACCAGTTTGTGATGGTGCGCATTGAAGTGTTTTGAGCTACACTCGGGAACCAAAGTGAAAAGTAATGTGTAGGGAAGTGAGGCATAGATGAGCACCACGAACTTGCCATTCCGGGTGACTGCAGAAGCTGGCAGTTTCAGAAGTTTCGCAAACAATAGAACTGCGGAGGTGAATTCCATGTGAGCCCGACTGCGCGCGTGAAAACATCTGTCGTGCAAAACAGGTGCAAACGAGAGCTTTCAGAGCTTAGGAATGCGCGTGGAGGAGCGGAGCGTGAGTTGACGTGAGTGGAGGAAGCGCTAAGTGGAAACTCACAACTTAATCCAACCCAGCCAGAAAAGTGACAGCCATGCAGTCGTTTGTTGTCAGCAAGCTGAAAATGAGCGCAAAACGGCTACGACTCACCTTCGATGACAGCTCACCTGGACTGGCCCGCTCTCGCATCAGCCGAATTCTGAAACGAGCAAATAGAACATGCGAACCATAGAGGAACACGAGAAAAACGTTGGCGTTCGAAAGAAAGGAAAACAATATCGTGGCAAAGACGTTCGCCATAGATTTTCATGCCAACGGCTGTTCGAACAAAAAGCTCGTGGGGCAGCGGGAGTCACACGAATTTCTACGGTGAAATTGAAGCCTAGAAACGGTAATCACGACAGAGGCTATACAAAGTTTTGCTCTGGAGAGGCTTCGAAATGGTATGTGAGCGACAGATATCAGTGATGAATGAGTAGCAACGGTTCTGGTTCAGTCCCGACTGTTAGAGTAATAGGCTTACACTTGGTAGAGTTCAGAGTCTCAAATACGTAGAGTCCTGTAGTCGAGTAGTGTCCTTATCCTGTCGTCCTATCGTCCGTCTATGTCCATCGACTTTCGTTTTCCAGCTTATTCAATTTTGATAGAGCTAATGAACATCGCGCACACAACGAAAGGTCGTCCGACAGCGTAAGGCAACGCAGTGCTCGCAACGTTTATGGTTGAATCGTTGCTTTAATCTTCGCATTTTTTTTATTAATATCAATGACGATACATCAATACATCATACATAGCGCAATCTTATGTACTCTTAGATCAAGCCTTCATTACTACATCGCTCTTCCCAAATATTTCTTGAACTTTTTTGCTAAATTCCAAGAATTAGTCATACCATTTATATGACCCCATGAATTTTTAAGTTTACTTCAAATTGTTGTAGAACAGAAATATCTCTGTAACATACATGTGTTAAAAGAGTTTCGCATCAAAAATTGGGAAGGAATGCCCACGCGGAGAACAACAGTCTCGAGGTATTTGACGGAGAAATCGTTATGAAGGGGCACTATGCAGCTTGTCGAATGAAGGAGCAGATATGTTTTCTCAAAAAAAAAAAAAAAAAACTGGAGGCAAACTGTGGGTTATATGGAAAAACTATATGGACATTCTTTGACGATGTGACCAGTCGAATTTGATGTAGCATGCTAATCTCAAAGAAATTTGTAATGATCAAGAAAAAACGACGTTGAGCTTGTAGAGTACTTCTTCCCGTGAGAAAAGTCGTGACCCAGGACTGGGAAGCACATGAGCAACTTGTTCACATATCTGTTCCTGGTAGCCGTTTTTCTGACCTAAGGAACGAGTGGAGAGAGGGAAGAACGTAAATGAGGGTTGCACCATATCTACTAGACGAATGAGCTCAGTCGGAAGTGTCCCATATCTGAAGTCTTGTTGGAAGCTTGCTATCGAATGATTCTCATGCAAATTGCTTTAATAACATACAAGTGTACCGAATGTCCTTTCGGATCCGCCCTCCCATTGCGCAAGTGTCCATCCTCGCTTATGTCTAGAGTGCCGAATCCGCATATTGATCACTGTGGATGGCCCTTATTTGAATGTATGCTAATTCATATTGATCTAACCTCTTTGTCGGCAGCATTTCCCCTTCCCTCATCTGAGACATGCCGGAAGCACCACGGCGAAATTCACGAACACTTCAGAAAGCGCATCCGATCAATTGTAACCAACGCTTCTCGGACTCCCAAAGGCAGAGGAGAAAGAACTGTTCGCGCACACCACGAACATGTCCGCAGCAAAGGTTCGCCAGAAGGAACGCTGGGGTATGATGAGATAAGTAGTGCAGCCGAACAATGCTCCGAGAGGAGATGGAGCCGAAAAAAAGAAGGGGCGGATTAGTTGTAGGGATGGCTGGAGGGCTGGACTAGCGTGGAGCTCTCGTCCGCGTTCGCATTGATCTCAACAAATGAGATATGTACGTTGTTCAAATAGAGCTGGAGATATGTACAGATCCAAGAAGAACCGGGCGAAAACAAAGCAGGAGGTGTAGGCCCACACTTGATTATACGCAAACTGGGTCATTCTTAGCAGAGGAGGAAAGGATTAACGGGAATTTAAGAGAGAACGTATTGCATTTGAAAACACCTACATAGAACTACTGCGCTCAGTGAAATAATGTTGAGCACCTGTTTCTATGCCAGAATACCGAATCTATGTATGTACTGTTTCCCAAATTAAGCCATTATAAGTCCTTTTTTCTATGAAACTGATTTAACTTTTAAATTCCCTTTTCATTCATTCACTTACCTTTTTCACATGGATACTAAACGTTGCTTCAACGTTGTCGACTCAGTCCGCAAAAAGGTTCCTTTTTCACAAAAAAAATCAGAAGTGCACAGCTGATTACTGAAGTGAAGAGGTGGATAATGTGAAGTGTTTATGAAGTAATCGATAATAATTTCCGAAATAATTTGCAATAACACTATAGTTGTACAAGAGCGAAGAAAATTGTTTCGTTTATTGTTCCAGTGGTAATAATCAAGCGCCAGTTGCGATTTGTCGCCATCCAGGAGTAGTGGTGCGGTAGCGATACACAGCAGAACACCAGAAACCAGGTATGGATCCGAACCACGATTTGATGGAAAGTGATGCGCGTATTACATGACTCTGTTCATCCAATATCAGTTGTCATCGTCCCGAATCGCAAAAGCGAGAAAAAGGAGGACTGGAGAGCCTTACATTACGTTTGTACGTGGTTGGGCTGGCCATGGAAGAGTTCTCACTGACTGATCTCCAGTCCGGCACAGGCGTAGACTTGAATTAGCTGGACGTCTTCTCTGATACGAAGCAAATTCGGCAGCCTTCTGTACATCCCGCTTCCAAATACTCAGAGTGCTACTACTTACAGGGACTTCACTTTTTCATTTGTGTAAGAACTAAATTACCTTGCTCTAGTTCCTACAAAAAATGAATATATTGAGTTTCTCATCTTATGCACTGCAACGATTTTTTTTCAAAAAAAAAAAACCAGAAACAAAGGTGAGAGTAAAGTTGTTTAGCCTGGGATAACACAATTGCTGTCGTCAGAAGTTAATCCAAAAATCCTCGTTCAATTACATAACTCTGATTGAGCAGGACGGTCAGAATGACCTCTTCATCTTCTCACTGGAACGCACTTAGGAATCAAAGGGAATGTGGGGATTAGATGCTCCTCAGCAGGTGTGCAACAGTATTAGCAGGAATGCATTATTCTATTTTTCCACTGCCCTTAAGGGGTTGTTTTCGAAAGAGTCATAACAATGCCAAATGAACTTTCAGATGTACTCTCTTTTATAACTTCCCCAAATGACGATTGTCCCCAATATTTCCAGCAGAGGAATAAAAATGGTGCGCTTTATTGAGAATTGGTTTGTCTTTATGTTTTCATGCCAGCATACATTGTTGTGGCCCCTTTCCATACGATTTGTTCTACTGCTAATGCAAGGAATGCACTACAGCGCTGTCTTCTCGATCATCTCGAAAAAGTGGATTTAATCAATTTTGTGGTGTCACACCTACTAACGTAATGTATTTTCATTTGAGAAAGTTACAATCTTTGCGGAATTAGTGGAGTGTAGGGTGTCATATTTTTCCCAAGCAGCAGATATGTAACATCTCTTATTCTTTGGTTTCAACCCTCAGCTGTCGTTCCTTTTTTATCGTTTACCACCATCTTTTTTTTCGCGCTCCAAAAACCTACGAAAAAGGTTGCAATCACTACCGCGGTTCCATCTAGCTGTTTTAAACAAAAAACTGCAAAACATGATGTAAACACTGGCAGGTGCCCGAAGTTGACAACCTGGACGACCCGTCAGCGTCCAAGGAAACTAGAGCAAGCTCTCGTAAAAAACATGAGTTCGTTATAGCAGGCGATATGTAAGCGACATAGCGCCAGAAAACTTATAAGAAGTCTAAGTAGCCGAGTGAAGTCGTAATTGACGTGCACACATTGCGCAGATCCCGGAAAATGCCGTGAGGACTCTGTAGAAATCCTAGCTTTAGAAGCTACGGTCGCAGTTCTCCGTTTGCACTTTTAAGAGAGAACGACAGAGCGTTAGGTGTAGCTTAACGTTTTACGTCATGTCACAGTTTCGGTTTAACTACTTCCCATAGCTGCTGTTATTCAACTATTAATGAAATGACAGCAGAATTCGAGTTCTCTTCAGATAAACTTCTGAAAATATTAGATCAGTTCGAGAGGGTAGCAACAGTATAATTTTAAATTGCTAGAAAGAGGATTACATCTTCGTAACTGTAGAAATATCAGAAGCAACCAAACCCGTCTCCCACCGAAATTGCAGCAATATCTAGGTTTTTATTTTTTCATTTATTTAAATGGGTCCTTATGCCGGTGCTTGACGGATTTATGTTAGAACCCATCTAGTGATTTCTAGGAGGCGATCACTGATTTATTTCCTTAAGATGTTCAAATTTCTTCCTGAACGGTTGGAGCTTAAAAAGTGCTCAACTGACGTGTTGTCGTGTTTTTTAGCGGTTGCAGTGTACGACGTAGGGTACAATTCATCGTTGTACGAGCAGTAGCAAAAACGTTTGGGCAACTGCCTATGGATTGTTGATTGGGATATGAAAAAAGCACATGATGTGCAGCATATAACGCCTTCACACATTGTTGAGCACATACAATACCGGGCCTCGCTACAGCTCTCAACCGATTACGGTCTGTTCCCGAAAAAACATTTTCTAGAAGACCGTGTATATCAGAGAGGGAGAATTTCGGCTGTTTACACCTTGACGAATCTTGGAGAGAGCACAAGAAAGTATTGGAAGAGCAGAGAGGGTCTTTTACGTTAAAACGTCAAATATAGGCATTTGTGCGACGTGCGATCGTATAAAAGTCGGAGAATGTTGATTAATTTTACATCGAGTGTAACCCATAAGAGAAATTTGACATTAGCATGAGTACATGATGCGAAAAGGGCAGCCCAGGGAAGAAAACGAGATCTTAGGGGATTATCTCTATCGGAAGAAAAGACAAGAAACTAATGAGGGGCAAATATGAGAATATTTGGATGTGACACAGAGAGGTGCTTTTTTATGCTCGAACCTCCCACGAGGCAAGCAGAAGTGGAGCGAGATTGACTACTTGCTACATGCACGCACGCGGGTCTGCAAGAATGTGTGAATAGGGCATGAGTCACAATGATTTTTGATTAGGTGCCGAAGAAAGTCTCGAATTGCGAGCAATTTCGGTTCGGAAAAAGCAGCAGAACTTAGACAAAAGATGTTATAATGCATAGTGCTTCCGAAAAAGTGAAATTTGCGATGAGTTATTAATTGAAAGGAGGAAAAATTGAAGAGAACTAAAGGATTTGGATTATTGAGTCTAACAACAGAAAGAAAACTACGGAGACTAATATTCCTTCCCAGCTTTCATCTTACAAATGAGTTTGAATAGGTTAGACAGTGGCTAAGTGTTTGTTCTTCTCGAGGAAAATACTGATATTTTTTACCAAGGTAATCCAGACTAAGATGAATAACGCCGAGAATGAGAGGACTTGGGATAGTATATATGTGAAATATAGGAAGACATTTCAGCTTAAAGAATTCAAGCACACTCCTTTCTTAAAGGACCAAGCAGAGCAAAAAAAATTAATTGGAACACGAATCATAGTAGTGTGAGAATGCCATAAATGCTGCGTGTAAAAAAGAATGCTTGCACCAATGCTGTATTTGAAGAGGAAACGTAAGTGCATCATTGAATATTCCAGCTCTCCTTGATACGGAATTGTAAGTTTGTGTAAAATGTGCCGAGTATTGATGTTTCGTCCCTCTTTTCGTAAGACACGAAAAAGAAGGGCGGGAGGAGGGAGCGAAGAATTGCCGCCGAATCGCTGTAGACGGAACGGAAAAGGAAGACATGAAGGAGTCAGCCGTGGGCAAGGAGTGATGTTCGTAAGGACATCGAAAGGCTTAGTTACGGAGGCCTCGGACAAACAACTAAACAATTCGTCTAACAACTGGCGGCGATTTCCAAGAACAAGGAGAATATCAAGGATATCTACATTAAAAAATTAATTATTAAAAAAGAGGTCCAGAAATGGTATAATTCAGTAACTACCTTCTTCACTTTCCACTTGTTCTGTACTTGCAAGCATAACAACATTTGATAATTTTCAAAGCTTATACTTTCTTCATGGATAATTCTTGGAGCTAAGGGGTTTTTTTTTTTTGAAAAAGACATCAAGGAAGAATACATGGTGGCTAAATTTCAGCAGAAAGAATGTGCTGAATGCTACTAATCTATAATAATAACAAGTTCAATGGGAAGGTATTTCAAAAGTATAAAAATCCATAACTCTCATCTAATTTAACTTTAACTAACTATTGTAACACTGTATTTAACTATTGTACCAGTGTTTTGCTTTTTGTTCCATTACGTATGTACGTTGTGGTGTTTTGACGCTGTAATCCTAAAGTATTCATGCGATCGAATAGAAACTCGCTATAAGTTCTAAATTTTTAGTCTTTTTTACAACCGCATATTTCCTGCAACTTTACGTACCAATTACATGAATTCATGAATCTAGCACGATTCCGCGCTGGAAAAGTAGAACCTGGGATCTACTCGAAAAGACAGCAGAGAGCAAGTATATTAAGAAATTAACAGTATTGGCATCGTGGGCTGCCGACAAATACAATGCTCGTAGAATATGTGGTCAATCAATCTAACAGCAAGCTCCATTTAGGACTCAGCGTGTTTTGAACAACTGCTATGCGCTTTCACAGTCGCGACGAATCTGTAGATACGAGACGATAGTCGTGCCGTTATTAAAGGTAGGTAGCGCATCGTGAAAGTGGCGCGGTACGGAAACAGCAGGAAATACGCAGAGCTCGGGTTGTAGAGGTTGACGAGCGCAATTCTGCTCATCTTTTCCTGACCATTGGGAAAGAACGGAGCGGGAACCGCTTTAATCCCTACGCGGTACGTTCGAACGTTTCACCTGTAGAAGTGTCGCGTTCACGAGCGAGCGTCGGAAATCTAACGTACCTCGAGGAGCTGAGGCGCTTCGCACGCCGTTTTTCAAGACGATCAGTGAGATTGAGCGTGGCTGCACTCGCACTCGTAATTTACGACCCGAAACTCCATATTGTCCCGCAGAGACCCTAACATCGTCAATTTCGTGATACCGTAAATTTAAGCGCCGTAAATATTGAAATCTAAACTGAGCGTAGTATAGTGGTGTGTCGGTTCACGCGATCTTGCATTCGTTTGAGACTTGGCGCCTATTTTCATACTTAAGTAGACCGAGCAAAAAGTCAAAAATGCGGAGCGAAGAGTCTTACATCTGCAGTTCAGATAAATTCCCAAAATACCTCTATTGAAAATGTAAATAGAGGCAAGAAGAACAAAGAAAACAGAAAACTAAATTTGTCTGCCCTCCTATCAGGTGGATCCTAAGTCCGGGCAAAGACTGGAAGTTGAACTGTGGTTTTGAGTTTTCTACTCTCTACCTGTCAAGCAGCCGCTTCCTTTCCCTGGACGTGGAGTACGCCTGATAACGGAGCAGAAAACTTTCGTCGCTCAAGTTCTGTAGATCTCACTGTGAGTTGAGTGAATGCGGCTTCTTCCAGAAAACCACGAATTCTTTACTTTAAACCTAGTTAACCTATAGTTTCAGATGACTGTGCGTCATCTATAATGTTCTGATGCCTACACCAACCCTCAACTTTTATGAAAACAACATAGACTTTTTTTGTAAATCTTCACCCTCAGTTTTGAAGTCGCGCTCACTAGTAACTCTATGCATGTACTGCAAAGGGTTCGGCAAGTTGTTCTCACAGAAAATGTTTTGTTATTGGACTGCACGAGCTGTAGCTGTACAGTCGGATGGATGGATGCGTAATGAATATTTGTTTCTTTTGAATTCGACTTATGTTTGTTCGGAGCAAAAAAATACAACAAATCAACGAGGGAGTTCGATGACACCGTTAGGGCTCCACAGAAATAATAAGTATGATGGAAACGAGTTTGAAATAAAATGTACGATATTAGCGCACGAGAAAGAAAAAAAAAAGAAAAAAGAAAGAAAAAAGAAAAAGAAGCTAGGAATGCATTGGAAGCATTCTGGATTTCCGTCACGAATCCGTCCATGAATAACAAAAATGAGTGCTTATCAATTACCAATGACTTCTTGCCGTTCGTAACACTCTGTGAGCTATAAGATTGTCCCACATGCAGTTCCTTAACGTTATCCAGACACCAGTACTCAAGGGTACTGCACAGTGCGTGGATCTCATTCGCCTTGGTGACAATCTTTAAGAACGCGGTGGTTTACCAACCCCGCTAGTCGGTGAAACTGGTCAGTTGTTTTCCTTTTAAGGTCTTGCGTGGTGTACTTGGAACAATATCGGAGGTTGGCGAGGAGAGAGGAGGAGTTTGATGGGATATGCATGGTATCAAAGACCTCGAACCATTTTCAAGCCTTTGAAAAAGACGAGTTTGTCGAAACGTCAGGCCAATAAAAAAAAACTTTCACCTAAACCCTCGTTGGCATAACAAGAAAACATAGATGTCTTTCACGTCATTTTATGCCAAAACATCATTCTTTGATGACTTTGGGGGGAAACAGCAAAAAAAAACCCATATTCCGAGTAATGCTTTTAAATTTCATTTATAATATATCGGTAAGGAGTGTTTGAAGCTGAAGTTTGAATGTTCTCCAAATGTTGAACTGACACGTTTAGAAAGAAGACCATGAAACCTTTCGCCTTTAGTTGTAATGAAGAAGATGAAGAAAGATTGTTAGGGGCAAGTCTAGTTTCACTGAAAACGGCACTAATATTAATTTTCGTTGATCAGTGAAGCGAGCGAAGCAAACACCAAAGAAAGTCTGAAGTTCGGCCTCAGCCTTACGTTTAGACTGGTATTAAATAACGCATAACATTTTATTCAGATGGTGCGCTTTTTTGAAAATGAAAATACCGCCGATCTCACACATCAATCTGTGTGTTGCGTTAAAGGCTACGGGAGACGACATAACTTGGAAATGGATACAAAATGGATTTACAGCGGTGGATTGTAGCCTGGAGAATACAAAAAAAATGAAGTCTGAGAACCTGGAGGACCGAAAGTTTCAGGAAATCAACATTACAATCCTAGACGATTCAAGAGAGCGGGGTACGATTAATAAGCGCCTTACTTCTTTCACGATGCTGAGGGCAGGAGCCTCTGAGGGAGCAATAAGATTCCCGCGAGGACACGTTTCTTTTCAAAGAAAAAAGATTTCGAACACAAAAGACATAAGATCGGAGTATTAAGCTAAAGTGGCTTTCTCTGAGGAATGATATCATTTGCGGATCTGACTCACCTCCCTCCTGCAGCTTATCAAAGGTTTACTGTAAGTTGAATGCATTACAGAACATTTCCGACGCAAAAACCTCAAAATTAGACTCTGCGAAAAAAAATATACGCATGAAGAAACGAAGTTCCGTCGTATTTTTAGAATCTGTCCATTTGTTGCTGACGTTTTAAGCGTTTTCACTGCTATTTAATCTTCTGCTACTCAGATATTAGGAGGTCCCCGCAAGTAATGCGTTGCTACATATTCCCTTCATTTTTCTTTATTTTCAAGTTAAAAAAAAATTCTTCTGGACTAAAATGTACTCTCCCTCATTTTCTATATTCCCCCTCCATGTTCCGATTAGACTTTCAACGCCTCTATTTAAAAACCTCCCCTTTAACTTTAATTTCTGAAAATGAAAAAGAATGACCGAACATTTGTGAAGTCGCTTTTACACAAAAATTTGCACGTTGGAATTCATAGGATATAATATATTTTATTTTTCCCGAATCGATTCATAAATGTAATGGCAATTATAAAGCCTATTCCACATCCAACAAATGAATTTCTGCTAGCATGCAACTATCCTTGATTCTTCCATTCTTTCCGAATTTTGATCAAATTTGTGCTTCACCTTTGTTTTGCCTTCTACCGGCTCTGAGGTAAGAGGAAACCCAAGGAAAGAGTGGTAAAGTAAAAGGATGAAGTGTCTGGCGTTAATCAATCCGCTTGGGATGCGCCCCCCACATTCACTTCAGTTCAGAGTCGTTCGAGGTTCTCGAACGTGTAATTGGCCCATACAATGATTTGCAGGGGCTGTGTCAAGTCAGTGTTTTTATCCTCCTGGACAAGTCTGGTATCAGTTTATCGATCTCGGAGGGATGAAGGGCTTGGCGAGCACTAGTGCGGATTCGAACCTCCGATCAATCGTGCAGGCAGCGGAGCCTCTAGCCGCTACACTACAGCCGCCCTATTTAGATAAGTGGTAAAGGGAAAGGAAACATTGGGAGCATTACATTTTCAACATAACTTGTATAGATCGTTCCAAAGAGTGCGAAATGGAACAAACAAATTCAACGATAATCGAAACATAGGATTAAGGATGCTGGAACGACGCACGATGTTGTAGTAGGTTCAAATCTTTCATAAAAGAGGCTTTAATCATGAAGAATGAGAAGTTCGCATAAAAAGATCAAACTGGTTGTATTAGAAGACCGGTTGGAAATGATCCATTAGAAAAAGACTAATTTTTTGCACAGACGTGGATTGTATATATCAGACACGCTTGGACCCAATGGCCAGCTAGAAATTCACGGAAGTATAATATTCAGTGTTGTTTAACCAAGAGTATACGGATGATACCAACCCCAATGCCCATTTTGATAGGTACCTAGTTTTGTTGATTGAAGCAGGTCACGATGATGTGTCTTTTCTGAAGAGCAAATATCAGCAGGAATCTCGGCAGGGCAGAGTTTTCACCCACAAAATGCTAGTAAAAAACACTCAGCGGATTTGCTCCTCTGAACCCTTTCTCCCTAAAGAAGCTATCCGTGAAAGCTCTGAAGCTAACAAAATAAGATAAAACCGAACACACCAAATAAGAAGTCGGTATTGGAATTCTAGATTGAAATGAGCTCTAGATGCTGTCTTCTAATAATGTTTGGATATTTTCTAAAGTGTTGTTGACGGAACGCGTAGTCCTCTGTTATTATTCGCAACATTCCACAGATCTCTAGAACTGAACGATTTCATCACGAAAATTTTTACTTTCACCAGTGCGACTTTCTCCCTACTGACTAGTTATTTCTGAGAAATTGTCACTTCTTATAACAGGTGAGAAGTTGGAACAAAGGAGGATTTGCTAAAAATGCTCTCAAACACCTACCATTTCCAAAATCGGAAAAAATAGGAGAAAAAAAAACAGGGAGCATCTTATTACATAAATCTAGAATTGAATTAATTAAGCAGAAATAATCAGAATCTGCCTGCACAACATATAATCAGAGTTTTCATGTGACCTAAAAACTGACCTCGTAATTTGAGAAGATGGCAAAAGTTTGAACAATGACCACTTTGTGGTTCCTTTTATCTTCAAAGTATCGTTAGTGATGGAACGATTCTTGTGTACTATTATTGGTCTACGAGGATGTGCTCAACACTCCTTCAATAATGTGATCTTGCTAAGAAATCTACGTTCGATTAACAAAAGGTACGAGTTGCACGTGCGCGTTCGTACGTGACGTGAATAGGTCGCATGACGGCATATGTAAATTCACGTGCACGTGTGCTGCCAAGAGGTGAAAACTACTACAGGGAACTCGTCCATACCCTTAGTCCCACTTCGATCATCTTGATTCCCCTCCTTGATGCGGTCCTTTGGAAGTATAGTAAATCTTCAGAGATTTGGCTTAAGTTGACCCAAGCTGTCAGAATTTGCAGAAGTAAGACTAGGGTTTGTTTCTCTTGTTTATTTATTTTCAAGTGCTGCCCTTAACTGAAAATGATAACTAAGATAAAACAAGATGCTTCCATTTGAATCCTCTTCTGAAAACGCCCAAAATCCCCCACAGGACACGATATTTGGAAGTCGTTTGCCAAAGTCTAAGTCAGCGAAAGGATTGCGGTACGGTCATGCATGCTTGACGCTCTTTTTGTGGAACTGATATTTGTCTAAAGAAACACAAAACACTTCTCTTGACGCCTTTCCGAATGAAATTGTTTGCATTTGTTCTCGAGAACGCAGCGGGTAGCTGGTGTAAACCTTGATATAAGAGAAGTATGACGCGTATACTCATCTATTGGCCTAGTTTGAACGGAAACGTTTGAAAAAGAGAGGCGAGCGGTTGCCGCAGCATATTAGTGCGAGCATAGTCAATGTATAGAAGGAACTTCAACTGTGGCTTTAAAACTCTAGCTGAGATAAGTGGAAAACAAGTGGAAAATATCCTCTAACAGAACATCTAACGAAAACAGAGAGCAAAAGTAAAAAAAAAACTGAAGAAGATTAAATTATGCATGGAGAAGGATGCATGACTATTTGCAAGCGCTTGGCAGAGCAACATGATTGTGTAGAAAGCTTTAAAGCTTTGAAAATCTTTTTTTAAAAAATCGAAAAAAAGCAGGAAGAGAAGTCCCCACGGTCAAAAGAATCCGCCAACAAGCTGCTGAGATTTCATGCCAATCTGAAAGTGCCCAAAATTTTTGCTTCTACGTATGAAGATTCGACGAATAAAAACCGAATAAAACATATATAATATGTATGATTTAAATATAAATATGAAAACGAATGAATCACGTTACTGATCTTTAATCGCGCAAGTTAGATGGGTTTAGAAAGAACCGCTTTACGAAAAGGACCAGTAAACTAAAAAATAAAGAGACCAGGGATTCGGAGCTACATATGAAGAGCGACAATCACGTGATTGTCGCCCAAAAACAGCCCAGAGATGGAATTGGAAACAGAAATGCCATTCAACTGCTCTTAAGCAAAAATCTAGAGTAGCACCTGTGAAGGAGTGACACAAAAATCCCCGGAAGCCACGGCTTGAGATGAATCATCGGGAGGAAAGCCGGGCGTCAATCAAACAGAAATATAACATTGTGTAGGGATGACAAGAAACATCAATGGCTTTCCAAAACGAAAGTAAGAGAAAACCCACTTAAGAAACGGTGAAAGCGATCAGTGAGCCTGGAATCGACGAACACGATTGCACATCGAAAAAGCGACAGGAGCGACGGCAAAAAGTCGCACTTGTTTGTAAGGCGAGGAAGTTGTCCGTGAGATGGGAGAATTGGTGTGGACAGAAAACACGGAGGAGAAACGGGGACGGCTGTTGAAGGCCCGTCACTTGTGCCGACCAATTCATTTGTAGTCGAATGACAAGCCGTCGCGTCAAGCGTAACTCACTATTGTTTAATATCAAAATATTACACATATTCTCTTGATTGATAACGATAATTCTGTTTTGACATCATAGCTGGACCAAAGGCAACGGGTACTCTCCTTAAAAAACCGGCGAAATACGCAATTTGGACGAAAAGAGCATGTTACCAACGAAATATCCACTGTGACCAACAACTGACATGGGAGAGCCTGCAAAACGCCATGAATACAAATGTCATTTGGATGTGCGTTCAAGAAAAAAGAAACATTGCGAACAACGCCCGAACGGGCACTCGTTACCCCGTAATCTTTGCGGATTACAATAATCCTCACCATCTGAGCCTCTCCATAAGCAAAGAGGACAGCTAAGGTCGGAGTCGAAGGGAATTCGTCTTCTGAACTGCTCCGAAGAAACCAAACTTTCCTAATGGGTCTATAGGGAATGAGCACTTGAAGTTGTATTTCATGCTCACGAATGGTAACTCTGTTGTGAAAATTGCCCTCCGCTTCAACTCCAGCCTAAACTCGCATTTCAAAATTGATTGCCCCGCAATTAAGAATCATCGCCGTGCCTCAAGCTATGCAGCGATCCGTCGTATAGTGCTGCGCGAGGACATAGGCGCCCTCTCTAGCTGGCCGAAAAACAAGAATAATCCTAGATTTCTTTGAACAAAAGATACAGCTTGAGAAACAATGGAGACGAGAAGAAAGACGTTGGACACTCAAAAAAAGAGGAAAAGTGCTTGTGCTGAGAACTACGCTGCTCATCAGCAATGCTCGAAAACAAGAGGAGTGGAGGCAAACATCAAGATTTTTGAATGAAAATTTTTAGCTAAAGTGGCTGCATCTCATTTTTATTCCGTTGAAAAGTACCCCGTATACGAGTCTGAGTCTGCTACCTGCTCGCGATGGCCCTGCTTGCATCAAATGCACGAGACGCTTGATTGCGGCACTGGACCCATAGGGGCTATATAACTGGCACAGTCATATGGCTGAAGAAACCCAGATTTAGCAGAAAGGTGCCGTCGTCCAGTACACCGCCAACGACCAGCCGAAACAAGTAAGAAATCTGGAGCGGGCGCGCAATCTTTGGCAACAACTCTCCGTTTTGGAGCGGTGAACTGCCGGACGTTCGTAACCTGAGGTACTTCGGTTACGTGCTGTTCACGCCAAGCTCACAAGTTATGGAACAGTGACGAATTGATGGACTCTGTTTAATTTGTAGACAAGAAGGTTGGGTAGGGTTCTGTTCTCGAACGACACGCCTTGGCGATGATGCGACGACGTCGGCCGTCGATCGAAAAAAATCTGCTAAAGTAAGGCGCTGTTTGAAATTGGCATCACCCATTAAAAGTTCCAAAAGGAAACAGCTTGATGCGCTAATGTTATAAAAGAAACTTCTCACAAAATTATCCGCTTTTTTCTAGATTCTCCATAACAGACACCAAGCGTAAGTAGATTACTCAAGAGATTAAAAAAAATCAGAGGGAAGTCGATCACATGATTTCTGAAATACACAAAAGTTCTGAAGTTCTGAAGTATGCTCTAGACGTTTTTTTCATCTCTTAAAATTATCTCAGAAGCCTTCATATTTAGCTTTCTATCATTCAGGAAACAAAAGAAAACGGCCAAGTATATTATGAAGAGTTTATGTATTTACAGCACTCTATTCCTAGAGCCCAGAAATCATCGGGGACATTCTGACCGTAGAGTGCCAGATCAGTAGCAGATTGTTTGGATAGGATAGGATGTGCGTGTGGTCAGCCGCGATGGCCTAATAAACACATCCCTGAATAGAGTTGTTACCGCCTGAACACAAAGAACGCCCAGATTCATCTATTCTATTTAGACATTCTTTTTCATGATGTTGAAATGGTTGAAATAAATTTTAGAAACAAAAAAGACTTAGTTTTCAAACTTTCGGGAAGGTAGTTTCATGTTGGGATGCAAGACGTGAAAACCGCTGTCTGTTTTCATTTTTCATTCTAAAACTTGCATTGGCACTGAAGTTTCATTGTTATCACACTACTGACTTGAATGACAACCCGGCGGATCGATTGATTGAATTTGATCTCTTCGTTATAGATTCAGTATGATTCTGACTACCAGTTGCTCCTTCTTTGCGCTTTGCTCAATACTATCGAGGAATTTTTGGTATGCAACCACGAGAAAGTTGAGATTATCGCACAATCTCACAGTTTATTTAAGTTTCAAAACGGATGAATGAAATCCAAGTGAAAGCCACGTACATAAGTGGACCGAAAGCACTGCACTCATGCCCGCAGAGCGAATAACGGGGGTTTCATCGTATGTGTGCATGTGCTTCTGAATCGAGCAAACCAGAAAGCAACCACTGACAATGGCAAAACGGTCGATCTCGCGACTCTCGCAGAATGGGGCGACGGAGCGCGACTGACAGGGATCAACCATCTGACGTGCTGTTGTTTGGCGGGATTGTGGTCTTCCCATCGCCAGTGAGGTAAAAATGGAGGGTTGATGTCCTCAGCCATAGAGCTTGCGGCCAAATCGTTGAAGTTAGGGAGCTTGAGATTATAATAAGATAATAATGATAAAATAATAATAAGATTATTATCGTTATTGTATTAATTAGAAGCATAAGTTTTTAAATTTAAACTCGTGCAAGGAAAGAGTCCAGCGTTACGTAGTGGGTTATTTGAAAGAGCATTTCTTTCTCTAAAAGTGTCCTCGGTTTTTATGCCGATTTAATTTTAGCCACTTGGATTAGTCATTGTGTCCTGGAAAAAGGAGAATGCATCTCGATTGTACGAATTCCCTTACAGATCTCTCATGAAACTCTCTGAAACAATTAGCTCTTTATCCTTCCGTAATGGTGTTTTCAAGTTAGTAGGTATTCAAATACTAATCAGTTGGGCGTATCGTTCCGCAATCTTCTGTTGATTTCAATGTTTGGAAAAACTCGTAAGTTTGGAACACTTCTTCTTGGAAAATGAAGGATCGATTATTTCTGAAAGCTTTGTGAGGAATTCGTTGGGAAAAATACACTTCAGCTGCACTTTCCTGTTCGAAGATATATACGCTGCCTAATCCCGAAATGACTGAGGAAAAAATGAACTATAAGCAAGTGTATATGACAAAAAAAGAGTCTAAGATAAAGGCTGTCATTTGAAGATTCGTTGAAAGACTTAGAGCTTTCATCTTTTTTTCTATGATGGCATTCTACAGTCAACCCTTAGAAGTGGGACAGAACTATAAGCTTTCCTCTCATTGGTTATTCAATATTTACGATATTTTAGATGAGGCTCAGAATGTTTAAAATTAGACGTTCACTACTATAATCTCTGAGAACGATCAAAGAAACACCAGAATCATGGTGTCCAACTTTCTTCCCTTTTGTCTTAATGACTTTTTTCAATGGTATAATAATAGAAAAGATAATAAAGGACTAGATTTCAAGACAATCAAATAGACTTCTATAACACTCAGATTTCGACAGTATTTCCTAATAGCAGGTTTTCGACAATCCAGTAAGGATATTTCAATCCTTACTAGATCGACAAAAACTTTTGTGGGCGACGCAGGTGACTATGGAAAATGGGGGAGACTCTTTGCACTTTCACGCAGACTTTCTGAATCAAATTAAGAATTATCCATAACAAGTAGTCGCGAGTACATACACGGCTCTTCCACGTCAAACGCCTACTCTAACTATCCATTTGCGTGACGGAAATATAAACAAACAAAATATAAACAAAAATCAAAACAGGTCACTTCACAAGTGTGTTCTATTGAGCCAAATGCGAGTTTTAAAGGCGTTACCCCACGAATCCGAGGTAGAACGGGTTTCAGGTGGAGTATTCTCATACGGGATAGTAGATTATGGAGAGGGGGTGATTCCGTTCATTTCTTCCTAATTGCCGCAAAAAACGGTAAGGAAGTTACGGCGCGTGCACAGGGCTGGCGCGCTCCAATCGAACTCGTTGTTGAAAAAGGGCTTAAATCGTTACAGAACGCGCGAAGCCATATCGTCCGAGCCGTTTTTTACGGCAATTAGGAAGGAATGGACGTAATCACCATTCTCTCCATAATCTACGATCTCGTATACGAATACTCCACCTGAAATCCATGCCACCTCAGATTCGTGGGGTGATGCCTTTAAATGAGACGCAACGTGGATTCCAGAAATATTCGGGAAGAAAAAGAGGGATATTTAAAGAGGGAAGATAATGCATTGGTTTATTGAAGAGTCTGCTGTGTTTTAGGTTTGATTTCTTCATTATATGCGCTGAGGTCAGCCATAATCCTCCGCAGTGACATCCGACCCGTTATCGACGAGGTTTAGAGTTTCAGGAGCTCTTCGCAGCTGCGAAACGGCAGGATGCTCCATAACTGCGAAACATTCGTCATTAAGGATTACAAGTCTGCAAACGTCGTAGTCGATTGAGCAGCGCCCAACGAATCTCCTTCCCTAGCCGCGAAAACAGAGCGAAGGCATCTGCAATGTTGGAAAAAAACATAATTTCAATCGAAATGGTCTACTCTAGATGTGAACGATGGAGGACACAAGCATGAAACGCTTCACTTCCAGTATCTGTTAGCGACCTTCACATATGGGAAGTGACGGATCTCCGCTTAAGCAATTACGGCGTGCTGCGATTCATAACAAAGAGCATTTCTGGTGGTTGGTCTGTGGCCGTGAGAGCGACGATTCACCGTGTAGAAGTTCCAGCATTCTTCCTAAGTCATTCATGACAGCAAGCAGACTTTACAGCTGGCGAGCTGCTTTCTTGTCATGAGAGTTCAAGTTTGCCTCTAGGAGCCTAGGAGGACATTGTGATGACAATGTTTTTCAAGCTCTGAACATTGAAAACAAATAAAAATAAAAAGTTTGCTTTTACAAGAGTGAAGGACTCATCTAATAATAGAAAGCACAAATCTCTATCGGATAGCAGACATACATAAAGGTGTCGAGCCCATTCTACGGTCTCCTTATCAAAAAAAAAGTTTATGAAAGATCTGAACAGATCAACAATAAGAGAAGAAGTGGCAAAAAAGGCTGATGGCAAGTTTTAGTGTCGTCAGCGGGCGAACGACGGTTCTCCGCGGTCAATCAAAGCCTCCTCGACGACTCGGCAGATTGGTGCGAGGCTATAAAACAGCTGACTATGATGTCTTTGGAGCACCGCTCACGTACAGTACCGGCAACGAATTGACCAGCGGTAACGAGGCTCACGAAATTCGAGCTTCCGCGGACCTACGTGGTCGGGTTTCATTCCCTACGCTTAATTAGATAATTTTTCCTCCTCACGAGTACGCTTCGTAATCATGACGACCATCAACTAGTCAGTGTTAAGCTTAAGGTCAGCATAAATATCTTCAAAAAGGAACTCGTACTTTTTCGCATTTTTTTCGCATAATACATTCCAGTCATTCTTCAATGACTGCAGCTAGTAAGTTCATTTCCGAGCGCTCAACTATAAGTAGAACTCCTTCGGAAACGGGGTTTTGATTCCAACCATTGCCACATTTCAGAATTCTTTGTTTTAAAAAATCCTAGAAATGCCGCAAAGGTAAAGGAGCCAAAAAACAGAGAAATATCTCATTACAAGGAGAATGACTCAAATATCAAAATAAAAAGTCAAATCTTGTCTTTGTGAAATCAGAAAGCGTTGTCCCATTATCCTACACTTAACTTTTCCGAACCAAATTCTAAAGGAAAGGCCAGACAGTTTCACAGACTCCTTTTAAAAATGAGGTCCGAAGAGCACCAAAGGCTTCAGAGTATCGAGTGACCCAACTCCTTGCGCACAAAGACTTGACGAAATCGCGTAAGAAGCAGTAGAATTGAGACTACATACTCTTCTCTACCCTGCCAAAGGAACGTTTCACGTTTCACATACAAGTAATGGAATCCACTTAACCCGCTTTTACGTCCCTAATCCCTATCTCTGGGTAAGCGGATGTCTGTTCCTGAACAGGGTTAAAAGTACGTTGGGATTTTCTCAAGAGGGATCACAGGAAGTCATTTTCGATAGTTCTTTGGAACAAAATCGTCTAGAATTTGAATAAATCATCGAGGAGAACTCGAAACCTGTGCAGCAAATGTGGTTTAGCTTAGATGTGGGCACACAAGCTACAAAGTGAAAAAGATGTTCTTTATAGATCTGATAATGAAGTGTTCTTTATACATCTGACAATGAATCTAGTGTGCTCCTTGGGCCGATCCTCATGGCGGACGAGTTGGCATTCTGCTGCTCTACACTACGCTTGATTATGTCCCATTCGCTTTGCTAGCTCAAATCGTACGAAATCGTTTCAGGTGTTTACAGTCAGCTGTCAATGTGAGGGCAAACCATTGAATAGCTAAGCAGATATCTTGGATATCTTATCTTCATTCATCATATTATAAATCAGTCAATAAAAATTGAGGGGATATTAAAGAAAATAAATTCTTCGAAATGCCATGTAATTACCCGAGAATTTTGATTCTTTTGAAAAATTAACTTACTATCATAGCTACAGAAGCCAACAATTACAAGTTTTTGCATAATCAAATTATAAAAAAGAAATCGAACTAGCCAGAGATGAATTCGTGTTGAGCACTAAGAGACCGTGAGGCAAATTTCATTCCCCTCATAGACTCTAATTGCTACGGCACTCCTCGGTTACGGTCAGTTCAATATAATGATTCTAGTACACCGATTTATTAGAATAACTAATATTATTAGAATAACTGATAATATTAGTTATTCTAATAAACACTAATAATGTACACTCGTTAAAAGCGATCTCTTCGCGTGAGTGAGCGGCGCCGCAAAAAAAAACCAGAGCAAAAAAAGACATCTACATGGAAAAGAGGGTTAAATTAGTGCAAAATAGGCTGCACAAGTTGCTGGGCATAAATGCTCTGAACTCGCTTTTATTTGTTCATGTTTATTTCACTTATTGTTCATTGTGCCATCATTTTCTATTCAATTTATTGACTTTTTATTCAATTTTTTAAAATCTTCTTGTTACCTTTAATTTTCAACCGCTTCATGAGCTGTATAAGAGACCATATAAGAGGGAATGAAATGGGGGAGGAGTTGGTTGCTTTTGGGGGGAGGGGCGTGGGGTCGTGTCCCAACTAAACGCTTGTCAAAGCTACTGGAATTTCTCTTTCCTAGAACTGAAGACGTTTCGCGGCTTTGCTCTTAACACCTGCAAACAATTTCTTGAATGAAACTTAATACCGGAAGAACTCGATCTCAGAAATATCTCAAAAAACGCTGCTTCCAAAATGTAGGGTCGTTTCGGTCCGAAGTTCGCCAAAATTTTCCGCTAAGGAAGGCAGCGATGGTGCACTCATTTCTGCACTGCAATGACAAATCAGAGCTTTCACGAGTCGTGAGAGTTATCATACAATGACCTGTTTAAATTCTGCTCTTAAGCAGCACCCGCACGTGCATTTGAAACCCCTCTGCTTTCAGCGAAGTACATCTGCATGGACACCTCTGAAAAATTCGTTACTTTAGTTAATGGGAAAGTTAGCTCATAAATACATTCTTTTGGGAGATATTCTCAAAGTCCAATTTCCTAGCGGTAAACGAGAAACTTCTGTGAAAATGATTGCACGTAAACGGAGTTCAAATAAATTGTTTTTCGTTCGGGAGACATGGAATCTAGAACAAATTTGAAAGCTCAAATGATTAGATAGACGGAATTTTATGCTGGCTGTGGCAGTGGCATGATCCCTGTTGGGTCGTAACTGTCAGAACACACGAATTTGCCCCTAGCTTTACAGTGGGTGCCAAAAGTCTTTCCTTTCCACATAGATCACGTAATTAAACAATTCCGATGGCAGATGTGGAGAACGTTTCAATATGTCGCACGATTTGTACGGATGACCGGCGCCGGAGCCCATAAATCGCAGGATATGATCGCGCTGGATCGTTTAATGGAATGCATATGTCACCGTTACGCAACATCCACAAAGATGTGTTATTACTTACAACTGAACTTCTGTGTCTTACGCGCCACATTGTAAAAAGAGAATGAGGAACACGTTAGTGTCGAACTGAGAAAAGAGCGGGAATTGGAGGGAGAATAAAAGAAAACCATTTCGGAAGTAAAATATGTGTTTCAGGACAACTGTTACCTTGATGTCCTCGCCATTGGCGGCTAACAGTCTTCTGTCCAGATGAGATGAGCAAGGAAGTGCCAGAAGTGCTGAGTTTTGCACTGCGACCAAGTGCGGTGCTTGGTAGAGTGCGATTTCAAGATAAGTGATGAGATAAGTCAATCTTCCCGAGTGAACTGTCCTGCAGAATTGACGCCACTCGAATGTGCTATCATGATGGCACATCAACGCCGTTCATGCAGATTCCCCACGGAGTTGTTCGCCTCAACCGTTTTCAGCCATCCATGCCTGCCATTTCTGATGCCACTAATACTACAAGGACACTCAGTACTTATGAAATACAGAGGAAGGGTAAATATACGTTATGAAATGAGCAAGCAATTCTCAAGTTCAGATGTCAAATTACTACCCTTTCCCGTCACTCACGCGCCATTTTCCAATGATTCTTACTCATTGTTATTGCAGGAATCATTTCGAGTGTTCGTTGTGCAGCATCTAGCTGAGAACGAAAGTAATTTCCAGAACAATCCGTCGAGATTCTTCGTTTGGTTGTCTGGATAGGACTGGAGTATAGTCAAGAACATGATCTTCCTAAGTTATGAAGATACATGATCGGCTAGAAGAACAAAAAATTGTGATCATTACACTCGAAATTAAATTTGAGCTCATTTGTGGTAACTGAAGCGATGTTCCACAGGAGGTGTGAAGCACTACATATGTACGTAAGTACGTAGCTAAATTCCGAAGACGGAGAAATATCAGTGTTCTGCAGTTCAAAAAACGCTGAAACTCATAAGAATAATAAAGCCAATTAAGAAAAGCCTGACGTTGATAAGCTCCCACTAAAAGATAGAGGAAGCAGATAATAATCGGTTTTAGTTTTTAGCAAGGAATGGCAAACGTAATTTTCATACGTGTAAGAAACCAGAAGGTTCCTCTATCGACTACCGCTGAAGCAACTCTAACTCTAGCTGTCCCATTTTTTTTTAAAAACTAACATACTTCAAGGACTATACATATAAACTAACCGCTAGCAGCTGACAGTTAAAACCTCTTTTTTTCTAATAAAGAAGTAGGATTTGTTTCAGATTGAGAAGTAGAGTTTTCTCAGATGGTCTTTTTCCTATCTCGACGATATTGATTGCTGTTACAATCCAAAAACTGCAGAAATAGACTTGCAAATAAGCACTTTTCATGGTATCAGATGAAAAATTCAATAGTCTAACCTCTAAGGAACGTCTTCACAAATTTACCATTCAAACTACGGAGCACAGTAGTGAGATCAGACAGAACATGAGAAACACCAACATTGCTCGACACAGGATGAGGATTACTTGCAGCAGGGCTTCTTCAAAGGGTGAAATATGAGGGTTCACAAGGATCTAATGTGCAGTCCGGGGTAGGACGACGGGGTAGGATTACAATTTGTACGAATTCAAGTGCGCAGGAACGCAGAAAAGCATTTGACGACATTTGCATTTTTATTTGCGGCCAGCACTGCACTGCTACTGCAAATGAAATCAGGAGGCATCTGCGGTTGAACTTCTCAAAAAGTAGCGTTGGCGGGCGTCAACTGCTAGAATCGGTGCGTGAGTAAGCTTTGGATGAGCACCTAATCTCATTCAGAAAAAAGCATGTTTCTACGTTTCCAATGTTTGTTCCACAGACTTTCCATTTCCAACACATACGGACTGTTTACGCATTAATTCAGGTAATGAAAGTCCTTAAGAGGTCCCCAAAAGACGAAAAATTTTTTCGACAGAAAAAACGTCTGAAGATTCAAGGCAAACACCAACATTACAAGTTGTATGGATACTCTTCGTGTACTTTATTTTGGTAGATGAGTTCCTGAGGTGGTGAGCAAAATGTTTCGCGTAAACTGACTGAAAACACAAAACGTAATGCAGCACAATAAGAAGTAATGATGAATCCTATTCCCGAGAAGATTACAAACCAGTGCCCTGCAGTAGACAATAGCTTAAATTGTTGAATGTCGGAACACAAAAGCGGCGACAACCACCTGGCTGCCGTCCACTTGCTGTTCTAACCCAATTAGCAGCTTCTATACGGTCGGGAACCAGCGTTCCCCACCCTCCCCCTTTCAGCCAACGTAAACAAGGTGCAAACCAACCAAGCTGACGACAAGGCTTCTGTATTCAGTAGTTTCACGGGGATGCAGGAGAAAGTTGTAATCTTTGAACAGTGAAAGGTAGAGGGAACCCGCAGCGATTATTTCACCCTCTTATATTCTTACTGCCTCGATTCAAACGCGAAAACGGTTTAAAGAGAATTCTATGTTATTTTGTTGCGAAAAACAAACAAGTTAGTCTTGATTAAGGCTGCAGGTTTTCTGAAAAGGGCAACTAAAAAACAAGTACTATGAAAGAATCAAGGAAGCAGTTTTCCACACGATCATTACATCATCATCATCACGATCACTTCCTACTCTCCAGAAGTAAGTCTTTCTTGTTTCACATGATTCCAGTACAACTTTCATACTTCGTGCAACGCGATCGGACGAATCAACGCTGGAGCAACGCTAATACAGTAGGTTGGCGGCAACTTTGCGCTTCGCACTTAGCTCCCATTCTATTTGTGGCAATTGTCCAGGTTAGAAACGCCATACGGTTGCTAAGCGAATGTATTAAAGGTCGATATAGTTCTTGCATGTGCTCTACGTAAATTTCGGCTGTGACATCTGCTCAATATGCTATGTAAACCGACAGTAGTGGTGAAAGGTCAGATTTGTGGACGAGATTTCTACTGGATGGTGGATACCAAAATTTCGCGCTGCGCCCTTGGTTGAATTGATATTGAAAGGGCGTAAATTTGTCTTACGGAGTGAGAATGAAGCGTCACTCTCGACTTGTATTCACTTTTGGGCATCATCCAGCATGAGAAATTGAAAACAAATATCTGCGTAGGCTGTCCATAGTCGATCACAAGCAGAACTCTTTGACCATCTGGCCATGCAATGAGAGAGTGATTGTTGAGGGTCACGGGACAGCTTTTCCTGCACTTCTTGTTCATCTGTACAACTCAAACAAAACTTAATAATCAAAAGAAACTAGCTAAGTTACCTGCAGAAGTCCGACACGTCTCTGAGCAAAGTTACGAATTCCAAACTTTGATCGCTCAAAATCGGTCTTCGTACTTAAACGTAGGAAAGGGACATTTCGGGGAAGGTACTACTAGCAACATTGTGCAATGCAAGGAAGAACATAGGAGAAGTGAGCTCTCGCCACATACGTCCAGTATGCAAATTGATGTTCGGACTAAGCTCGAAGCGATGCAATCAAACGACAACAGGAAGTAGCCTAGCACAACGATTAGTTGAATCGCATCCCAACCGGACAATAGTTTGGCGCAAAAGTTCTTGAAATGAAGGCGACTCGCAAAGCGTTCTCTGAAAACCACAACACCTCGTTTTCAGAGAAGCACAAGTCTGACAACAATCTCTATGAATGTTTTCTTGAATGAGAAACGGTATTCTTCGACACCTACAAAGATGTAGAACTCTTCAGCTTTTTCTCGAATTCCCACGAAAAAATTCAAAGGTTGTGTAGGAGTACCTCATATTTTCTACATCCGTTTGAATCGAAGGTCACTTTCTTTTCTTTTCTATCGACTTTCACATGGGTAGATATGTATATTTTGCATCCTCTTTTCGAATGTATTAAAATGTATTAATGTATTCGAATGTATTAAATGCTTCACAGTTTTTGCTCTGCGTACAATATTCTTAAGATACTAAGGAGATAAAAGCTCTCTGCTTTAGTCAATCCTTTTGGAAAGAGCCAACGCTTTAGTTAGAATCGTTTGATGTTTATGAGCACGTGTGCAGCCTAGACGACGAATTACGCAAGCCATGCGATCAGGCAGGTGTTTTACCCTCTCAGACATTGTTGGTACATACCTACTTACATATTGACATCGGAGATGAGAGGCTTGGTTAGCGTAAGGCCGCTGCGAACTTTCGACCATGTAGAAGTAGTGGACCTTTCTTTACCACTGCGCTACACCCCATCGTAGATTGATAGTTCTAAAGTATGTGGTGTCGTCTGCTATACGTATTTTATCAACATTTTTCTTCTCGTTTGAAAGAAAGAACTTAGATTGTCCTTAATATGCATCGCAGAAACTAGCAAATAGTAGTTAATTGCAAGTGTAAGCAAACATGAACAAGCCCACAGCGTGTTAACCGAGACAAACAAAAAGATTAAGATGGTGGCGTTCCGAAAAAGTTTGAAACAGTTCTTCTTGACTTTTTCTAATTTCATTTTTCAACCACTCAGATGCGGGTTATAGAGAAAAAGCGATTCGGGCATTATTCGGGATGAAAAGCTTACCTTGCTCTGGCGGTTTCAAACCTCGGTTATGATTATTATTGTACATCATCATTACAATCAAGTATGTGTTAACATACACATACCTAATTGTAATAATCATGTATATAATGTTGAGTAGTACATAAAGAAAGCCATAACACTTAACAAGCAAAGGAAAGACAGTTAAAATATATGTACTGTACTGCTACTAAAGATGTTGCACAAAAACGTCTACAGCAACGGATCTCCGCTGGAGGGGCCACAGCTCAACTGACCTAGCACTTAGCATTCATCATTTGCTTGCACAGCAATGAGGTGCGCTAACCCTACCATTTTATTCCTAACCAGTCAATCCTGCCGCTTACTATCTACATTTCCATCTATCAGTTATACTACTCTAGTTCTCTGTCCTGACTCCTGCACTTTTTCGAATACACTTCAGGAATATCTGGAAAGAAGCTAAACGTCAGGGACCAATCTCACTCATTAAAGGCAACACCCCACGAATCTGAGGTGGTGCAGATTTCAGGTGGAGTATTCGTACACGGGATGGGAGACTATGGAGAGGGTGGTGATTCTGCCCATTTCTTCCTAATTGCCGTAAAAAATTGCCCGGAAGATGCGGCGCCGCACGAGAGCGCGCAATCCCTTATACGAATACTCCACCTGAAATCTGCACCACCTCAGATTCGTGGAGTGATGCCTTCAAAGGGCTTTGAGAAATGGCGGGAGGATAACCTATCACCAGTACAACATTTTGAAGTAAAATTGCTGCATTGGGTATCTGTTACATATTAGATTCTCAACTTGAATAACTCAACGAATGCGAATCTGTACTCTGTAGGCTGCCATTATGCAATTTAAATCAACAAACAATCCAGATTTTTGAATCTTAGCTAAGAATAGCAGCTGGTGCAGGAGCCTTCGGAGTGGTTCAGTCGTTCTCGAAAATCCTCCTTCGTTGTGATATTCTGTTATGCATGTCAAGGAAGGTAGGGTTTTATTCAACCAATTCCAGTGCAACTGCAGCTAATCTTTCCGCTGCTCCAGCTCTTAAAGAATTTGTGTTTTTTGGTAACTTCTGCTGTGAATACTGCTTCCGCGTTGTTCTCATTTCCAGTGACTCTGGCACAATCAACTACGCGACTAAAGGAGGAGGTGGAGGATATTGAGGTAAGGGTAGAAGTTTTAATCACTTGATAACATTACGCCATATAAAAATGTTGAGAAGCTAAGCATAAATTTGGGTGAAAACATGCATGTCCAACGGTAAACGTGTTACACATGGTATCATTCTTCAATTCAAGGAAAACAAAGTTTCGCGAGGATCGGCCTCTAATAACAGTTGCAGAGAACGTTTTCTTAAATGAAAGAAATATAAAACGATGCAATGGAATTCCTCGCACAGATTGTTATCCTTCACAGAGTGAAGTTTTCGTGAATGCAACAAATCAAACAATAACAATAAATCTTCATATCCCTTTTTAGATTCCTTGTTGCCTGAAAATGCGTTCTGGTTGCGATAGGATTATAAAACGAAAGGGCGGAGAAAACTGAATAGACCATCTGTTTTGATTTTTAAAAATAATAAGCCTAATATTTAACCATTTTAGAAAGGTTTTTTGCTCCATGTTGTAATCGTTTTCTTGAAATACCTAAAAATGATCTCAAATAGATTTTCTGGGCATCAAAATCATTTGGGGCACTTATTTCTCTTCCCATTCTATGGGAAAGAAGACCGCGTAAGAGACAAGCTGTTTATGGAGATGGTGTCGTAGGCGACTCTTCGCTCAGAAGTTTTGAACTGGACTTTTTTGTGTTGAAATGGCAGCAACAAATTGGTATAGAGACCTGTTGTGGTCGTAAACAATTAATGGAGATGAAGTAATTATTCAATGGGTTACTACAGATGTTGTTATCGCCAGTTATGAATTATTTTATTGAACGAAAACTCTACAAACTTATGTTACAATTCATACCTGTTACCTGAAGCACCAAACGGGGAAGATTTCAAAGAAAAACTGGAAGAAATGCGTTTCTTAACTAGAATAAAAAAATTAACTCCTCAACTTTTGGAAATTCTTTAAACTCTACTCTGGATATGAGAATGAAGTAAAATCAAGAGATTAAGAGCACACAATTGATAGAGAGTTGCTTTTAAGAAATCACTTTACATTCTATAATAGAAACCAATTCACTGGGCACATCACGAGGTGTTAATTCCGAATACCTTCCTTCTTTGTAAAAAAGAAATTGACACGGTTGAAGTGAGTTATGAGAAAGAAAAGAAACAAGTTTCTATACATTGCGAAAACTCATCGGATTCCAACTTGTTGATAGTCGAATTTAAGCAACAGCCAAGATTGTTAACAAAATTTATTACGGCTAAAGTTTCGGCGTTGTCGCCTTCGTCAGAGCCTGGAAAGGAAGAACATTTGCAATATATCCTCTCAAATGCCTCATCCAGAACAAGTCATCATCCCCTAGGATATTACACCCGGAAACAAAACCAAAAAAGCCCGAATCGTTGTGCTACTACTCTTATAGGCTGTTTTTGATTCAGTTCCCGATGCAATAACCTACTGAACTTCCCTTGTAGCCTAGACTTGGCATTAGAGCGAATATTATGGAAGATGCACCAGCAAATTATGTTCGACTTGTAAGAGAAGCCCTTTCTTTGAGACAGAAGATCGTCTCAGAAAAGCAATCCATCCAGTTTCTCTGAAGTACAATGTCGTTCCGAACTTCATCGCCAACAAACGACTTCACGAAACATGCGGACTGATGAAGGAAAGCCAGCAAATGAAAGGTATCGAGCAACTACTACTCCGGAGTAGTAGTTGCTCGATACCTTTCATGAGGCTTGCAACCTGAGTTTTAAAATTTTACGCATGTCACAATAATAGGAAATAGTTTCCTGATTCCCGAGGAAAGCCTGCGGGAGCGCTAGGAAGTGACTGGGTTGCAAGAATCATATAGACCACGGAAAAGGACTAGGATGACTATTTGTACTTATAACGCCCGTACGCTAGCATCGGATGCCGCCATTGAAGATTCGATGATGCAATCCTGGAAGTTTAAGTAGGGATTGACCGAGACGAGACGATGCCACCCACTGAACGCCGTCTGTGAAACTGGAGAACTGTTCATAGGGACATGAGACAGTAGAGGAGTCGGTGCTCTCGTCAACACGAGTATGACAAAAAACATCGACACCTTCAAAGAACCTACGTCACGAATCGGACGTCCGCGGACGAGAAGATATGGTCCAACGCCAGCTTTGACAATCCTTGTCGTTTACGCTTCAACATCAAGCTACGAAGAAGAAGAAGTCGAAGCTCTTTATAAAGGATAAAGCCACTGGCGTATCAATCCACTTGGGATGCGCCAACGCGTTTTACTGGAATTCGTATTCGTTGAGGTTTTATAACGCGTGTTAGCCTCTACAATGACTTGCGGGGGCCAGCCGATGATCAAGTCAGTGTTTTTATCCTCCCAGACAAGTCTGGTACCAATTTATCGACCCCGCAGGGATGAAAGGCTTGGTGAGCACTAGGGCAGATTCAAACCCTCGACCGTGTGGCTTCAACGGACCTCTAACTGACTGCGCCACACGCGCCCCATAGCTCTTTATATGGACTCAAAAAAGTTGTACAGAGAAGACCACACCATCTACAGGGTCATTGTTGGTGATTTCAACGCCGAAATTGGTCCCAGAAGAACGCCTGAAGAACTCCGCATCGTAATACGCGGCCTTCAATTGAATGAGCAGGGAGAGAGGCTTTCCGAGTTCATCATGACGACTAAGACCATCCATGGGAACTCGCAATTCTGGAAGCCTCCTCTCTACGGTAGACGTGGGAGTTACTCGATGAAGGCTTCCATAATGAAATTGATCACATCATCGTCAGTACAAAGTTTTACCTGACGAATGCCGCTGTTGTACCAAAGATCTATACGAAACCATAGCCTGCTCCGATGAAGATGTTTCTTCACGCCGCGAAGTTCAGAAAGCAAAGTCCCAGGACTAACTTAACTGGGTTCTCTTCGCAACGTTACCCGGCTTTTGGGAATATTCCCCAATAAACAACATCGACGAGGAGTACGATCGGCTGGTTGAACACCTGAACACCTTCACGACTGCACGAGGAAGACTGAGAGTTCTAAAATCAACAAGCGACGCCTGTCTTCAGAAATCCTTGAGCTAATACGCCAACGTGGAACAGCACGAACTTCAAGCCAAGAACTGACGTCCGAGCTCCGAGCGTCCAAGGCTTTGCAGAGAGGCAATAAAAGAAGACTAAAGAAGAAGAAAAAAAGAGGAAAAAAGAGTGGAGAGCAGCAAACCGTCCACTCCAAAACAAATTTAATATAAAAAATTCCGCAGAACTCAGCCTTCGGAAAGATCTCAAAATATAACTTAGCGGTAAAAGTGTTCCATATAAGTCATGCGATAAGATCCTTTTAGCCGCTCTAGCTCGCACAGCAATAAAACAATAACAAAGCATTTTTTGTAAAACCTTTACATCCCGAACAACATATCTGATTCTGAAAAAAAGCATATAATGCGAGCCCTCAACTTCATAGCTTTTGTGATCATTATCGAAAGCTTCATCCTACAGCTACGACTTCAGCGACAGCCCTCTACCAACTCTGCCTTTGACAGCCGTCACGGCGGATACACCGTTTATCCTGAAAAACGTCAAGCAAAAGATGACTCGTCACTCACTCGTCAACATCCTCATTTTCCTCATAGAGGAAGTAAAGACCTTTAAGGAACCGTTCCGGTTCCTTACTCAAACAATGCACCTTGATCCTTTCCTAACCTCAAAACAAACTGTCTTCAAAAATCGGATCAAAAATATATCACAAGATAAGAAGAGAAGATATTAGTCAGTACTATACAAATTGTAGCGTCGCTCGCTCTCAATGAACTCAGCAAAGAAAAAAGGTGACACTGTAACTCAATTTAACAACTACTGGAGAAGAATGGCAGTGTTTTGCTGATTAATGCACAAGAACTTGAGTGCAAGCTAGAACAAATACCAATAGAACTGAAATGTCAAGAAGCAACCCTGAAGTACGATCTTCAAAGGACTTGAAACTCTGGTACTTCAAGCAAACCACACAAAGTATAGAATCGACGTCCCGCCATTAAGTAGACATTTACAGCTCTGAGGTTGCTCCATTCTGAGAGCTATTTGAGGAGTTGGTGCACAAAAAAACCTTGCTCAAACACTGAAGAAGGTCCCATTATTAATCAACTGCTGCAAAGGGGATGGGCGAGCACTGCAAATGATTCCATGAACATGTTGGTTTCCCTTGGGACAGAACAGTAGCTCAAATCAAAAGCCTCATGAAGACAGGTGTCGACCTTGTGTCTTCTTGTAGTGGATACCTGAAGTTTGTTTCCCTCCACTCCAAGCCGTCTCCTATGCACCTCTCAGTTGCTTAATTGCAGTCTTTTGGCCGGAAAGATTTGCAAAATACAATAAAACATCAAAACAGTAATACAACGCGCAGATAGTGTGAATCTTGGTCAGCAGAAACAGAGGGTCCGTCTCCAAAATCTATCTGCTTCTCAGGGCAGGCACAAGGTTGTTTTTGGCCCTCGTTTAACCTTCTATCCGCATCAGAGAAAGCGCTTCGCTTAGCGGCATAGATCCCTGTAAGAGTTGGGCGTTGAGGTTCATGTGACAACGTTCACCTTTAAAAAGTAAAATGTTAACAGTTTTCGGTCCCTTCACTGGTGTTTTATAATGTCAATTCAAATACTGCACACGCCTTTCTATGTGAAATGAGGTTGGCAATGTCTCCTGAGCAACAAATTGTATGGAATGGTAGACCACGACGATTTCTAGCTGTTCTAAGTATTGCTACTTTGAAGGCACTATACCACTAATCTGATGTGGTGAGGGAATCCTCGGGGAAAGCTGGAGATGGGATTTTAGATTGCGGGATCAGGGGTGGTTCCGCTAATCTCTCCCTAATCGTCATAAAAAAAAACGGCGCGGGAACCGCTTTAGTTCCTACGACGAACGCTCGCTCCTCTATGTGTACGTTCTGGTCCCATCAGCAACCTATTCATTCAGTCAGTACTGTACAAAATGTAGCGTCGCTCGCTCTCTATGAACTCAGCGAAAAAAGGTGACACAATTTAACAACTACTGGTCTATTCATTGGTTTCACTTGCGTAGGCAGTCGACGAGAACTCACTGGCTTTCGACCGCTGCGTAGCCGGATGCGGCGCGCTGCAAATGAAATCGTCGTGAAAAACGGAATCTCTGACGCCGTTGACTTACAACGATTAGTGTGAGATGGATGGAACCATCCCTGATCCCGCAGTCTACAATCCCATCTCTACCTTTTCCCTCACTACGTCAGTTTCGTGGTATGCTGCTTTTGAGTGTTTACTTCAGCCTTTACTTCCGTGCTTGGATCAGGATGCTTGGATCATTATCCCATAGGAATAAAGTAAGGATTAACGAAGTTTTGGAAAATGCAGCAATCCAGTACTAACGAGAGGTGACTTGATTTCTTCAACAGTAGAAATCCAGAAATTAAATGTGCACATCTTAGAATCCAAATTTAGAGATTTCCTCAATTCGATCTTATACATGTGCCGACAATCCAAAGTCAGTTGGGTGAAAATGTTTTGCAGAGACGCAGATTCCGGAGAGGATAGCTTAATGACTTCAGAAAGAAATGACACTGCGACCGTTCAATAGCATTCTTGAATACGAAAACCTGCAAGCTTCAGAGAGTCTTTCATTAAAAGTACCTTCTGCTTATGATGTTAAATGTTAAGAGCACAAGCAGTGTTTCTGAACTTTGAAACAATCTTCGAAACAAAAACACAACAATTCAGGTAATTTCAAGAAAACCAAGGTTTTCTTTTTTGGGGGCTTACGGTGAGTATTTTGGAAGCGAAGAAAAGTCTTACTGGGTATAATACGCTCTTAAACACACATTTTGCAACACATTTTCCCAAACCATTTTGTAAGACATATATTATATGTCTTCATTGGAAACTGGGAGATCACCGGCAAATTGACCCCGTGCTGCAATGTTTCTCATATGCATTTTTCGAGTATTTGAAGGCAAGCGGATTGATTGAAATGTCTACAGCTTAGGAGAATTTCTTATGGGAACTGGTTTAGTTCTTATTGAACCCATGCTGTTTCTTTTCTAATTAACCACTGTTTTCTGTTTCGCGATGTGCTGAAAGGAGATCCAGGTCTCCTGGCCCGAAATAAAAACTGCGGAATTAAAACAACATTTTATGACTTTCAAAGTCTTTCTTTCAGAAGAAGATCAGGAATAGTGATGATTTGTCAGAAAAATCCGAAATGGCCAAAAAAAGGTATTATGGGACAGAAATATAGTGTAAATCGATGTTTTTCATGTATTCACTGTGAAGACTTGCTGGGTGAAATGACGGGCAGTGGATCTGCCGAAGCTCAAACCCTCAAGTTTGCGGCGTTGATGTTGAAGGCGACTAATTCCATCGGAAAAACATCGTTTCCAACGTTCAACCTAGCACCTGTTTCTGCATGAGAATCAGTATTTTTCTCTTGGAATAATTGTCCCCTTGTTGACATTACAGGGAGTCCGTCGACGTCCCAGCTCTGCACGTTGAACAGTTCTGCACATAAACACATGGATTAACTAAAACATACATACAAACTCAGATACATACATATACACGTACATATGGACATACATACGTGCAGCCAGACAGCTATACTCACGTAAACACAAATGAACACACACACATGTATGCATACAAACAAGAACAACAGTGAATTCCACAGGTCCATGTAATTCCTATTTATAGCTCTGCTACTAGATCATCGTAGTTTGAATGGGTACGGGTTTTGCTGAAGCTAGAGATTAGGGCATTTATAAGGTGGTAAATGACCGAACTGGATGGGATGTCACAAGCACTAAATGTGTTGCTACGCTCTTGTCATGGGCCGTCGTTGAGTCATACGATCGAACATTCCCAGATATGTTTGTGATCTCAATTAAATCCTAGGGAGTTTCCTTTCCAAAATGGGAGCAGATCAACTCATTTTATTCTGCTTCAAAACTGTCTTGCTCTGATAAGTTCCGATTTGGAAGACCTCATAGGCTGCGGCGCTCCGCTCAATAAAGTTATGAAGTTATGAACCCACCTTTCCCTACACTATCATGAGTTTTTACGAAATGTGTCATTGTCTTGGTCGAGGTGAACGAAAGAAGAGAGAACGAAAATTCATTACATCCTTTTAATAGTCGTGAGGTCATGAGAATAACAAAATATACATGAAAGCACTAGCAACATTGGAATTAATATCCAGGTGCTGTACGAGGAGGAGGACAATGGTCGCAGCCACCTCCAGCTCCAGTTTCTCCAAGTGGACCTTGTTCACCAGGAGCTCCAGGGTTCCCAGGGGCTCCGTCTCTACCTGGGTCGCCAGGGGGTCCTTGTGGTCCATCTTGTCCTGGTTGTCCAGGCGCTCCTGGTTGACCATCTGGACCCGGAGGTCCGGGAGGTCCTGGTGGTCCAGCAGGACCATCGGGTACGGGGACTTCCTCAACAATTCCTGGGGGTCCTGGTTCTCCAGGCTGTCCGGGTTGTCCATCAGCTCCAGGAGGTCCTTGTGGTCCAGGAGCACCTGGTTGTCCTGGTTGGCCATCAGGCCCTGGCTGACCATCAGCTCCTGGGTTGCCATTGGGTCCTTTTGGTCCTGGGTTTCCAGGTGGGCCGGGAGGTCCAGCAGGACAGTCGAAGCAGAAATCATCGGCAGTTGGCACCGCATCAGGTGCGGCATCTGCACCGGGCTCTCCATTGGCACCGGGAAGACCATCTTTTCCATCTGGTCCATCAAGTCCAGGTGGACCGGGAGGTCCAGCGAGCCCGGACTTGCAGCTACAGCACGTTGGTGCTTGTTCGGATGCGTCTGACTGAACTCCAGCATCGCCGGAATCGTATCCGGCCTGACGCTTAACAATTCCTCCTCGAACTCCCTTCACTCTTTGCATTCGTTCGTACTGATCAAAAAGACCATTTGTTCGGTGCTTACAAAAATCGACTTCGGTTTGAAGTGAAGATTGCACGTGCTGCATGTAGTTGTAAAGAGAAGGAATAGCGACGATTGCCGTCAGAGTGGCGACGGTACTGCAAAATGCGAGAACATACAGTAACAGAGCACGGAGCATTAATGTTCAACCAATAAACAAAAGCATAATAGTATAAAGTACCTGATGCAAATACCAAAGAAGGCAATGCGGCGCAGGCTCTCAGCCTCATGCCATAGCTTCTTTTCGTCGCTGCTATCGGAGGAATACATGACGATATCTCGGAAACGGCCTCGGGCTGGTTTTATACGCGCAGCATCGCTCCGCCTCTCACATCGGTTTACCGGTCCCTGTAGGGAACTTCAAGGGATTTTTACAGCAACGTGCCGTGGCAGGTGTGAGAATAGTGCAATTTATCAGCATTACCCCGACACAAAACTATGCGCTATATCGTTTTGCGCTCGTCAAAGAAAGGGAAAGTCTGTCACGACAATTTACAAAATGATCACTAGACAGAAATGCGACCGTCAAACTTTTTCTTGTAACAATTTTTCACACAAGTTTAGCAACAACTAGAATTCCCAACCATTGATTTTGACGATCCACAGCCACCAGAAAGGCTAAATTATAGTGCACTGAACGGGACTTCTCCGTCTTTTAGCGATTTTTCTATCCCAAACTTACGACAAATTAGCCTAGAGGATTCAGAGTTTTAAAATGGCTGTGGTATCTTGACAATAATTAACATTTCTTTTCGATAAAGTGTTTCTACAATTAAAAAAAAAGATTTTGAACGGTACTGCGCGACATAGATGACCGTTGTATCATAAAAATATCAGACCGTTTCTAGAACCAGATAAGCTATTGAAAAGCACCTGTTCAATGATCGATTCAGTTCACAGAAACATTCAAGACGCTCGTAAACCAGATTCGGGAATAAAGCTCTTATTTCTACGGATAAGGCATTTCCGGTAGACAATAGTTTGAAAAAGGGGATTGGCTGCAGTAAACTGCCGTCAATATCTGAATCATTCAGTTTTATTTGATGTTGTTTTTGAGGGTTTATTAGGAAAAGAAAATATGAAACAAATTCGGATCTGACTGTCACACCCCTGATACTGACGAACCGACCATGATAAAGCAAAATGTGCACCACCGTTTTCTGTTTCGTCAGTGACTCATCATTCCCACGTGTTTCTCTTTAGGTATATCCCGCCATGTGTTTTGTGGAGAACTTGCGCAACACGCCCCCGGATCAGTGAAGTCACGCCGTTCAGTGTTTCGAATCGCCTGAATCCCACTGATGTAGTTGTGTTTATAGGAGAGAAAAACCAAAACCGTTTCTTTGCGGATTAGTTCTGATCGAAGATAAAAGGATTCTCACCTTTTTCAACTAAGGAACGCGGCTGAGTGATGACTAATTTTTATCAGGTTTTCACAGTTTTCCTGCATTTAGGAATCTTATGCAGTTTTCTGGATTCTCAAGTAGATCTTTCGAAAGTGGACAACCAGGCGAGATTTCTGCTTTCTCGCAATTTGTCATAGTAAATTCGAGAATGCTTAGTAGAACCACTGCTGCTTTCTGCGTAAACTAGGAGACTGTGCAGCAACAGTCTTCCTATGTGCTTTTCGAACTTACAGAAAAAAACTTAGAATCGCTAGAAACTATCTTAGATATCATAGGACTCCACTCTTTTATAGTTGTATGTGGCATATGCCCAAGCAGTGATCCCCATATGAATGATATACAGTGGCATGCAGTTATCCTCTTTTCTAGCCCACATTCATCGATGCATAAACGCTTGCGATATGAAACGAAGAAACGCATTGCCGTTTCTGAGAGCGAATGCGTTCAGATCGTCGTACATGGAAACATTGATATAAAAGAGCAAAAGCCTGGTAGCATCTTTCTCACGTTTGGAAAAGAGTCAAAGCTGTTTAATTTCTAGGACCCAGGCCACGTTTGTGCTAAATTGGCAAAGTGGTATATAAAGAATGTTCTACACGGAAGGAAAAACTACTGTAAGAAGCGAAAAAGAAGGATGATGGATTGCGTCTCGAAACAAGGACTACGTTCAATTCTGCTTTTTTAAATCAATTCAGTTCGATAGTTGTGTCATACCAAAACTTCAGTTCTTTTTCCGGATTTAATGACAAGTGTTTTTGCAAACTTTTCCGGATTTAATGACAAGTGTTTCTGCAAATTCAGGAAGCTTTGTTTGTGACAACATGAAGATATGTCCATCATTCATTTCACTGCATCCCGCCGCTTGAGTTACGAATCTAATCTAATTAGCGTAGAGCTTATCGACTCTCGGCTTAGAACAACTCTGTCTGAATGTTATATTGCTTGATCATGAAACCAGGTTATTCGATCGAGTGCACGAGTTTTCTCTCCTCTTTGAAGATTTTTGTTGAAAATTCGAAAATGCGCCCAGAAATGCTCGGCAAATGGGTCGCCAATGAGATCGAAGCGTATTGCAAAAAAAAGTAGGTATTTGCCAAAAATCCTTTTATGTTCCAACAATATGTTTACAAAAAAGTGCGTGCGCGCTGCGTCTTACCTAAATCCATTTTTTATTCAAGAAATCAATTGAGCTCTTTCATGGGATCCTTCTAAAGCGATAACTTTCTTGTAAGGACTATCTTTGCGGGAAAAATGTGAAGTGCAACTTATTCAAGAACTGGGAGGAAGAAAGTGTGTTAATAAAAAGTTATGCTTTTGAACTATATATTTCAGCTGCTAGAAATGTTTGGCAATTTATTGATCTAATTTACTGAGTCCTACCTACGCTCCAGTCTCAAACCAAAGAGGAGACAGAAAAATCCATGTTCACTTTTGTACTTCAAAGTTCAGAAAAAAAAAAGAATCTTCACAGTGCTCATAGCTGGACAAAATCTATCCGTTTAAAATGATGTGATGGTTTCTGCTAAAAGTCCGAAATTTCTCTCAAGGTTTGTAAAAAATGAAAAACCGGCCTATTCTTTGCTGTCTGTTGGGTTACAGCGCATTTAAGTCTAAATTGGTTTCCGTGGTGACCATCTCATCGACGATTCGTTTCTGAGGGTTGGAAGTGCAGACGGATAAACCGGTTCCTCCCATGAGAAAACTCCTTGTAGACATTTCTCCAATGGATGAATTGATGATAATTACCATTCGATGAGTGCTGGAAACTCTATCGCTTCAGTTCACGATGCATCCTCACGTCCTGCATATTTTGAAGATTTGGACATTTGATTGGACTCAGGAGTACAACGCTGCAATATCTTCGTAGAACAATCTCAGTCACAGATAATGGCTAACAGATAATTGTAAAGATTAAAAAAAGTGAGAGTGGTTGTTTTCGAAAAGTTAAGGGACAAATTAATTTGCCCGAAGTTTCTGGTTATATACAAAGTTAAGGGTCAGTTAAGTGCCGTCAACTAACATTCGGTGGGATATGTCAACAAAAACGTAACCCGGATGAGCCACCAACCGAACCCATCTTTTTTGCAATGCAAATCTCTTTGCGCTCTTGGATTTGAATCGGATGACAGTTTCACTGTCAGGTTAACTGCTATACAGTGCGCTAGAAACCAATTTCCTTGCTCAGCGGGACATAGAAAAGTGCCACAAAGTCGTATTGCTGTGATGCACTGATTCCCAATAGAAATCTGTTCTGAATTTGAGATTAATGCTTGTGGAATTCCAAAAATTGGTAGATCGCAACCCATTTCGATCTGTTTCCACTTCGGTTGTTTTAATTTTCATTGGGGAACTGATCACCGTTCCTGGTAGGTGAAATCAAGGGAAGTAACCAAAAAGGTCAACAGCCTTGTAGTTAGCGGGTTGTTAAATGTGGGCGAAAACGCTTAATTACACTCAGCAACAACACGTTTAGTCCTCTTATGACTGAAAAGTTAAGAGGTTTCATCAGACATTTTTAATGTCAGAAGCTGCTTTGCCCTAGTCCACGTCTATAACATTTGCGCGCTATTCGTTATTGCCCTGGTCTTGTGACCGGAGAAAATATCTGAGCACACACATACTCAGAGGTGTAACGGTTAGAGGTTGCGCTTCCTGCACGATCGATCGGAGGTTCGAATTCGCCCCAGTGCTCACCAAGCCTTTCATCCCTCCGGGGTCGATAAGAATCGGTATCAGACTTGTCTGAGAGGATAAAAACACTGACTTGACACATCGGCTAGCCACCGCAAGTCATTGTATAGGCCAGTTACACGTTCATAAATCTCAAACAATTCTGAATTGAAGTGAACGTGGGGGCGCCTCCCAAGTGGATTGATTTACGCCAAAATCCTTTGCACTCGGAGGTTACCTGTAGGTTATATCCTTGTTTTCAAACATTAGTTGGAATATGAGTACTCTACGACATTTAAAGTCCCAATTATATACCTTTGAGTTGCAGTTCAGATCTGTATGTACACGGGTGTATGACAAATATATGGGAATGATTTCATGTTCATTTTACAGCTTCATTCGAATAACGCTGAACAGTGTCTCTTCTGCTGCTCGTCCCGTACATACGTCAGTAAGAATAAGTTAAACTATGCACTGATCCTCAAAATCGTTGCAGTTTCTATATGTTTTGAAAAATTGTATAGGACGACTCTTTCCGTTTAAAGTGAATACTTGAGTGTTGATATCAATATTCGATAGGCTTTCAAGCGCAAACGCAAATTTCGATTTCGAAAAAATTTATAGGTTTCTCGAGAACACTCTGGGAAGGGAAAATCTGAGAAGAATCGTGCAGAAAAGTATCAACTCAACTCAAAATTTGGTAGGTTTTTGCGTTTTTAAGAGAGACCTCAACATTTGGTGAACTGCCAAGTGGAGTTGGCCACCAACGATCGCTGCTGCTTGTTACTTTCTTGACATGTTTAGAAGGAACCTTAGTTAAGATATTTTCTTTCTGCTTATTCCTAACGTCCAACAGTAGATTTGCCTCAATGAAATTTTAAATTACTGTTCAAGACCCTATGGTGATGCTCACCCCATACACATGTTGAATCGTAATCACACATCTGAATCTTAACTCAAATAGTTGCGGTTGCTACAAGAATAGCGTCATCCTTTCATTAAGAAAAGTGTCGAAATTGCGTAGGAAAAGGAAACCGGAAAGTCCATGGGAGACTAGAAAAGGTGCACTCCGTGTCCTAAATCTTGCAAGAAACAAATCGTTTAACACTTGACATTACATATTTTTATATATCATTGTTTGTTTCCTGTCGTTGCTTTGTAGGAATGTCATAATGCTCCCAACTATATAGTCCAAGCTAACTTCCGTCCTCGTTTTCTGCACAAAGAGAATTCAATATCTATCTATGTGCGAGTTATGTTCTCATTTGCTCTGAGCATTGGCACTATTAGTTCGCATCCGCACTACTCGGTACCTGATGTCCATTGCTGAACGTCGTACGCACCATGTGTAACAGAATTAACGTTCTCGAAGTGAACAGATCTTTTTATTTCCGGATAAAGAAAGACCGAAGCACAAAAGTAGTTTAGGCTTGACCGAAGCCCTTCAGCAAATTTCCACGAGTGAACAACTTTAACGGTCTAAGTGAAACGAAACTCAAGGACTTTTTAAGACTGGGTAGGTGAGTGGCGACCACATTATCGGTCGTTCCGTAAGCTTCATTGCTCGTTTCAAGTTGCTAGTTATTGGTGCAACGTTAGACTTGCTTTTTTTTCATTACCGAAAGAGTTCGGAACGAGAGAGGAATCAGAAATAGATAAGTGAGCATCTGTGAAGCACGTGCAGGATGTGTCTTGCTCAGCACCAGGTCAATTTTCACCGCAGAAAACTAAGCCGATTTCCTCGCAAATGCTTTGAGTGCTGACCTACATGTTTACTTTTCTAGAGAATTGTGATGACAAAGAAAACACAGTTGAAGAATATTTCTTGGTCGTCACCTGCATTTGAAATAGGAAACAGAAACACACTGCATTTTCTACAGCAAATTATCTTCCTTTTTTCCTAAAATTTATCTCAACACGTTGAAGTGTTATCGGCGGTTTGTCATAAATACAAATAATGTAAGTTCTGAGTGGTTCCGCCAGCAAATTTGCAATCAATACGTGAATAGACTTCAAACTAAGAAATCGTAAGAAATCAATCAAATGCCCTTCTCCTCTCATTTGATTGCTTTCTCGCCGAATAGAGAATCGAACTGCATTAATCTGCAGCCACTAACCAATCATCATAGCCGGCTACAGATCCGGAAGAAACTGAACCTAATAAGTGCATCGACATCCTGCGATAGTAAGATCTCAAACGAAGGTATGGATTCCTTACAAAAGTTTTTGTTTTTGTTTTTGAAAGAAGAAGTTTTCCTGTCTTGTTTGCATGAATCTAATTGTCTAGGTCAACTGACTTCTTGACTAAGAAGTGAAAGATTTATTGTGAGGTCATAGTCATGAGAACAATGAGCGGAAACGTACAGGTATTACTTCTAATATCCAGGTGCTGTACGAGGAGGAGGACAATGGTCGCAGCCACCTCCAGCTCCAGTTTCTCCAAGTGGACCTTGTTCACCAGGAGCTCCAGGGTTCCCAGGGGCTCCGTCTCTACCTGGGTCGCCAGGGGGTCCTTGTGGTCCATCTTGTCCTGGTTGTCCAGGCGCTCCTGGTTGACCATCTGGACCCGGAGGTCCGGGAGGTCCTGGTGGTCCAGCAGGACCATCGGGTACGGGGACTTCCTCAACAATTCCTGGGGGTCCTGGTTCTCCAGGCTGTCCGGGTTGTCCATCAGCTCCAGGAGGTCCTTGAGGTCCAGGAGCACCTGGTTGTCCTGGTTGGCCATCAGGCCCTGGCTGTCCATCAGCTCCTGGGTTGCCATTGGGTCCTTTTGGTCCTGGGTTTCCAGGTGGGCCGGGAGGTCCAGCAGGACAGTCGAAGCAGAAATCATCGGCAGTTGGCACCGCATCAGGTGCGGCATCTGCACCGGGCTCTCCATTGGCACCGGGAAGACCATCTTTTCCATCTGGTCCATCAAGTCCAGGTGGACCGGGAGGTCCAGCGAGCCCGGACTTGCAGCTACAGCACGTTGGTGCTTGTTCGGATGCGTCTGACTGAACTCCAGCATCGCCGGAATCGTATCCGGCCTGACGCTTAACAATTCCTCCTCGAACTCCCTTCACTCTTTGCATTCGTTCGTACTGATCAAAAAGACCATTTGTTCGGTGCTTACAAAAATCGACTTCGGTTTGAAGTGAAGATTGCACGTGCTGCATGTAGTTGTAAAGAGAAGGAATAGCGACGATTGCCGTCAGAGTGGCGACGGTACTGCAAAATGCGAGAACATACAGTAACAGAGCACGGAGCATTAATGTTCAACCAATAAACAAAAGCATAATAGTATAAAGTACCTGATGCAAATACCAAAGAAGGCTATGCGGCGCAGGCTCTCAGCCTCATGCCATAGCTTCTTTTCATCGCTGCTATCGGAGGAATACATACCGATATCATCAATTTGCCCCTACCAGCTTTTATATCTTTTCGCGGTCCCGCCTCCCTCATCGGTTTACCGGTCCACGCGCGCGTTTTTCGAAGATCATTACTAAGTCTAATTATGTTTCCAGAAGTCATGCCTGTTACCAGGACTAGCAATCAAATCGTTAATTTAAGACAGTTTTACCTTTGTGATCATATCTGACCATAAGAATACAATTAAAACAGAATAAGTAGAGGATACCATCTATTTCAGTCAGTTACTATGCCCTCGTAAAAGTATACACACCAAAACGTTAAATATGTTAGAGGTACAGAAAAAAGAAGAAACAAAGTTAATTTGTGAAATGTGATCAAGGTCTCTGGGAGCGGTGAGTTAAGAGCAAAAGGTCTTCGTAATACTTTTAGCAGCCCCTTTCCCCTTCAGATACATAAAGGGTAACTGAAGAAGACTACGCATCATCTAATTTGCAACAGCCAGAGCCTCCTCCTATGGTATCTTCTCCTGAACTAGTCCGACTCTCAGTTATTTCCTATAGCCAGAGATGATATGAGATGTATATGCTGAGGCTCTCAACATGTACGGTCTTTTCTCTTCCGTCTTCTTTCTTTTTTCACTACACGTAGGCAGTATCATATGCGCTGTGTTAGAGGCATAGATAGTTAACTTTCTCTGTACAAAGGAAGCAGGAAAAAAAGTCGCAGAACAAGAGCACAGGAAAAGTGCTTTGTTCATTTGCTTCTACAGTATATCAAGTATATCTCTAAAAACACAACCTCTTGTTCGTGAAGGTATCACCTCACGAACCTGAGGTGGTACGAGCTTCAGGGGAATCATGTTTATACGTGGTCGTAGATTGTAAGGAGGAGGGTGATTCCGTTCATTTCTCCTTAATTGCCGTAAAAAACGGCCTGGAGGATGCGGCGCGTGCACGAGGCTGGCGCGCTCCAAGACAACTCTTCGTAGACAACAGCGCCCGAACACTCGAAGCCGCATTTGCCTTGCCGTTTTTTGCCGCAATTAGGAAGAAATGGACGGACTCACCCTTTTCCCCACAATCTAGGACCCCGTATAGGCATAACCCACTTGAAACCCATACCGCCCCAGATTCATGGGGTGATGCCTTTAAAAATGGGAACTTTCAAGGAATGACAGCCTCTTGTTTTGCTCTTCTCAGTACGTAGTCCTTGAGACTTCTTTGCATTTGGACCCACTACAGAAGAACACTCTTGTCTTGTTCGATAAGTCTGAAGAGCTTCGAAGAATAGGAATATAATCATATGCTTACTGCCGGACTTCATATGCACATATACGTAATAGGAAAGCAAATTAACTCAAGGATCGAAAGAAATCTTCGCTGACAAGAGTGTGGCGTCTTCAACAGCAACTCTACATCCCATACTGATTCAGTTTCTTACAAGCTAAATACTACATTTTTTGAACTGATTTCTTTAATAGAATTGCAACAAGCGACGTATACGCACCTCGCAGATGTCATTCACTGGACACCCTGTGAGCACGGCAATTTTTTTCATTTGAGAATTGCATCAATTTTTTCCTGTTTGTATAAGGTACTTCATACTCAGCCCCAACCCCTCCTCTGCAAACTCGCTGAAAATGCTCAAACATCTGACATTCATTTGCAAACAAACAGCGGGTGGACGAACTTGTATTGACCCCTGGCTCTCCAGCGCAGCCAAAAAAAAAAACTCCTTCCTGGTAATCTTCTTGTTAGTGGGATGGTCCTTATTTACATAACAAGCTGGAAGAGCTCTTATTTTAAATATCTAACCAGTAGTGTACGTCGGGTTTGACGCTTGGGTACCCGACAGATTCTTATCTTTCCCTCAACCTTGCTGTTATTCATTGCATACCGACAGGGCGCCGCTTGCTTTTCAGGTGTTGTAACAGCGAAAACTTCAAATCAAATGTAGTCCTCCATATCGGTTCGGCGGATCACAAATCTACAGCATGGTTCTTGTCTGGCGACATTGTTCCGTAAACCATAAGAGACCGAAAATCCGAGTTGTGTCAATGTTGTACATATCATAAAAAAACAACAAATTTAGTGAAAAGTGAAAAGTAAAGAGAAGTGAGAACAATCTTCGTTATCGTTGAAGAGTTGTGACACGAATGTAGCAATTTCGTGTTGCTCAGATCGTCTTGAACTTAATCTGCTTATCTTTTTCCTTCCTCATTAATTACTTCTACACTTACTGAATACAGATATTTTGACTCATTTTGCGGTAAATTCATGAAGTTTCGCCAAATATTGTAGAGTTAAGAAAGTTTCATGGAGTTTAAACACCAGAGCAAGATCGTAGATTGTTTCAGTTAAAAAAAGCTGTGTTACCTTCAGTCACTTATATTCCACGTTCTTCCTTCATGCGAGAAGGAGACTACCTCCCTTCTGCGAACTGTGTTTTTAGGCTTTGCCCAGAACTACAAATAGGGTAAACCAAACAGTGAAGTGACAGTAATAATGGACTAAATCGCAAAGAGACACCCTCTTGTAGTTGCAGTGGTTTTCAGATCTGTCGATATTCATGCCTAACAAGAAAGAAAGTCACTGTTTTGTGTCTCCTTATTTAGAGTTTGGCATAAAAACATCAAACGAGTTAACCAGAATGTCTAAAATCAATGCTTAATGAGTGTCGAGCGGTTCATGAACGTAGGTATGACATACATCGATTTTTATATAACCATATATACATGTGTACACTTATGTATATAAATATATATATATATATATATATATATATATATATATGTACATATACACCTGTATATATGGTCATAAAAAATCGCTGCAGTAACCTTTCCGATGAATAGAAATTTTCCTTCGTTTTGCTTTGGGTCGAACAAAAAGTCCGAAGATTGGACAAATCCTGTCTGCCCGTCTGCTGCACGCAACAGGAGATTGAAAGGTAGCAGAATAGCAGTCTATGTGAGGGATTATTACGCTCGAACATCTGTATGATAAACAAAAGGTTCACTCTCTCCTTCCGACATGAAAACACTTCATAATGCGATGCGTAAAAGCATCAAGGTCATATGTAAGCCACACAACAACGTGTTATAGGAACAGGATCGCGTAGCAGTTTTAAGAAACCCGCGTTTAAAAAAATGGTGGGGTAATAATTTGTAAACGATCGTCCAAATAATTGACCTTGATTTCCTTGCAAAAAAAGCAAAGACTCCCTCTTCGAATAAAATTTTTTTTGCCCATTCGATACAGATAGTGCTCCTCATGTCAAGCCGTTTTAACGAGCAAATGCAAAAAACTGAAATTAGTTAACCGTCTTTATCATAAATATGCTAACAGGCTCGACTTCAACTACTTTGACGAACTACTTACTCATTTGGAGAAACTCAGCTGTGTAGTCGCGAGGAGACGCAGCAAGTTTTTAGGCTACGAGAAGGGGAACAAAAAAATGGCCGGAGAAGGGAAAAACTGTGCCAGGGCCACTTGACCCAATAACTACAGAGAATGTTCCTTCCACTCCTGATCAGCACATCGAACAGCTGCGTCAGGAAAGAGGAGCTATTTAGCTTGCAATATTTAAATCGCCGAAACAGGAGCTACTTAAGTCCCAAAAAAGCGAGCCGAGACTTAAGATCTAAAAAATGAGAGAAAAACAAGTCGGGATTGTCAATTATCTATCTCACAGAGGATCTTAAGTCTACACATTCCGTATGGATTTTTAGATCCTCTACACGGTTGATAATAACTTCCATAACGTTCTAGGTTGTAGATATATGCAAGACCAATATTCAACACAAGAAAACGCTTGGAAATTTTCTTTCAGAACCTGCGGTTGAAAGGCAACAAAAAATGTGATGTTCTCGAACATCGTCGGTGTATGGCTGAGACCTTTTCATATTTTTCTGTCCCGCACTCTACTTCCACGAACATCCGCGCTTTCCTATTCCTTTTTTTTTATTTTGCCGTTATTATTTTAGCTGTGTTTCATCTCATCTTTCTTTGTTTAAACGCCGCTTTCTCTTGAATTTTAGACAGAAGACACCACCAAACGAAAAAAAAAACATTTTTGTTTTTTTCTAATAAAAGGTACTAATGAGCTAACAAAACTGGAATCAACTTTTAAAAAAGTGTGACGCTTTTCTATCACGACAAGTACTTTTGATACTTAGAGGTCACCGGACCTTTATGAACATGATGCATCTATTATGATTTCGGTATTACTTGGGAAATTCCAGAAACGCATCGACTAAAATAAGTCATTGCTGTAAGCATGCTTTACAAATGCCCTTCATTTTCCATAACCCAGTCTTCGCACTCCGATCTGTGAAAGTCCGAATTCTCTCTTTTTGTTGGTGGGGAAAGTGCAAGGATTGCCTTTTGTAAATCTCCTGTGAAATTATTGCAGATCAGGTTTCGTTCCTCTCATTGCGCTTGATGACTTCAACTGGACACTGCAGATTGGATCTAATCTTCTCAAGCATCATTACTTTCCGCTGTTACCCATTACCTCAAGCGAGGTTCGCTTCCTCTTGGTGCAGGCAGCGTTTTCGAAAGTGTGATCTATTATGAGGCTCAAAGTTTCGCCCGAGCTTCTAGCTCACAACAAAATGGTATCATTTCAGCTCGAGTTTGAATCTTTCTGATTCCACATTCTGTTTTCGTACAAAGTCTGCTTACCAATCTCTGAGAAGAGTGGATTTATGTTCAGAATTCGAAATGTTCACGTGAAGGACAGTGAACTTGAGGCTGCAGTGGAATTTTATGTGTTGCCTATTTTGCTATACATAAATAGAAAAATAAGGACGAGTGCATGATAATTGCTTTTCGACGCATGCGTGTTTGATGGTTTGAAACGCTGGAGTAAACAAGCCTTCTTACCTTTTTGGGTCAGCAGGAGGGCAACAAGACTTGATCGTAAGTTCGGCACCATAAGTCGTTGCATAGGCAGACTGCTCACCTCAGCTATTCTGAATCGAAGTCTGTTGCGTTAGCGGATCCGAAAGAAATTAGTGAAATTCAAGCAGCTTTAAACGCTGGCCAGCAGGAATAATTATTTAGCCTCACGCTGTTTAAAAATTCCAACAACTGCAGAATTCGATACTTCGATTGATGGCAAGTACCAACTAACTAAAACTCTTCCAGAAGGATGTTTGGAAATGCAGATAGAATAAGGTTCTGGAGGTAATACAGAATTTAATCAAATGTTGCAAAGACTGTCAGACGAAAACAGAAATCGCAGCTTTTCTAACTCTGAAATAGATCTAGTTGCGAAGAGTTTCTACACGAACACTTTCCGCTTTTAAACTGCTGTGTCAGGCCCGAACATGAATTATCAACGCGGATTCTTTCTTCGAAAGTGAACACAAATCAAAATCAAGTGCATGAAAGCTGGCACAACTCCGTGGCCTGCTTTTATATCAGCCGACTTTCTTCGGCCTAGTGGCCACTTGCTTTACATTTCTTCACCCGTGCACATGACAAGCTTTCTTCAGAACAAGAAGATCTGAAACGAAATTAAACCGTTCTTAAAAGGATAAAGGATAAAGTTTCTGGCGTTAATCAATCCGCTTGGGATGCGCCTCCACGTTCACTTCAGTTCAGAATCGTTTGAGGTTTACGAACGTGTATCTGGCCTATACAATGTTTTGCGGTGGCTAGCCGATGTGTCAAGTCAGTGTTTTTATCCTCCCAAACAAGTCTGGTACCAATTTATCGACCCCGGAGGGATGAAAGGCTTGGTGAGCACTAGGGCGGATTCGAACCTCCGATCGATCGTGCAGGAAGCGGGAGCTCTAACCGCTACACCACACTCGCCCTTAAACCGTTCTTATCCCTAAGAATGATGATAATATAATATCACCAAATATCATGATCATGCTATATAATAATGGGCTTAATCTGTCGTGTGTGTATGTGTGTTGTGTGTTGTGTGGTGTGTGTATGTATGTATGTATGTGTGTGTGTCACAAGATTCGAAAAAAAAGGGGTGCGGGTGCAACGGCGTAGAATTGTAGTGCCATAATGCAGTACTATGGCGCAGTAACTTCGTGTGCATGTCGCAAAAGGTAAGTGGGAAATTGCAGCCGTTTCACACCCGTGGCCACTACGCGTGTTGCTTTTCACCTCTATGACTCCTCTTTGCGTGTGATTCCTTCCACATTTGCCTCAGGTTGGTAGTATACCTTCCTCAGAAAGTGGAAACACGAATGAAACCTGCTGTTTAAATAGTAGACACCAGTCTACATTATCTAACGAGGACGTCTTTATCAGTACGATAATGACGTTCACGTCATTTTATGTTAAACATTATTCTTTGATAGCTATTGGAGAAAACAGGAAGAAAACCCATACTTCGAGTGATGTTTTAAAATTGTGTCTATATTATATTGGAATCGGAGGAGTGTTTGAAGCTGAAGTTTGAATATTCTAAAAATGTAGAACTGACGCGTTTAGAAAGAAAACTATGAAATCTTTTGCCTTTATGCCTGTAGAAAAAGAAAGACGAAAACATTATTAGAAAATCAGAATTCCGATTTTACAGCAAATGTCACTACTATTGATCAATTTTTGATTAATTTTGATTAATTTATTAGTGAAGGCGAGCGAAGAGAACACCATAAAAAGTTTGAAGTCCGGCTTCAGCCAGAAATTCATATAATAACGGGCTTATTCTGTCACGTGTGTGTGTTTCAGTCACGAAAATCGAAAAAGGGGTGCGACGTGTCCACCGACGTCGGATTGATGCGTTATAGTGCAGTAGTATCGCGCAGTAACTTTGTGTGCATGTCACAAAATGTAAATGGGACATTGCAACCGTTTCACAGCCGTGGCCACTGTGCGCGTTGCTTTTCATCTCTGTGACTCTTTTGCGTATCTATTTCCTCACAGATCTGCATCATCTTGGTAACATGCCCACTTCAAAAGTGGAAACACCTATGCAAACGGCTGCTCAAATAGTAGCGATCAGTTTACATGATCTGAAGTAGGATGTTATCTTTATCAGTACAATGTATACCAAAGCAGAGTTTGAAGCTGAAGTTCACATATTTTTTAAACGTAGAAATGACGCTAATAGAAAGAGAGCTATGAAATCTTTCGCCTAAATTTGCAAGAAAAAAACAAAGAAGAAGGCTTTTTTTTGCAGAAAATTAATTTCACCACTATTATGTTCCTTTGATCACTGATGGCGAGTGAGGGGAACACCACACAAAGTCTGAAGTCCGGCTTTAGCCGGACTTTCAGACTGCTAATACATTATCATCGAGTCACGGATCTCCCTCACTAGAGAGATCACAGCCGGTTAGTTGCGAGGCTACGTGGCGCGTCCCAAAGTGGCGGATAGGGGGCTAACAGTGGACCAAATGCGACCGTGTACCTTTCCTGATCAGACGCCTGAGACGCCTGTCCTCAGAAACTATTGAACTGGTACCAAAGAGAGCTGCACGAAGTGCTCAGAAAGTCACGTCCAAGACCGCAAGGCTTTGCAGAGAGGCGATAAAAGAGCATCTTAAGGAGAGAAGAGCAGCTGAAACTGCAGATGCGGGAAAGGGGAAACGCTATTTCTGTAGAGAATTCACCAATCGCAAGGGGAAGATGACTGCTCTTTGGAACAAAAATGGAACAACCATTGCATTGAGAAGGGAAATTGAGAAAATAGTCCACAATTTCTCCTCTGACAGCCATGTCCATTTGCTTCTTCATCATCTGGGTGAAGACGGATGTGTCGCTCCAGTGATCCTTCCGTATGAATTACGACATGCTATCGTAAAAAATTGTACAGCTCTCGGTCCTGACATGGTAAGATCAAAACATCTGAAGAATAGTTCTATTTCTTTCTTCTTATTCTTATCAACACTTCGGAGAGGGTCTTTACAAGTTACTTGTCGGAACGCAAGGTTCCTGAACAGTTGAACATCAGAAAAACCGTGTTGTCGAATAAGAAGAAGGATCCGTTTGACATCGACATCTATGACCAGTCCGTTTAATATCCGTCATCTATAAGTTTTTTTTTACAAGGGTTATCCTTAACAGTATTTAAAAAAAACACTAGATGAAGAAGCAGAGAAACAATGAGGGAAGAGGTTAAACACGATCGATCACAAACACATAGTTTCAAAACTGATAGAACTAAAAGAATAGAATTCCGCAAATTTGACAAAACTTATAAAAATTTGGTCTTTAGCTGAAACGTCACAAAACGATGTTCATAAGGAAATGATTCTGATGTCTCGTTCATGCTTGGCGTAACGAACATATCCGAATGCTCCAGGTTTGTATATCTGGAACGGGAAAGGAACGATAAATAACCTGACTTTCGAGGTGGGCAGGAGGGAAAAAGCAGCTAGGGGAACATATAGGAGCACCGGGAATGTAGTAAAGAAGACCAAGAACATGCGCCTTCTTGCTTTTCTACAGCACCACACTTCATCCTTTGACGTGTGCTTTAGAAATCTAAGCAATTCGCAGTCGAAAAAGTTATGCTAGAAGTATTGTACATCACGCAAGTGAAGAATAGGTTCTGAAGTTTTATTTCCGGTCGAATATTAGGTTCGCTGCCGATTTCTTTCAAAAAAAGCAGAATAAAATGACTCGAGATGAGTTTCAACGAAACTGCTGGAGCACAATGTGAGTTACTGCATTCCACGCGATACTACGTGTACTACAGAAAACCGCCGACACGCTGGTCAGATCTTCTCACGAAATCCTTCAGAAAAGCTTTGGACTCTTCTCCGAAAGGAGAAGCAACTTGGCTATTACTGCACTTGATAGGGCAAAATGGTGTCCGTTTCGTCAATTCGAAGAACAGTGGGAGTTAATGTAGTCCTCACTCCCCACTTTTTCTTTCATTTGTACAACCAACTTTGTACTATTAGATACATTTGCTTTTGGTGAAGGCATTACAAGTTGCACACACGTGCGCAGGTATTATATTAGGCTGGACAATAAGTCTTATCACAATTTGTCGTTTCCTCTGCTTTATTTTTTTTTTACTCAGCAATTAATCAATAATATTTGTAATCATCATTATTAATTACAACAGTTTCCCCACCTAGCAGGTCAGCAATCCCTTTTTCCCAGAAATGGGGAGACTGGGGATTGAAAAGGAAACTGACCGCCAGTTTGACTTCTCCAAAATTAGTGAAGATTTTCTTAGCTAGGAAAGCCTTGAGGGCCTGAATACGTGGTAGTCTGAGGGAGCAAGGTCGGGAGAATAGGGAGGATGGGCACCGTGTCCCAGCCTAACTTCGGTGTGGCCTTGTGGGAGCAGCTCATAAAACAACATTCCCTTAGAGAAACTCCTTTCGATGAGGGCGAAGAAGTAGAGATAGACAGATGAATACCCGGGTAAACCGAATGCCGTCCATCAAGGTGTGAGGGATTCATCGAGCAGTTTTGTGTAGCCGATGGTCTGGGGGCAGCTGATGACTGTTGATTGGAGTCCGGTCTCGTTGCAAGACTGCGGGTGTCGATCTCTGGATCCTCTTTGACATCGTCGAAAATGGCGGAGTCTTCGACAGTGTAGAGGCGTCCCGACTGGGGCTTGTCTTCGAAGTCGATGTCTCCGCTTGCAAAGCGAGCAATCCAGCGCTTGACAGTCCTGATGGTAGTAGTGCCCTCGCCCAATCTGCCATTGATGTTGCGGGCTCCTGCCGTTGCTACAGTGCCGCCACGCCATTCGTAGAAGATGATAGCTCGAAGTTGCTCTTGGGTAATTGATTACGTGATTAAAGTTAAGGAAGGCCATCCGGCTATATGTACTTATTGTGGAGAAGCCTAGAGAATGTTCTACAACCACAAGATGGTGCAACATGGGTTCCGCCCAAAAGTGGAAAGTTCAGGAAATTTTGAAAAATTGGTGACAAGACTTTCTCTCCAGTATATATACATGTGTATTGGACCAATGGTAATTAGAACTGAAAGGTTAATATAAATTAAGTACTAAATGCCTCGACACTGGGTGGCCACTTTTTAATGAAATCCTTTTCCCCCCCCTTTTTCCCTTTTTTTAATATCCAAAAGTCCTAAGAAAAACCATTGAAACAATTACAAAAAAAAAATAGCTAAAAAACCTAATATTTTGGGAAAGAGAGCTTATGAGACTGTATTTTTTAAGAATGTATGATTGTTTCTGACCTGTTAAGAAGCAGTTACGTGGTACTGTACACGCTGTCTAGTTTGAGCTTAAAAGCAAGCATAGGTAATCGAAGATGGCCTGCAACGTATCAGCATATCATATAACATTTTGGAAATTGGATAGCCCCAGACCTTTTCATTGAAGAGATATTGGGCAAGACTCGCTTCGAAATATCTTTGGTCTACCCCTATGAAGAGTAAAGGAAGGTGTCTGGCGTCAATCAACTCGCGTTCACTTCAATTCAGAATCGCTTGAGGTTTACGAACGTGTAGCTGGCCTGTAACGTGTACAATGACCTTTGGGGGCTACCCGATGTGTCGCGTCATTTATCCTTTTATCTTCCATTTTATCTTCCGTATTTTTATCCTTCCAGACAAGTCTGATACCAATTATTGATCTTGGAGGGATGAAGGTCTTAGTTGGCGCTAGAGAGGACTCGAACCTTCGATCGATCATGCGGCCGCAACGGAACCTCTTACCGACCCCGCTATACAAGCCCAGTCCAACTTTTTGTAGTTTTTTTCTCGAGCACAACAAAACTCTGCTAAGTGATTGTGATTGCATGCGAGGTTTACGACTGTAACAATAAGTCTGCCAATATATCAACTAATACCAACTATTCGCTAGTAATTTTGTTGTGGACTTTATGAGGACATATCCAAAAGTGTCTTTACAGTCGTTAATTGCACTCTTGGTAGTCAGCGTAGAACGTGCAGTAACGGATGATGCATTGCGTCCTCGGTGAAGAAAGGCGCTCGCGAGTCGCACGAAGAAATGGTGCAGAAATACAGCATTACCAACTGGACCTTGCTGGTGCTCTAGCAGAACAAGCTAAAAACTAAAGGGAAGAAGTATCACAAACATTATGTAGTCCTGTACATATAATATCATATGAAAAAAAACCAGGAACAAGGAAAAAGCGTTGAGGAGCTTGCGTTGCTCTTGGTTGGCTTGTGGAGAAGACGTAGCGTTTCGCTCCCGTTAAAAGATTTTTACGCAAATTTTATGTCCAATCGGATCCGTTCACTCATTTCGACATCATTTGCTTGCGTATCCAACAAAACGTTACCAACAAGGTCGTTGTGTAGGGAGCTATTTTAGAGCCAAGAATAAGCGATGGTAGCCAATTTAAGTGAAAGTATCTCATCTGCTCTGATAGCAGCGGTTTGTTAAAGTCCTCTGTTAACTCTTTCAGAACACAGTGTCGAGAAATGTAGAACGTTCGTGATTTATTTACTAACTACCTATTAGTAAATAAATAAACTACTCATTATTATTAGTAAGGGGCGGGTGTAGCGCAGTCGGTAAGAGGATTCGCTGTGATTGCATCGATCGTTGGCTCCAAACCGCTCTGATACCAACAAAGTTCTTCATTCCTTCACGGTACAGGGAAAATGCTAGATTTCTCTGGGAGGATAAAAACAGACTTGACACAAACGTCCAAGTCATTGTAAAGCTTCACGCGCATTCACAAACCTGAAAGGGTTCTAAACTAAAGTCGAACGCGTAAGCGCATCCCCAGAAGGATTGTCGTGCAGTTTATCCTTTCCTTATTTAAACACTACTAAAAAAAGGTGGGTGTGTGTAAAGCTGACTAGCATACTGAAGGCGATGGAACTGCGCTGACTATGGACAAAATGAGGCAACTGTCACATATCCTATTTCATGAAACAACTAGCCAAAGTTGCTCTATTTTAAATCTATCTGTGCACTTTTTTAAATGTGAGTGGAACAAGTGGTGGAAACTTAACTTTCATATCACACGAATTCCCACTAATACCGCAAGTGAAACTTGAGGCAGTGCAACTGCGAAGTGATTCATTTAGTGAGCATCGTTTTTTTTTAAATTTACTTTCATCCGGTAAGCAATACTGTGATGTATTATCAGAGCATGAACATATTAATATTCTGCTTGAATAACCCACAATGCAGGTGTCAAAATTGAAACAAACACTTGGGTCGGCGGTCTCCATCGCAGTGCATTAGAACATGAACTGAATTCCGCAAAAAACAGTTCCGCCGCCCAAAACTCATTGCAAAACTGATCGGGCGCGCGATTAGCGTATACTAGCCAGATAATCACCGGATCAAACTGCAATCTTATTGGATGTGCTTGAAACGTAGACTCTGTGAAATTAATTGGTACATAATGAATTAAAATACCAATTAACTAATTGAGTCATTCTTCAGAGTTTGCTTTGGAGTGTCGTCATTGAAATGTATGAGGCAACGATTCGCGGTTTCGCTGATGCTAGCCCCATAGCTATCATCGCCTCATAAACTTCAAAGAAATGGAGAGAGAAAAAAAGAAAGATGTCTCGAAAAATTCGTCCTTTAAAAAAAAGGACGTTCCTCGCAGTTACCCGGTGCAAAAGGACATTCAAATATTGCAAATATTGCAAGTGTTTTGCGACGTCATCTCGTGTTCGAAGAACAATCGGATAGCGGGACGCATATTTGTACGCTTTACTTCCTTTTGTTTTCACGCAAATTTTTATTCACACTTTAACTCCATTTTTCCATTATGCACCTTTAATGAACAAACGAATATCACCTCTGTTTGTTTTATAATATGTGATGGAGGCTATGACATCCATAGTATTAGGCTCCTTTACGATTTCATACTTCATGAATGCTAAATCATGGGATTTACTGTGGTGCTACCGTTGAATGCCTAAAAAAAAACAGTTTCAAATAACAGTTAAATTTAAGTTTATAATTAGAGTTAGAAGTTTTCAATTAGAGAATTAATTCAATTTTCCCTTACACACAGTTTTGGAAAAACTAAAATGTCAATTTTCAAAGAAATGTACACCTGTTTTTTTAAGTACATATTTCAGAGCTGTTTTAGCTCACCAGCGATACGCTATGAAATCATAAACATCACACTTGATCGTTGTGCGCTGCGAATTTACCTCGTGTACAAACGGAAGAACAGCTAAAAACTGGTGAGAGAGCTGAAATCGGAATCCTTCTCTGAGCAAAAAAGAAAACTTTTCAAAACAGATCCCCGCGTAAATGTGAGGTAAATACTAGGATGTTTATTGATATCCTTAAGTTGTCATTAGGAGAGTCTCCAACATTCATATAGGTATTATATATAATCTTGTGCTGTAAAAGCATCGGACACAGCATTAGAAGCGGTAGTCAGGTCAAAATGACCTGAAAGTTATACAGTTGCCCAAGCGGCCGCGCTTGCGGTACCACGCTGACATCAACGATCGGTACCGTGGTAGAACCGTCGTAATTTCACTCAGACTGCAGCGATGAAGCCAATGAGAGTAGTTCCTCCATTTCAATGCACCCAACTCCAAGCTGTTCTGATCCTATATGCGCTCTGCTGAGGAGAATCGTCCTTTTTGTGTACAGTACAGTAACCTTGGCAGTGTTAAGTCCGTAGTAGTGCTGCAACGGCATACGGTACCTGCAGTCGGTCATGCAGAACGACTTTTGTGCTTTTTGTTCAGAGGGGAAAAATCCGCACTCATGTAATTCTCGCCATATCGCGTTGTCCTGGATTTCAGCTGTTTTCTCCAGTTTCGCTGTCTCCGGAGAATCATTGAATGTCGCTGTCATCTTTGCTATCATTCATTTGGAGAGGAGAGCAGCTACCCAGTGGGGTGTGGTCGTAGTTTCTTCTCAAAGGCCATCCGGACCATACGGAGCCGAAGAGCCCAAAACAGAAGGAAAGGGTTCTCGACGTGATTGCCGTGATTCTTCAGATGCTTCTATCATCAGAGAACTGTTTAAAGTTCCTTTTCTTTCTCGGTTTCCTAGAAGCCATCGAGATCTGGTTGAACCAGTATGTAATTACGAGAACAAGCAGGTATTGCAGTCGGCCCACGAGAGCTATCCCCTCAAGACTTTTTAACGTCCAGTCTTCACCGGTTCCGTGTTGCTCGGATGCGCTTTTAGAAGAAACACTACGGCTGCAACCGACGGAGCAGCTGCTCTCCTCACCCAGTGAATGATAGCCAAGATGACAGCGGCTTCTCAGTGGTTTTCAGAAAGTCCAGGGAAAGATAGCTTTCATGGGTCACCTGTACATTTGATTGTTCTTGTGACTACTGACTTTATCGGTCTCGATACCAATCTAGGAGTCCCAAGGAGAAAAGGAATCTCAGAAACGTCCAAAGAAAGGAGCGTCTGAAGACCGCTAATCACGTGGAGCTCTTGGAACACGAAGTCCACCTGGGAGCGATGTACTAGTGAGAATTTCCCGATCTCCTGAATTGCTTTGAAAGATCAACGAAACTGTTATGCTTCACAATCTCTCCATCTGAATGACGCGGAAGTTTCGGTCCGAAAACTACCATTTGGATCTAGAAGAAGGAAATAACCACGAGAAATGCTGCGCTCGTTGGAGTCACAAAGATGTTGTGGAGATTCCTAGTTGCTTTGGAACTTTCCAAATATGGTAAAGCTGGACAGCGGTTCCGTTCATTAGCCCATTGTTTGTTCTCTCACAAATAATTCGGTCTTCTCAACTGATCTGAAGAGGTATTTTTCACCTCATACACTTAAATTTCGGCAAACAAGTGATATAAAAGAGTGGCAGGATAGAGAAAGGTAGAAGAAACTTTTGATATGAGAAGACATCAGAGCGAAATATTAGTTTAATAACTCTACTTTGTCACATGCCTTCAAAGTTGGCTGTCAAGTCTGTCCTAATTTTCTTTGGAAAATTTCCAAAGAAAAAATTTCTTCTTAAATATATAGAAAATAGTCTTCTCTGACAACCGAAAAATCTCACACGGCGGCAAGAATCCTGCGTAAACTTACCAAAATTGCTGTGAAAATTGAGGATAACTTCGATTTTTTCTTCCAGACAGGGTTTTCCAACTATGTATGTTTCAATAATCTTGGATACTCGAAGGAAATCGTAAGATCATTTGCTTAACACATTAGTCAACTTCAAGTATTGGGTCATCCATTAAATAGCGCAGCATTCTATATTGCCCTGGTTTTCCAAATTTGTAATTAACAAGATCTCAATCTAAAAACACCCTTCTCTGTCTTTTGCAGTCAATTTCCATACCTATACGGCATTGAAATTCAATGACTTCTTCCCAAGAATTACCTATACGAGGCGAAAAATGCCTCTTCAGAGCAGTTGAAAAGACCGAACTGTTTGTGGGGAAAGAACCAATAAGCTAATGAACAGAACCGCTTTCTAGCTTTACCATATTCGCAAAGTTCCAAAAGCGACTATAAGTCTTCACAGCTTCTTTGCGACTCCAACGAGCACACCATTTCTCGTGGGCATCTCTTAGTTATTGTCGAGAGTTTGCAGAACTTTTTAGAGAAACAAAACTCCTCTGTCTTTTGTCTTATTTTGGCTGGTGGTGCACAACTCAGCGCTATCTAAATCCTAAACGGGCTGCTGTTCTTATCATTTTACAAACGACAACTTCTCTAGTCGCTCCTGATGAGCACAACACCTCGATTTCGTGAGTTCGATGAAAATAGTTTTTTATTCATCCACGAAAATTTTGAAATGCACATTTTTTGGCGTGAGTCAGAAAAACACGGTTGGATCCCCGTTCTTTAGCGTTGTTCCACCCTTCTTCTCGTCGTCTTCACCTCTTGGTGTTGTGTATGATCGGACTGTTCAATTCAACGTATATGAACGTCAATCTGGCCATCACAATGACATGCATGGTCAACTCCACTGCCATAGCAATTGCTGAAGACATAGACACAGGAGGTGATTGGTCGAAGGATCCGAACTTGACCTCCGCCTTTGGAACAAGCGACACCTGCTCATCGGCCCCGGGAACTCGAACAGTGCTTGACTACGGGGTATGGAAGTCTTTCTGTACTAGATTTTGTGACAGAGACCGAAGATTAAAGACAGCATATTCCTAAATTGGCGGCGATGATGGACAATATAGGGCTTGGAGCGCACATTACGAGAATGAGGGTGTTCATGCTGAATTCCATTTAATCGTCTTGAAAAACGGCGTGAAGGACCGCTCGCGGACACTCGCGAGTACGAGTATGGCGCCTATTGGGGTGTCGTAGAAGTTCCTCCGTTTTTCAGGACGTTTGGGGAAATGGGCGTGAGAACGCTCACATTCGTAATCTACATCCTATACTGTTTCTGACAGAACTTCATGCTACGCTGAATCTAAACTGTCTAATAAGAAATTTAGGTGTAAAAAACAACGACATTTTTTGCTAGGCAGTTTATAGCATCAGGTTCAACCAGGATGGTTCCTGTTATCTGTATGACCTATGAAAGCTCAAATGAAAACTTGATGAGTGGTGTCGAGGCATAGGCGAGGTTTCGAGATAAAGACTCTATGTTACTGGACAGGCGTGTCTGCGTACTTCACAAGTGTTAAGTGAACTTCTCGCAAATCTAGGGTTCAGACAACAGGAAACACTCGGAAACATAAGTCCGCACGTGAACACGACAAAATGAGTTACGCTTCATTACGAAATAAGGGAACTTTCTGGGGGAGTTGCCTCCAAGCAGATTACAACAAATTAACAAAAGATCCTATTGCTCTAGCAAGATGCATATATATTGTCATTCTGCAGAATGCGGAAAGTCATTATCTGTGTTGGAGTGCTCTTGTTGACTTACATGTCTATGTTCTTGGGTTTCTGGTGGTTCAAATTTAATTTTTTAAAGCTGTCCCGAGACTTCATTCGATTGAGAGAAAGCCGAAAATTTTTATCCTTATGAGAGAAAGGATTTTTATGCGGGATATGTTTCACGTGTTTGGTCTCGGCTTGCTGCTGAATCGATCCTCTCTTTGGTAGCTTCCGAGGTTCTAGGTTTTTTTCACGATACATATTCTCGCTTCGTGAGGGTGCTTAAAGCAATAGCTCTTGCGCCACGTTACAATAAATGGCGATCTTAGAGACAAAACTCAGTAGAGTTTGTACGTTGTGATCTCGTGCTTTCAAAAGAACGGCTAGTTCGGAGAGAAGGACGGATATACAGAAACATTTGCAAGTTAATATCGAAATTATTTTCCGCAGCACTTGCAAAGTCACGTGCTTGCTTAGTTTCAGTTTCATTACAGCCACATGTTAAACACCTGAATTTCTCAAGGGAAAAAGGAACTTTAGAAACACTAACAATTGTAAATAAAATTCAGGGATCGCTGGTGTGGAATCATGCTGTGCAGAACCTACTTTTCTCTGCTTCCTTTTGGGGCGCACTCGTCACGATAATCCCGGCAATCTTCCTCGTGCAGCGGATGAACAAAAAAATCGTTCTTATGCTTTGTGTCGCAAACAAGGTGAGACAAAGCTACAAGCGCTGCCCGCGAGTATACAGAACTTCGATCAACGCTCCCTATCGCATTCTTATCAGTTTGCGTGAATCTGCTCCTGCTGCAATCCTCTTGTTATGTTGATTCTCAGTGCTCTTATTATGCGCACTTTAGCCAAGCATCCAATATGTCTTCTTCCAATTTTTTTGTTGGTTTAATTCTAAAACTCCTGGATTTCTTAAAGAAGTTGCTGAAGAAAAGTAGAAGGGAGAAGAAATAGAATCTGCTCTCTGGAATTTTTCGCAAACTACTAGGAAGCGAAAAGTTGAGTACAATTCGACTCCATCGACTCACTTTCTTTCCATCCCAAAACCAAGTATTTCACTACAAAATTGCTGAGGCGGAACCAAATTTCCTGTATTCGAGAAATTTCCGGGAAAAGTAATGGAATGCATTTCAGAACAGTTATTTCAAGATTATCATCTATGTATATAATTCCGAGCACTGTATGTAACACGGCTGTTATTCGCACCGCTAAACGGCTTTCAGTTTCACATCAAATGAATCACTCAGTGACTGCCTGAATTATCTTCGCCTTTTCCCACATAGAAATCTACGATAGCTTAGCTACGAAACATGTGTTTAGAAAAGCGTAGTCAATTTTGCCGCTGTGTGAGTACCACCATCAGAGGCTTTAAAAGTAGCGAGTTGAAGAATAAGTGGCGTGTTTTTCATATTCAATTTAAAGAATGCGCATAAAACTAAAAAGTACTACTAAAGCGCTACGGTTCTTTCGACAAGGAATATTTCACTCTGCAAGAAGGTGATGATCCGATTTTTCAATATTATTGATTCATGGATCTTCAGATTACTGAAATGGGGTGTCAAATGGGCAAAACGAAACATTTTCGACATCTTCTACTCTCTGTATATAATCCATGTGATAAGGCCTCTGAAGCTTCTCCGAAACTTCCATTGCATATGGAGAGAACCGAGTGAGGAATGGAAGTTTAAAAATGAGAACAAAACTTGGAAAAATATGAGAGAAATGTAGAAGGACATGAAAAAAAAACAACAAGAACTACTGACAAAATATTAAGAAATGAGAGAAAAATGTTGAAGAAATGGGAAGAACAAAATTTAAGAATCTGTTGTTGAGCAATTTGCAGTGGTTTTCTTTGTATTCAAAAAAAGGAAAAAATTTCAAGTCCTTCAAGTTTTTCAGTTCACTCACTTACGAAGTTTTCATACGTTTCACTGCAATTAGTGGACCGGGTATGTGATCAATTTTTGAGGTCATGGCTATCTTTGGATATCGAAGGAAAAGAGCGAGTAGTATGTTGAAGCATTGCCTCTTCTCCACTCACAGCAGTAAGCTCGGCTTCAAAAGCCTCATCATCTGGATCAGACGCAAGAAAAAAGATGTGGAAAATGGTCCCTTGACACTCCACTATAATAATTTAGAAAACGAGGATCAACAAAACCAAGAATACAGAATTATCCTGTCGGATAGAGTGAGAAATTGCCTAATGAATGATGTACAGCACTTCAAAAACACTTTGTACGTCTCCGTTTGTTTTTTGCATTGGAAGAAAAAGGCTCACAACTTATTCTTGAAGCAACTCCACAACGAATTGATAACACAAATGCTCTGACAATCTAATTATCACTGCAGCTCTGTTATACTACTTGTCAGGATCCCACTTCATCGCAGTATTCAAAAGATCTTTTTTTTTCCGGCGGCTGTTAATCTTCTTCTCCCATACTTAGCGATCAACTATGGAGTACACGCAGTTTTTGCAGCCAGATTCATCCTTGGCACCGGAGAGGTTTGCACTTTTCCTATTATATTTTATTCCAAACATATATCTATATCCAAATTAAGCCCAGTTGCATTTGGAGGAAATGTTTCCCATTTCTTTTTGATATTAGCCATTCCTTCTTCTGCTTTGTTCAAACGTTCTTAAAAAGAGACACGTTACTTCATATATTCTGGTTGTAACATTTCTAAAAGCCATTGAAAATGGTCATATGAAGGTTCCGTGTCATTTTACCTTCGAGTGTTTTGAAGTTTGAGTGAAGTAAGAACTTGCATGATTTCTTGCAACAGCTCTCTCTCAGCATGTAATAAACCATTTACTCCACATCTAAGCACATCACTAACATAGCTGATGATGGATTATAACATGAAGGATGGAACACCCGAAATTCTTGAAAGTCAGATTGTTTCTAGTTACAAAGGCAACCACACAGAAGCGAAAATATATCCTGTATTTCTAGTCCTTCATTTATCCCTGCATCAACACAATTGTCGCCAGTTGGTTTCCCATGGATGAGAGAAGCACGGCAGTAGCACTTTTCACTACAGGTAGCCTCTGATTTAGTGGCCGTACCGAATCCATCACATCCATTGTAGGAAATCAGGTGGCTTTATTCTTTGGGAACCCGTTTGCAGCACGCTTGTGCGACTCACGTTTCGGATGGCAAGCCGTGTACCACAGCTCCGGTGAGGCAACCCCTTTGTTGCAAAAATACAAGGATCTTCTTTTAGCGCGCCCGTTTGAATCAACGAACGCTTTGGATTAGTAACATGAAACGTCCTTCTATATGCAAAGAATACTAATGTTTTATGCACATTTCGCAACGCTGACACAGCCTGGACGATGAGTCAAACGATGTTGCTGCAGGATCTGTACTTTACAAAGGAAACCAGCTCCTCAAATTGTTGTCATTACAGCGGCGATGGGCGTAGCATGGTGTGTCGCATGGATGTTGCTGGCATCTAATACACCTGACGAATGTCGTGTGATGAAGATGGAGGAACGACTGTACCTCAAGAGAAACGCTGTTCTAGCCAGAGAGGACAACAAAGCAGTTAGTAACAACGGCTCTAGAGAAAATGTTGCAAGAGAGTCATTTTCAAAATCTGCTCGCAATGGCAATTTTAGCGGGCGCCCCCAATTCCATGGTTTAAAATTGTCACGAACAAAGCTTTCATCGCACATCTGGTTGCCACTTGGATTCTCACGAATGTGGTCACCATAATGATGGTGTACTTGCCTACATACTTCAAGGATGTACTGCTGCTAGGGATTGTTATGGTGATTTAGCACAATGTTCGGTGATTTTGCGAGCACCTACAATTATTCCGCATTTTTCAGAACGGGACTTTCACTTCTCTACCAATGATGTTCAATTTTATATTCAAACTCTCTTGGGGCGTCCTAATGGACAAGTTGAAAAAAAGGAAGATTCTCACTCGAACACTTGGAGTCAAGATATCACAGTGCTTCCGTGAGTTCCTACCTGAAAGCTCAGAACAGCTCTTAGTTCCTATTTATAGCAACGTTTGGGGTGGCGCTAGGTCTCATCCCTGTGGTCCTGTTCGTCACATGCCAAGAACCGGCTCTCGCGCTCTTCCTATTCTGTCTCAGCAACATGTGTCTAGGAGCTCACACAAGGTAAGTGCGACTAAATATAGTGGATGCTTAGGACTGCAATAGTAGAAAGTATTCCAGTGGAGCCTATACCTCATTATTGTCGCTTGCTCCACAGTTCACTCCCACACTGTCTTCAATTAGTGTTAGCACTTCTATGCTAGCTCAGCTTACTACGCCGTTTATGGTTTCCTTCATCAACTCCACCGTGCGGTTTGCTTTTGTTCTTTACGTTGGGGAAGGTTCGCAGACGACGGGCCGGAACTCCTGATTTCTAGCTTTTAAACGCTGTAAATACAAATCAAATTTTGAAGTTTTGGGCGGACAGCTTCGGGTTTCATCACATTTTTATTATTTCCGCATTTCGTTCCAAAAAAACAAGGTATATAAAATGGTTCAAGGTTCTTTCATTCGTATTCCTCTATTTCTCGAGTTCAATCTTCTCTGTTACGGATCCACAATTAATGTTAATCACCAAAGAATGTTCTAGAAACCAAATCACAAATAAATAGTTCTTTTTTCGAATTTTTATTAAGTGATGTCGACAGTTTGCTAAAGACAGCGTGCCATGTCATTGTCGATGTTGAGACCTGTACGGGAATACATAGGGATCCAGAGGTGGTTCACAGATATGAGCGCAATCTTCAATCCCACTTGGTAATTCATAAAAAGGCTTCGTTGTACCCGTGTTCCCAATAATGTAGCTTATTGTGGGAGTAGAACGAATGCAATGTGAAAGCCGGTGCGCGTCTGTGATTGCATAGGTGGAGCTGCTGCTTCTGCTCATTGCAGCTATACTAGCTGGGTCGAACGACTACGGAAATGCCTGTGTGCTCTACCGAGGACGACATCGTAAGAGGCAATTGAGACTGTTTCTTACGCCTTTTTTCAAACTAGTATGTAGACATAATTCAACGTCATCACTTATAATGGTGAAATGCACCCTTACCCCCTCCATTATATATCACAAGATATCACAACACTCTGTCTTTGAGTCCTAAATATATTCCAAACTTTTGACGATTTTAGGGAAGCATTGAGGAATGGAACAATCTATTCCTGCTCACAGCATTGATGTGTATTTTCTCTGGAGTTATTTTCGCTATATTCGGATCAGGTACTTAATTTACGGAACTTGCTTCGTGTCATTGATCCGTCTCATTCCATAGACGGTAGGAAGTAAATTAAAGAATCAATAAGTATAACAGTTACAGAGAAGGCATTTAGACGCAGATACGTTCCTTGTGGCGCAGTACATTAACACTCGACTAGAATTCTGAGTTTGTGAAGACTAATCGAAATTGTCGTTCTAATAACACAAAGTCACAAGTTTAACTCAACATGAAGAACACAAAACGCTAATTTTTACAGGTGATTTACAAGAATTCGCTAAATCACGGAAAGAAAATATGGCTGAAGACGGAAATCTCCTATCCCCTTTACAAGCGGGGACCTTACGAGCAGACTCAGTGTCAATGTTGTAATCTGTTTTACATTGCTAGAATTACTGTACAGAGCTTCGATTTCCCCGCATTTTTTTTAAATTCAAGTGTTCTGCATCTAAACTACACAATATGACTGCGAAGGAACCCGCAAGACAATAAGAAGGGTGTGAAAATTCTGAAGACTGGTCACGTCTTATAAATCGTTTAAAAGAGTGTTATTCTTTAAAGCAAGAGGGTGTCAGCAAAGTGAGATTCGCACAAAAGAAGATGGAGAAACGAACTTTTATGAAGCTTTCGCACCGGATTTCTAAATTACACGTGAGAAAGTATATAAATAGTGAATACTCCAACTTTTCTGAAAATTGTAAAAACGATCTAAAAAAGAGAAATACTCGAGTAGCCAATCCACAGCATACTCCTACAACGTGATAATTCAATTACTAAACATAGAATTTTAGGATGGAGAAGGGAGGTAGGGCTGAGACTTAAGGAACAACTCAAACGCCGATCTACGTCAGCGAGAGAATAGAATTTTTGTTTACTAAATACTAAGGGGCCCTCAACAAGCGGTGGTGAAACGAGATCTATGGAATATGGTAGATGGAGGACCGCTTCTCAACCTAGCGCATCAAGTTGGCGGCAAATGACCGAAGTGTCCGCGCCTTCTGGAGGGAATGAACGAGGGACATCACGGTCACTTTTCTAAGATTGCAGCGACCAACGGAATTACCGCGTGTAGGCATTGGGATAGCATGGGTGTCTGACACCAGTTCCCATCACAGCATACCCGCAAGTCAGAGCAACAGAGGTGAACCTTCCATTGATGTTGACTCGGTAGTGGCTGCCGAAATAGCTGAACGGCTCAGTGGAGCCAAAAGGAACGCCGACTATCGCTATCTTAGGATGGAAATATCCCGCAGAAACTCTGTTCAGCGGGGGAGAGGCTGAAGTGACTGAGAGAGATGCTAACTCGGCACGAAAGATTGGTCTCGGTCAGCGACTACCCATCACGACACAACTTTCTTGTAGCCTATAGCGTGTAGTTGAACCTCGATGAAGCACGCAGAAACGCCGAGTTGTGCAGCCATCTCCAGTAGCGTTCGGCATATGCTGGTACGGTGATGTCCATTGTGTGCCAAGACGTCGAAAGAGAAGTTCCCCTCGTCGAACCAACGAAACCCCCGTTTTTTGGCGGTAGCGCCTCCTCTTCCAACGTCTCGTTGGTGTTGACGGCTATCTAAGGTGGCCTATGGCGTTACTTCCACTCATAGAAGAAGATCACTCCGAGATATCCATTTGTGTTGCAACGGTAGCAGAGCAGATACGCGGGGTTCCCACATATTGGCCAGGGAGTTTTTGGAACCGCCCAGCTTATACCTCAGTCTCCAAGAAGAAAGGTGTGTCCTAGCATTCAAACGTCATTTCTTTCACTGTGAAGATGTACCTGTCCCAAGAGATAACGCAATCATCCCTGAAACATCTTGAAACTCAGTGATAATAATTAATTAGATCACTAAGAACCTCTGTTACATAGTGACGATTTGTGGGAACCCATTATTCTCTGAAACCCAGCCATTCCTTGAACTTTAACTTTAAATGCAGAGAAATGTAGGAACACATACTGCTCAAAGAAGTAACAGTGCTCGTTTTTGCGTTCCTTTCAACAACCAAAACCATGACATTTCCTACAATCTGAGGAATTGATTGTTACGTTCCGGAAGATATGTTTTCGAAAAGTTCCAAAAGATTGATAGCCTTGCATGGCAACATTGTTTCACAACAACCATTTTCAAGCGATCCAAACTAAAAATGCATTGCCTTTTTTCTGAATATGTGACTTCTGTGGAGCGCACATATCTACAATGAACGGAATGGCGATCGAATTCTGTTCTCTGGCTGTTCTTTGGCTTAAACCGATATTGTCCCGAATATACAAAAATGCCGGCAGCTACGAAACTGGCAACGTTTTTTTTTTAACAGCTCCCTGTACTACAAAAAAGGCCTAGTTGCAATCTTTACTCAAATGAAACAACACCTGCGACACAGCAAGTACATTCAGAACCCCTGCGAATCTGAAGGAGGAAACGGTAAACAGTATACGCATCAACAGTACTGCATTAAAACATGGATACTCTCCGAATGTTAGTTTTGGTCGCTGCACCTTTTCTATCTGAACATAGGAAACATCTGAAGTTCTTACTGCAGTGATGAATACTTGCTGGAGACGAATGCAACAGTCTCTTGTAGTCTTTTGTCCGTTAAGGTGTCTTACTTTCAGAAAATTTTAGTAACACCACTGTACTCCTCCAGAATGAAAATTACACTATTACCACTCCTTTTTACAAAAATTTATTTCTTGGCAAAATATTTTACGCCACCATCTCGAATTTTCTCACCTAGCAGGTTCCTTCTCTAATTAAAAGCTTCTACACTGAATATTTCTCTTTTCACTGAAAAGTATTTGAGATTACAATGTGCTTGTCGATTATCGACTTCTCGCGAAAGTGCGTCACCTGGAAGAGAAAAGTGCAAATATCAGCGCCGGATTCATGTGATTTAAATGAAAGGTCACTGACTCCGATAGACATAGGTCGGAGAACCTGCTAGGAGTTTCTTTGTTGATCACGACGCTCACTGACACCGATTTTATGAAGGTAAATATGGTGTGGGGAGTCCCCGTGTGTAATGTGCCAGATCGATGTGACTACGGCCAAGGACGATTCATGAGGACCGCTGCAGCCAACCAGCAGCAATTATTCCGAGAACCAGTCATGTTTCTGGTATGAGTCAGACCACCAAGCGATATTGCACGTGAGGAGGGTTTTGTATGATAAACAGTCCGTGCGAATGATTCCAAGGACTTGCATCAGTATCTGCACATCACACGAAAAAGTCGATAGTTTATGATATGGTGGAGTTGTCAATTGTTGTAAGAGGGTGAACTAAATGTGCATAGCAAAGGAAACTGTATGCAACCATGAACATACACGCTAACAACACAACCGCAGCCGTTAACCAATAGTAATGCGGGCGAGAGTACTTCTCTACGCGCATTTCTTCCAAGGTTCACAAACTCATGCATAGACACAGTGTCACCAAGCACTTAAATTACAATATTTTTCCGAGCATCGAGCGATTCGGTAACTCTATCCTTCGAAATGTGGTTACATGTACACGGCAACTAGTTCAAAGAGGAGTAATAGAATTGAAACGAAAGAGGAATGGCAATGGGGGTGTACTGTAGGAAACAAATTGGAATGAAACTGAACGCTCTTGTCAATTCAAACTTTAAATTGCAGAAGCAAGTTCGTGCCTTTGTGTAAAAGTTCATTGACATCATTGCGCGTTCTCGTCCGACCTCTATTGCGTTTCAGAGGTCTATGCGATTATTCGGAATCGTAGAGTCCAGCACCAATAATCCACCGGTCGCGAATGGAGTTTTGGACCGGCGAATTGATGGATTGCGTCCTTAACGCGGTGGATGAAATTCTCCTAATTTATTCCGGCTCTCTAGAATTTCGCAAAATTTGGACATGTTCCTCTTAGAATAGACTAATACAGTAGAAGAAAAGAATCAGATCGCAACTAATTGAGTCATGTCTAAGTGAGTGCAGATTGAGTGATGGACTTTAATAATTATCTTTTAATCTACATTAAGCAGAGCGTAGAAGAGGAAACCTGATTTTAAAAAAAGCATTTGTTCTGTCAAAGCACACGTGCAAAATCTTTGCTCCTTGAAAATGTTCTCCTTTATGATTAAACATCTGATTCGTCGCTTATTTTTACACTGAGTCTTAAAACACAGAAGACATATTTCATTCAGTGAAACAAATGCTGTTTTAAACCACTGCCGTTGGCTACCTAGTGCTTCAATATGAACTTCGATACATATTTCCTCCAAACGTGTAAAATTTTAGTTTGAAGCGTAGAGCACAACATATAGTCATTCAGAAGCAGATTATAATGGAGCTCGAATCAAATAGAAACCAGCTCAAAAGTTACCGACAATCCAATAATGAGAAGATTCTGATAATTGATCATACACAATTCATACACATATGTAGTTGTTTTCGGTCTATCGAGCACCGAAGCGTTTTCCATGTACGACAAAAAGTCACTTTTGACTAACAGAAGTTTTAATTTGAACCCGGCGCAAGATCTTCTGCGATTAACGTTTTTCGTCCATTTATTTGCTCAATTAGAGGATGAGACTCTGTTGTGGCAGGCTCTTTACGTTTAGCACATTGGGCGCCGACTATATTGTATATAGAGAAAGCTGCTTTTCGAAAGAGACGAGGAGGTTATTCGTAGGGAAAGGACAAAATTTCCATCTGCAATTTTCGAACGAGGACTTAATCTTCAAGTGCTTTTTCTTCTCGGCGGAAAGGACTCATTACTGGGAAGAGGATAAAGAAACAACAAGAGAGAAGAAATTAAACCTTCTAAAGACTTTGCCAATTGTAGCTTTTTTGAAGTTTCGTGCGAGGTGTAAGGCTTCACCGTTCACGAAAATGCCGTGTCTTTCATTGGGTTTCCCATAAGTTTCTTTTCACCATCCTCAACTCTTGCAATTCACAATCGCTTACAAGGAGAATATGGTACAGTTTGATAAATGCTTACGTCTATCCCGGATATGAGATTCTTACTTCATTTTCTTGTTTCTTTTCTCCTCCAGTTTACACGATTTTAAAAATCAGCAACAACACTCCGTAGCTGCTGTTGATGGCGCAACCATGTGGATGACCTTAGTAGTATTTAACGGTGAAAGTCAAGAAGTGCATCAATTTCTGAAAACCATATTGCCTGCTAACATCTTCCAGTGATCCGTTCCGCTTTTTAGAAAATTTGAAATTTGTAAAAGAGTAATTGAATGTGTTCTCTGAACGAGTTAGGAGGACTCAATGTTGTCGAATAAGATAAAACTAGAACTTTGAGCAGGTGAGAAGAAAGACACCGTTATTGCGCCAGCGCTTCGTCTTGACCACGTTCGCGGTGGTGAGTCAGCCGATGTTTCCACAGCTGCGTCGGGCGCATCTATAAAAGCGCGCAGATCCCGTCCCTATCATCACCGCTCATCCGTTCCTTTCCCCTCTGTCACCGCAATACCGTTTGAAGTTTATGTGAACACGCAAGCATCCTTCTTAAAAAAAGTCACTCTGTTCGAGACTTCATCGCTGAAATGATGTACCTGTGGCATAGCTCTCCATCCTTTTCCCTTCGATTTATCACAAAATTCGGGAGATGAGTAGCAATAGTTCTTGTTCATTTCTGCAAGTGTTCCGCATCAACAGTTTTTGATATCGGCTAACTCTCGCACAGCAGTTCACAGGTTGACAGCAGGACATGTATGTTCCTTCTCCTTTTCCACAAACGAAGTATTGAAATGTTGGAATTGTCTCTACCTTTCAAAGCCGCGTATCCAAATAATTACTGTGCCAATCTCATAACGAGAAATCTCGTATTTATGAACACGTACTGCTGCTATTGCACTTCTACCACATTTTGACGTTTGAGAAACTTTAAAGGAAGTTTCTGGTCGACTCAGTTCAAAGTCTACCAGAGTCAAATCTGATGCTTTTCTTTACGTAAACGTCAAAATCTTACAAACCGCAAGCTAACTAGATTCGTCTGGAATAAGAGTTGACTTGATCATGTCAAGCCGTAAAAATGTTATGAGAGCAGGTAGCTATGGAGTTCTGGACAAGGAGTCGAGATTATTGAACGGCTCCTGCAGATCTGAAACTAGTTGCTGCAACTTCAGCTTCACGTGACTTTCTGAAGAAGCGGACTTGGTCTAACAAAAGGCGAAGAGAACTAAAAACAAACAATTGAAACCGTTTGTGCTGCAAAAAGCCAAAAGATAGAAAAGCTAGGGTCAGCAACTTCTGCGCAGATCATGTGATCACGACATCGCGCAATCTTTCACATTCCCGTGACCTTCGCTTCCACCAATATTTCTCTACACATTTATCGGTCCCTCCTACACATACACTTTTTACATGTGCGATGATCACAATGTGCCAGATTGGATTCGTTCTAATGGACTCAGACTCACTGCAGTGCGCACAACATCCATTACTTTAATAAACTTCCCGTGAGTTATTCTTCATACCCCAATTCCTGCGAACCAGTTACTACCTCTTCCTGTACGCCCGCCTCCATTACCCATCTCCCTCCGTCTCCTCAGTCTCATTCAATCTATGAATGTGGCCGACAACAGTCAGTTGCTGGATCTTTCATGTTGCCAACTGCCTGTGAGCAAGCGTAACAGCCGCGATTCGTTCGACTCCGGTTTTTCATGGATCCATTACTTTGTTTGCTTCTCTTTGGCGTATTTCTCACCGAAAGTGCAACCCCAGATGCGTGAAATTTGCTCACTATCCTTCTTGTGTGCCCTCTGTAAGCTACATGACAATGTTCAAAACCTTTTCATCACTGGCACTTAATTACATGGAATTCGTATGAGAGAGTGAGTGGGAGTGGGAGATTCGTTGAACTCTTAGGAAAAGCTGGTCTGCTCGCGGCGTCGAATGATCGCGGGCAAGAGCAATGGCTTTGCTTCACAATCTTCAAACACACGGTTGAGCACGTTTTACCTTTGTCGCTCGAATTGCGGTAGTCTGGACTGCTTTTCTCTTGATTTCAATTTAAAGCGCTTTTTCTCAATTTCTCAAAATGAAACGCTGACTAGAATTCATTGAACAGAAAGGTATTTGTAGATTTCTATCTATTCTGGTTCGGTTACATGTGTAGGTTTAGCGAGAAAAAGAATAAAGTTATGCTTTTATGGCAGCAAAGAAATTAATCACATTTATTACTATACTATAACACTGCACTAGTAGTTTCTATCGACTGAAAAAGCGATTCTTACTTTTCTCTTATTTCGATCAAGGTATTAATGTTGGGGCAATATTTGTTAGTGACACAATGATCTAAAGGGTAGGAGCCCTGCTCTTTAATACGGATCTCTTGCCCGCATCCTCTCCCTGTGAGTCCAACTGCTACATAAGACTTGTGTTTTTGCAAATTAGGTCTTCGAACCTTCTACTTCAGCAATCTGCACATTCCAAGGCGTTAACAGCGTAAGTACGTGTTGCTGCTTGCTTGACAGCATACTGCAAAGTAAGCAGGTCATGTAGACGAGCTGCGAAACAATAACAAACGCGAAGTGCATCCATTCAACAAGGAACCATTGTTCGGTAGAACCGGCCGTGTCGGCTTTTTGCCATCACCCTTCTAGAACTTGTTGAACTTGGGTAATGGTATGGTTGGTCTTCATGCGCCTCATAAAAATGTCTCTGAATAACATGTGGAAGTGTATCCTTGATATTCAGATCCTGTTATGACAGTACGAGAGGGTCACAACTGCATAACATTCTGTATGCAACTTCTATCAAAGGCAAGAGAGAAATTTGCGATGTTGCGTTCTCTTTGGTGGTAAATAAAGGGTAGTACGTAACTTGCAGGTGTCACTATGAAAATGTTGTACGCTCCTCGTGAATGCAGAAATTAGATGGTTCAAAAGCTCATTTCTCTGGAAACTCTTATCTTGTATTCCTGGTTCTGAATCTGCAAGGATACATTAAGAATCATGCTAGTTTACAGAGTTCTACAGGGACATTTAAGAAATGTCTCTACAAAACTCTGTAAACTGTTATACTGTAGCACCCGATTTACAGCTACACGTTATATCACCTAACCTTTCAAAACATCACACCCATTCCGATGTAAAATGGCAGCTCATAGGCCTAAACTTTAGCTTTTAATTCTGCCATCAACATCAGCGACCCAACACTTGGCAATGCCTTGGTGTTAGGCAGGACCCATTAGCTCTAGACAGACGTTGCACCTTTGCGGACTTGATAAAAGGGGAGCTCAGTTTCAGCTCTTCATTTCTCAAACGCTGAGAAACCAGAAAACTCGTTTACAGAATTTGGAAAGAGAAACTAGTGAGTACCTGTTTCTGATCGGGAGGGCAGTCTGTCGGAAAAACTATCTTTATCGTCTCCGTTCATGTTAGTTTTTGTGCATTGTAGACCACGTTTATCGATGTGTTGGGGTATTTTCTCAATTCGTGCGAGCATTCTCAGCTGCTTGCTTTACTCGAGCGCTATTTCAGATGAAGTTCTTCGCTCTTCTCGCCCTTTGTGCGCTCGCCTTCGCAGCTCCTCGGGACAAGCGATTAGCGGTGAGCACGATCACTGTCACTGGAGGCGTTGGACTTTCCACCGGTTGCGTCGTGACCGTAAGTGGAGTATTGGTGACATAATTTTTATGCCATTAATGCATTATGTATTTCTCTCTGCTTTTCAGCGCTGAATAATCTTCTCCCATCGTTAATTCCTTTAGGGCAACGTTCTCTATGCAAATGGTTTCCGCATTCGTGAGCTTACGTCTTCCGAGCAACAAGAATTGAATACCTATCAGAACGAAGTGGCTGAATACAAAGCGGTAAGATTTCTCTAGGAGGAATGCTCACAGAGGCAAAAATGTTTGGTATTGTGACATGTCTTTACTTTATATCCAAAAGTAAAAAGAACCTAGACTGTAGAGCATTTTGAAGTTTTCGCTTGCTTGTGTTCTATCCTTAAATTCTCCTATTCCGTTGACGATTACTCTTTCTTTATGGAGTATTTTTTAGTTCTAACCTAACATATATAGTTCGATTACATTACAGTTATAAAGAAACAATAGTTTATAACTCTAAGGAGTGTAAAGAATGAGAGAAATAACCTAATTCTGCAAGCAAGCGTTTTACTATGGTCACATTGCACGCTCACAACGTAAAATGCTGATCTAAAAGTTGAGTTGAAGAAATCGCAGTTAAATGTGCTGGAATTCGGAGCCTGTCACAGTTACCGTGAAAGAGTTGGGTGGGAGGAAAAAGGAAGGAACAAATAAGGTTCGCATTTGTTTTTATACGGTCTCTGTAATGAGCTAGTGCTGATTTTTTTTATTTTTTCCTTAACATCCAATCCTCAGTAAGCATAACAAGAATATGTAATATGTTTCAAAAGGAAATTTCAACTAAAAGTAAAGTTGTACGCAGCTGACGTAGGACGAATATAGGTTTGGCTTTGGCAGGCGAAAATACTAGTCTTCTAAAACACTAATATCTTATGCTACCATGACCTGCCGCAGCGTATCTAGCTGAGTAACTCTAAATTGTGATTAATCCTGTTCTCTGTGACCCCCTTCTTGAAAGGTGTTACCATCAAATAGTGATAAACGCTGCTCTCCACTTCACCTGTTGTTTTCAAACTAAATTAGAAGGCATAATTTCTCGTGAACATCATAGTATAGAACTATTTTAGACTCTTAAACAAGCGATCAAAGAGCGAGAAGAGAGCATTCGAGCTCGTCTCGCTGGCAAGAAAGTGAAGTCGGTAGCAACTGCCAACCAAGAGGACCTTCCGAAGCCACCGAAGAAACCTTCATTCTGCACTCCAGAAGACACGACCCAGTTCTTTTTTGAAGGATGCATGATTCAAGTGAGCATTTTTCTTTCACATTAGTCGCTGGAAGTGCTCAGGTACAGCCGCTGGAGCGCTATTTTGCGTTGCTTGTTCATATTTGCTGCGGTTTTCTCCAACCACTGCAGTCGTTTACGAAGCAGTCAGCCGAGGAATTTTAGTCATAGGGGCATCTGAGTGTCACTGAAACAAACTTGAAAAGCACTAGAACAATAAAATATGGTAGAGTCAAAACGACATGAAGCATAGTGCAGTTGCGTATGCATCTTCTCTCGAGTCGTTGCGGTGAAGCGCAACGGTTAGGGGCGCACTGGACCATAGCTGCAGTTTGCGACAGCAGCACCTCGATTCCAACTGCTTCCTCCACGGCATCGTTTCGAGCGCGTGCGCAAATGCACCATGCTTCGTGCCGTTTTGACCCGGCTATAGAGCTTTTTTCCATCGATTTCAATTGTAGGTTCAACTCAACAAATTGGGGTGGGACGCCCGTTAATGATGACCACCTGTGAAATCAAAGTACTGAGAGTGAGCAATGGTCAAAGCTTCAGTAATTTTTATGATTTTGCTGCGCTGGAAAATAGGATGAAAACGGAAGCGGCAACGAGAACAATAGATGCGACCGCAAGAAATTACGGTACTTTCACACTTGCTGCGGTGCGCAAGCTCGCGCTGCTGCCGGCCCATCTTTCACTTGAAAACAAGTCGCTGCTCTTTGCTGCTCGCCAAACTGTATCAATTTTGCTCGTCGCGTATGACTACATGCGCCGACCCACATTTGAGTAAAGCTTTGAAAAAGCGTTCAGGATGCTTTGTTCTTGCGCAACCTTGTCAGAACCTATGGCTAAAGAATAATTATTCAATGGGGGAGGGGGACGGGGGCCAAAGTAATTGTCGATGGAGTTTACCTTGCTTACAGACAGAATCTTTTCGCAGTTTTTTTTTTCACTTGAAATAAGACCTCAAGGGATGGAGGTAGTCCGTCAGAACCTACGAACCTACGAAGGCGAAAAACCTTTTCTTTAGTTTCTCAGACTTTGAGGAATTCCAACTTTCTGCCTGCCACAGACGTTGGGTGATGCCTGTAAAAAGCTCGATCGACTTGCAAAGGAAAGCTTTAACAATTTAGGCCTGCTAGAATAATTAACACTAAGGAAGTGCCAAGGTAATGTTTTTAAGTTCAATGCTGTAAAATAGTAATTTACTTGCACAACTCCTGTTAATAAAGGAAAGATCACATCAAAAGATTTTCTTTTGCCTAGTACATTCATGCTAAAAATGAAAACGAGCGTAATGAAAAACATTAATATTCAACAGCTAAAATGTCAGTTTATCCCCGAATATTTTTCCTATGACTTTGACATTGTGCGATGCTGATTCGTCAAAGGTCGAGTTTTAGACTGGGATTGGAAAGATAGAAAACAGCTATTAGTATTGCTTTCTTCCATAGTCCAGTAACCGCGCCAAGAGGCATGGAGATGAAAACTCTAATCAGAAATGAACACAAAATTTTCGCCACTCTCTGGGAACTATTTTTGGAATGCAATTACAGGGTGCAATTACTTGTGGATGCTAACCAAGAATTTCAGTGTGATAAGGATTTCGGCTACCAAATCTCTGGTTTCTGTGTTCAGTAGCACTTACGCGCTTTTCCTGACTATCGTTGTTATCCTCTAAAAAAGACTTTTTCTTTTCAGAATAACAAAATCTACGTCGGTAACACCTTTGCACGTGATCTGACTTCTTCTGAAATCAGCGAGCTTAAAGAATTTGAGAAAAAATTCAAAGTCTATCAAGATTACGTTCAGAAGCAAGCCGAAATGGTGAGCCCACCGATCGAGAATCCACACTGAGCTCTTTCAAACCCTTTTTTTTGCAGCAAGTGAATAGTCTCTTCGGCGGATCGGACTTCTTTTCGGCGCTCTTCAACGGTGGCGACGCAAAGTCGACTACGACCACTCTTGCACCGGACCTACCGGAAGATGCTCCAGAGCAGCCGCCTACTCCAAACTTCTGCACCAGGATCATCTAAACGTGCTGCGGTTACATCCACTATGGTATTGGTTGGATTGATGGATAGTTTTGCTACTCCTCTTATACTTACGGTGTCGCTTAGCCCTTTAGTGATGCACTGCAATATCCGATCATTGTATTGGAATATCTTGTATATTTATATATTAAAATTATTATATAATATTCTGCATTTCTGTGTTGAGAAGAAACTGTGGAAAGGAATAGCATCAGTTGAGGAGGCAAAGTATTCCGATATTTATTGCAACGCTGCATTTTTTGAAACATCATGCCATATAGTAACGAGCTCAGTACGTCGCGTGTGTGTTCATGCATGTAGGTATCTGGCGCCGATGCACCCGTTGCACCCCCTTCTGTAGGTATCTGGCGCCGGTGGACCCGTCGCACCCGCTTCTATAGGTATCTGGCGCCGGTGGACCCGTCACACCCCCTTCTGTAGGTATCTGGCGCCGGTGGACCCGTCGCACCCGCTTCTGTAGGTATCTGGCACCGGCACACCAATCTGGCGCCAGTGGACCTGTCACACCCCCTTCTGTAGGTATCTGGCGCCGGTGGACCCGTCACACCCCCTTCTATAGGTATCTGGCGTCGGTGGACCCGTCGCACCCGCTTCTGTAGGTATCTGGCGTCGGTGGACCCGTCGCACCCGCTTCTGTAGGTATCTGGCGCCGGTGGACCCGTCACACCCCCTTCTATAGGTATCTGGCGCCGATGGACCCGTCGCACCCGCTTCTATAGGTATCTGGCGCCGGTGGACCCGTCGCACCCCATTTTATAGCTTTCTAGCGTCGAGGCGTCAACTTGACGCCGGTGGACCCGTCGCACCCCATTTTATAGCTTTCTAGCGTCGAGGCGTCAACTTGACGCCGGTGGACCCGTCGCATCCCCCTTTTCGAATTTCATGACACACACACATACACACACATACACACACATACACACACATACACACACATACACACACATATACACACATACACACATACACACACATACACACACGTACACACACGTACACACGCACACACACACACACACACACACACACACACACACACACGTGACAGAATAAGCCCGTTATTATATACATGACAATGATATTCATGTCATTTCAAGTCAACACATCATTCTTATTGAAGTGTTGGTGAAGAGGAGAAGAACTAATAATTTGAATAATGCTTTCCAAATTGTAGCGGTCCAGACGAATGGAATGGGGGTGTGAAATATGGTTTGAATATCCTTTAAATATGGTACTGAAAATTTGGGCGAAAGATTACACAATTTTCTGAATCAGTACTCATATTTCTGATTAAAAATGCGGTGATGCCATTGTTTAAAGAAAACGATTTTGATTCTGTGCAAGAAACTTAGAGAAGGTATCCTTTTCGGACTTCTGCTTATCACTGAAGACGGGCGCGCACCATAAGAGGCTACGCTAGCTTTAGCCGGACGTTCAGATTGGTATAATAATAATTGATTGTAAACATAACAGTTTTCCCTCATATTGCGTCAAAAAATTTATTGAAGGTCAATGGGAAGTGTCATGCTCTGCAAACAGAGTAAGGATTGCAGATACACTGATTGAAAGACAAGAGACGGACATTTCAAGATCCCAACCACAGAGAATGAGAATCTTGTTTACTTTTTTTTATAATTTTTAATGGTTCTCGAGTGCACCAGCACAAACTTGCAGACTTCTCGTGAAGTTCATTTCTAGTTAATCTACTTTTTATCCTTTTCTTAAGAGCTCAAGGAGGTAAAAGACAACTGCCCTTGACCCACTGAGGTAGAGGACCAAAAAAGAGTTCCCCTTCACATATAGTAGGTTTCCGCAGAAGTTTCGTTCTCTATCTTTATTTTTGATTTTTATATGTTATATTTTACTGACAATATTATTACTACAGTAATATTTTTTACTACCTATTCAACAACATGGGCATTTCAGGAAACAGTATTGTCAGTAGAATAAACAACAGCCTTCGTCCTTCGGTGTGATACTTCTGTTAATGCTTTTGCCCTAAGACTCAGATTGCTGTGAATTAATGCGTTGTCTACCCTGGAAAGAAAGTTATAAGAAAGTTATAGGATAACCTAGTACATGTATATATATAGTATATATATATATAGTGGAATTTGGAAACATTATTCGATGTATGAGTCTCCTCCTTTCTCAACTATTAGCGAAGAATGAATTAAAATGAATAGAACAAGAGAGAATGACATGAAGACGTGAATATCACTATCGTAGTGATAAAAATAACGTTCTACGTCAGATCGCGTAAGCTGTTGGCTACTATGTATTGTATTCGCACGTGATCAGGCGTTCACGTGTGTTTCTTCTTTTTGAAGAAAGGATGTTAGCAGCATGAGGAGACATGCTGGGAAATAGATATGCGAGAAGAAACCATGGAAAGCCATTCTACCGCTTTGGGGCTCCCGCGCACCACTCCGACGAAATGGAACCCGTTTCTCCTCATTCTATAGCTTTACACACACACAGACACACACGCGCACACCTACACACCTACACACCTAAACACACGCGCACGCCTACACACCTACACACCTACACACCTACGGTGTGTGTGTATGTGTGTGTGTGTTTGTCTGTGTGTCACGAAATTCGAAGAAGGGGGTGCGACGGGTCCACCCGGCGCCAGATACTTATGGAAGGGGGTGCGACGGGTCCACCGGCGCCAGATAACTATAGAAAGGAGGCGATGGGCCCACCGGCGGCAGATTGGTGCGCCGGCGCCAGATACCTATGGTAGCGGGTATGATGGGTCCAACTGCGTCAGATTGGTGCGCCGGCGCCAGATTGCTATAATATGCGACGGATCCACCGGCGTCGGTGGACCCGGTCATTGGTGCGCAATAACTTAGTGTGCATGACGAAAAAGATAAATTGTTGGAGCCTTTTCATAGCCGTCACCACTAGGCGCTTTGCTCTTCACCTTTATGACTCCTCCGCGTGGCTATTTCCTTCTTTGTTCGCCTCAAGTTTGTAGCATGCCGTTCTCAGAAAGTGGAAACATGCATGCAAACGGATGCTTAAATAGTAGCAAGATGTTTACGTGATCTGACGTGGAACGTTATCTTTATCAGCAGGATGATGTCTTTCACGTCATTTTATGTTAAAACATCATTCTGTGATAACTTTTGGGAGAATTCAGGAGGAACACCCATACTTAGAGTAATGCTTTCAAATAGTATCTACATTACTCTGGCATCGAAGGAATGTTTGTAGCTGATGGTCGAGTATTCTTCAAATGTAGAAATGACGCGTTTAGAAGGAAAACTCTGTGGTCTTTAATAATTTATAATATAAAGAAGAGAAGGAAAGCGTTGTTTAAAAAACACATCTAATTTTACAGAAAACACCACTACTATTAACTTTCATTGATCAGTTAAGGGGAGCGAAACTAAAACCACCGAAAGTCTGAAGCCCGGCTTTAGCCGGACATTCAGACTGGTATATAATAACGAGTTTAGTCCGTGAGTGCGTGTGTGTGTGTTTGTCTGTGTGTCACGAAATTCGAAAAGGGGTGCGGCGGGTCCACCCGGCGTCGGATTGGCGCGCCGGCACCACATATCTATAGGAGGTGCGACGGGTCCACCAGCGTCGGATTGGACCGCCGCCGCCAGATTCCTGTAGAAGCGGGTGTGACGGGTCCAATGGCGTCGAATTGGTGCACCAACACCAGATAGCTTTAGAATGGGGTGAGAAGGGTCCCACGACGTCGGATCGGTGCTCAATTACTTTCTGCAGATATTGCGAAAGGTAGGTTAGACGCTTCAACCGTTGCATATTCATGGCTACTACACGTATTGCATTGCACCTCTATGAATCTTCCACGTTTCTATTTCCTGGCAGTTTACCTCAGCTTGGTGCCATGCCTTCCTCAAAAAGTGGAAACACTCACACAAACAGCTGCACAACGTTTGAAAAACATTCAAACTTCATTTTGCACCTATACTTCTTAGAAAAGGGCAATTTGGAAATATTGAACAAAGTAAAACTTCAGAGGACTTTTTTTCTTTATTTTTACGATGGAATTGATATAGGATTAACCGATTTAGATCAAATAAGCTCCGTTTTGTTCGATAACTTTTGTTCTTTTTGATGGCAATTTCATAAATCCGCAATTGAAGAAGTTCTCGCCCTTGCTGGCAAAAACCTTTACCACCGTCACAAGTGCCCTCTCAAGCCCAGTTTTGCACCATCAGGAAGGTTTTGCAAATGCTAAAAAGGTGATACTTACTTAGCGCCAGTTATGGACTACATGGCGGATACTGGCCGATTCTGACCCCTCCTGGTCGATCGCCTGCTTCAATCTGGTCAGTTCTTGAGAGTAGAGGTCCGAATTGAGTGTTTGGCCCAATGAGGGGAACTCATAGGGGATGATTCCCTTCCAGTCCTACCAAACACTCAGCAAACCTTATTGATCCCCGTTAATCCGAGGTTTGGGAAGGTTTGCGTTCGGACTTGTTCGCCACGATTGGACCACGATCTTCTCCGCTTTTTGTTCTCGTAGTACCACCTTGAAGTCCCCGTATTGTATGACCTGATATGATGTTTATGTCGTTAGATATAGCTCACTAAGGATATCTAGTGAAAACGCTCAGAACATTTTACTTCATCTAATATTAGTCGAAGCATTGGATTTCATTTTCTTTATCTACAAAAATCAGCATAGAATGATATGCTCACATGAATTAACGTGGGCGTCCTCATATGAATATCGTACATAAAAAGATAAAAAGATAAAGATCAGGGTTCTATATCAGATCACATTAACTATTAACAAATAAGCATCTCTTTGTTATCTTTATGCAGCTTTACGTTAGCATTTGTACCGGGAGACATCGAAGATCCAAATCCCACAAGCTGATGAGTCAAGTGCTTAAACCCTGCTAAACTGTACAACATTGTCAAGGTTGGCGTCGATAAGTGGCAGGGCGAAATCTCAGATCTCACAGGATACGAAACAGCGACGAATGAAGGCACTAGATATCTGGGAATTCCTGTTCTACAGAATTTGGGAACTGAACTTATGTTGGGGAAAACTACACATGTTCAAAAACGACACGCCTCGGCAGTAACACTGCATCCTCGTCAGGCGGTGATATCAGCTCGCCGATCAACTAAATTATTTGACGTGAGAACTGTATTTAAGTGATTTGAATTGAATAGTTGAATAGTGGAAGAAGAAGACAAGTGAACATTAAGTGGGGAACCGCATACGTACGTTCCTCTTGCTGAAGATCAGATGAAGAGCAATCCCCGCCTAAAGTCTGCGGCCCTAAGCAGTCCTAAAGCTTGTTCTGCATAGCGCAGAAGGCGGCTAATAAAAACTGGATCTTAATGTCAGCTTTCTCTGTTCCTCATCTTGCCAAAAACTGTAAGAGAGCAATCGTCTTCTGACTTGAAATTTTTATATGTAATGGGTTAAACAGAACGTTTTTCCACACTAAGAATAGGATGATTAGGAGTGGAAGGTCAACTCAAGGTTGGTTTTAAGGTCACTGAAACAATTAAGGTTTTTGGAAGGGAACAATCCTGCGGGCCCGAATAAGGTAGTGGTCTGAAGAAAAAATGAAGAAGTGACAGTTTTTCAGCCGAGCTTCAAACTAGTAGTTAGTGGCCGAGTTCACGTGAAGGAACGCTTTGTCATGCGGCAAATGCATTGCGATCAGTCAAAGTCACTTTCCTCGCATGGATCAATTTTTAGTAGTGACAATTTACAAAGGTGGATGTGGCCATGTTGCCTAACGCCAGCCGCTGATGTTACTCTTTGTCTCCAACGTCAAATGCAAAACTTCCTCTCATAGAATAAGAACGCTTGTTCATTTCGGAATACAGTATGACTCACTTCGAGTTTGACGACTTTTATAGTGTGAGTTAGGTATGTAAGCAAACATCCTGTGTTAAATTCCCGTACTTCAACTTCAATAATACAACAGAACATCTCACAACAACTTCACTGATTAGAGTGGTCAGACATTATTGTGAACATATAACTGCAAGCAATTTTTAAATTAGCACTACGGGTTGTGGCAATCTGGCTTGATCCCGTGTTTCCTCTGGTCGTTGTGGAATCGGACTGCAGAAAGATTTTCGTAAAAGGAAATATTTAAAGGATGGTCATTTTGTCCAAGATAAGTCCGATTGAAAAGAAGCTCAGATAAACATGCGATTGCACCGTAATCGAATGAGGGCATCATCTGAAAGAATTCCGAAAGATGAAGTAAATCTGTCCTGACTGCTATTATTTCACGATCACCTTATTTGCGAGGATGTGGGGAAATGTTGAGATTGACGGCAAGTTCTCGATTCCTAATATACAAACCTGATGACGAAGAAAACCAGAAAGACAATCAGCTTTGTCGTTACTCCATTGTACCATTCTTAAATATACACTGTCGGTAACTTTAGGGAAAACCCGGAATAGTTGCTTTTAACATTAGCTCTGCCTTGTTATCCCTTCGTACGAATATCCTTGTTTCAGACAGTGATCAGTGAATCGACCGGGCATTTCCCATCCATCCGCGATTTGCAACGTGCTCATGAGCATTTCGTCGACAGCTCTTTTCTTTAAAAGCTTGACTTTAAAATTTAAGTATACCTAGATTTCCTGATTATTCAAAGTCCTTAAGTATAACAAGGTAATGAAACAATAACATAAAACTGTGAAAACATAAGATAAATACAATCAAATCCACAAATCTGTACACCTCCTACTTGTATAGTACCAGTCTGAACGTCCGGCTGAAGCCTATTACTACTCATTTAAGTAGGAGGTGCTCAGACACCCAGTAGTTGAAGCATTGTGAAGGATTACGGCAAAGTAAGTGGAGTTATGACAGGAACCTAATTTCAAATCCTCCGAAATTTAGTAAGTTCCATTGAATAAGTTTGGGAAGCGTGACAAATTTTTTGATGTTGGATGATGTAACAAATGTTCTTCTCTGCTTGCATGCGTTAATATATTCATATGTGAATTACGCCGTATTGTTGCAATGCTCCAATCTCAAGCAGTTGGGTAGTCTCACTTGATGTCTATAATTAATTTAAGCAAGCTGAAAGAATTTTGTGTCACACCTCGTGTGAAGTACATTATAACTGGTTTCCTCAATACCATAATTGTCCAAATGACTAATTCCTGCGTGGAGACTCTTTGAGTTGGGGAAATTCCGCTTTGAGGGATATGTGCGCCAAATCATTATTCATTGCTCAAAGGTTTGTTGAAAAAGGTTATTTGTTCCAGTTATAGCAATGTGCTAGAAAACTAACAAGATGAAGATTGATTGCAGCCTCGAAAAGACTTCGTATAAAAGGAAGTAGACGTCAATCAGAAATTTCCCGAACTCATATGCTGACTCTGAGCGATTTAATGAGAAGCTTATTTCAGCATGGTAGAAATATGCCAGATTAAGTAACACGGGGACCCTCCTACAGACAATAAGAAATTGAAAAATTTACGGAAGGTGAGCCTTTGAGTGAAATGTTTAATTGAAACACAGTTTTTGTGTCCCAAAGTTTTCCAGTCACTCTAATAACTGACACCGCTGTTTAGTTGACGAATGAATGTCCCAAGATTGACGTTGGTGATCCAAACTACTGCGGCGCGAGAAAGCGACACCTGAACGGCACCTTTAGCGATGTATAAAGGGATCCTAGATGATTCCTGCGAGATTCGGAATTGAGACCCTAGATGTAATGATTTGAATGAAAGGTAGAAGCCTAGAGGTACGAAATCACACCTTGAAATACTCCTAAGCTCTCTGCATCCCAACTCATGGATTGATCGTAATGAAGCGGAGCGCATGGAGTTATTTGAACATCATTGGAACCGTTCAATGCTTGGAAAATCATTCTCAGCTCCGAGTTAGTGTGAATTACTACGTCGTGAGTCTAAAGAACAGCAATTTCTTGTAGTGCTCTTTTACCTACGAGTACAAGCCTTTCCACATTTCATCTATTGCAATAAGAACAACGACAAACCTCCAACTCTCAGTTATTCAAAAGGAGAGTTCAAAAGAAGTATGGTAAAACTAAAGACGTTTTTTTTTTAATCGGCTTTTTTTTTACTAATGATTAGTTTCTCAAAGAGCAACTGTTACAACATAGTGACCACAAGTACAAGGTGGAGAAACAGACGCACTTGTTGCAGTATGGCATACGTCCACTGCCCCTTCTTTTCCAAGAGTTTCAGACAACTCAGATGCGCGAAATTGACATTCGTTCCCATCGCTCCGTTAATATCCAAAACTTCTGGAGCAGTTTATCAATTGGAATAAAAGAAGCTCGCTACAAACACACATTCCACGTTAGCAACCTTCGGATAAGTAAACGTTTGGTAGGCATTCTGACAGCCTCAGCATGCGCTGTTTAAACATATGATCCGATTTTATGTCGACGTGATAACAGTAATGGTTTTCCGCAGTATACGACAAAGACAACTGTTCTTCTAGAAACTCATAATCCTGAAAACAACAATTAAAGATCCATTGATTTTTTTTTTACTTATGATTAGCTTCCCAGTGAGCGACTGCTACAGCAAGCTGATTACAAATACAAGGTAAAGAAATAAAAAAAGACTAACTATGGACGCACTTGCTACATGTGTAACATACGTCCCTAAAAATAATCAAGAAGGAGTAAGAAGTTGACTTTGAACATTACCCTGTGTACAATCCTGGCGAATGCTATGCCATAATTGCTTGAAATCACTCGTGGCTGAAGGAAAATGCGTGAGTGGATGGCATCGCAGCTCATATCAAGGTCCTCATTTTCGATCATAACTATCCGCGAGTGAGCCACTTCTGCAGTGTATATGACGTCGCCGGAAAAAAGACGACCGCAATCCAGATGAGACGTCTCAGGTCGGTGCTTGAATCTTGGGGCTGCCAAACTGCTCTGCAATGAGGAATGAAAAAACCGATATAGTACACCGACCGAATTGTACTTTAACATCTCATTCAATCCTTTTTCTTTGAAGAAAAAAAGCTAGCTATTAGCTGTGGCCAGTTTAAGTCATTTCTCTCGAAAAGAGCACAGAACACCGCAGTTGTTTTTTCAACAACAGCAACATACGAGAGATAGAAGTAACTAAATAAGAGAAATATCTTCTTAATACAGAAACTAAATTCCCGGGCTTACAATTGCGAAGGAGGCTCCACTTGTGATTTGGCGGCACCACTTCTGGATAACACGCCAGTGTCATCTCATTTCGATTCTTGACTAGTTCGAAAGCAGTTCTTAAGGGAAGTTGAATTAATTGAATTTATTTACTACGCATTATTTCCTTAAAATTTCCTCCATTATTAATTCGTATTTCTTTCTGAAGTCTTTCTGAAGTTACTTAGTTTGTATACACTCTGGCATTTTCTTTCTATTCCAATCCAACCCATCTTGAAAAGTTCGAAAGATTGTATGAGAAATCCTAAATTCTGTGTTATGTTTTCGTTTACTAAATAAATATAATTGGTTAGCAAGAACGATTATATTTAAAAACAACAACGGCCTTGTGACTTGCACCAGCCTAACACCCTCCCAACAAGAACTTAACCGCTATAGCAACCTGTTGCAGAAGAACTGTCATGATCATGCTATGTAAAAATGGGCTTTGTGTGTATGTGTGTATGTGTGTATGTGTGTATGTGTGTATGTGTGTATGTGTGTATGTGTGTGTATGTGTGTATGTGTGTATGTGTGTATGTGTGTATGTGTGTGTGTATGTGTGTATGTGTGTGTATGTGTGTATGTGTGTATGTGTGTATGTGTGTATGTGTGTATGTGTGTATGTGTGTATGTGTGTGTATGTGTGTATGTGTGTGTATGTGTGTGTATGTGTGTATGTGTGTGTGTGTGTTTGTGTGTTTGTGTGTTTGTGTGTTTGTGTGTTTGTGTGTGTGTGTGTGTGTGTGTGTGTGTGTGTGTGTGTGTGTGTGTGTGTGTGTGTGTGTGTGTGTGTGTGTGTGTGTGTGTGTGTGTGTGTGTGTGTGTGTGTGTGTGTGTGTGTGTGTGTGTGTGTGTGTGTGTGTGTGTCATGAAATTCGAAAAGGGGGATGCGACGGGTCCAAGGGCGTCGAGTTGCTGCGCCGACGCCAGATAGCTACGAAATGGGGTGCGACCGGTCCACCGGCGTGGAATTGGTGCAATAGCATCGCAGTAATTTCGTGTGCATCTCGCGAAAGGTGTATGATTCATTGCAACCGTTTCATAGCCGGTACCGCTGTCAGTGCTGCGCTTACATTCTATGACTCCTTTGGGTCTATTTCCCTTCTGATGTGGACTAAGGAATAACTTTATCGGTACGATGATGTCGTTCACAACATTTTTTGTGATACACTCTGTGATAACTGTTGGTGGAAACAAGAGAGAAACCTATACGTTGAGCAATGACGCGTTTACAAAGAAAACTTTAAACAGCTTAAATTTCCTTCAAGAAAAAAAAACGTTGTTAGAAATTCACAATTCTAATTTTACAGAAAATTTCACTATTATTAATTTATTTTCATTAATCAGTGATGGCGAGCGGAGCGAACACCGCAGAAAGTCAGTCCGGCTTTGGCCGGACGTTCAGACTGGTATTTAATATCATAAAATAAGGCAAGAAAGAATTTTGAAACTTTATTTGACGACCTTAATGGTACTTACAGGGACATACACCTTAATACAGTATAGAGAATGAGAGTAAAGCTCTTCCGTCATGCAGGCCTCTTACGAGATAATACCTCACCATTCTTTCTGTTTCAAATCCAGTTCTGTTGGCACTTTCGATCTTCACTCAAGGCAAGATAAGGACCAAACATTCTTCGCGATACTTTCTTTATGCCATCTTATTCACAATGTATTTTTTTTTTCTGAGTCAAGAAAAGAGGATTGTTGAAATTACGAAAATCCTCAAAAGTCCCGGAATGCGCCGTGGAAGCAAAGCACCCGTATTGATTGAGATATTTTTCAGAGCTTGTAGTATAATGCATGCAGTGACAACAGGTGAATAAAACTTTCCTTTGAAAAAAAGGCTTGGGTAAGGAGTTTTAGAGTCACTGTACCATTGGCACACATACATCAAAAACTTCATGATCAATGTATAAATCAGAAGATCGAATATTTTGAAATCGAAATAAGATTCCGATGTGCTTTCTCTAATCTCAGTGGAGTTTTTGTAGGCCCATTTTAGAGTCACAAGCACTGGAACAAATATAAAGTTTAAAAAAGTTAAAGTTTGGCGTTAATCAGTCCGCCGGGGATGCGCCCTCGCGTTCATTTCAATTCAGAATCGGTTTGAGGTTTGCGAACGTGTAACTGTGCTATACAATGACTCGCGGTGACTAGCCAATGTGTCAAGTCAATTTTTTTTTCCTCCCAGACAAGTTTGGTAATTTATCGACGCCGGGGGATAAAGGGCTTGGTGAGCACTAGAGCGGATTCGAACCTCCGATCGATCGTGCGGGGAGCGGAACCTCTAACCGCTAGACTCTCTTCTCTTGAACTGCATTTCATTGTCTTCTTCTTAAGATCAGAGACAGCGACTTTTACAAAACTAACTGGACGAAATCATTTCCATGCGATTCCTTGATAGATAGTTAATTAAAGCCAACAAAAAAACTGGATTCGTCAGTAATTGTTCCATTAATACGTACGCAAAACTCTTACCAGCAAATTTTCGACTCCCTTTAGCTGTAGTCGCAGCGTATCCGAGAAATTTCCATTTAATACATGAGCGATGGCTGACACACCGTTTCGAACATTTCTCTTAGTGTCTTCTAGTCGTCTATGCATAAGTGATGCATGCCTTCGCAAAGCTGAAACCATTTTTTCTTTCGAAATAACATAACTTATTTCATTCCCATTCATTTTTTCATTCATTTTTCATTATTGTGGGAAGAAGTGTTTTCAGTTTTACCTCTTAATCTCGGCGTAACTAAGTATGCAGCTATTCGTTTAATTCCTGACTAGTTTATTAGAATTAATATAGCGGATCTAGCATAATTTACCGTAATATTTATCTACATATATAGTTGGTTTTGATTCGCATGCAGTTCTACGGTTTATTAGTTCTAACAGAAGACGAAAATGTGCTAACAGAGAATACTTTTTCAAACATGCATTAGCTCATCGACTTCACTTATCTTGAAGAATGAGACAAATTGCAAGAGAGGAAAAAAATAGAAAAGTCTTTAGAAGTCCTCCAACTTTGTTGCTCTCGTAGACTTCGCCTTCCTTAGCAGACTAGCTGGCGAATTCTGCTGGTAATTCGCCAGATTTATTCCTGTGCCTTACAACACCGCTAATAGCTTCTCTCAGAAAAACCTGTCGCATACTATCGGAATCCTTGAGAGAAGGCAAAATTAAATTTTGAAAATAACATTCAAAATTATTGAGCTGCCGATTTCAAATATACTTCTATCAACAGTATAACGAAACCTTAATGCAAAATATATTCTTATCTTATGTTATCGATGACTTCTCTCCAACGTCCGCGCAGAGCACGAATGCCCTCTTCAAAGAACTTCGTCGGCTTCAACGTGAAGAAGTTAAGCTAAGCCAGATTTCGACATCTTCACGGCTGGTAAATTTTTTCCCAGACAACGAGTTCTGCATCGAACGAAACAGGTGATAGTCTAAAGCAGCAAGGTCGGGGCTATGTGGTGGATGTGCAAGAATTTTCCAGCCCAGCTCCTCGAGCTTTTGCAGCGTCAAATTTGCAGCATGCGGTCTGGCGTTATCGGTCCGGCACCCATTTACCGCAACGACTAACCTCGCCGATGCTGTGAAAAGGATTTTCAATAGTCGTGCGACCACAACCGAACATCTCTGCAAGTTCTCGCGTAATTTGACTACGGGCTCTATTCAAAAGGGGTTTTCAATGCATCGTTGTCGATGATTTGAAGCCGATGTCCACGATTTTTGTTTTGTAAACTTTCGCCACCAGCCTGAAAGCGTTGGAACCACTTGCAACATTTCCGTTCGCTTATAACATCGCCGCCAAACGCTTTGGACAGGTCACGGTGGGGTTCGACAGCAGTTTTGCCCAGTTTAAAGTAAAGAGCAAGCACGCTCGCATGCGCACTTTTTCTCGCTCGCAAGCGATTTTGCACACCACTCATTGTCTGAAAAGTTTTCTTGGAAAAACAAAATAAAACAGAAGACTCTTGTATATCAAGCAATGCGCAAAAAAATACTCCTTCAGAACAATATAAATGTTAAATTAAAATTGTTTTATACATCGAAAAATAAACAGAAATTCCAGTCGGGCCAACCTAATACCTTAACACCTCCGTAATCGTGCCACTGGCACATACCTCGGACACATCTCCGTTGAAGGAAGAGGTGTTCATGGGATTTGCGCTAATTCCTCCAAATTAGACGAAATGTTTATTATATTCGTGATCAGATGTTATTTAGAGGCCCACATTATGTCTGGGTGCGAAATCACCGCAGTCTTCGGTAATTGACGAAAGTGCTGTATTGAGAGTAAGTGAAGTAAAGGTATGGTAAAGGTAGGTACCTGGCTGTAGAAAACCTGCCCAGAAATGTTTTAAGTAAATCACTTCTTCTTAGAAGCGTTTCAAATTACAATTATTATCTTTGAAAGTGCTTAGTTTTTCGGTATTTGCTCGGTACTTGCTTAGGACTCTCGTTTTTTAAAGGTTAGGTTGTGGCTTTGGCTGTTACATAAGATGACAGCTGGTTGTGGTTTTCGAGTGACCAAATTGGAGGAAATTCCGACTGTTTTCACAAAACGTCTTCTTTATGAAAGCTCGGAGAAGCTGTATTGTTCTGCAGATGACTAAAAACCGTGCAGAATTGTCATCATCATTCATTTATATTCAAATACAGTGGTGTCACTGTGGCGCCGAATCGTCAGCGGACTCGCCTTGCGTGGAGTGCGAGATGTTTGGCAAACCACGCCTAGGCCGCGATTACCATTCTTTGTCTGCTACATAAGTAGCGGAGTAAGGGTTGAAATTTTTAGTTAGAGGCTGTAAAAATCACGTTTTTGAGGGAACGTTTGAAATTTTCTCCAGTCTGGTCACTCAAAAACCACGATTGGCTGTCATCCTGTTTAAGAGCCTGAACTAGATCTTGTAGAGAAGGGAAAGTTCTAAGCGAGTACCATCGCTACCAGCGAAGTTGTACGTTTGACTATGGGAAAACTAAGAAAAAGATAGAAGTTTACGGTTTGAATTGTAGTCAAGAGCAAAGTGTTTAGAAAATTTCCGAGCAGATTTTCAGCAGCTAAGATTGTGTGCCTTATCATGAACTTTCGAAGCACTACTTTCGTCAATTTCCGAAGACAATGGAAATGTCGAAGCCACATATGATGTGGGGTAGCAAATTTTCCAAATAATTAAATAATTCTTACGAATATATTGAACATCCTGTCCAATTTAGAGGAATCAGCGGAAATCCTATAAACACCTATTCCTTGCACGGAGATTATGCAAATGGCAGTATACCGGAGGTGTAAAGGTAATTAGCGTATGCAAGAGCAGCTTTACTGGTTTACAGGCCACACATTTGTCAAGGCTAAAATCAAGAAGTATGTGTATTTGAAGTTAGCGGCTCATTTGTTCCAAATGGTATTTTCAAAATTTGATTTTGCCCACTCAAAAGAATTCCGATGGTTTACAACGGGTTTTGGACACAAACTAGTAGCATTCTGAACTGTGATTATCATAGCATAAACCAATAATAAACATAAAAGGAAAATACATTTGTTCTCGCTAATCAAACCAACTATCTGTTGTCAAAGGTATATACATATCTTGATAGTTATTTTCGGAGGCAATAGCAATTTAAAACGAAACAAAATTATGTAAAACTTACTTGCTATTTCTCTCTGATAGTGACTTATTTCCGTTTTATATCCACTTGACAAACCATAAAAAATATTACACAAAGAGAAGACAATCACTAAGGACATCGCAAACAGATATTTATGCCTACACTGAGCAGTCCTCCATCTGAGACAACGATACATCGTTATTTCATAGCGATCTTCGTAAAGTGGTTGTCTGGAGAAGTGAGAATGAGGAGAATCACACCAGAAAAATCGGGCACAAAATTAAAATGAAACACGATGAAGGACCCTCAGATTTTAAAAAAATCAAAGGTAAAATTGAAAGAGTTTTCTGCAAACGTTTTGATGTCATGACCACCTCTATGTTGGCATCGAAATCAGTAGCGATGTGCAATACATAATGCCTCTCTGAATTATGATGAGAAAGACGAAACTTTGTTGCAGGGAAAGGTATGGCAAATCGACTTGTACCCCATTTCATAAGCATATTTGCGCAATCTTATCGAGTGTCTGAGATAACAAGAAGTCAATAAAAGAGTATACTTTGTCCACAACCAAGACAGGCCCTGCTATTGAATCTCAACAAAGGAATCAGAACCAATATCGAAAAGCTCGCTTATTTATAACTGAAAAGCATGAAGAAGGCTAAAAACGAGCTTCTCCATAGCAACCACGCGACTTCAAAAGATACATATGAAGTGATAACAACATAAATGGTAGGACTGATTTTTGCGGCAAGGAGACCAAGAGATCGTAACGAGAGAATGCACAGCAAAACAAAACAACCTGAACTTCTTTGTTTTAAGAATTGACGAGTAGAATAACGATCGAGACTTCCTCAAACCACTCCTGACATGTCTTTCGATTTCATCGATCATAGAAATTTTCAACGCTGATTTCTTTTAATTGAAAGCAAGTGTTAAGGACGTAGTTAGGAAAAATCACAGCAAAGACGAAAAGCAACTGCGAGAAATCTAGAAAATAAATGCCCACCCACCGAAACAACTCTTTGCACTACTGTGAATAAGAAAATGAAAGCGCATATTACTCGTACTATTGACACTTATCACACATAAAAATTTCATGTGTGACACAGGTGTCAGGAGTAACATAAATGTCGCGCTCCATAGATTTAACATTAACCAACTTTGCTTGCTTAAACTTCATGAGTATGAGATTGAGATGTTCTTTTTATCGAGTAAACTTGCAAATATATTCCTGACCCATGTTTCTCCGGATCTCCAGGACGTGTTTTGAGATTTTGCTTTAGCGGAGTACCCGAATCCAACCTCTTGGTAAAAGGAGTACCAAAATCAATGGTTCCTAAAAACGTTGCCTTTTAAGGCAGCGTATCATCGGTGTTGGGTGCTCAGCTAGGCTTCTCCTTAGTAATCTAAAAAAATCTGTAACAGCGCTGTGTGATTCTCTCTCGAGTGTTCAACGGTGGAATAAATAGCAAACGATGCTACCTATTCTGTCGCTGAACAGAGGAGATTGTACACGTGAGGTAGGATCGCGCACGACAATAGGGTTTTAAAGTTTTAACTTCTTTATCGCTTATATATACCAGTTTGAACGTCCGGCTAAAGCCGGACTTCAGACTTTCTGTGGGGTTTGCTTCGTTCGCCTTCACTGATCAACGAAAATTAATATTAGTGCCGTTTTCTATGAACTTGGACTTGTGTATCTCCAAGAATCTTTCTTCCTTTTTTATATTATAACTAAAAGCAAAAGATTTCATAGTCTTTCTGAACGCGTCAGTTATACATTTGGAGAACCTTCGAACTTCAGCTTCAAACACTCCTCATCAATATATTATAGACAAAATTTAAAAGTATCACGCGAATTATGGGATATCCCCCTGTTTTCGCCAAACAGTTATCAAAGAATGATGTTTTGGCATAAAATGATGTGGAAGACATCATCCTACTTATAAGGATAACGTTCCACATTAGATCACATAAACATCTATAAACATCTTGCTACTATTAAAGCAGTCGTTTGCATGCGTGTTTCCACTTTCTGAGAACAGCATGCTACCAACTTGAGGCGAACGAAGAAGGAAATAGACACGCGGAGGAGTCATAAAGATGAAAAGCAAGGCGCCCCGTGGCCACGGGTATGAAACGGCTGCAAACATCTATCTTTTGCGTCATGCACATGAAGTTATTGCGCACCGATCCGACGCCGGTGGACCCGTCGCACCCCCTTTTCGAATTTCATGACTCTCTCTCTCTCTCTCACACACACACACACACGTGACAGAATAAGCCCGTTGTTATATATCAAAATGATCATGGTATATGTGTATATCATTATGATCATGATTCATGATCTACTATATAATAACGGGCTTATCTGTATGCTTTGTGTGTTGTTGTGTGTATGTTGTATGTATCATGATTCATGATCTACTATATAATAACGGGCTTATTTTTTTTTTTTTTTTTTTTTTTTTTTTTTTTTGTGTGTGTTTGTGTTTTTGTTTTTGTGTGTGTGTGTGTGTGTGTGTTTGTGTGTGTGTGTGTGTGTGTGTGTGTGTGTGTGTGTGTGTGTGTGTGTGTGTGTGTGTGTGTGTGTGTGTGTGTGTGTGTGTGGGGTGTGTGTGTGTGTGTGTGTGTGTGTGTGTGTGTGTGTGTGTGTGTGTGTGTGTGTGTGTGTGTCTGTCACGTGTGTCTGTGTGTGTGTGTGTGTGTGTGTCAGTCACGAAATTCAAAATGAGGGGTGCGACGGGTCCACCGGCGTCGAGTTAATGCCTCGAAGCTAGGAATCTATAAAATGAGGTGTGAAGGGGTCCACCGGCGTCGGATACCTATAGAAGGGGGTGCGACGGGTCCATCGGCGTCGGATACCTATAGAAGGGGATGCGACGGGTCCATCGGCGTCGGATACCTATAGAAGGGGATGCGATGGGTCTATCGGCGCCAGATAGCGTTAGAAGACGGTGCGACGGGTCCACGGCGTCGGATACCTATAGAAGGGGGTGCGACGGGTCCCACGACGTCGGATACCTATAGAAGGGGGTGCGACGGGTCCATCGGCGCCAGATAGCCTTAGAAGGGGGTGCGACGGGTCCATCGGCGCCAGATAGCCTTAGAAGGGGGTGCGACGGGTCCAAGACGTCGGATACCTATAGAAGGGGGTGCGACGGGTCCATCGGCGCCAGATAGCCTTAGAAGGGGGTGCGACGGGTCCACCGGCGCCAGACACCTATAGAAAGGGGTGCGGCGGGTCCACCGGTGCCAGATACCTATAGAAGGGGTGCGGCGGGTCCACCGGCGCCAGATAGCCATAATATGGGGTGCGACGGATCCACCGGTGCCAGACCCCTATAAAAGGGGGTGCGACGGGTCCACCGGCGCCAGACACCTATAGAAAGGGGTGCGGCGGGTCCACCGGTGCCAGATAACTATAGAAGGGGTGCGGCGGGTCCACCGGCGCCAGATAGCCATAATATGGGGTGCGACGGATCCACCGGTGCCAGACCCCTATAAAAGGGGGTGCGACGGGTCCACCGGCGCCAGATACCTATAGAAGGGGGTGCGACGGGTCCACCGGCGTCAGATTGGCGGGCCGGCGCCAGGTACCTATAGAAGGGTGTGTGACGGGTTCACGGGCGTCAGATTCCTATAGAAGAGGGTGCGACGGGTTCCACGGCGTCGGATTGGTGCGCCGGCGCCAGAGAGCTAGAAAATGGGGTGCGACGGGTCCCACGGCGTCGTTGGTGCGCCGGCGCCAGATAGATATAAGGTGGGGTGAGACGGGTCCCGCGGAATCGAAATGGTGCGCAATAACTTCGCGTGCATGTCGCAAAAGATAAATGGTTAAAGCCGTTTCATAGCCGTGGCCATTGCGCGCGTTGCTTTTCACCTTCATGACTCCTCCGCGTATCTATTTCTTTCTTCGTTCGTCTCAAGTTGGTAGCATGCCGTTCTCAGAAAGTGAAAGGCGCATGGAAACGGCTGCTTAAATAGTAGCAGGATGTTTATGTGATCTGACGTGGAACGTTATCTTTATCAGTATGAAGATGTCTTTTACGTCATTTTATGTTAAAACATCATTCTGTGATAACTATTGGGGGAAATCAGGAGGAATATCCATACTTCGAGTAATGCTTTCAAATTGCATCTATATTATTCTGGCATCAAAGGAGTGTTTGTAGCTGATGGTAGAATATTCTCCAAATGTAGAATTGACGCATTTGGTAGGAAAACTCCGTAATCTTTAATTCGTAATTTATAATATAAAGAAGAGAAGGAAAGTGTTGTTATAGAAACACAAATCAGATTTTACAGAAAACACCACTACTATCAACTTTCATTGATCAGTGGAGGGAAGCGAAGCTAAAACCAGCGAAAGTCTGAAGTCCGGCTTTAGCCGGACATTCAGACTGGTATATAATAACGAGCTTAGTCCGTGTGTGTTTGTGTGTTTGTCTGAGTGTCACGAAATTCGAAAAATGGGTTGCGACGGGTCCACCGGCGCCAGATACCCATAGAAGGGGTGCGACGGATCCAGTCCACAGGGGTTACACTGGCGCGCCGGCGTCAGATACCTATGGAAGGAGGTGCGACAGGTCCACCGGCGTCGAAGTAGTGCGCAATAACTTCGTGTGAATGACGCAAATGATAGATGGTTGCAGCCGTTTCAAAGCCGTGGCCACGGGCGCTTTGCTTTACACCCTATGTGACTCCTCCGTGTGTTCATTTCCTTCTTCGTTCGCCTCAAGTTGGTAGCATGCTGTTCTCAGAAAGTGGAAACACGCATGCAAACGACTGCTTTAATAGTAGCAAGATGTTTATAGATGTTTATGTGATCTAATGTGGAACGTTATCTTTATCAGTAAGATGATTTCCTTCACGCCATTTTATGCCGAAACATCATTCTTTGATAACTGTTTATAGAAAACAGGAGAAAACCCCATATTTCGCGTGATACTTTTAAATTTTGTCCATAATATATTGATAAGGAGTGTTTGAAGCTGAAGTTCGAGTGTACTCCAAATGTAGAACTGACGCGTTTAGAAATAAGACTATGAAATATTTCGCTTATAGTTGTAATATAAAAAAGGAAGAAAGATTGCTGGAGTCCAATTTCATAGAACTAATAACACTAATATTAATTTTCGTTGATTAGTGAAGGCGAGCGAAGCAAACAACACAGAAAGTCTGAAGTACGCACCAATTCGACGCCGACGAACGCTCGCCCACCGGCGTCGGATTGGTCCACCGGCGCCAGATACCTATAGAAGAGCGTGCGACGGGTCCTACGGCGCCAGATTGCTATAATATGGGGTGCGACGGATCCACCGGCGTCGGTGGACCCGGTCATTGGAGCGCAATATATTAGTGTGCATGACGCAAAAGATAAATGGTTGCAGCCGCTTCATAGCTGTAACCACTTGGCGCTTTGCTCTTCACCTTTATGACTACTCTACTGATAACTATAGGAAGAACTATAAGAACTATACTCCCGTGTGCCTATTTCCTTCTTCTTTCGCCTCAAGTTTGTAGCATGCCGTTCTCAGAAACTGGCTGCTTAAATAGTAGCAAAATGTTTATGTGATTTGACGTGGAACGTTATCTTTATCAGTAGGATGATGTCTTTCACGTTATTTTATGTTAAAACATCATTCTGTGATAACTATTGGGGGAAAACAGGAGGAACACCCATACTTCGAGTAATGCTTTCAAATTGTATCTATATTATTCTGGCATCGAAGGAGTGTTTGTAGCTGATGATCGAATATTCTCCAAATGTAGAATTGACGCGTTTGGAAGGAAAACTCCGTAACCTTTCGCCTTAATTTATAATATAAAGAGAAAGAAAGCGTTGTTAAAAAAAACACAAATCTAATTTTACAGAAAACACCGCTACTATTAACTTTCATTGATCCGTGAAGGGGAGCGAAGCTAAAATTACCGAAAGTCTGAAGTCCGGCTTTAGCAGGACATTCAGACTGGTGATATATAATAACGAGCTTAGTCCGTGAGTGTGTGTGTGTGTGTTTGTTTGTTTGTCTGTGTGTCACGAAATTCGAGAAAGGGGGTGCGACGGGTCCCCCAGCGTCGGATTGGTGTGCCGGCGCCAGATAGCTGTAAAGTGGGGTGCGACGGGTCCCCTGGCGTCGGATTGGTGTGCCGGCGCCAGATACCTGTAAAAGGGGGTGCAACGGGTCCACCGGCGTCGGATTGGTGTGCCGGCGCCAGATAACTATAGGAGGGGGTGCGACTGGTCCCCTGGCGTCGGATTGGTGTGCCGGCGCCGGATACCTGTAAAAGGGGGTGCAACGGGTCCATCGGCGTCGGATTGGTGTGCCGGCGCCAGATAACTATAGGAGGGGGTGCGACTGGTCCCTCGGCGTCGGATTGGCGTTCCGGCGCCAGATACCTATAGAAAGGGGTGGAACGGGTCCCACGGCATCGAAATGTTACGCAATAACTTCGTGTGCATCTCAAAAGGTAAATGGGATGTTTCATAGCCGTGGCCACTGCGCGCGTTGCTTCTCACCTCTGTGTCTCCTCTAAGCGTCTTTTTCCTTCCACATTTGCCTTTGGTTGGTATAATGCCTTCCTCAGAAAGTGGAAATACGAATGAAACCGGCTGCTTAAATAGTAGACAACAGTTTACATGATTTGACCAGGAACATTATCGTTATCAGTAGAATGATGTTTTTCCCGTCATTTTATGCCAAAGCATCATTCTTTGACAACTGTTCGAGGGAAACAGAAGGAAAACCCAAATTTCGAGTAATGCATTCAAATTGTGTCTACATTGTATTGGTATCAACGGAGTGTTTGAAGCCGAAGTTTGAATATTCTCCAAATGTAGAACTGACGCGTTTAGAAAGAGAACTATGAAATCTTTCGTTTTTGTTTACAGTAAAAAAGAAAGAAGAAAACATTGTTAGAAAAGCGGGGTTCTGATTTTACAGAAAATGTCACTACCATTAATTTTTGATCAATTGATCAGTGAAGGCGAGCGAAGAGAACACCACAAAAAAGTCTGAGGCCCGGATTTAGCCGGACATTCAGACTGGTATATATATATATATATATATATATATATATATATATATATATATATATATATAGTCAGGTCAAAACGACATCAATCACGAGTGTAGCTGCGGTAGACTTGCGGGGCTTGTGAAGTACCGCGTTCTTAGATATTGTCACTGAAAGCGAATGAGATCTACGCTCTGTGCAGTATCCCTAAGAATCGGTGTTTGGATAATTTTAAGGAATTGCATGCGGAAAAGTCTTATGTTAGTGTTATGAACGGTCATTGGTAATTGATAAGCACTCATTTCTGGATTTCTGGATTTTTTGAACTCCTGACGGAAATCCAGTTTCGGAAAGTTCCAGAAATCCGGAATTCCGGCTTCCAGTGCTTTCCTAATAGATATTTCTTTCTCGTAGCCTCATATCCTACACTATATGTTAAGCTCTCCTTCATCATGTGTCTCATTCTTGAGGCAGTCGGTGTCACTGTGCTTCCACGCCTTTTACAAGCCAAATGCCTTATTGATACGTGGGCTCAGCATCTTTCTAGTTTCTTCAACATAGATGTCATTGCATGTCAGACATTCTCTCTGGTTGTTTACTCCGATCTTCGTTCAATCTCTAGTTTTACCGAATGAACAAACAACGCAGTACTCCGATACTCATTTTCGTGCCATCAAAGCAGCAACTGCCCACAAGAAGGAATCATATAATTCTACAAGGGTTGGCATGAACATAATAAATCCTTATGTTCCGAATGCTAACGAATTTAGAATAATAACGAAAAATTAAGGGTATATATTATACAGAAAACATCTCTTCATTTCGAATTCTTTGATATTTTCCGAGCCATTGAGAATGTAGAACCAAGATTGCAGCTTGAGTTGGGAATGAGGGGAGGGTTTGCGATCGGGTGTGGAAGAAGCCGGGAAAGAATACTAGGACAACCACCGTACCGCAGCGTTTTTCAAAGTTTGCCTTGCGGGATCATACCATTTTCCAAGTACATTCGAATGTTGTTCACTTCATATCTTCACATTCGCGTCGATTCCAACAACCTCCACTCTCACCAGTCAAGATGGACTTGTCATCACAGAACTCCACCCTTCCGAAGTTCGAAGATGCCATCGTGTTGGCGAAGAATCGTACCTCTTGCGGTCCCGGCAGAACCACGTCCAAATCTGAAGAAGCTACCGTCAGCCCTTCTCAGCCAACACAACAGCGAGGCTCTTCACTCTTTATTTGTCGGAGTGCAACATTACATTGGGCATTATCGACTAATGTGCTTGTTGCCTGTCCTCTAGAAGCTCTTCACAAAAATGAAGAGAATTGAAAAAACATCAGATGAAGAACGGTTATGCGAAGGAGTAGGGTTTCGAGAAGGCCTTATAACGATCGACCTCATACTTGCAGTTTCAAAACTCATAGTGACAATGCGAGAGTACAAGATAGTGCCGTGTCCCATCTTCATCAACTTGAAGAAAGCATCCAATTCAGTTGCCAATCAGTCACGTAGTCATAGAAGCTTTGGACAACCAACATCTCTCTACTCCATACATAAAGATACTTCGTCAGTTATGCAACAAATTCACAACCAAAATTTCTACAATTGGCTAAAATTATGTCACAATTGACGTCGAGGGGGAATTAAACAGGTGTGGATAAAGCTCCGGTAAATTTCCTATCATGCCTTGCCTGAGCAATTGGCGGTGGAATGCATCCTGTGGAGATTCACCGTCGTTGCCACCTGAATAACTAACTCTTCCTACCTATCGCTGATCACACTTTACATCCCCGGCTAGGATATTATTCACGAGCTACTAAGAATTTTGGAGAATAAGACACATCCACAGGAAATTACTGGAACAGAAATATTTCAATGTGAGGTGATCTCAAATTTGTAACCGAAAACAAGACAAATCCTCACTTGAAATATGATTTGAAGATGCATCTAATAACACATCTCAATTAGATACCTAGACAGCTCGTCTTCGCTGGACGTGCGGGCCTCAGCATCTTTTGCACTCGTTTTGTTCCCTCGCCATTGTCATCCAAGTTGTTTTCAAGTTTGCTGACCGACGGCGTCGAGGTCTTTCAGACGCATACTTGAGCTCTCAGCTGCGAAGTCCGGATAGGTGTTGTGTGCGTCGGTTGAACGTCAGAAGAAATCTCTCATGGGCTCTGTGGGTGGTAAGTAACTTCCTAGACGTGGCAGCAGTGTCTGCCCACGTCTCCGCTGCGTCACAGAGCGCTGGAAGAGCTGTCGAGTCGAACAGATGGGCACGAAGATCCTGGACCGCCAGTTGGTCCGTAGCTTCCCTGACGGCTGCGAATGCTACCCATGCTGCTCTCATTCTTCTATTCAGTTCTTCCTTCAAGTCGTTTTCCATGTTCATAGAACGTCAGAGGGTCACAGTATACGTATGACGAAGTTTCCACGATTTGGGATCCTTCAAGTTGTACTCCGTCCTCGCAGTAAGCGTTCTTCATGAACTGTGTCTTCTTTCTGTTTATTCGCAATCCTATTTTCTTCCCTGCTTCGTTCAATTCGTTGAGCATCGTTTCTGCTTCATTGGTACTGCTCGAAAAGAGAACGATGTCGTCCGCAAAACGAAGGTTCGAGAGAAATCTTCCATCAACACGTATGCCCCTTTCTTCCCAAGGAAGTAATTTCATTATCCATTGCAATGCAGCCACGAACAGTTTCGGCGATATAGTATCGCTTTGTCGTACCCCCTTTCCAAGGGGTATGGTGAGGGGGCGATGGAAAAGCTGTATCTTAGTGGTGCACCGATCGTAGCAATTGGCTAATGTCCTCACTTACGAGGCGTGATTGACCCTTGATTGACCTTGATTGACCAGCGCTGACAGCATTGCATTCGTTTCTACGCTGTCAAACGCTCTCTCATAGTCGACGAAGGTTAGAACAAGGGGCAGGCGGTATTCCTGGCAAACCTCTATGACCCTCCACACGTTCTCGACGTGGCCGATGCAGCAGAACCCCTGATGAAATTCAGTTTGTTCTTGAGGCAAAGATTTTCTTATGGATAAGAACGGTTTGCGAAGTTTTCCGCTGGTCTGGGACCCTTTCCTTCTGAAGGTAGAACGTCATGTGATCCGCTAGAATTACATGAAGCAGATGACCACCAGCCCGAACAAAGGCTGCTGTTATAAAATCAGCTCCAGGGTGTGCCAGTTTTCATACTCTTGTAGTGACTCGTAGCTCCGAAGGGAGAATCCGTGGTGGAATGTAATCAGAGAAAATTATCGGGATGGACACAGGAATTGACGAACGGAAAAGGTTCGAGTAGAACCTATCCGTGATGACCTCCATCGATGGGAATAGGTGTAGGCCCACTTTTGCTCAGCAAGGCTGTTAGCGGATTATTATAACCGCAGAGGTCTTTGTTGCATTTGTTTAAACTCGTTTTTCAATGTGCTGCTTCCAAATACTTCTTCTGCCTGTATTTCGAGAGATCCTTCTTCAAAGCTTTTCTTTTCTACTAACCGGTCAATGGCGCATTCGGATCAAGCCTCAAAGTTCTTCCTCTTCCCAACAATGCTTGGTGGTCTTTGAAATTCGATCCAAGTTTGTCATAGCGGATTAGAGGCACGTTCAGCACAGTCCAGTGAGCACCACTTCGTAGTCCACGTGGACTACGCAGACATAATGCATCTAATAGCTTCAAATTACGAATATAGATTTTTACTTGTTAAAACAAGGAACTTTTCAGCTCTGAAAAGTAACAAGGATGAGAATTATCGATACTAGTACTCGTGAAAAAGAGAATAAATAGGAGTGGGAGAAAAGCTGCTCGTATGAATGGAAAATATGTGCTTAAGATAGGGACCTTCAGTATCTCTTGTATCTCCGATCTCTTGAAACAAAAATTTCGTTTGATGAGGTTTCTAGACTTCCTAACGGTGATATCTAAGCAAAATTCGTCACTTCTCTCTGTTAGAACCACAGCTCAAAGTGTCATGTATTTTTACCTTTATTGTTCCTTAGTTGATTTAGTAATGTGACAGCTCTCACCATTCTTCTTTTCATTTTTTCTTGTAACTGTGCAGCTTCCCAGCACAGTTACAAGAACAACTCGCTATGACCAAAAAAGCAGTTAAGGTGGTTGTCTGTGCCATCACAAACGACCTCTCCACCGTTCCCTGGTCTCACACAAAACATTGAGTGCGATCCTCGAGGACACAGTGCGAAGACTGGAATGGGATAAGATGGGAGCGAATGTTGACGGCCCGTAGTTACACCATCATCGTTTCGCTGATGACATGTTGTGCTGAGACTCTTGGTATCGCAGTCCAAATTAGTGCAATGAATACAGGCCGTTTAGTGGTAGGTTTATCAACAAACAGAAATGCAGCCATACGTGAACGGTGAAGAAGAAGTTATATGCTGACGCTAAAAGTTACAAAAGTGGGGGGAGGGGGTCATTGCTATATGCAGTTCGAATGGCAGTGAGATTATGATAACTGATCTGTCTGATAACATTAAACACCAGTCAGCAGGAACGAAAGCTAGTAGAATTTGATGAAACGAGTGAAACGATCGGTCCCTTGCTGAAGCCGTACAAAATATCATGTGTATTTCCAGACCTGTCTAGGTCGGGAAATTAACATGATTGGCGACTTCCGAGCTGAGTAGGAGGAAATGAACAGCTTGGGAAGCATACAGTAGCATCGAGGATGCAGTGAAGAAGGCAAAGAACCACCGACTCCATGCTCACTTACTCAGTAACACCGTTCCTCCCTTGACCTACGCTTCTCTCGCGAGAAGAGAAACTACAGGGCATTCCCTGCATGCGATCGGGACAAGTAGTGCACGATCGAGTAAATCGTCGAACAACGGGAGCACAGGTGACATGTGACAATTTAAAAAGTTGTTGAAAACTTGGAAATGAAACTTGGGTGCAACCAAGTATGTTCCACAACGATGTATCCTAGTTTAAAACAGATAAATTTGAATCTAGTATAACCTATAAAGAATGTATTATATTGAACCAAGGAAGGTCCATTTCAACAACTGAAGAAAATGAGTATGCTACATTCATTCTTCCTAACTTCTTGACCTAAGCAAAGCTCGGTGTTTTGTTGTTTTTTTTTATTCTGTAGCTTCTGCAGAAAGCTCACTTCATATCAGTGAAAAAAAAATGTCTAGTTAAATGCAAATACACCGGTTTCTACCCTTATAAATGCGAATTAAAACGCATAGGTAAATTTAAAGGCTACTTATTTATATTTTACTAGTCTGAATGTCCGGCTAAAGCCGGACTTCAGACTTTCGGTGATTTTAGCTTCGCTTCCCTTCACTGATCAATGAAAGTTAATAGTAGTGGTGTTTTCTGTGAAATTAGATCTGTGTTTTTTTAACAACGCTTTCCTTCTCTTCTTTATATTATAAATTAAAGCAAAAGATTAAGGAGTTTTCCTTCTAAACGCGTCAATTTTACATTTGGTGAATATTCGACCATCAGCTGCAAACACTCCTTCGATGCGAGATTAATGTAGATACTATTTGAAAGCATTACTCAAAGTATGGGTATTCCCCTTGATTTCCCCCAATAGTTATCACAGAATGATGTTTTAACATAAAATGACATGAAAGACATCATCCTACTGATAATGATAACGTCCCACATCAGATCACATAAACATCTTGCTACTATTTAAGCAACCGTTTGCATGCGTGTTTCCACTTTCTGAGAACGGCATGCTACAAACTTGAGGCGAACAAAGAAGGAAATAGCCACGCGGAGGAGTCATAAAGGTGAAGAGCAAAGCGCCTAGTGGTGACGGCTATGAAAAGGCTCCAACAATTTATCTTTTTCGTCATGCACACTAAGTTATTGCGCACCAATGACCGGGTCCACCGACGCCGGTGGATCCGTCGCACCCGATATTATAGCAATCTGGCGCCGGCACACCAATCTGACGCATTTGGACCCATCATACCCGCTACCATAGGTATCTGGCGCCGGCGCACCAATCTGCCGCCGGTGGGCCCATCGCACCCCTTTCTATAGTTATCTGGCGACGGGTGGACCCGTCGCATCCCCTTCTTCGAATTTCGTGACACACACGAAAAAAAAAAAAAACACATGACACACATCATACACACACACAACATACACACAACATGATACACATACACCCACACACACATACACATACACACATACATACACACACATACACACACACACACACACACACACACACACATACACACACACACACATACACACATACACACACACACACACACATACACACACACACACACACACACACACACACACACACACACACATACACACACACACACACACACACACACACACACACACACACACACACACACACACATACACACATACACACATACACACACACACACACACACACACACACACACACACACACACACACACACACACATACACACACACACACACACACACACACACACACACACACATACACACATACACACATACACACATACACACATACACACATACACACACACACACACACACATACACACATACACACATACACACATACACACATACACACATACACACATACACACATACACACATACACACATACACACACACACACACACACACACACACACACACACACACACACACACACACACACACACACACACACACACACACACACACACACACACACACACACACACACACACACACGGACTAAGCTCGTTATTATATATCATGATATTTTCAGAAACCTTGAGTAGTCAGAGTTGCCTTCAAAAAGGGGAAGGCTCCTGCTAAGTATTAAGAGTTGCACATCACTAATCACTAGTAACGATTTGACCAAAACGCAGCTATCACCTTGGAAATTTTCTCCACTCCAGCAGCTTCCATTTTGCAGATTTTTTTTTTGCAGATTTTTTTTTCGATAGAAGAATGGGGAAGCTTCAGCCCGCCTTCTGTTTTCATCTTACATATTTCAGATTTGACTTATTTTGACTTAGGCGGTTGTCCGCATATTCGCCGAGGCGTAGCGTCCTTGAAAAGATCTTTGTCCATCTTTCCCGATCTACAGCACGAGCTCGCATAATCCAACTATTCATCAGCGTTCCCTACACAGGACTTGACGTCTCGAGTGAACTGTTTATAATAGGGTGAAAACGACACGACGCACGTACGCAATTGCAAGCGCGGTTTCCCTCGAGGAGTTTCGATGGAGTACAGAAGCGTGGTGAAACCTTTGCTTGCATCGCTGCAGTTTGCTATGGTCTCACCTCGGTCCCAACTGTTGCCTTCATGTTTCGAGCGCGTACGCAAATGCACCGCAACTACGCTCGTGATTGATCTCGTTTTGACCCGACTACATCGACACCAAATGACCCGAGTACCGCAGGTCATCCGGCGTTCGGTGTTACGAAACGGAGAGTTGTTACTAAAGATTCCAGATTCTCTAGATTGACCTATTTGGGTTGGGCTTCTATAAACCTGCTCGACATCACGTTTTTGCAACATCTGATTAGGTTCCGCCGTAGAAGCGTGCAAGATATATAACTGCCCAGAACGAATAGCCAATGCCTGGTTGTATTTGGTATAAGCAGGGCCACCGCGCGCAGGTAGCAATCACATCATCCCACTTGCAGTAGTATTACGCCATCCACTTGTTTGAGATGTTATTAGAAACATGACGGCGGAGAACTGGAAAATGCGTTGTCTCTAGGAAAATCGATCCAACGTGGTTAGAATGAGTCTATGCTACTCTGTGACCAGCGATAAGCAGGAGTATTAGATCAGCTACTTCATCTTCGGTGCGCATTCATTTGTACAAAGCAATAAAGGTGTCGCAGCGGTCGTCCCGCTTGATGCAGTGTCTAGTAAAAATGAAACTACCATCGAAAACGCTCATCATCGCCTGTGATGTCGGACCTTGATGAAAGAAGGTGGATATACGCGAAGAACCGAAATAGAATGCAGTTTTTTTTTGCCCTGGAAGTTGTGCAGCACATTGGCCTTAGGTAAGTCTGCCAGCAGCGGCTGCTCCTGTGGTTTGATAGTTGTCGAACATTCAATTGTGAACCATTAATCGCAAAGCGTCATGCCGCGCCGTCCGCGCAGCCATGAACTCTGCTAGCGGCCTGGGGCAAAAGAAAGGAGTGTGTGTCAAAAAGAGAATGTGTTTGAGTTGAAGATGTCACGTCTTGGTAACTTGGAGTATAATTGCCGCCGATTGCAGTTGTTCGCAATTGCTTAGGCCTGAAAGGTGGTTTCTAATCCCACCATTATGTACGTTAACAACGGTAACTAGCGAAAATGGAATGACATCAACAGATTTCTGTCCTTTTTTATACGTTGTGGCTGATTCATTAATCAATCACCAAACCGTTACTGAAGCATCAGTAAGTGTGCAAGATTGACAACTGTCATTGCAAATTACAATGACATGTCTGGTGAACATTCCACACGTCAGATTGGGAAATCTCTAGTAAGACTAACGATGCGTTTTGAGACGTCCATTCTTGCGAATGTTACAGCATTAACGCCTACTTTGAATGTCAATGTACAATGTTTAAAGAAGAGATCGGAACGTGGCCTTCACCTCTCGGACTCTTACACATACCCTCACCTACGCATTTCCGTACAGCCTTTCGAGATCATGTCTGCAGTCACACTGGATTCACTTTCCCAACTAGCCGCATGTATGACTTCCAATACAACTAACTACTTTTCCAGACATTTCCTTTAGATCAGCTTGAAGGGACAGCGATGGTTGGAAGAGGCCAGACAGGGAACCTTGGGCCACAGCTGCGAGCATGAAACGCTACTGATATTTGGGTTGCTTCAGATGTCTCCATCAGGGTGTTTGATTTGCAGTATGCCACGCGTCGCTATCACGGTATGAGGCGGCGGCTCCGCTCGGACTGCACTCTCTCGTTTTTCCCTTGCACCAGTCGCACAGTCTCTTCCGCCGCCGACTGGTCGTGCCCTGTACCAGCGATGTACACCAGCGCTTTGATTTTGACTTTGCTTTCATCTGGTTTAATCTAAACTTGTACGTGCACATTTTTACAATGTCGTCTGGTTGTTCGCTTAGTAGCCGAGTTTTTCCTATTTCTTGAAGAGTTTCGCCGAAGATCGACCTCTTTTAATCGGTCAGGGTCATCTATTTGCATTGTGTGTCTGCTCCTCGCAGGGTCTTACACTGTACCATCCGCCCTAGACAAACACGTATCCCTGACCGGTCGTCATCCACACGAGCAACTTGCTCATCGCTTTCTTTTTTTAATGAGCCATTACGCATCCGGATACCTTTGTTCATTGCTCTTTCTCTTTTTTCTTCCGCATAGCGTGATTTTGTAAAAATGTCAATTGTATAACGTTTCCCGCCACTTTTCTGGGGAACTTTGGTGCGACATCCGCGGTGCTGTGACATCATTTCTCTCTTCTTTCATCAATCAATACTTGGGTTTTGTCTCTCATTTGCTCTCTTTGGTTTTCCATGCCGAAAGTGCTGCTTTTAATTGTAAACATTGATGTTCATAGGTCCCCTCCGGCTCAATCTGACCCCTTGCTGCTTTTTGTCGTACGGAACCGGCCCGGAACAGCCCATCTAACAGAAAACGAGCGATGCACAACGGACACGAGTTTGAACAAAACGGACATCCAACCAATGGAACTGCTCATCGTAAGCATTTTCACTCGTAGATCAAAAGTTTCATTGACAAGTCTGCCTTGTACCGTATTATTTGATGGCTGTGAACACCTGAAAGGTAACTAAGAGTCATAATGTGAGGAATGGGTAATTTGCTGTAGCGCTTTACACCTTGCTCGATGTTTCAATTATGGTGAGGTGTTGTCTTGAATTTCTGTTCTTAAATCCGATACCAAAAGCAAGAATACCTTAGGAAAACATTTTTTTACGAGTGGTCAAGGCCACCACTTTAGCTGTGATTTGTAAGCTTTATTATATATATATATATATATATATATAATATGTATATATGCTAGTTCTCGCAAGTTCGGACATGAATAAGTGACCTCTCCACACCTCTCTAGTTTCTCAAAAATTTGCAGTTACCTTAAAGGTGCAGCTAAAGGATAAAGTGATTGGCGTTAATCAATCCGCTTGGGATGTTTCAGCATGCTCACTTCAATTCAGAATAGTTTATCACTTGCTGGTAGCTAGCCGATGTATCAAGACAGTTTTTCCACGCTCCCAGACAAGTCTGGTACCTATTTATCGATCCGCGAGGAAGGAAAGGCTTGGTTGGGTCTACGGGGGTTTTGAACCGACCGTGTCATAGCATTCGAACCTCTTACTTACTGTGCTGCGTTGACACACACGTACTAGTCTCTCAAAGTTGAGGGTGTTATTGTGAGTGGAATTTTTTCTATTGTCCCATGAGATTACCTGATTCCCTTTTTGACTCCCAAGTATAAAAATCTTTATCTTTTATATGCTTGCATTCGATTGTTCTCGATACTACTACGGGCACTAATAGATTATGAGGACACCCACGATCTTTCCTGAGTATCCGATTGCTCAGATCGATAAATGTTGTGAGCGTCTCAAGGTGAAATGTGGTGCCAGGATCTTATCTTACTACAAGGTGACGACAGACAAATCGATTCACACATCACATTTCAGATGGTGAAACTTCAGCTTCTTCGGCAGTGGCCGATGTTGTTCAGATGGATTATTCAACGGATTTCCCCAAGTTACCTGAAGTTGCTCCAGCTGCAGCAAAACCATTAGGAGCTTGGTCTCGCCCGGCTGTAGGAACGAAACAAATCGTCCACGTAAGATATTCTTCTTTCCAAGCATAATTACTTTGTTGAGACATAGGTAATTCTCAGCGAAACCTGCTGTTGTGCAGAAAAAAAAGGAAATAATATGGAAGTTATAGCTCAATATATTCTTGCAATCACTTCTATGTTGATCGCTTGTGTTTTAAAATAAACACAAGCTCATGGCAATGAGATAGTTTCAGGCCATGACGTGTAGTTTGTAATCAAATTCCCTCCACATTTTAATCCTAATTCTGCTGTAAACTGCAATTCAGATTGGAGCTGCATCAGTTGCAGTTTCTGGAGAATGAATAAAACAATCTTTACCATGAACACATAGTATAGGCGTAAAAGTTGGACTATGCTGTCCAGATCATATATGCTGTCAGTTGATGCGCTGCTATGCGTAAGAAATCTACTTTAGAGGTGTTCAACTATTTTTCGGTTTTTGCACATATTATATATTATGAACTTACTTATAATACATCGGTTTACTACCTATTAGGTTCTTTCTTGAAGGGGAAAGTGTGGTGTTCTCGTACCTAGGCCTTTTTTAAATTCTAAACAAAAATGCAGTTGAGTCTCTTCTGATGTGGTCATTCTTGATTTACTATATCACCAAGAAATTTAGTTCTCGACTTTAAAGGCATCACCCCACGAATCTGAGGTGGTGCGGATTTCAGGTGGAGTATTCGTATACGGGATCGTAGATTATGGAGAGGTGGGCGATTCCGTCCATTTCTTGCTAATTGACCCGGAAGATGCGGCGTGTGCACACTACTGGCGCACTCCAATCGAACTTGTAGAAAATAGCGCTTTTTACGGCAATTAGGAAGAAATGGACGGAATCACACCCACATCAGATTCGTAGGGTGATGCCTCTAATCTGTTGTGCTTCTAGTATTTTATTAGAGCTAATACAAATCTATCAAATTCAGTCTTTCATCTTGGCTGCTGACGAACGTGCCAACAAAGTGAAGAGTTTCCCGGGAAATACCAGCGAGGAACACAAGAAGTGTCAGGCGGTCGCTGCTGCAACGGGTTCTTTCTAATCATTTTTTGCTATCTCAATCTGGTTAACTCCATTGTTAGATTCATTAAATATTTCGGGTTCTCTTTCAGGTACGCGAATTGAGCTGAGCGAATCAAAAGATGGTGCCTTGACTGTGGTCATCAAAGGTCTTCGCTCAAAAGTTGAGGACGCTCGCGCACGCCTTGTTCGCGATCTGCAGACTCAAGCCAGTCGTGATTTGGACATCCCAAAAGATCATCATAGGAAGTTAATAGGTTCCGTGGCATCACATTCTTGGACTTCTATGTGTTTCTCCAATACAGTAACAAAATTTAAATCGTTTCAAGGCAAGGAGGGTGCTGCTTTACGCCAGCTAGAAGCTGATACAAACTGCCGTATCACAATACCCAGCAGAGACACACCCTCGGAGACGATAAAAATCGTTGGACCTCGCGAAGGTATTGAAAAGGCTGTGGCGTACATAAAGTCTGTATCTGAAAGAGAGGTCAGATTTCACGTTATTCGTAATTTTATACTTGGGAAACTACCACAGTGGCGGTTTCCTTTAGTGTCGCCTTTCTTCTGCTATCTTATCAGTAACGATTCTTTAGCGTGACATTGTCCTTGCGAACAGTTACACCATAACATCATTTTCTCACTCACTAAACTATATTGTTACAGAAACATTTACAATTGATACTCCCAGCTAATTCCAAATAAATTAGCGCGAGTAAATAACAGTATTACCTGTTGAGTTTTATTATTAGCTGCATACAGGTACTTTCGGATCAAAACGACTTGGGTTTCGGTGAAGTTGCCTTAGTGGCTCCATTCGAAGCGGCGCGGTCGAACTTGTGGCTAGAATCGAGATAGGATCTTCGTTATCTTAAAGTTTAAGTGGTGTTAACAAGGGTCCTTCGATCCCAACTGCAACATTCCGTGCGTAGTGGCCGGTTACGCAGCTGCACAAAGGTTCACGTCGTTTTGATCCGACTAGAAACAGCCGATTGCAGATTGCAAAAAAAAAGAGTTCAAGTCCACAAATGAGTTATTTTGTGTAAATGTTAGGATATTAAGTAGGGGTACTTCTTGTGTTCATTGGGCCTAGGAAGATGGAAGAGGAAAATAAATAAACCAATGATTTTGCTTGAAATGGCCCCAGCATTGTCAATTCGGGGTATGGTGCCTTTAAGCGAATGACTTAGTTGACTCGAACGGTGGACAAATGTTACGAGTTGATTTATGCACCCAACTTCACCGCGATGTGTGGTACCCATCCTGTTCTATTTTCAACTAGAGCTCACATAGAATACATCCATAATCCATACATAATTTAATCTGCGAAATATTACGTCATGATTGAACCGCCTTTCAATGTCTAGCGTCCTCAGATCTTATCTGGCCACCTCCATCCAGAACTTTCTTTCACGACTAGGAACAAGTAAGTAAGACTAGTAAGTGATCTTACAACATGACCAAGAAACGACAACGGTTTTCTGTGGCTACCTCAGAAGCTCGGACAAGATGTTTGTGTTTTCCACATGTCATCTAGCGAAGCACCATGTCCACTTCTGCAATCTTCTTTACGATTCATGATTGGACTTTCGGCTCTTATGTAGCAAAACCAGTCTAGGTTCTCTTTGACCCGGGCACATAGTGCTCTTCCTGTTTTGACTTCAGCGCATTTTTGCTGAATATCTCTCTCGTAATTGCCATAGTTTTTCGACATACTGCCCAAATAACAGAGCTCTTATTTTCCGTTCATTCTGATTCCTGTTGGGGTTCTCAAGGAGATGCGCATCTGCTTGCGTTTGTCTATTCGGAGTCACAGCCCTTAGGCTACCGCTAATTTCGATAAATTCACAATATGCTGCAGCTTTGCGCTGCTTAAGGCCAATATTACTACTTCGTCGGCATGCTTCGACCAAGGCACGTGCTGATAGTGCTAGAGCGACAACAACGAGAGACTGCTTAAGCGCTCTCATGATATCATAGACGAAAAAGTTGAACGAGAAGGGTCACACGACAACACCTTGTTTCACTCCAGTTTCTCCTTCGATCGATGAAGTACATTCAGCTGGCGTTCGAACCGCAGCAGTTTAGTCAATTAAACGATAAAGGATAACGTGTCTGGCGTTAATCAATCCGCTTGGGATGCGCCACCACATTCACTTCGATTCAGACGTGTGCGTGGCCTGTAAAATGACTTGTGGGGGCTAGCCGATGTGTCGAGCCGTCGAGTGTTTTTTTGTTTGTTTGGGAGTATCCTTCCAGATAAGTCTGGTACCAATTATAGAAGCCGGAAGGGTGAAAGGCTTGGTGAGCAATGGGGCGGATTCGAACCTCCGATCGATCGTGCAGACAACGGAACCTCTTGCCGACTGCGCTACACCCGCCCCAGTTCGTTCGTCCATTCGTACAGTTAATTAAGCGTACAAACGTTTCTGATTTTCATCTGCACGAGATATCCTTTTGTTAATCATTATTGATAGATGATCTTCTTCATCTCACGAATCCCAGGAAGAAATTACAGCATTTGTGCGCTATTTCCGTAGTCTGTGCCGGATTTTCTATTCTTCATTTTTGGGTACAGACCAGAACGTCTGAATCTGACCGCTTTGTTTGTCAGTCTTTGGACGTGCACGAGTTCAGAAACTGACGGTGCTTGCCTGTTCAGCAAGGCGTTGAAGTGTTCCCTCAAGGTGGGCATTGTTGCCTTTCGACAGCGACTCCGCTGGCAGTGTTTAGGACAAGTGAACGCCTTTTCGTCTTGGCGCTTTACTCCCCTAGTAGAGTGTAGGATTTTCTCGGGTTCTTGTCTTCCCATGCCTTGAAACTCCTTCGCTGTTGACGTTCATCCATTATCACGTTTCAGCTGAAGACAACTTTTTTCTCAGACGTTTCCCCTGTCTGAATCCAGTAGCTGGGGTGGCACATATAGAATTCTACCTAGATCTTGTCCACGCAGATGCGAAAGCGAAGGTATTAGGCTCGGTGGTAAAACCTGCAGTGTCTTCTTTGCACCGTCCTAAATGCATTTAGTGAAAGTGTCGGCATCGTCCCCTCTTTCGGCCCGTAATCCAATATTGATCGTCCGTGGAACTGTTTTCAGCACTCCTCATCTGTTAGACGTGTCAGATCGAGCCTTTGGTGATGTGGACTTCTACAACTCCTTTTCTGAAACTCCACCGTTAAGGTGAGAACTGAGCTGGTGGTTAAAATCGAATGCAATGCCCAAACAGCACTAGATTCCCGGATATCCGGCAGAGGGATGTTCCTTGTCACAGCGCAATCGTGCTAAAGTTTAGGAGTCGGCATCTTTCGATTGCGCTGCTCTTCTGGTGTTAAAGGAGTTGTCACCTACCACGTAAGCCGACGGCGTCGATGATTCCCCTCGAACGTGAAAGCAATGACAAGGTTTGTCTGCTGGGAAAGCTTTCCCAGACAATTTCCGTTGTCGATGTTTGCTTTGCGAGATAATACCGTTTTCCAAGCACATCGGACTGTTGTCCTTCGCCTCTAGTATTGTAGTCATCATTCACAACTGTTGCGTAGCCTCCTACTTTCTTTTATCAACATCACCGAAGTAGATGATGTAGTTAACAAAACTGATGATGGACCCATCAAGCAATGCAGCAAACGGTACATATTGATATTGCAGTAGTCTAAACAAAGCTACTTGTTGTTTACTTGACATCGAACGGCAATTCAACGTTTCGAGAATGATGTTTGCCGCCGAACATATGCTCCTCTCTGACATTTGACTTATCAGAGCTGACTTTTGACTTTTGCAAAATTTGAGAAACTTTTACCATGTAGCAATACAAGTTCTACTGCTCTTACGCTCCCAATGTGTATACTCAGATTGCGTTTAATGAAAGAAGGGCCATCACGTGCAGGTAACGATCAGATTTGTATATCCATTAAAAACATTTATAGCGTCGTTCACGAAAGCTGCGAAGGTGATTCATAATAGCTGGATGGGGAATACATAAAAATCAACAAATCATTGTTTCCGGGTGGATAAGACATCATATTCATGATCAGCCTGTACCAAAAACCCAGTTGACGAGATTTTATTGCTTCTTTTTCAAAAGTCCGTTTAAGTCAATAAAATCGGCGTGAACAATGCACGGATTAATGTATGCACCTATAACCTACGCCTGTCTAAAACTGTTTGTGTTCAAAGATTGGTCCGTCCGATTTCCGGCCTTATATGTATTCTACGATTCGTTGGAAACACATCGTGAAATAGTTTGCAATGCACTTAATGAACTATTTTTCCAACAAACCGCTCTAGTAAGATTCTGCGTTGCTCACTCAAACCTTTTTACTCTTTTTTCATTTACTCGTTGTTTCTAAGTCGAAGTGCATTTTTCAGTCGAAGCTGGCTACCGAGCATATCGTATGCCCTCGTATCTTCTATCCCTTCATCCGTGGACCTTTCAATGAAACTTACGACAAGCTCACTCTCGAAACTGGTGCCAAAATTAATATACCGCCAAGCCAAGCTAACAATGAGGTAATGGTTCTTACATTCCACGCAAAGTTTTAGTTTCCCTGTGTGGCATTGCAAAAATTTAGGTAATCGTTATAACAGGAGAAAAAGAAGGTGTACATAAAGCAACAGCTGTAATTCGTGGAATTATCTCCGACAAGGTGTGCTTTCTGCCTTCTTATCATCTGAAATAAGTGTTACTTGTTGTGCTCGTGTGCTCTGATAGGCAAGACTAAAGTGGTAACTATGCAAATTCTAGCAAGCGACAACGAAATCTGTGACGTGCACTGTTGCAAGAGCTCAACACCGATACATAATCGGTCAGCAGCGTAGCGGTCTCCATACCATTCTCAGAGAAACTGGAGTTTCTGTGGAGGTAGAACTTTTCAGGTTTCACTTGTTGCTTAATATCCTTCTTTCTTTATATCCCTTCTAAGGTTCCCAACGAGGATGAGAATTCCGACACAATCACTCTGCGGGGCGACCCAAGCAAACTTGGTGAAGCTCTTGCTCTTGTCTATCAGCGAGCAAGTTCTGTCATCACTCAGCAGATTCCGGCTCCTACGTGGCTTCACAAACACATTATTGGTCCAAAAGGATCAACACTGCAGGTGAGTCCTACTCATACGAGAGTATTTCTGGAGTTATTAAATTTATTACTTTCTTAATCTCGTTGCTCAACTGTGGGATTCCAGATACATGAAATTCAGTTATTTGCCTAATTTTTATTTTATTTGTTAGTCACTATTGTCTATTTGTCATTTGTTTATTACTTATTTTTATTTTTATTTTTTGTGATTAGATGAAGTTGATGTGTGCTGTAAAAACGCGAAACTTTCACATAAAAACTCCTAGTAAATAATATTAAATAGTTATTTCAACAATCACAGACAGGGTCAAGCGTGTAGTTGGGAAAAAGAAACCCTCCTGAAAACGACCCCCTCATCTCGTTCTTTCTAGTATAGCCGCTCATAGCAATGAAAAAGTAGTTAAAATAAACAGAATTAAAGAAGCAGATTGGACGTTTGATAATAAGTCAAAAATAATATAATATATTAAATATTACTAAATACTAATAGAATGGATATTAATGTAAAATAGTGCTAGTGAGTAGAACAGATAAAACATTGTAAAACCACTATCACGATTTTACTCATCGACAATGAGAAAGAACAGTTGAGAGTTCGATCCGCCGGTATTTTTCCATTTTTTCAAAACTGAAAAACAACTAATACCGAAACAGCATTCTTAAAACATTTTTTCACTATTTTCTACTTCCAAGAAGAAATTGCTGAGAAGAATATTTCACCAGCAATTTTCTTGAAATTGTGTTTAAAGCATCCTTCACCGCAAATAGTTGTTACTTGGAGGTAATTTTAGGGATTTTAGGGAACTAGCCCCTGATTGGAAATTACTGCTGGACTGTTCGGATTTTAGTAGCTTGAAATAAATATGAATAACGGACTACAGAAGAGGGGGAGGAAGACAAAGGTGGCTGCTTTCTGTAAAGGAAAGTTTGCGCTATAAAATGGTTAGAATATCTTTTATAGCGGCTCTGTGATTTTTTTGAAAGTTAGTTTAGAAAAAAGTCGAGAAATTTGGCATTTTCTCAACTTTTTCTCAACTAGCTTTTGAGAGAACGGAAACTAACTGCAGAAAAGTAAAAACGAAATGTGATAGCAAAGTCTTCCTCTATAACATACTTGAAACAGAAATGTCTTCATAAACTACGAGCTGAGTTATTGGACTTTGTTTGAAGTCATACAGATTTTGACGCGTTGCCGAAAATCTGAGATTTCGCTTTTTTCGGAGATTACGGTAGCGCCCTTGAAAAATTCGATGCCATATTTTGATAGAACATCAAGGGAAACCCTCAACTGCGAATTTCGCTCTATGTAGACGTTCTGGTTCTCTCAAACGCTAGTTGAGAAAAACTCGAAAATTTGAGGCAAAATTTTCGATTTTTCTCAACTAGGTTTCAAAAAGACTAGGAAAGCCAGAGGGACCAAACTTTGTAAAAATATAAAAGAAATCTCTATTTACAGATCGCAGCTTTATTGTATGAAATTCACTTTGAGCGTCGATATTCAGAAATTCGTGGAGCCTACTTTGCGCTAATTTTAAGCCTAATTGCGCCTATAGATGTCTTTTTTTTCGCTCAGTAACAGCATTAAAATTGCTTTTTCGACTGAGAGTAAGAAATTCGTCACTGTTGGATGAGAAATGTACTCTTTTAACTCTCGTACACTAAATGCAAAATTCCCACTTTTGTCGGATATTGATCTATGACCGGTGCATAAAAAAAAGCTACACTTCACATTGCGCCTTCAAATACCGTTAGTGGCTCTTGCTTTTCCGTAGAGTACGTAATACATTTTATTGGTTGTAATGAAGGAGTTTGGGAGCAATAATAAGCAATAAGAAATGAAGTCTGTCTCCTACTGCATCTTAGCACCCAATACCAAGTTTCCTCTGGCTAGCTCTATTTCTTAAAAATCATGATTATTATACATAATAACGGGCTTATTCTGTCACGTGTGTGTGTGTCTCACGAAATTCGAAAAGGGAGTGCGACGGGTCCACCGGCGTCGAGTTATTGCGCCGGTGCCAAACATCCATAAAATGGGGTGCGACGAGTCCAACGGCGTCGGATTGGTGCGCCGGCTCCAGATACCTATAGAAGAGGGTGCGACGGGTCCACCGGCCTCGGATTTGCACGCCAGCGCTAGATAGCTATAATATGGGGTGAGACTGGTCCTGCGGCATCGAAATGAAGGCGCAATAACTTCGTGTGCATTTTGCAAAAGGTAAATGGGATGTTTCATAGCCGTGGGCCTCTGTGTCAAAACCATTATGTAATTCTGTAAGGTACAAGGTTGCTAGTTTGACGGCCGGACAGAGGCAGAAATTTAGCTTATTTCTGGAACCTACCACTTTAGCAGCAGTTTTGCAGTTGTGAGAGGTTAAGATAACGTAATTGATCTTTTGCAAACTCGCAGTAGAACATTAGAGAACTAGATTTTAAACGTCCAGAAAGCAATCTTTGTGTTTTTTCTTATATTTTGTGAGAACAGATGTGTTCCTTCTAATTGATCCTTTCTGCCTTCCTGCCAAAATCCCGAAATCGATAATAAACTCCCTTTAAATGCAGCATACCACGAATCTGACGCGGTGTAGGAATCCGAGGGAAAATCTAGAGATGGGGTTGTAGATTGCAGTACCAGGGGTGGTTCCGTTCATCTCTTCCTGATCGACGTAAGAAAGAGCGTGAAAGACTACGTTTTTAAAGACGATTTCAGTTGCGACGCGCCCTTCTGCACGCGCCGCATCCATGTGCGAGCGGTCGAGCATCAGTGATGTCTTCTCACAAGCCTATTCAAGTAAAACCAATGAGGAGGCCTGCTAAAGAGACCCGAACGTATGTATAGAGGAGCGTTCTAGCGTACCTCGTAATAACCAAAGTGGTTCATACGCTGTTTTTTTTTTTCGTTTCCGTCTGTGCGGCCTCTCTTCTCCTAACCAAAGGTGTAAATATGGCGACGGAAGTCCACTACAGCAAGTGTCGGTCGTATCGATTTTCTAGTGTTTTCCATTCCATTTTCTCTTTAGACTCATGAAAAAGCTGGATCCTTGACCGTAGGGGTTTCGGCTGAATATGGCATTCACTAGGTCATATGTGTGCAGTCGGGTCAAAACGACCTGAAGCTCTATTGGAGTCGAGGTATTACGCAACTGCACTGAGCTTCAGGTCGTTTCGAATGAAATATACCCATGTGACTTTCGCTCTTAAATTCATTCAGCTAGTTCGACACTGAGCAATCCAAATTTTTTTTTTCATGAACAGCCTTAGCATTACCTGTGGCGTGTGCGCAATCATTGGGGATTTAGGTATTTTGATCCAGATGGTAGGATTAAGAACGTGGTATGTCATAAAGTTTTATGTCAGGAGGAGAAGAAACTTTCAAGCTTTCCAAAAAAAAGCTTTACTTTAAAAACTAATGGACTTTTGTGATGTGATTACTTAATAGGACAAAGGGTACAGTCACAGGCGTATCAGTCCACTTGAGATGCGCCAATGCTTTTTACAGCAATTCGTAATCATTGAGGTTTTGAAACGCATGTTGGCCTGTACAATGAGGGGCCAGCCTGCCCCTCATTGTATAGGCCAACACGCGTTTCAAAACCTTGCGGGGCCAGCCGATAATCAAGTCAATGTTTTTATCGTCCAGACAAGTCTGGCACCAATTTATCGACTCCGGAGAGATGAAAGGTTTGGTTTGCACTAGGGCGGTTTCGGAGGTTAGAGGTCTGTTCTAGCCACATCGACGATGTGGCTAGAACAGACCTCTAACCGACTACGCCACACACGCCCCGGCGTTAATGTGAATGTAAAAAAAAATTAAAAGCACATCGGGCTTGTTATTCGTAAGTACGTATTGGTTTTTCACATTAATATACTACTACTTATACTGAGTAGATTCATTACAAGCGTCTCTCCTCTGCTTTTTTGTGATTTCCATATGTGTTATGATTTATAGTTTTCAAATATAGAGTCTCATTCCAAACCGTGGCAAGGTGCAGATTGATTTCGAAGATGCTGGTACTATATTTTTGGAAGGTGCACCAGAAGAAGTAAAGGTAAGTAGAGGTTTTTTGTCGTTTTCTGTCAAGTAGTCCAGTTGGATCGATTTGCGATTTGTTCCAGGCAGCTCTCTCTGTTCTGTCAGCAGAAGTTGCCCGTCTTCAAACGGAAATGTCTATCGAGAAAGTGAAAGTGCATCCAAGCCTTCACAGACATGTGATCGGAAGAGGAGGGACGCTAAGTAAGTTTTCCGTTTGTTCTTTGTTCGTCCCTGTAGACCACGTTTTGTAGTCTCTAAGATCAAGGATGAAACTGGTGTGCAGATTTCGATCCCAAATGAACAAACGAATTCGGACGAAATAATCGTCGAAGGGAAGAAAGAAGGTGTGAAGAAAGCGGTTGAGGAGATCTGTGCAATTGTTTCAAAGATTGTACGTTGTGCATTGCTAGAAAAAAATCTAGTGAAGTCGGAGATTTTTCTTTAGGAGAACGAAAAGTCCCGAGACATCATCATTGAACAGCGTTTGCATAAGTTGATCATTGGCGCAAAAGGTGAAAATATCGGAAAGATTCGCGATGCCCATCCCAATGTTGTAAGTCTTTATAATATTCTCTGTTGTTATTTTTGCAAACTTTTGATTTACTCAGAAGATTTGTGTTCACTTTTTAAAGGTTTTATCGTTCCCTGATGTCAACAAGAAGTCAGACGTCATCAATATTCGTGGTGACAAAAGCGAAGTTGATAAGGTGTACAAGCAGCTTCAATCTTTAGCAAAAGAACTAGTATGTAAATTTTGTTTTTTACGAGGAGCTGGAGGACCAATAAAGTGGCAACTGGTATTTAGGCTGAGAGCAATTATCAACAGATCGTTCCCATATTCAAAGAGTTCCACAAGCACATAATAGGAAAAGGAGGCGCAACCATCAAAAAAATTCGGGAAGAGACACAGACACGTATCGACTTACCAGAAGTGAGAAAAGTGTTATATTTGTCTAGTTGACTGAGTCTATCTCCATATACGCACAGAGAATTTGGAATTGGTTATGCTAGTGTTGCTTTTATCCCTCTGGCTTTATAAAAATCACTCTTTTCCCTGAAGAGTGGAGGATAGAATATCGGGATAAGATATAGAGAATAGAATTTTTATTATTAGTAGAACAAAGATATCATTAGATACTGTTTCCATATCCAATTTTCCCTTGTCTTTTCTTGATAATTGTGTGGGTTTATTGGTGAACTTTGAAGTAATGCGCTCCTTTTCTGTGTATATTTCTTTGAATTTTCTTATTTCAAGGGCGATTCCGGTGAGGAGCGTATCACTGTTACTGGAAGAAAAGTCAATGTTGAGAAGGCCATAGATCAGCTGAACAAAATCCAGAACGAACTTGTAAGGTTAAGAAAAATTGATGACATTGGGTTTCCTAATTCCCTGTATATTTTTCGTAGGCAAGTATTATTACTGTCGAAGTTGACATCCCAGTGAAGGTGCAGGCTCGTCTGCTTGGAAATGGACGCCGGCTTATTTCTGATATTGAAGAAGAGTGTGGAGGAGTACATATCAGGTTCCCTGCAGAAAAAAGTGACAGCACTAAGGCAAACAATCATATTTGTAGGTTGCTTTCCTCTCAAAAAATATTCCTGACTATTTTTAAGGTTACGATCCGTGGACCAAAAGGTGATGTAGAGAAAGCTCAAAAGTTACTCACAGACCTCGCTAAAGATAAAGAAGTCAATCTGCACGAAGACGTTGTAATCGCTAAGCCTGAATTCCACCGGTTCCTTATCGGAAAGGGAGGTTCAAAAATCAACAAAGTGTGTTTGCTAATTTTTGTTCTGGGATAGATAATCTTCGTGTAGTTTTAAATCTTATCGTCTCACTACCTATTTATTATTTTCGTATATTTGACCGTTGTTTTTTTCCCACAGATGCGAGAGAGTTATGATGTGAGAGTAATGTTTCCGAGGGAAACCGATACTGACAAGGAAACAATTCACCTTCTTGGTAAGAAAGAAGATGTTGTTAAGGTGAAAAAGGAGCTGCAAGAAAATATCAGGCAACTCAATGAAACTGTGGAAAGCACTGTACGTTGTCTACAAATTAACATGTTTGCTGATGTGTTAGGCGATGTTTCAATCTTCACAGATCGATGTTGACACTAAGCACCACCGACACTTTGTGATGCGAAGTGCTGCTGTTCTTCGTGAAATTCAGGAGCAAAATGGCGGTGTAGTAATATCTTTTCCCAAGGTTTGTTAGGTTTTTTCATTTTCTACTTTTTTCTGATATGTAAATCGTGTTTGTATAGATGGGTTCTGATTCCACTACGGTCCACATCAAAGGTTCCAAGCAATGTGTCGAATCTGCTAAGGCTCGCATAGAGGAGATTGTTGAAGACATTGTAAGTTTTTCAACTACTAAGAAAGTTCTTGAACGTTCTCCACATTTTTCCCTTTCTCTTATATTACATTTGCGCTAAAACACAAGGTGATAGAACACTGAATATAGTAGGGTCAAAACGACTTAAAACACGGTGCAGTTGCGTAGTGGCCGCACTTGAGGCGGCGCGGTGGTGCCAGCGATTGCGGTCGAGATTGGGTAACGTGTAACTAGCCTATAAACTTTAGAGGGGGTGGAAGAAGGTTAGCCGATGTGTAAAGTCAGTGTTTTTTATTCATACAAGTCTGGCACCAATTTATCAACCCCGAGAAATTTTTCACGTTCGTAAACCTCAAACGATGCTGAATTGAAGTGAATGTGGTGGCGCATCCCAAATGGATTGATTAATGCCCGACACACGCTGATACCCTCCCAGTACTGGTGAGCGGGTAGATGATGGCGAATCGCGGTTGGGTTTATCACAGAAATGATATGACGCTAAGAGACAGCTTGGTAAAAAGGGCGGCTGCTTATTGTAGCGGAAAGAGTTACGTTATGATTTCCGCATATTTGATCCATGTTCGAAGGAGTGACTTCCACGTGTTGTCAATCACTGCATCCTTTCCAACTACCACTTAATGCGCAGTGCAACTGTATTACCTTTTTTATTGAATCTTTGCGAATTTTATTTCGAAATAGCGCAAAATATCAAAATAGGCGTAGCAGGTTGAGAGTTTCAGTTAGGGGATGCATTGTATGTTCATTATTTATTTATTTATTTATTTATTTATTTATTTATTTATTCCGTTCAAAGGCGTGCCCAGAGTAAGAGGCGGGGAATGAATACAAATAAACAATAGAAAATCCAGCAAGGAGGAAGGAGTAGAATGAGAATAAGCAGGGATAAGTCACGCGAACAGTAAGCAAGGGACGATTTAGTAATTTCAAAAAGCACATAAACTCGACAGAGGAATTAAGATTCTTGGAAAATAAGAAAATATAGGGAGGCTATAAAAATTAGTGGCTTCCAATCACATCAGCCAGCAAGATGCCCTCATAACAGAATTAATAAGTACAACACCGGCAGTTCGGCAAGCGGGTATATTAGCTCACCCCGCTCATCCGGTGAATAGAAAAGGAAACAATAATATTATAGACAGATAAAGAAGTAAAGGGGAATAACAACAGTGCAGAGAAGGTTCAATCAAAGGAACTACGCAATAGAAGGCATTAGACTGATCCCTGCTAGGAAAGAAGCAAATAGAAGAAAGACGTAAAGTTGAAAAAAAAGAACCATTATGATGACATTAGGCCTCTAACAGTTCTTTGCACAGTTTTCTCCTTTATTAGGAAAAGTAGAGCTTTCTTTTTCCAAAAAAAAAAAAAAAAAATTAACTAGACTTAGTATAAATTTTTAGTAGTTTTGATCACGATTTCTACATCTACTTTGCGCTGTAGTGATGTTTTAGTACCCGCAGGAGCCGTATCGCTCAGAATCTGACTAAGCTTTGGCAGTAGTAGTTATTTGAAAGCCTGATAATGAACATAGCATCATTCACAACCCAAAGATGCAGTTGCACCTTTGGGTCAAGATCTTCTATATTTCTTTGGAATTTGCTTGGTAATGACATCCGCTGTTTTGTTCTTGATCCCAAAATCAACCTGGAAGTGTTTTTAATGAATTAACCGTAACTTTTCAGAAGGAATATGGTGCAGGAAATAATGTCGCATTAGTGGCTGAGGACGTAATAAATGTCTTGTCTGAAATTTTGTGTGCTTTTTCTTGCGGTTTTTTGTCAATTTTTGTCTTTTACAGTACTTACCATACATACGATTTTCTTTAATTGGAAGAACCTTGATGAATTGAATTCCAACTGATTTTATCCACTATTAAAGGCATCAAACCACGAATCTGGGGTGGTACGTATTTCAGGTGGGTTATGCCTATACGGGGTCGTAGATAGTGGGGAAGAGGTTGATTTCGTCCATTTCTTCCTTGTTGCCGTAAAAACGTCCGAAGATGTGGCGCGTGCACAGAAAGCTTACGCGCCCCAATAGAACTCTTTGTAGAAAATAGCGCTCCGGAACGCTCGAAGCCGCATCTTCCATGCCGTTTTTACGGCGATTACGAAGAAATGAGCGGGATCCCACCCGTTTCTGTAATCTACCATTACGTATAGTCTTCGACCATCCATATCACATCAAATTCGTGGGGTAATGCCTTTAATTATCGATTTTAATCAGAGCAAAAGAAAATGAAAGGGAATACGGGTTCTCTCTTATTGAAGTACCAAAGTGGTCAGCGTGGAATTTTAGGATGACTTCTCTTTGTAGGTTTTGAAATGGGCTAATGTATAAGCTCTCTTCTATTCCACATATCTTCCATTTTACACCTATCCATTCTTCTTCTACTGAGTGAGGTCTTTCTTCTTCAGTATAGTTCTTTTTTTCTTATAAAGAATCTGTTCCAATTGCTGAGAAGATCTGTGGTATGTTTATGCTTTATGCTCTTTTTCTAGATTTCCATTGCTCGCGCTTGGTCAGAGTTTTCGCCACTTCTATCTAAGGTTTTGCACATAATAGGGGATGGTAAGACTGCTCAATTTCATTCATTTGGAAAGTAATGCATTCCATTTGAATGAAATTGAGAGCGAAGAAAAAAGTAATTGATAAAGTCGATATCCATGGAATGTGCACGCATAGTAATGGCTGTATTCAGCTGACACGAAAACTTTTTTGTGCAAGGTCAATTCCCTTTCATTGCTTTCTTTGTGTCTGGAAAAAATTGTTGAAGAATTTCAAAAAAATCTAATTATGCAAATTCTCACTCGTACCCACTCATTGCGATTGTTTCCGTCATATCATTTTTGTGAGATGTGACTGGGACAAGGTTCAATTGGAGATGTACAAATGCTGCGTGACTCGCTAACAACCAGTGGAAATTTGTCTCGAACGGACTGAAAAAAAACTGCATTAAATAATAGTAAGATGTTCAGGAGAAACAAGTGACGATTCAAGTAGAGATTCCATCGCAGTTCCATCGTGCCCTTCTTGTCAACAGAGGTCAAAAGATTCAAGACCTTCAGTCGAAGCATGGAGTACTCATCCGTTTCCCTGAGCGTAGATTTGGTATCAAAATAAACGCATTGAACACATTATATACAGCGGAGATAACAGGTTAAGTTTCAGAAAGCGCAGAAGATGCCGATTCTCACGCTGCTGATATGGTGACCATCTCTGGTCGAGATACCAAATGTGATGCTGCTAAACAGGAGCTTCTTTTGATGGTTCCAGTGTCGAAAATCATTAATGTTCCAATCGATATGCATCGTAGCCTCATTGGTCGCGGTGGCGAAACGGTTTGTTTTTACGTAGAGATGCTGAAAAAAAGCCAAACTAATCAAATATGTTTAGGTTCGTAAGCTAATGCAAGATTGTGATGTGAATATCTCGATCCCAAAAAATAACGAAAGTGATGAAATCACTGTCACTGGGCAGTCAGAAAACGTTGAAGATGCATTAAAAAAGATCCGCGAAAAGATCGCAGAGTTCGAGGCATTAGCTGAAGATAGGGTATGCTTATTGTTCACATTTTTCGGTTCTTTTTCTGGTGCGATTGCGATTACTCTTTTTCCAGAAACTTCGTTCCTTCCAACTGGTCATCGATGTTCCAGCCGAATATCACACACGTGTCATTGGTCCTAAAGGTGCTACGGTCAATGCACTTAGAGCAAAACATGATGTTCAGATCAGCCTGCCTCGTGGGGAGGAAAGATCCGATCAGATCACCATTCAGGGTAACTTCTTCGTCCTCAGTTCTTAGTAGGTGTATTATTCTAGAAGACTCTCCGTATCTTTTTTTAAACAATACGTTTGAAGTATAAATCGTGGAGTTTCACAGTGCCATCTTTGAAGTCGAACTGACGTGTTAGTTAGTTACGTATTAGTTATTTTAAATTGGAGAAAATCATTTCCTTGACCATTTCTACTATGAATGCTAAAGAAATGAAGCCTGCTAAGGAATGAAGAAAAGAAGTCAGCTTTTCTGCATGATCAGTTACTTTCTTTCGCTATTTTTGTTTAGTTAAAGGCAGCAGAAAACGAATTTGACGTGGATAAAGAATCCGCGGAGAAGCTAGAGGTAGGGTTGTGGACTGTGGGATCAGAGGCGGTTTCGCTCACTTCTTCCTATTCGTCGTTCAAAAGAAAACGCGTGGAAACCGCTTTAATTCCTGCGAGTTACCTTAGAACACTCCTCTATGCACGCATTCCGGTCTCCTCAAAAAAAAGCTATTCATTAGTTCTACTTGAATAGGCCGGTGAGAAGACGTGACGCACGCACAAGAGCGTTGGAAATTAAATGGTCGTAAAAGACGTCGTCTCCGACGCCGTTTTCTACAACGATTGGAAGGGCTGAACCAGCCCGGACCCCGCAATCTACAACTCCATCGCTAGTTTTTCGGGCGGATTCCCTCACCACGTCAGATTCGTGGCATGCTGCCTTTAAGCAGAGTTGTATCACAATTCCTAAATTGAATTTATTTGTCTTACTTCGGCCGTCGATTTTACATTGCGATGACCTTCATTTAAACTCGAAAGCAGGAGTGCAGCTTACCCTGGTGTAAACTTTAATAGTTTGGTTCGAGCAAGAGCATTCGCACAGATTATTTCATATTATTGCTTGTTTTTATTATTAGAGGTTTGGGAAGATTTTCGAGATTGGGGTCTTTTCACAAGTAGGTATGAAAGGAAATGTTGATCCCAATTGTCAAGATAAAAACTTCCATGAACGTTGCTTTTAGGAAAGCTACAGGCAAGTTAGCAAAAGATTCTATTAGTCTAGAACGACATGTTCTCTTGTTTTGTGAAGGCGCGTAAGTCTTTTTCTCGAACGTATTCGCATTCGTCGTGGAAAACGATGGTCCTGATGTCTTACATCCGTCGACTTGCGATTGAGGAGGTAGGAGTTGCGATTTTTCACCGTGATACATGTGAACTACATCTTGGCAACTACTTGGTGACAAAATCCCAGACTCGAAAAAAGAAAAAAAGAAACAACTTTATGAAGGATTTGAAGGATGAAGTATTTGGCGTTAACCACTCTGCTTGGGATGCGCCTCTGCGTTCGATTTCCATTCATATATGTGCGATATTTATGAATGCATGTGCAGAAATACTATGACTTAGGGGGCAGCCGAGGGGTCAATTTAAACTTTGTATAAAGGCAGACAAATATGGTGCCAATTTATCGATCCCGGAGGGATAAAGGACTTGAATGACTGTAGCACAGTTTCGAACCATCGATTTTGCAGTCACAGCTGAACCTCTTACTATGGTATACCGGCGCAAGGCTAATTAACCAGGGAAAAAGTTAGAAGCTGTGATCTACAAGAAGCTCGAAAAAGCCTTATTGGCCTTGTGAACAATGAGGTTTTTCAACAAAAAAAAAAAAAAAAAAAACCAACATTGTTGAGTCAATAATTGGTTATGTATTCTGCAGTACTTTTTACAACATCTCCTCACTCAGCCAACTCATTAATTCTTCTGTGATAGAATTCGAGTCTTAACGGCAAAAAGTTGATACATGCAGCTTTTCACCCATTCGTTCTATCGTTTTTGCACACAAAATTCTCAAGCTGCTCTTGTAGTCGTTCCTCTTGATTGAGGGCGAAAGAAGTATTATTTCCTTTTTCCTGTCTTAACCCTACATGAAATTAAAACAAAAACTATGGATGTCATTTACAGAAACAAAGAAACTTTCAATTCAAATATGGCAGCCAAGCAAACTGATAGAGAAAGTTTGCTTGAAGAAACGGCCAGTACTTGCCATATCCTGTGTCACATGTCACATTCCATCTGTTCCCATTATTATCAATTCCAGTCAAAAAAAAAAAAAAACAGTGCAGGAGCAAGTGTTCGGTACTACAAATGAAAGAAGATCGACCGTCTGCGCTATGTAACTGAGCTCACGATATTGTTCAACCGGTGGTCTGCCGCAGCACGCATTCTTTCCAACCTTTATCACACCACCTCCTCTCTATCCTTTCCACTCGAAGGTTCTCACCCTTTTGGGTACATTCGACCCCAACTTAATGTCTTTTCGAATCTCAAGATGCGGTGCAATGTACCAAATATTGCAGCAGATATGCTGTCACGTAGCTGTTTAGAGCCTTCTACTAAAAGACACTGAAAGAGTCTAAAGAATTGTTTTAAGATACGAAAGTGCTAAATTGTGACGAGGCAAGGAATAATGTAATTTTATGCAATTATTTTACTCAAAATTGGTGCATTCGTGTCCGCTTTTTTTTCTTCTTTCGTAGTGTTGAAGCATACAAGAATTATGCGTTCGCTTGAAAAGCAACCACGGAGACAACAGAGACATAGTAACTTTCCATTCAAATTATTCAGATCTTTTTACTTTTATGTGCTAAAATGAGCAGTCCTCATCTGCAGGTTTTGTGGATTCTCGTAACCTGTAACTGCCAATAAAGACGATTAAAGTTGATTAAGTCTTCCTCATCCTTGATGGATTTTGATGTTCGCAAGATTTCACCTTTAGCTTTCATTATGGTGTCAAAATAACGCGCTCTTGCTTAGCTGTCTGTCATAAAGAATGCTTGGCGACCAAGTACTTATCAAGTCAAGTTCTAAGATTGGTTTCGGAAAAATTGCTGCGTTGAGTATTACACATCACAGGGCAAAGATTTCATCTAACCAGTTTCAGAGGAAGTTTTTTGAAACTTTCAAGTTTCAATATCTATTTCTTTTTTTAACGCTTCCATATTTGGAACCATGCTTAAGATAGAGTAACAAAAAAGGCTTACATAAACGTGTGAAGGATGTTGGGATTTGGAAATCTTCTGGAGTAGCAATATAAGTGAAGGTATGTTGGATGTAGAAACAAGTTCAAGGGAAGTAACAGGTTTTACCACATTGATTTGTAACAGGACTTAATAATATTTGATCGTCTGACATACTCTGATGTACATTCTGCAAGAGTTGCAATAATACACCTGAACATGTCCCTGTAATTTTAAGGATATGAGGCAGCAGCGCGTGCTTGTGCTGCAGAAATCGATGATATGATTGAGGAGATTCGTTCTATGTTCACTCAGGAAGTATCTATTGATGCAGGGTTCCACCCTCGCATGATTGGTACGCGTGGTAAAAACCTCAAGAAAGTGAGTCATTTGGCGCTGCCCTTTATCAGAGCCCACATAATGTTTGCCTTGCCTGTAGCTCATGGAAGATTATGGTGTGGAGATTCGATTCCCTCGTGATGCAGCTGACCCTAATCTCGTGATTATTGCTGGAAAAAGTGAAGATGCTGTGTACGATTGCATTGATCATCTACGAGCTGAAGAGGAGGAGTATTTGGTCGACCATGTTGATAGAGTTAGTTTTTAAACCTAGCTTCCTTCTGGTTAACGATGCTTTCAAGGTAACAATGAATGCTTATAGAAGTTTGAACGATGATAAAACTAATTATTCTCTATCATCTGCTAGTGGAATGTCGATTGGTCGAAGTGCCTATTCATTTCAGAATCAGTATATTTCCACTCGCGTGCAAGAGCCACCAAAAGTTAACAAGCCAGTACAGATCAGCAACGCTCCGTGGCAGCTGGACATTGGAAGTTCGGAACATTTCCCAGATATGGGCGCTGCAGCACCGTCGCATGTCGTAGGTGGTGCTTGGGGAAGTGCACGTCGCTGGTAACCGAACCATCTGATAACAGTGCGAGTTTGACCCATGCACAGAACTCCTTCCTACACTAATTTGTCTCAAACAGGCAATACACGCTAAAATTTCTAGCTTGATTGTTTCCCTTTCCATTGTCTTAAATAACTGATTTTACTGTTTTTTTTTTAGAAAGGACTTTCTTTTTTGTTGTATTCTGTTCTTTTTCAAGTGCCTTTTCATGTAGACTGATTTTTAACGGGATGTTCAATCTAGTACTGTGACTTTCAAACAATTATTTATTGTGATCATATATTTATTTTTCATTTGTTTTAGTCCGAAACTTGATGCGGTTTTATAGCCATGTGACAGACGGATTCTGTGTGATCATAACAAGGTCAACTCAACGTCAAACGGTTATTCACGAAGAAAGATTTGATTTGAATAAGTTTTAAGTTAAATTAATTGTTTGAAAATTTAAGGAAACCCTACGCTATAATTTTTAAACGAAAATGCCAAGGTTTTTCCGCACAAACCTGGTCAACTGGGATCGCTGAGAAAGTAATGATGACAAATACGGTGTCCTATTTCTACAAGAACTTCATTCTCACTATGGTGCAGTACATCCGATGGGGTGCTGAACTTCTCAGAATCGTATCACGCTTTGCACAGTGGAATATTTCGAGGCTATTTCCTTGTTTGGTCAGCAAGATTTTGGTGAAACTTTATTTGTGACCTGACGTTTCAAAATCTCGTGTTTGTCAATGGCCTGGAAATAGCTCGAGATTTCTGATATTACGCATGTTCCATCAAACTCCTTTCTTGAGTAACTTCGATATCGTTCCAACAGCATTGCGCAAGAACTCCAAACTGGAAAATAGACGAACGAGTTAGTGGGCCATAGCGTACATGGATTGTCCCTTTTTCGAATGATATCAACACACTGTGCATCCGTAAGTGCGGCCGTCTGGATAGCGTTCTCTTGTAATCCCATTTGAGAGTTTGATTTGGCATTTAACTGAAGCAACCAACTATCCTCCGGTTGTTCTCGTGTACAGTTAATGCACTGTAATCGTTCATTCGAGATTCCAAAACTTTCGTCCATTTCGGATTACATTGCTGCTACAATGAAACAATCGTCGATATAATGGCAGTACACGCATGGAAGATGCTCTATTACTTTTTTTTTTTGCTCGTGAAGCAAATAGCGAGATGATAGATCTTTAGCAAGCCTTTGTCCCATAGCAAGTACTCCTATTCGAGAGTTGTACTTTCCTGACCATGTGAGAATGTTACTTTAGAGGCATTCGTTGATAAAGGTCATCACTCGTTGCTCTTTGAGAATAAATTTCTATACAACAGTAGGAAGTATTAGTACGTTGTGCAAAATTGCAAATGCAATTTAGATGTAAAGGTCCTCAAGAAGTTTCCCCACACACCCACAGACGACAGTAGGTCCTGTAGTCACAACTAGAATTACGTCTTTTAGCCGCCATTGAAGGGCCAGGACATGATTCCTAATTGTCGTGACTTTCGTTGGGAAGTTGATTTCTTGTCCGCCTCTCCATAATAAGATAATAACTTAGATACTTAGATGGCCCGTCTTCACTGGACGGGCGGGCCCCAGCATCTATTCCACTCGTTTCGCTCCTTCGCCATTGTCATCCAAAATGTTCTCAAGTTTCGTGAGTGACGCTGACGAGGTCCTTGAGCCGTATTCAGCTGAGCTCTCAGCTGGTCCGTGTGCCGTTTATCCGTGTAGCGAACACGTCACCCCATCTCTTTGGCGGTCTCCCTCGAGGGCATTTAGCCTCTCTTGGGATCCACTCTAGCGCTCTTTTAGTCCATCTATCGTTTTCCCTAAGGACACTCCTCTTAAGTCGGAGCTGCGAGGTCCGGATAGGTGTTGTGTGCGCCGGTTGAACTTCAGAAGACATCTCTCATGGGCTCTGTGGGTGGTAAGTAACTTCTTAGACGTGGCAGCAGTGTCTGCCCACGTCTCCGCTGCGTCACAGAGCGCTGGAAGAGCTGTCGAGTCGAACAGATGGGCACGAAGATCCTGGTCCGCCAGTTGGTCCGTAGCTTCCCTGACGAGTGCGAACGCTGCCCATGCTGCTCTCATTCTTCTATTCAGTTCTTCCTTCGAGTCGTTTTCCATGTTCATAGAACGCGCGAGGTATACGTATGACGAAGTTCCCACGATTTGGGAGCCTTCAAGTTGTACTCCTCCGTCCTCGCAGTAGGCGTTCTTCATGAACTGTGTCTTCTTTCTGTTTATTCGCAATCCTATTTTCTTCCCTGCTTCGTTCAATTCGTTGAGCATCGTTTCTGCTTCATTGGTACTGCTCGAAAAGAGAACGATGTCGTCCGCAAAACGAAGGTTCGAGAGAGATCTTCCATCAACACGTATGCCCCTTTCTTCCCAAGGAAGTAATTTCATTATCCATTGCAATGCAGCCACGAACAGTTTCGGCGATATAGTATCGCTTTGTCGTACCCCCTTTCCAATGGGTATGGTGAGAGGGCGGTGGAAAAGCTGTATCCTAGTCGTGCAACGATCGTAGCAATTGGCTAATGTCCTCACATACGACGCGACCACACCTTGATCGACCAGCGCTGACAGTATTGCATTCGTTTCTACGCTGTCGAAGGCTTTCTCATGTCGATGAAGGTTAGAATAAGGAGCAGGCGGTATTCCCGGCAAACCTCTATGACCCTCGACACGATCTGGATGTGGTCCAAGCAGCTGAACCCTTGGCGGAATCCAGCTTGTTCTTGAGGCTGGGCTTCCAGCATCCTAGATATGCGCGTGAGGATGATCTTGGTGAATACTTTGTATAACACGCTCAGCAAGCATATCGAACGGTAGTTCCGAAGGTCCTCTCGGTCACCTTTCTTATGGATAAGAACGGTTCACGAGGTCTTCCACTGGCCTGGGATCCTTTCTTCCTGAAGGTAGGATGTCATGTGCGCTGCTAAAATTACATGAAGCGGCCACCAGCACGAAGAAAGTCTGCTGATATAAAGTCGTGCCCGGGGCTCTGCCAGGTTTCATGCTTTTGATAGCGACTCGTACTTCCGAAGGGAGAATCCGTGGTGGAGCTTCACCAATGGGGATGATCGGGCCTGACACAGGAGCTGATGAACGGAAAGGGTTCGAGTAGAACCTCTCCGTAATGATTTCCATCTTACGACGAGAAGACGTGCGAGTCCCGCCTTCGCTCAGCAGGGCTGCTAACGGAATATTATACTCGCGGAGATCCCTGCGGCACTTCTTTAGACTCGTTCTTCTTTGTGCTGCTTCCAGAATCTTCTTCTGCCTGTATTTCAAAAGATCCTCCTGCAACGCTTTTCTGCAGCTAGTGTTTGCTACTAACCACTCAACGTGCGATGCATTCGGATCAAGCCTCAAAGCCCTTCTTCTTTCCAACAATTCCTTGGTGGTCTTCGAAATTCGATCCACGTTTGTCGTGCGCGGCTTCGAGGCACGCTCAGCACAGGCTCCTAATCCTCTGAGAAGCATCTCGTAGTTCACGTTTGGGTCCTCGATGTGCCAGTCACCGTTGGACAAGGAATCCTCGAGTACGCAATCGTCGTAGACAACTTCTTTTCTCCTTCGCTGCCGATAGCAGATGTTCTTTTCCATCGTGTGGCTAAGTCTTATTTTCGCACGAAAGAGTGATCAGAACCACTACGAAAGGGTGGTACTACTGAGACGTCAAGTAGACACCACCTTCGGTTGATGAGTATGTGGTCGATCTCCGCACGAGTCGCGCCATTGGGCGATTCCCATGTCCACCGACGATGATCTTTTTTCATGAAAAGAGAGTTCCCATGAAAGCGGCGAGCGGCGGACAACGGCCCGGCGGGACGATTGCCATTTTCATTCCAGTCCCCTAGTCCAAGTCCTCCAATCCTGTATTCCTCTTCTGTGGCCTTTCCTAGTTTTGCGTTGAAGTCTCCGACAACGAATTTGTAGAAAGACTTCTCGTTGTGGATTACTTCCTCCAGCTCCTCGTAAAACGCGTCCAATTCGGGTTTATCAGCTGCTGATGTTGATGAGTAGCAGTTGATGATACTGATGGGTTTTTAGCGCATAGGGCGGAGGCGAAGAATGGCCAGACGAGGTGACAGGATCTTGTGAGAATCGACAAGATGGACGACAGATGGGTGCACAGCAAAACCAACACCGCCTACATTTCGCGACGGAACCTTCTCTCCACGAATGACGAGTGTACCATCATTCATCTGTCTTACGTCGCTCCTTCTGCACTTGGTCTCCTACAGAGCAATCACGTGAAATTTGATACGCTCTGCAGCTCCGAGAAGGGCATGCAGGTCAGCGTCTGTGGACACTGTTCTCGCGTTGTAAGTACACCATCTGAGACAGTCTCCATGGCGAGTCGTACGTGTGCCGCCTTGTTCCAGAATCAATGACGTCCTGAGCAACCTGAGATTTGATCGCCTCTCACTGGTCGCCATGCGTTCGAAAGTCCGAGATGGCAGGTCTAGTGTGCAGGATACTGAGGCAGTGAATATGCTGGAGTGGCAAAAAAACTTTTCCCCAAACTAGGCAGCCCTGCCACAGCGAGCTTAGCTTTCACCACAGGTCGTCGCCCAACCTATATGGATCAGGGAGCCACCTTGCGACATTTTGCCAAGACGGTTGTGAATCCTAGCGGTGGTTTACTCTTAGCTACGCTTCCGATTCCGAGAAGTCGGAATGTCGGATGTGTCGGACTTCTCAGCTTGGGAGACCCTGCCGGAGGACGATGCTGTGCATGGCAGTTTGACACCCAGAGTCACCTCCACGCCACTATGAGGCGGTAAACCGTTGTGGAAAAAGGAACCACAATAAGATGTCAACCAAAATCGGATTGCCCTACCTCCTGAGGAAGGTGTTTTGTTGAATTTCTTCAAGATGTTACGCACTACTTTGTACAGCATGCTAGGATGTATATGGTATATTGATAATAAAAAAAGTGGTGCATTTATCCATTCAAGTTTCATAGGAGCTTGCATGCCATGCTGATCTTGCACACCAAACATTACATATGACGCCTCAGTCTGCGCAAGTTGTGGTAACCTATCTGTTGGCTGATTTGGTGTTGTTTTTCGGCTTCCACTCGAATTCCCTGCTCTGCATGGACTTATTTAAAGTACAGGAATTACGGGTCGGGTAGTACAAGAAAGGTAAGCGAAGACAGGTGATGGTGATGATGTGAGTGCATAAATACGGTTGGACTTCCGATTGCAATTGACTTTCGCCATTGCTTGAAGCGCCTTTCATTTTTAGAGAAAAACGTGCGAAACGCTTGGACATGAGTTAGAATCGAGAGATGAATCTGCTGCTAAAGTCGCGTTGCTGTTTAGTACCCGAAAGCTTCACATTTAATAATTCATTCTCCAACAAACATTTATGAATTCGCCAGATCTGAAGCATTTTGAGTTCTATTCGATTGGAGTTTTCCTCCTTTGTTGAATCGTTATAGTGACTCTATCGATGTCGGTAATACGACAAGAAGAAATTCCTACTAAATACTCGCAAACATCACATTTAAATTTCGACGACAGAATTTCCAGAGAATTTAGTATAGTTCCATAGCATTACCAAAGGAAAGATTCACGCTGATAAGTCTTATGCTTCAGTTCAAATAGTTATAAACTTGAGATATTGTCAGTTGCAAAACAGTCAGTTTGGCTCCTCAGAAGTTGTCACCTGGAATCTTCTAGTTGAGGTGTTGGGTAAAATATAGTGTGGGGGGACTGAGAGGCACCCTAATTTCTGGAAGCAAATAACTAAATTACATGGGCCCCTAAAACCTAAGCATTAGTCTTAGAGGATCTATGACATGTAAGCTAAAGTTACTAAGAATTGATGAGAGGAAATCCAGCTATCTTTTCTTCTCTTTTTCACGACTTATGTTTCAAACCTAACTTTTAAAGAACAAACTCCAGAATTGGAGGCAATACAACATTACTTGTAACTCCTTAGTTACCAGGTCCGTATGAAGTCTCGTTTGCAGTGGAAATGAAATGTCCAAACATTAAGCACAATACGTAGTTATCCCATTGACGGATATTTTAGAAGCGTAAAACTGGAGGTGGATCCATTCTTCCCTTTGCCATACTTTCAAACGGAACATATCGTATCAATCGTGAAGAAGAGAAGAAAAGAATGGTTAGTTCAATACAGCTCCAAAATGCGAAGAAAACAACTTAACTAGAAGACTCCATGGGGCGTGCTTTCACTGAAGGTGGAGAGGGTCTATAACTTCCTCACCGAAAGCTAAGGACTTTGCCAAAGAGTAGAAAAGAATGCGTACGGAAGTCCTCGGACAATAGGAAGACTTCTAATTGTGCTGTGTGCAAAATTCCACTTTTTAAAATGGATTTACGAAGTGCAGCCATTAACACGTTTAAGTCCACCTCATTCCCAACCGCTAACTACACCACATCGCTTCGAACGCAACGGCTTACACAACTACACTGAACCTAATGTCTTTTTGACCTGACTATACTATAGGGTCACCATTGCGCGCTTCAAATATCATATCAAGGTCCTGCTCCAATTGCACATCTATTGCTTTATTGTACGTGTTCCTCAGTCTTCCTCAGAAAATTTCCATGGTTGTTTATCGTCTGGCTTACTGTTTTTACCTTCTTTTTGCTACAAGTTTTTAAAGGCTATTTTTGAAATGGATGCTGTCAAGAGAAATCCGGATACTAGTGTGGATGACCTTCACTCTGAGTTCGACTACCAAAGTGAAGTTGAACGCCGAAAAAAGAAGAAACATGATCTTCTTAAGAAAGACTTTAGTTCACTGGTATGGCATTTCCGTTTTCTTTTTGCTTCCTTGTGAATCCGGCGATGTTTCCAGGGTAAGAATCCAGACCGGAAAGAGGCGCAATCTTTTTTTCAAGAAGAACATAGCCGCATGCACAGGTGAGTGGAATGCAATTATGTGTTTACTGGTTCCTCCGCCTTCGTTTATCGAGACAACTTCAATTAGTTCTGTTCAAGCAGCGATTGCAGAGCCAGCGCTGTCGGAAATTGCATATTATTTCATCCTTGAGCAGTATGGGGGTAAGAGTGAATGAAATAAGAGTGTGCATGCTAATATGACCACGCGACGCACCCAGTGCACAGAATTTCCTCTACAGTTTGCGCGAAACTCCCTGGTGCTCCTCTTTCTTTGGTTTTCGTTGTTTTTACTATTTTCGCACAACAATGCATATATGGGCTCACCCAGTCCTAAGGAGTTCGTTTTCAGTTAGTTTTGTCGTTTGGAGGGATTCAATTTCCATTTCCATTTTTTTTTGTGTGATTATGCGGGATTAGCATTTTCTATAATCGTCTTCGTAGTGAAATGCTAAAATCCGTCTTAGCTATGTACAATTACAGAAAAGAGAGCAGAAGCCTAATTCATGCACACAGAAGTCTTTATGGAGGTGTCCCGGAATCAGAAGCACTTGGTAACTAGTGAAAAAGAATTTTCTGCGTGTTAGGACTATGAAAGATGAAAATCTTGCGTAATGCACAAAAAAAGGACAGAAATTAAATGCCTAAAATCAAAATCCTGGAAGTGCCCTACAAGTTGAACATACGATAAAACTAATTGAAAAGGACATCACTTGAAACATGTAATCTTACAAAAAAAGAAGCACCATAGAGAGAAGAGAGATGATATTCCGCCTACTGTGCATAGAGCTGTAATAAAATCATTTACCGGGGACGTATCGCGTTATTATACAACACAATTACAACATACTTTACGCTGACTGTACATTGGACATGTTGAGCTCTTAAGTTCAATCATGGCATAACAATTATTGAGTAAAAGCGATAGTTGTAGAGTAGGGGTGTGGTATCGTTTTTGGGATTTAGTTCTTCACCTATCCTCGATTACCTTGACTCCCGCTGATCTTCGAAATGGCCGAGCGGGCGCCAGTAATTCTTCCATTTGTCCCGATCGGGCGCCACAGTCATCCTCCTTTCACGTGGGACACGAGGACTATCATAATTCTCTTCGAAGGACGGAACCCAGTCACTTACAGCTCTGTTCCAACCATAGTTGCAATAGTCGGAGCCGGTGCTCCGACACCCTTTACTTTTGGACGGTCGGCGAAGGAACCCTTTCACTTTGGGACGGTTAGCAAAGGGACCCTCATCACTTGAGCTGCAGCCCATGAGTTAGACCCTTTCACCTGAGAAGGAGCCGGCTCCTCCCTATCGCACCTATGGGTCCAACGTTTGTCGTTGAAATGCATCAGGTGTCCGGCCCTCCTAATTTTGCTTTCTTTTGCATATGCGGCAGCGACTCTGATTTTCGATCGAGTAGGAGTGAACTTTAAATTCCTTCTTCCACTTGCGTAAAGCGGGTTACTTCTAGCATCACCCTTTCAATTCGGTTCTCTATGACACTGATAGCATTTCCTCCTCCTTGCGAAACGCCTGCCTTTCTTAATCATGGGACAAAGCAGGAAGAACGGTGGTGAATGAGGTGAGTACGGAGCCGGCTGTTCTTAGTCCTCTTCACTACGTTCTCTATGCTCTTAAATGGTCTCCAGGGGGAACGGTTAAGAGGGTCCCGGCGGATTCTCCGCGAATGCCTTCGTGACATTACGTGCTCAGTGGATATGCCCGTAGGATACACGAACATATCTCGACGAGGTTACGCTCCAGTCGTTCATGGTGGCGCAAACAACCGTCTTAGATGCTCTTTTAGCCATAGAGACGCAAAGAACTACACAATTATAAGAAATAACTAAAAAAAAGAGAAGAGAACGGGAGCGAGTTTTGTCTAGATCTTAATGCAAAAAAGAAAAGAAAGGGAACAAGTTTTTTCATATTTGAAGCTATTAGAAGCATCCTTCTCTTATATTTCACGTGGTTATTTCTCTTGCTTCTGCTACGATTACAAATTTGAGATCATCTCATATCAAAAGTTTCCAGTGGATGTGTTTGATCCTCCAAAACTATTAAGTACTTCATAAATTATATCCTACCTGGTTACTCAACGTATGAATAACGATAAGTAAACGGAATTATTATTTGTTTATCTATTTAGGTAGCGAACGTAAATATTTTTCATGCACATAGCTGAAGCATTCGGATATATTCATTCCGTTAAGCGTGAATGGGGCATCAGAAACCCGTTCCTCATAAACATCATCTTGTCTAGGTTCAGCTAAAAACCTATCTTTTTACACGTTTCATCAAATTCGGCCAGCATCCGTTCCGCCTGATTAATGCTTGATGTTATAGCAACGATATCATCAGCGAAACAAGGATGGTGTGAATGCCGAACGTCAACTTTCACTCCAATGTTATTCCATTCCAATCCTCGCATCGCGTTCACGAGAGTGGCGCTGAATATTTTGGGTGAAATAATGTCACCCTGACGAACCCCTTTGTTTACATCGATGATGAGGCGAAATTCCGGTCGTGAACTTGCTGTACAACACTAGAAGTATCTTTATGTACTGAGTAGGGACGCCTTTGTTGTCCAATGCTTTCATGACCGCTTCCGTCTCAAGCGAGTCGGAAGCCTTCTTCAAGCCGATGAAGATGAGACAGAGCGGCATCTTGTACTCTCGTGGTACTACGATGAGTTTTGAAACAATGAATGATATGATAAATCTCTGATTAATTCTGTGATAATTCTCTCCATTTCCCTTCTCGATGCAATAGTTGTTCCCTTCGGGTTCCGATGAGCAGTCATCCTCGTCTTGCGTCTGGCAAAGTCTCGACGGGCATAGCGTATGCTTTTTCCCGCCTCTTCCTAAGAACGAGGAACGGTAAAGAGGGTCCCGGCGAATTCTCTGCGAATGCCTCCGAGGCGGATATGCCGGCAGATACGCGAACATACCGTCACGGTCACGCTCCAGTCGTTCATGAAGACGCAGACAACCGTCGTAGATGTTCTTCTAGCCACAGAAACGCAGAAAACTGCGCAGTTAAAAAGAAATATGCAAAGAAGAGTGGTGTGAGCTGTCGAAATTACCGAATAAGTCAAAGAATAATAGTGTTAGATAGAAGTACATGGGATTTGTATGGTGTTCTAATAAAGAAAGGAAGTGAGTTTGTCTTTATATCACCTTCAGAAAATCTAGAAATCTTACCAAATTTGAACTTTTTTTCTTCGTGTAAGATCCAAAAAGTCAGAGATACAGAAGGTTCCTCTGTCCAGAAATAAATTAGACTACAAAAAAGCTTGGGAGTTACAGGATAAGGATAATTCTCATTACTTTTGAGTTGCTCTTGAGAGCTGGAATGTTCCGTTTTAACGAGAATTTTAATGCACGTAATTTGAAGCTATTAGATACATCCTTATCTCATATTTCACGTGAGGATTTCTCATCTTTTGGTACGATTACAAAATTGAGATCACCTCACGTCACAAAATTGCAGTAAATGTATCTGATTCTCCAAAACAACTTGGTGGATAGTGAATTATATCCTAGCCGGTGATGCAGCGTATGATTAGCGGTAGGTGAGCAGAGTCAGCTATTTAGGTGCTAACGAAAGTGAATCTCTTTAGGAAACGCACCATCTCTAATTGTTCTAACGAGGCATGACCCGGGCATGCTCGAAATTCCGCCGGAACCCTCTTTACACGCACCCTGTTATAAGTACAGATCGTCATCCTAGTTCTTTTCCGTTTCGGTAGCCTATATAACACCTGCAACCCCGTTTTTCCTGGCGCTACCGTACCAGATTTTCTTCCGGAATCAGCGGACTATTTTCTATTACTGTGACAGGCGTAAAATTTAAAAACCCATGGGCAGGTTGCAAGTCTCTAGTTCCATGAGTTTTTGGGAGAACGTTGCGTTTTCTCGGTGTGAACAGGTGGAACCTATTTGTTAGAGGTGACTCCAAACCGCCTCCTTGCGCCTCTCAGTCACTTGATTGCAGGCTTTTACCGGACCGACGTGCGGGATACAAGGATGTCATGTGTCAGTCCTCAGCATGCTACAGAAACAGGGGGTCCATCTCCTGAATCTACCCGCGTCTCTGGACAAGCGCAAAGTCGCTTTGGGGAACGGTCAAGAGGTACCCGTATGATGTGCCGCCGCGTATCCAGAAGGCTAATGAGCGTCGTTAATTGCATCGCGCGTCTTCTGACAGCGTCACGATCGCTACAGTAGCATAGTTGCTCCTCTTGCGCTACGTCTCGCTGTCGCCCCGCCCACACTACCCTCCCTGCCCATTTCGCCGCGTCCACTGCTCTTACGAGGAGTTTTCTTCGCCGCACCTGCAGCTCTTACGATGCGCTTTTAGAATCGAAGGAAAAGGAAAATCCCTGGTATTAGATTTTGTTTGAAACTCTGTATAAAGTATACTTGGAAGTTAATACAAATGAAAGAGGTTTGTATATATGCCATTTAGAAATGCGAGTGAAAATGAAATTATCCTGTCTCGACTTGTTAGGTGGAAAACACTCATCCATCTCTGGGAATGCAAAAGATGCTTCAAAGAATTGCCCCCTGATCGGTGTAGTGCTATATTCTTTTACTTTATTTCGCTTTCTAGGAATTTCTTTTTGCTTATTTAGCCGAGTAAAACTGCCATCGAACGCCTAACGAGGCGCGAATAATGCCTCGCGGACATACATTGTACCTGAAGGTAGATCTCGAAGGTGCAAAGGTCTCTGTTCGCCACTAATACACCTGACCTGTCATACTGATTTTATGTAGAGAACAGATACAAATGAAACGATAAAACGCTGTTGAAAAAAGTTTGAAGAACCATATAAAGTTTTATTCCATAAAACGTACAAGGAAGTACTAAAATGCGCTGCGCTCTATATAAACATTATATCTATATAAAATTTTGAAAAGGTAAAATTTAAAAAGGAGTTCAAAAAGTGTATACAAAGTAATAAGGACATAAAGTTGCTGGGCGTATAGTTGCTGCAGTCGAAAGTTGAACATGATTTCGTTGAATGACATCGTGACAAACATATACTTATGCACTGCGCATTTTTATAGAACAGTTTGGGCGTGAAATGTGTGAAAATATATTCATTTCTTTTCCTTTATTTTTCTCATTCTTTTCCCTGCAGCATTTTTTTTAAAGATAATCTTTATTTGTGTGAAGTTGCCAAATGAGGTCAATTTAGGCCACACATATCACTTATCAATCATGATATCGTTAACCCCTTGATACTCTATGATATGTCTCTGATAATATATCTTTTAATTGGATGAAAGGATCTAGTTTTCTCCTTAATTCCCGATCAAATGCGCTCAATTTACTATTTTTGTGGATTAGAACTTGCTGCGTTAGTTCGTTTTACACTCATCTCCCTTTTAAATTCGCAGTATCCACTTCTTCGTCGCGGCGCCAACGTCGCGTGTAACTTTGATTAGAGAGCAATAAGGGGCGGGGTCTAAATGATCTCAGGCGGTCGTGAAGAATGTCTAGCTGGCGGAGTGGCAGACGTGATTACGCGGAAGCGCGCGGCGCTGAAGGGAGGTAAGGAGCGGTCAGCCGGTTTTCACGGGTATCTTTTGTCCCGCACCCGGTCGCTTTTGGTCTGCGATTAGCCCTCTGTCCGTCACCCTGGAACGAGCCTCGCGACTAACCGGCTGTCCTTCTAGTGAGGGAGATCCGTGGCTTTAACAATCAGATTATGAAAATTAGTACTCAGGGAGAACGTGCACAACGTAAATAACCTTTTATTGGATTTTCCGTTCACAAACAGGTGAAATAATACGTCGCGATTTCGCAGAAAAGGCATTATTTTTAAAAGTTACCATTAATGCCGGAAGTCCGTTGTAAATGCTAAGAGAATTCATACCAGTTACTAAGTGGGCATCGTTCTCCTTTTTTATTTCTTCTTTTCACATAATCTCTTGAGCACTTTGAAGCGGTTTCTTTGTCAAGAAAGGAATCCAAACGTGAGGAAATAATAGTGGTAAAGTACAGGATGAAGTTCATGCACCTTCAAAATCCTTTCAGTGGAATTAATCACTCAAAAGATCTTGAACGTCACTACTACCTAGTAGCCATATGCAGCCCTCTCTCGGTAAGGACTACTCATCGAACACAGAGAAAAGCACAACGCATCAGAAACCATCCTTTATTTCGCGGTTTTGACTAGCGTTAAAGGAAGAAAAATCCTAGTATTATGAACGAGGGCTTTTTATCTTTCTTCAATTACCCTGTCACTCTGAGAAAGTTTCTTTCCAAACAATTGACGTAGTGGAAGGATGTAGCGGAGTCGGTAAGAGGTTCCGCTGTGTCTGCACGATCGATCGGAGATTCGATCGATAAATTGGTACGAAACTTGTCGGCTAGCCCCCACAAGTCAGGCTAGTTACACGTTCGTAAACTTCATGCGATTCTGAATTGGGAGAGGGCACTCAGTGGCGCCATTAGTTCTGGACGCTCCATTCTTCTCTTTTTATCTTAGCGACTTTAGTTTACATATCATAGATCCTTTAAGGCTAACTCTTAGGTCTTAGGGCCCTGATTTATTCAGTTATTTACTTCCAGAAATAAGGGTGCCACTATGCCCTAAACTTGGTCCTTTATCCTTTAACGTAATGGAAGAAGAAAGATGATGACACAAAAGTGAAAGATGTCTTCAGCAGCCTTGCCAGTCCACATATTTCACACACTACCGTGCAACTCTTTGCTAAAAAAAGAAACCCTTGGAATTACCGGTGGTCGGAACCAAAGCACGTTTTCCTATGGTCATCTTTTATGGTTTCCTGCGCAAAGGTATAGGCGAGATATAGTCGGATCAAAACTGAAGGAACATATGTTCGGCCAGACCGCGAAGACGGGACATTATTCTAAAGTCGGAGTTGGTGTATTTTCGTAAACCTTTTGTTTATTCTCATGTGAAAGAAAAAGACTGTAAGCTTGAATGATTGAAGCCAGCGTATCACGATTCTGCCGTCGGGCGAAAACCGGAAACAAGAAAGCCCAGAGTCCCAAATGTAGATTACGGAAACCGCTCTCTCTAAACGTCGAAAAAAAACGGCGTAGATTTGTACGAAATCAGTTCCGACCCCATATCCTGGTGCGCACGCAGTGTCAGCGGCTCCAAGATTAATGAGGTTGCTTCACCACCCTATTCAAGTACAACCAATGAATATACTTTTATATGGGACCAGATCGTGTACAAGGGTGTTCGTTGTAACATACATTGTAGTAAGTAAAACCGTCTCCTTGCCGTGTACTCGGGGCCACAGTCGTTCCGTAATCTATGGCCTGCGCTCTACGTTTTCCCTGGAGTTTTGGTATTTCGTGATTTCTTTCACGATTCGCGACAATTTCTTGATACCCTGTTGTTAAAGGCACCACATAACGAATATGGTGTGGTATGGATTTTCGTTGGAGTATACTTACATCGTCGTAAATTATGAATACAGGTGTGGTTCCGCTTATCTCTCCCTGCATCACTGTAAATAGACGGCTTCGGAATGCGGTTCCTTACGACTCCATTGCAACGCGCCCGCCCCCGCCTGGCATTCGTCGGATGAAATGATTTCCCGATGGAGTCGTCCCAATGGATTTTCGACGAATCGCAGACGGTGCGCAGGTGTGGCGTGTTAGATTGGAGCACGTCGTAAGGTACCGTATTCCGAAGCCGTCTGTTTATAGTGATGCAGGGAGAGATGAGCGAACCCCTCATAATTCATAATTTACGACGATGTAGGTATGCTCCAACTAAAATCCACACCACACCAGATTCGTGATGTGATGCCTTTAATTTAGTTAATGATACACTAGTTTTAAATAGTTTATTGCAGCGGAACTGTAGTTGAGAATTTGACTCGCGGAGAAATCCTTGAAATTGTGGCATGATTTGCCACTAGAGGATGCATCAAAGCAAGCTGTTCCCAATGGTGATCTCATCATAAGCATGCTGCGTTTGTGGGACGGGTAGTCCCGCTATAGCCTTGCTCTTTGTTTAAAAGAACGTGAAGAAACGCAGTGATTTAGCGAAGCCTTGGCTCATCACTACTGATGAGTCACAGTTACTTTCTAGACCATAGTTTTCGGTGCACGTTGTGATTGATTTCAGCCAGAAAAGTTCTATCATGGAAAAGAATATGGGTATTTTTCAGACAAATTTCACGCATGATGGCGATGAATGCCTACTCTCGGCATAAAGAGCTCATCAATTTATATCACCTTTCATATCCTGGCGCCACGAATATGATGAAGCGCGATACGAGTAAGGATCGCACCGATTATGACGTCCTTAAGGTACTGTTTCAAGCATTTGGACCGTTTTACACGTCTCATTTGAGAGATTTTGTTTTTAATTCAAAAATTCGCCTGCTTTGAATAGAGCTTACCTTCAAGCTGCTGTCTTATTTAGGATAATCATAGGTTTTTATGGAGCGAAAAAGATGACGCTTCTTTAGCGAGTAGCTGGGAAGCGCGCATGGCGAGGAAGTATTACGATAAACTTTTCAAAGGCTAGTAAGTTTCTATTCACATTTTCGCAGTGTAGGAGCACGCAGTTCTAGATTCTCTTGTACAGCCTCGAGCCTGATGATTAAGCATTGGAGGGGGAAGGACGCCAATGATATTATGCTCCCCCACCCTTCCCGAGAAAACTACGCATATTTTCAGGTCAACCGAGTTACCTTTGTATAGATTGAAAAATTGTAGAGCGAATGTGTACCCTTAACTCCATTGATACGTTTCCAGCGAAACAAGTTATTTAGAAAAAAAAAACCTGTTTTTCAGGTGCAAAAAAACAGCAATTTTTTTTAGCTGAGTTATTTAAGAAGAAACTTGCTTTCGAAGGTGGTGATAGAAACAGTGAACTTCTGCATCTTAAAGACCCTTTTAGTCCGATTTTTTTTTGGCAAATACTTGTAGCAAAATACATCCTGTTTTACGTAGTATTGTAATTAATCCATGTAGTTTGGTCTGGACTTTGTAATATCTGAAATAGTAATGTATGTGCAAGTGCTGCTCATGATCTCCGCACTACTTTGGGAATTCCGCTTGGAACTATATATAATACCAGTCAGAAAAAAAAACCAGTACCATGAAATAGCAGAAAAAAGGCACCGCAATTGAATCCTTACAAATTAAGATGTTAGAGGAGTCATAGGATGAAAACAGTGAAAGTAATAGGGAAGAACATTTTTAAGACTATATAACCTTACTCATGTTCCAGTCCGAACGTCCGGCTAAAGCTGGACTTCAGACTTTCTGTGGTGTTCGCGTCGCTCCCCTTCAGTGATCAACGAAAATTAATAGTAGTGGTATTTTCTGTGAAATTAGGTTTCTGTTATTCAAACAACGCTTTCTTAGCCTTTTTTAATAAGAAATAAAGTCGAAAGATTTCGTAGTTTTCTTTGTAAACGCGCCAGTTCCACATTTGCAAAATATTCAAACTTTATGTCCAAACACTCCTTAGATACGGGTGCGGGACGTGAAAACCAGCTGACCGCTCCTGTCCTCCCTTCAGCACCGCGCTCCTCCGCGTAATTACGGCTGCCGCTCCACCAGCTATGCATCCTCCACGACCGCCTGAGATCTCCTACACCCCGCCTCCCTATGGCTCTCTGATCAACGCCGCGACGAAGCGATGGATAGTGCGAATTTTGAAGGGAGGGGGAGTGAAAAACGAACTGCCGCAGCGAATTCTGATGTACGGATATAGTAAACTAAGCATATTATTGGGAATGAAAGAGAAGTAGATCCTTCTATCCAATGTAACTTTACATAAGTAAAAATTACCTCAAAAAGATGCTCCAGGGAAAAGAATAACATGCATATATTTTCATACATCTCATAATTTAACACATTTCATGCCCTAAGTCTTCTATATAAACTAGCAGTGCATAAGTATGTGTTTGTCACGATGCCATTCAGCGAATTCGTGTTCAACTTCAACTGTAGCAGCTATAATAACAGTAAATTTATGCGCTTATTATTTTGTGTATATTCTTTAAACTCCTTTCTACATTTTACCTTTTCAAAATTTTACTTAGATATAATGTTTATATAGAGCGCATGTCAAATATTTCAATACTTGCTTGTAGTTTTATATAATAGAACTTTGTATGATTCTTCAAACTTCTTTCAACAGCGTTTTATCGCTTCATTTCTATCCATTCCTGCATAAAATCAATATGACAGGTTAGGTTTATTAGTGGCGAACAGAGACCTTTGTATCTTCGAGATATACCTTTAGGTACAGTGTATGTCTGCAAGGCATTATTCGCGCCTCGTTAACCATTGGATGCCAGTTTTACCCAGTTAGATAAACAAAAAGAAATCTTTAGAAGGAGGAAAAACAGTAAAGAAGATAGCATAACACCGATCAGTGGGACATTTTTTGGAACATCTCTTGCACTCCCAGAGATGAAAGTGTTTTCCACCTAACAAGTCGAGACAGGATAATTTCATTTTCACTCGCATTTTTAAATGGCATATCACTTATACAAACCTATTTCATTCTTTCTTTCTTTTATATTAAGTTACAAGCACACTTTATGTAGACCTTCAAATAACATCTAATACCAGGTACTTTCCTTTCCGTTCAACTTCAAAAGCGCATCATAAGAGCTGTAAGCGCGGTGAAAAAAAATCGTCGTAAGAGCGGCAGACGCGGCGAAATGGGTGGGGAGGGTGGCGTGGGCGGGGCGTCTTGAAGACGTAGCACGAGAGGAGCAATCAGGCTACTGTAGCGATTATGACGGTATCAAGAGACGCGCGATGCAATTAATGACGCTCATTAGCCTCCCGGATACGCGGCGGCACATCATACGGGTACCTCTTGACCGTTCCCCCTTCGATACCAATATAATATAGACATGACCTGAGAGCATTTCTTGAAGTATCAGTTTTCCTCCTGATTTCCCCTAACAGTTATCACAGAATGATGTTTTAACGTAAAATGACGTGAACAACATTATCGTACTGATGAATATAATCCGCCTCAGATCCTGTAAACTATTGGCTACTATTTAAGCAGCCGTTTGCATGCGTGTTTCCACTTTTTGAAGAAGGAACGTTACCAAACTGAGCCAAACGTGCAAGGAGATTGACATGTGGAGTCGTAGAGGTGAGGTGTAACGCGAGCAGTGGTCACCGCTACGAGACGGTTGTAACACCATCCACTTTTCGCGGCATGCACACGACGTTATTGCGCACAAATCCGACGCCGTGGGACCCATCACATCCAATTTCATAGCTATCTGGCGTCGACGCACCAATCCGACGCCGGTGGACCCGTCGCACCCCCTTTTTCGAATTTCGCGACACACAGACAAACACACACACACACACACACACACACACACACACACACACACACACACACACACACACACACACACACACACACACACACACACACACACACACACACACACACGGACTAAGCTCGTCATTATATATCACTAGCCTGAACGTCAGACATCAGACTTTCTGCGGTGTTTCATCAGCCGGGCATCAGACTTTCTGTGGTGTTTGCTTCGCTCTCCTTCACTGACGAATGAAATAATACTAGTGACATTTTCTGTAAAATTAGAGTTGTGTTTTTCTAACAGCGTTTTCTTTTTTTTTCTTAAAGGAAGTTTGGGCAAAAGATTTCATAGTTTTCTTTGTATGCGTATTAGTTCTACATTTGGAGAACATTCAAACTTCACCTTTAAGCACTCCGATACCAATGTAATATAGACATGACTTGGGATCATTACTCAAAGTATAGGTTTCCCTCTTGTTTCTCACAACAGTTATCACAGAATGATGCTTCACATAAAAGTAAAGAAGTAAACGACATCATCGTACTGATAAAGATAGCGTTCCACATTAGATCATATGAACGGTTGACTGCTATATAAGCAGCAGTTAGCATTCATGTTTCCACTTTCAAGAACGGAGCAGTCGGAGAGCTGAAAAGCAACGCGGCAAGTGGATACGACCATGAAATGTTTGCAACGTCCCATTTACCTTTTGCGACACGTGCACGAAGGTACTGCGCGATATTTCTACACCACGACACAGGAATCCGACGCCGGTGGACTCGCCGCACTCCATTTTATAGCTTTCTGCAGTCGAGAGGGCGGCTGTGGTGTAGCGGTTAGAGATTCCGCTTCCTGCATGATCGATCAGAGGTTCGGATCTGTGAGTGCTCACGTGACAGACTAAGCCCGTTATTATATAGCATGATCATGATGATAATGTCATTATATATATATATATATATATATATATATATATATATAATATGATATCGTATATCATCATATATATATATATATCATATCATATCATCATGATCATTATCATGATCATGTATATAATAACTGGCTTATTCTGTCACGTGTGTCTGTGTGTGTGTGTCAGTCACGAAATTCAAAAAGGGGGGTGCGACGGGTCCACCGGCGTCAGACACTTATAGAAGGGGGTGAGACGGGTCCACTGGCGTCAGATACCTATAGAAGTACGGCACCGGCCCAAACCTATAAGGGGACGGGTCCACGGCCCAAACCCAAGGGTTGCGGCGGGCACGGCGTCAGACACTTAAGAAGGGTAAACGGGTCCACCGGCGCCAGATACCATAAAGGCGACGGCCCGGCGGATTGCTTCGCCGGCCCAATAGCCATAATAGGGGGCACGGGTCCACCGGCGCCAATACCCATAAAGGGTTGCGGCGGGTCCACTGGCGTCGACACTTATAGAAGGGGGGAAACGGGTCCACCGGCGCCAGATACCTAAGAAGGGGGACGGGTCCACCGGCGCCAGATACCTAAAAGAGGGTGCGACGGGTCCTACGGCGTCAGATGCTCGCCGGCGCCAGATAGCCATAATGGGTGCACGGTCCACCGGCGCCAGATACCCAAGAAGGGTGCGGGCCCTGCTCGACACTATAGAAGGGGGTGAAACGGGTCCACCGGCGCCAGATACCTATAGAAGGGGGTGTGACGGGTCCACCGGCGCCAGATACCTATAGAAGAGGGTGCGACGGGTCCTACGGCGTCAGATTGCTTCGCCGGCGCCAGATAGCCATAATATGGGGTGCGACGAGTCCACCGGCGCCAGATAGCCATAATATGGGGTGCGACGGGTCCACCGGCGCCAGATACCTATAGAAGAGGGTGCGACGGGTCCACCGGCGCCAGATACCTATAGAAGGGGTGCGACGGGTCCTACGGCGTCAGATTGCTTCGCCGGCGCCAGATAGCCATAATATGGGGGCGACGAGTCCACCGGCCCAGATACCATAATATGGGGTGCGACGGGTCCACCGGCGCCAGATACCTATAGAAGGGGGTGCGACGGGTCCTACGGCGTCAGATTGCTTCGCCGGCGCCAGATAGCCATAATATGGGGTGCGACGGGTCCACCGGCGCCAGATACCCATAGAAGGGTTGCGGCGGGTCCACTGGCGTCAGACACTTATAGAAGGGGGTGAAACGGGTCCACCGGCGCCAGATACCTATAGAAGGGGGTGTGACGGGTCCACCGGCGCCAGATACCTATAGAAGAGGGTGCGACGGGTCCACCGGCGCCAGATACCTATAGAAGGGGGTGCGACGGGTCCTACGGCGTCAGATTGCTTCGCCGGCGCCAGATAGCCATAATATGGGGTGCGACGAGTCCACCGGCGCCAGATAGCCATAATATGGGGTGCGACGGGTCCACCGGCGCCAGATACCTATAGAAGGGGGTGCGACGGGTCCTACGGCGTCAGATTGCTTCGCCGGCGCCAGATAGCCATAATATGGGGTGCGACGAGTCCACCGGCGCCAGATAGCCATAATATGGGGTGCGACGGGTCCACCGGCGCCAGATACCCATAGAAGGGTTGCGGCGGGTCCACTGGCGTCAGATGCCTATGGAAGGGGATGCGACGGGCCCACCGGCGTCAGATTGGTGCGCCGGCGCCAGATATCCATAAAAAATGGTGCGACGGGGTATGTGTCTGTGTGTTTGTCTGTGTGTCACGGAATTCGAAAAAAGGGGTGCGACGGGTCCACCCGGCGTCGGATTGGTGCGCCGGCGCCAGATGCCTATAGAAGGGGTGCGACGGGTCCACCGGCGTCGCACTGAGAATCCTCCAGCTGTCTGCAAGGTGACCTGGTCCAATAGGCGGGATGGTATTATCGTCTGATGCGGTTGCGCGCATCTTCACAGAGGTGTGTCGTAGCTGAACGCAATTCTGTCCAAGCCTTCTCGATCTACCACGAGAGCTCGGACAGAATCCATCCGTTCGCCACTGCTCCACATCCTGCGGGATTTGGCGTATCGCATGCGCTGACTGTTGACACCGAATAACCAGAGTACCTCAACTCGACAATGTCCGCCACCACAAGGAAACGACAACGTTCCACACACCTACGCTTTTGACATATTTGGGTTTGACTTTGGCGGCGTGCTAGACGACACCACCTTTTTTTAACCTCGCTATATAACTATGCAACTGTAGTTCGTATTTGCCCAGGGCGTGTACCCAAATTTCCAAAGCACAAGCTGGGCCACTGCGGGCAGGCAGCATTCACACTCGTTGACTTGCAGGCTCCAGTGGAATATAAATTATTGTTAATCAGTAATTCACGTTGTTTGTCCATAATACAGAACCATTTTGCGCCACTTATTATGCTGAGGTCTGGAAATTAGTAAGAAATTAAATGAAACAGTTTCTAGAATTTTTTGTTATGACAGAAAGGATTGTGTTAGTCTGCTGCTCATAGCCTTCCAAATGGACATAAGCAAGCTCACCATGAAGGTGAAAGAATAATTCTTAAGTTATAGTCACTTGTGGAAGGGTGTGCCTTCACTAAAAGTAATCACTACACCAGGTTTTTAGGTAGTATGAATAGTTACATGTAAAAACCTTCGAATAAACTCCTGAATTTCCTTTCCCGTGTGTCATTGTAGTTTAGTAATTAGCAACATGCTATAAACACAACTGGTGTCGGAACTTCGCCAATCGTAAAACAAAAATGACTACTTTCTAACTCAGATACAACTAACTACAACATCGAAAGGGAGGATGGAGAACGTCATTCTACTAAATAGGCATAGATACAGTCCGATACTGTATACCCAGATTTCTTCGACAGCCACGTCCACTTGCCTCCTCATTATCTGAGGGAAGATGGACATGCCATTCCAGAGGTCCTCCCTTCCGAAGTCCGATCACACCTCAAGTGACGTTCGTCAACGAGATCAAACTTTGAATGTACATAATGAAGATCCGATTCAAAGCCATTCTCTCGTGAAAGTCGATTCTAACGAAAATACTAAGAAAGACCAAGTAGTGCTCATGACTGCCGAAGCAAATATGTGAAGTAGTAAAACAGGCCAATATGGACGAGTTCTAATATTTTTTGATACTGGTGCACAGAGAACTATAATAAAGGAACGTAGAGCAAAACGGGCTTCCAAGACAAAAGCAGAAGTATGCATCATGTCTGGGATTGGTGGCCATACTGAAAAATGACAAAAAGATATTTGAATGTTCTGAAAAATACTCTAAAACTAAATCATTTAAGGACGATTTTGTGACTGCACCCTTTTCTCTTAAGGACAACGTAATCGATATATCCGATAAGTACGCGATGGTACACCGCAGATTCATGTCCTTACAGAGAAAGCTGGCACCAACAAAGCGCAAAGGTCGTAGTACAGCAAAATATTGAATGATTAGCTCAAAGTTTCCATAATCGAAGAAGTACATGAACCATTCAAAAACGCGGCTAGCATCTATTATATCCCACACTCTGGCGTGTGGAAACCTTCAAAAACGAAAACTCTCAGAATCGTATTTGATGCATCCTCAAAACAAAGATGTAAACTCTCATTGGATGATGTAACTCACAGCGGTGAATCTTTCGTTGATGAATTTCACTACATCCTTATTCGCAGTCGAATCAGCAAGTTTATATTAACATGCGATATTGAAGCTGCATTCACTCAGATCAGAATCGTAAACGAGTACAAAGACCTTTGGGTTAAAGACATCAGTCGTATGCCGACAAAGGCATGCATAGTTGTTTACAGACTTAACCGTTTACCATTCGGCTTTACTGCATCTCCCATTATATTGAATATGGCAATTTTTGCTTACTCAAATGCAAAGAATACATCACATTTACATGAAATAGCATGAAACATTTATGTTGGGAATATTTTATTGGCAGCTGCAAGTGAGCAGCAAGCTTTGGAAAGATGTAGAATCCAAAAATCTTTCCCGAGAAATTGGCATGAACCTACGAGAATACGCATCAAATTCTGAGATAGTAAATGAAGGAATTAATGAGAAAGACAGGTCGCTTTCTGGTAATATCAAATTTTTAGGTGTTAAATATAACATAAACTGATGAGTTTAGAAAAAAAAAGTAAATCTTCCGTTAAAAATATCATTTACTAAGCGAGATGTGATTAGTATAATAAATTCTGTTTACGACCTTATAGGTCCAACTGCGCCATCTCTTATCAAGTTGAAATTGCTAATGCGAGAAATCTATCACAGTGTGGAATCTATGACAAAATAAGTGGAATGACTATGTTAGTCCAGATATGACTGTTATCGATGGAACTCCATTCGTAAGCAGATCAGTGGTGCGAGTATCAGCATTCCGAGAACAAAGCTCACAAATGTGCGAAATCTTCACACCTCAGATGCAGAAGTGCGCAACATTCACACCTCAAAAACAGATTTGTGGGTATTTTGTGATGCAAGCAATTTTGCGATACCAAGTTGCGCTTTCTTGCGGCATAATGACACTAACGAGGTCACGCAGTTGATTAGCGGAAAGTCACAGTGGATTCCCAAGAAACTGCTGGCCTGCTCCGGGTTATACAAAAGCATCATAACGTACGAGCGGGCCGCCTCCTTGCCATATGGTCCGACAAGGGAGGGACAGTATGGTCACATAAACATAGCAAGTTATTATGTTCCGAGATAGGAACAGGGTGCTTACCCAGCAGTATAAAAAAAGGATAGTTTGGGATCATTATCTATGGCCAATATGGAAGACTTTCTCGTCGAAGTGGACATAACACGTCCCTTCGCCTCTATTTCTGCTGCAATTCTTGCGCTTGCTCACCGCCTAGAGACTAGTCAAGACAATATTCTCCGTCAGTTGGATCCGCCTGCTTAGAACTTCTCAGCCGTTCGGAGCTACGATCTCTATGTGCCTTTTGCACACTGGAACAAAATCGCGACACAGTGCTAGATGCAACATATCATCATACCGATCACTTATGGTGACCTAACTACTACTCAAGTAGTTATGGACGTGGTCCGCTTATAGTAGCTCTTAATATGAATATTATATTATATATATGTTATATAATATTTTCTATTATATATATGTATGTATATATATATATATATATATATATATATATATATATATATATATATATATATATATATATATATATATATATATATATATATGAATATTGATATTTGTTAGATATACTTCACCTTGGTTGTTCACGAGTGGTCGTCTGGTTGTGGCAGTAACCATTCACTGAACCACCTATTTATTCGGAACGATACGGGCAAAGATCCCAAGAGTCTCCGCACACCCTACACATTTGGTACATTGGCCGGGAATTGTCATGATTGCTCTTTGATGGGGTGATTTTGTTGATATGTTTGTGGCCAAGTCTGCTTTCGACGTAGCCTTCTGTACCGATCTGTTTTTAAGAGATTCATCGACTGTTTGCCGGTATTGTGATTGACAGATTTTATGATGTCTTAAGGGAATTTGGATAAGATTGTTTTGCACCACATTGGGTCGCAGGTCTTCCCTACATCATATCTTGCAGAAATCATTTGGTTAGCATTCTGATTTGATCAAATGTTGCACAGCAGTTGTCTGCGGAATCGTTCGCCATTCTCATAGTGACCAATTTTTTTTTGACTATTTTTGATCTGTTGGACTGGTGATTGTAGTAATTCTCTTGTCATGATTATGATCATGATCATGTATATAATAACGGGCTTATTCTTTCACGTGTGTGTGTGTGTGTGTGTGTGTGTGTGTGTGTGTGTGTGTGTGTGTGTGTGTGTGTGTGTGTGTGTGTGTGTGTGTCACGAAATTGAAAAAGGGGGGTGCGACGGGTCCACCGGCGTCGAGTTGGTGCCTCGACGCTAGAAAGCTATAGAATGGGGTGCGACGGGACCACCGGTGCCAGATACCTATAGGAGGAGGTGCGATGGGTCCACCGGCGCCAGATACCTATAGGAGGGGGTGCGACGGGTCCACTGGCGCCAGATACCTTTAGAAGGGGGTGCGACGGCTCCACCGGCGCCAGGTACCTTTAGAAGGTGCGACGGGTGTGGACGCGAGATACCTATGGAAGGGGACTGGTCCAACGGCGTCTTTGGACCCGGTGATTGGTGCGCAATAACTTAGTGTGCATGACGCAAAAGATAAATGGTTGCAGCCGTTTCATAGCCGTGACCACTGGGCGCTTTGCTCTTCACCTTTATGACTCCTCTGCGTGCCTATTTCCTTCTTCCCGACTTTAGACGGACATTCAGACTGGTTATTTATAATTTCGGGCTTACTCTGTCACATGTGCGTCAGTCGCGAAATTCGAAAAGGGAGTATAACGGGTCTACCGGCGTCGAATTTGTCGTCGGCGTCATATAGCTTAGAAATGGGTGGCGCCGGGTCTCGCGGCGTCGATATGGTACGCAACAACTTCGTGTGCATGTAGCTAAAGGTAGGTGGGACGTTGGAGCTGTTTCGTAGCCGTAGTCACTGTGAGCGTTGCTTTTCACCTTTATGACTCCTTCACGTGTCTCTGTTCTTCGTTCGCCTCAAGTTGGTGTCATGATTTTCTCAGAAAGTGGTAACATGCATGCAAACGGCTGCTTAAGTAGTAGCGACCAGTTTTCATGATCTTACGTGGAACGTTATCTTTATCAGTAGAATGATCTCTTTGTTGCTGGTGCTACCCTTCATCTAATAAGTGATTTCGCCACCGCCAAAAATGGATTTTTTGTTCTGGTGACTCTAGATTAACACGACTCATCACCCTTTAATGCTAGCTTCTGGCCTATCTGCTGGCTTATGAGCCCTTCTCTGCATAACGTTGTTTTAGGACAACTATTCAAGTGATTAAAGTAGTTAAATGGTTTTTAGGCATTCTTTTATTGACGAGTACTATAAAACAACCTTTCTGAGTTGTCCACCTTTATCCATACGGACAAATAATTTTTGTCTTCGAGAGATATCGAAATCCAAATGTGGCATTTCTCTATAATGTTAAATGATTCGGATAAAGCTGAATCCTATGAAACATGCCCATCATGTGGATGAAAGATCCATTTCGTTCAGTCATACCGATTTATTTTATTTACATTCGGATAAATTTCAGAATAGTATCGTTTCAGAGAAGGATTCTTAAGTTTTTTGTCCCATCGCATGCTCAACCTTGAAATTTTAATAGCATAGGAGTAAGGATGCGGCTCCTGAAAAAAGACCGTAAAAAAAACGGATGAAACAATTTCCGTTTCGTTACTGCCATTAACGGAATCATAAATGACATTAATTGCCTTCCCTGGAACTCATCAATGAGGAAAGAATGCACAACATCTCAAAGAGAGGAAACCACTCGTAGAGAAGAAAATTCTATAGGAAAGCTGTGTACAGGAACGCACAAAAGAAATGCGGTGGAAAGAAAAAGAGACAAAAAATAAAAATAGGAGAAATTTACATTAATTATTACTTGTATTCTATTTATTATTTATTAGGAATTTTTATTTTCGTTGTTTGCGTAATGCGTATGCGTGGTGACAGAAAATACCGAGATCCACGCTTCGTTCGAAACTGCATAAATGTGTACCTTTTTTACTTTGACAACCCGCTTCACTTTAGGGGCGCGGGTAAGATCCCTTTGCCTCACCTTTCCCATAACATAATTGAACTTTATTCCGTTTCTTCTTTTATAAGGCGGTTTTAGAGAGAAGCTCGAAGGCTAATTTTGCTGAATTACATACTGAAAGGGTTAATTTCTCCCTTTAAAAAGTGTGATTTGATAAAGTCGGATCAAAACGACATGAAGCACAGACAGATGCATAAGCGGCTGCGCTCGAAGCGGTGCGGTGGAGACAGCGGTTGAAATCGAGGTGGGACCATGGCAAACTGCAAAGATGGCTGGCGGTAGCGAGGATCTTTACACGATCCTACCCGCCACGCTCTAGCGCCTCTTACGCAACCGTCCGTGCTTCATGTTGTTTTGACCCAACTATACGCCTTCTCTTGAATGGAAGATTTTCTTAAAGGCATCATTCCACGAATCTGAGGTGGTGCAGATTTCAGGTGGAGTATTCGTATACGGGATGGGAGACTATGGAGAGGAGGGTAATTCCGTCCATTTCTTCCTAATTGCTGTAAAAAAAACGGCCCGGAAGATGCGGCGCGTGCACAAGGCTGGTGTGCTCCAATCGAACCCGTTTTAGAAAATAGCGCGCCAGTACGCCTGAAGCCGTATCTTCCGGGCCGTTTTTTACGGCAATTAAGAAGAAATGGACGGAATCACCCCCCCCCCCCCCCCTTTCCATAGTCTCCCATCCCGTATACGAATACTCCACCTGAAATCCGTACCACCTCAGATTCGTGGAGTGATGCCTTTAAATGAATGGAACCAATTCTTTAAAAATAATATATTTTTTCACTATGCGCTAGACGCCTCACGAGGAAGTTGGGTTCGTTTTTCTCTTCCTGCATACCGATTGATGAAATGTTTGCTATGATGAATCCACTACTTCGTTCAGAGTACTGCATTATCGATCTGACATACTTCAAAAAGAACAAGATAGCGATGAGATGGAGAACAGAGGCTGAAGTTCGTAGTGGTAAAGGACATTTCATTTGTGGTGCCAAAAAATGCTCCGTTCAGGACGATCTGTCAAGCTGGGAGGTCGGTTTCTCGAGACTAGTATTTTATTTTGTTGTTCGATCAAGTTGATCAGTCTTAATAAATTGCTCATTCGGCTAGTCAAGATTTTACTTAGGGGAATAATTGATCCTTCTTAATTTTATTCGTTTCATTGATAAATTCTGGCAGCAGATGTCATTATGAGCGTGGCTTGTTCACATAGAACCGAATCATTTTTCCCTTGAAGATGTTGTGTGTATTGTCAGTGGTTGGGCTGCTTGCGTCTCTTCTCGCAAATTAAGAGGAGTTGAGACAAGTGCAAAGTGTTGTGTGCAGAAATATTGTGCAGTATATCAAGGGGCTTGGTCTGTCACATGTGTGTATGTGTGTATGCGGAACGAAATTCCAGAGAGAGTAGAGGCGAGTCCAACAGCGTAGAATTGATGCACCGATGCCAGAAAGCGCTGGAACTGCACAGTTGGCGTGACGGGGCGGCAATTCCAGACGAGCTTGTCAAAAACTGTATGAGATGTTGTGAGCTGTCTCGTGCCCGTGATAACTACGTGTGCTGTGTTTCATCCCTGTGTACTTACTAGCATGCATATTTCCCAATGCTTAAATTTCTTCAAAAAAAAAAAAAAAAAAAGGTGTTAGGGAAAGAAAAAATCATTTCTATAGCAAACATCTACAGAAACTACCACTATTAATTTTTACTGATCAATTAAGGCAAACAGAGCGTGAATCACACGAAAGGTAAAGTTTGAGGTTTGCCGGATCTTCGCCGTATTGGTATTACATAAAATCGTGGTCATCTTCATGTATAATCGTGTCAAAACGACATGAAGCTCAATGCAGTTGCGTGCGCTCGAAGCGGCGCGATGGAGGTGATGAGATCAAGGTGGAGCTATCGCAAAGTGCACCGATGAGAGTTGCTGGCAAAGTTCCTACGCCCCAGTTTCCCGCTCCTCCTCCTTGACTCTAACCGTTACGCTCCATCGCACCCTTTCGGGCGCAGCTTCTTACGCAACTGCACCGAGCTTCAAGTCATTTCGACCCGCCTGTACGTGTCAAAACGACATGAAGCTAAATAAATAATCGGTAAAATGTGCCAAAACACACTAAAGATAATTAGGAGATGCAGTTTATGTGAAGTGCTCGTGCAGCACTGGATTCCATTTAAGCTGCATCACATCTTGGTCATCCTCATGTAGTGTGGACGGATAAAATATCCTAAAATGTGCTTGATGTGATCGAGATCGAGAGGTGAAATGGCTAAATTGGCTTTAGCACATCTTTGTTGAATGTACATTCCTCTCATATCTGACGTCATTTTTCGTCTTACAGCCCTCTTCAAGCGGTTGTCCATCCCCCGTGATTACTGTTGAATCTCTCAAGGAAACCTACATCTGTTTTTATTCATCAGAACGTCGGCCGCAGCTATTTCCGATAAAAAGGCGATAAAAACGGGGAAAGATGTCTTGATGATGTAACAACGACGTCAACGGTAAATTGCTCAACTGTTTCTCGTATAGTGTTATCAATGGCACAGTTGGAAAGAAATCCCCTCACTCCTACAGAGGAAGGGTAAAGAGGATCCTGTTGGTGTTTCTGTAATTGCCTCCTAGACATTACCTATCCGGAGGATACAGCTGAGTAGACACCAGCATGCCCTGAAGAAGTCACGATGCAGGCATTAATAAAGACACAGACAACCATCCTAGATCGCTCTCCTAGCTATGAGACAGAACTATATAGTTACAAGGAATTGTGAAAGGAAAAATACATAGTGAGTACTATTGAAATTACTGAATTAAATAAAGCAATAATTGCAATAATTTCAAATTACCTACGTACGGTTGGCTTGTAAAGCGGAAAGACAATGATAAATGCTCTATGAGAGAGGTCTCATTTCGTCAATTCACACTGAACTAATGATCGCCGTGAACTCAGGATTCCCAAATTGAAGAATAAGGATTCCCACGCTCATTCCATGTTCTCGGCAGGACCTTCCTTCCTTCACTTGGATACGAAGCGAAACCTCTTAACACTCGGTGGACTGACTGCTTTGTGTCTGCAGTCAGACAAATAGTTTGAGAGTCGCCACAGTTGATGTTTCAGTGGTGTTCTTGTCGTCATTTTCAAACTGTTCGGCTATTGATGTCCATTCAAACATTTTTCAGGTGACGGGCCAAATTTTTTCTCAGACGCTTATCCTGACCGAGATCGCCAGTAGTAGGGACGACACACAGAAATCTCGTCTCTGCAGATGCAAATGCGATCTTCCTCCTTGGTATTAAGACCGGAGACGTTTTCTTCGCAGCGTCCTGATTAGAGTTAGTCAAGTAGTCGGCGTCATCAAACCTATTTGCGTTCTCACTCTTGCACTCCAATATTAATTGATACTCGTTGCGGGATTTTTTTCTTGATTTCCTTATCTTTCTGACTAGCTGTGTTAATCCTCGAAAGATCTTGTCAACGTCTTATCTAGAACCGTTCCGTCAAGCAGAGAAGGACTGAGGAATGAATGGAATCGAATACGACGTCCCAGACAACTCCAGATTTTCGGCGGTCGGACATAGAGCTATCGGACGTTTCTTTACCTAAGGGTGACAAGGTGAAGCTTAAAGGCATCACTCCACGAATCTGAGGTGGTACGAATTCCAGGTGGAGCATTCGTATACGGGATCGTAGATTATGGAGAGAAAAGTGATTCCGTCTATTTTTTCCTAATTGGAGTAAAAAACGGCCCGGAAGATACGGCTTCGGGCGTTCCGGCGCGCTATTTTCTAAAACGAGTTCGATTGGAGCGCACCAGCCTTGTGCACGCGCCGCATCTTCCGGGCCGTGTTTTTACAGCAATTAGGAAGAAATGGAGGGAATTACCCTCCTCTCCATAATCTGCTATGCTGTACACGAATACTCCATCTGAAATCCCGTATCACCTCAGATTCGTGGGGTGATGCTTTTAAGGGCTGCCATCTCCCGCTTCCACTACTCTTCATGCATTGATGGGGTTGCCCTTTCCCGCGTATGCTGATGGCATCGATGATTCCTCTTAAATGTGGAAGCAGTGATAAGGTTCGTCTGTTTACAGAGGTCTTGACAACGATTCAACGTGTGTTTTGTCGTGCACTGATATCTCCTAAACACGTCAGATTATTTTATTATTTTTCAAACTTATCATTCTGTTTGTATCAACTCCGACAATCAGCAATCACGACCTGCTAACTAAGTATCCTGGATTTCAGCGAGTCCATCGTGGATGGCTCCTTTGTTGCGGGCTTCGGCGATATCCGTACGAGCATTATCGCTTATGATCTAGAGTTTGAGAATTCTGAATTTCATGGTAGTAGAAGGTGTGATCTTGTCGACGTTATAAGTTGAACCAATATAATCCACCATTGTTTTAACCAGTGTTGCAAACCGCATATTTAGATATCACAGTAGCGCGGACTGAGGAGCTTGTTGCAGTTGAATGGACAGCGACTGGCAACGTGAATTTGATCTGATAAGATATGGGGTGTAAAGTTCCGCAGTTCCACCGCATTCTTAACAGTGTTTGGGATAGTCGCGCCATACGACAGCGCTTTGTTCCTGTCGTATGGCGGTGGTGTCAGTACGAGCATTATCGCTTACGATCTAGAGTTTGAGAATTGTGAATTTCATGGTCGTAGCAACAATTTCACAGTCGATCGACAGTGCAAGCTATACGGTTGGAGCACCTGCGAGCTAAGCGAGAACGCTACTGGATACGAAAAGATTTTCACTTGTCTGAGTTTAAGTGACATTGTCACCTGCGAACTAATAAACGTCCTAAATGTAGAAGGAAACGAATAGAAGCTATTCTTGGTCTCGATGAGTGAAAACCTGAGGACATCTAATTGTTAGCAAGTGCTCCTTGCCTGTACTTGATTTTTATGTAGTGCCAGCGTAAGGACTCCAAGAATCTGTGGAGGTACGGGTTTCATGCTGGTATGCCTATACGGGTCGTAGACTGCGGAGAAGAAGGTGATTCCGTTCATCTCTCTGTATCAGTGTGAACGGACGACCCCGGAACGCTGTTTCTTACGAGGTCCTCTATTGCAGCGTGCTACCCTGGCGCCCTCCCGCCTGTGATTTGTCCGAATGGGCTTTCGACAAATCGCAGGCGGGAGGGCACCAGGGTAGCACGCTGCAATAGAGGACCTCGTAAGAAACAGCGTTCCGGGGTCGTCCGTTCACACTGATACAGAGAGATGAACGGAATCACCTTCTTCTCCGCAGTCTACGACCCGGTATAGGCTTACCAGCCTGAAACTCGTACCTCCACAGATTCGTGGGATGATTCCTTTAAGGAAGGCTACGACGCAATTCTGCAAGTCTTCGTGTTATCTCGCAGACTGAGTTCTACATCGACATTTGCGTCATCATAGAGATATAAGCATGATTCTTCTACTTCTTCACAGTTGATAATCAATAGAAGGCTGAGTCGCAGTTCAGCCGTCATTTTCACGAACGATGTGATATAGAAAAGGAAGGTCGAAAACTTAATAGGCCTAAGTTCTGGAGTTTCTAGTTTTCTAGCACTCGGTACATTAAAGATGATGATATGTGATATGATATGATACATTACAGATGAGTACTACATATGTTCATGTATTGGATCTCAAACACGAAAAAATATTAGGACTCTGAGCTCAAATGCGATAAACACTTGTTACGCCACTACAATATCAAATCTGTGGCCACCATTTAAGACTACGCAGTAACAATTTTGTGTTGCAAAATTTATGGAAGTACATTTTGATAGGTTATATTATATCTGAACCATTTATAAGTTTTTTCATCCCTGTGTTTTCATTTTTCAATTGATAGTGCATGCAAAGTGCAGTTCCGTTCTTGTGTTCATAACTGATTCCCATTGTCTCCCTTTCTCTTTTTATGTAATTACTGTTTTTATGTTCTGTGTTGATGGTTATTTTCGTGAGTCGTGAACTAATTCCCTATCGCTATTTATTAGTGAACGGTTCTGAACTATCGTAATACGCTGCATTTGAGGAGTTCTAGCTAAGTTTTAGTTGAAAAAGCATTCTGTTCAGGTGAACTTCTGTTACTCTGAAAGCGGCGAAAGGAAAAACACCCTTGTAAAAGTGCGATTATGTCGGCAATGCTCGGAGATGCTTAATTATGGGTCGCAACGAAGGAGAGCGGAGAAAAGAAAGAAGTCTCGGAGAGAAAAAGATATTCATTCAGAAGCTGGGAGTGAACGGAAAAATAAAGAAGAATCACAAAGCGAAACCAACGGACGTGAAGGTAAGTCAAGTTTAGACTCACTCGGATTTTAAAGTCATTTTTTTTAAAACATGTCATCGATAACGATGTTTTGTGAAAATTGCCAAATTATGTGCTATCTAGTTTTCATGTAACTAGCAAGTATTTTTATTGTTAATGGACTCATATATCTGAAAAGGAAAAGAGGAAATGTAAGCACATCTCAAAAATGGTCCTCGCACCTCTATCCTGGGTTCCTGCTGGTGTAGCTATTCGATTCAACTGATTTTATACATGCACTTCATGTGCTATTGAAATTATTTATATGGTTTTTGGGAGGAGAGCACTGATTTTAATGCTATGGAGGAGAACATATCAATTCGGAAAGAAAGATTTCTTGGGACCTGGGAAATGAAGCTAGAGCCGAAAATAGATTGAGAACAGGTCGATTTTTCCCTACACCCATGTGCGAAACATGATGTAGTGCATTTTCTCTTGTCTCAATCATCCAATAGAACAACACTATGAGAACTAGTACAACCGTATTGACGGATATGTGTGTGATATGTTTGAGACATCTCGCAAATATTTTTTCGTAATAACTTACCGCGATGCTCGATTTAAAAAGTGAAAACAAGAAAAGTTTCAATTTCTTGACTTCTGCTTTCATACTTCGCAGCACCTTACCATTGAACGTCACGGCAGCAGACTTTGATTACAAGTGCTGTTTTCGTTCTCATTGAATGTAAATGGCGCTGCGGGATGAAGTTGCGCTGATTATCTTAAGAAATCTCCTTCTTGTCAGTAGCCGGATCGCGAGATGAAACAGTAATCCTTTCAACTTCGAGTCCAGAGTAGAAGCTAGACATGTGCGTCTCGTGCCCAAACTAAGCCTGGATAGATTCTATTACTAGTAGTATGATGTAGCTGAGCTAATCAAGCGAACAGTTTCGAATCTTTCACTAACGTTCATAGCGCTGTTGATAGTGTGATAAGCTGCAGTACGAATGGTTGTGTGTTCAGTCCTGTGCTGATGTCACTGCTTTCCATTCTTTCTTCCATTGCATTCTTTCGTGTTATATGAATTACCTTTGGAAATTGGACAATTCCTAGTTTTACTACACGTAACTAGCTATAACTAAGCTACAATCAAAAACGCTAACTTATTTCCCTGGTGAGAACCTCTTTTCCTCCGTCTTCCTCCACCTTGCGGAGCGGAACCATGAATTACATACGTATTAAAATGATTAGCAGTGCACGAGTAACATTAAAAATACTTTGAAAAAGAAATGCAAAGCAGCGATTCTACAGCAAGAGGCGACAATCAGTTTACCATTGGCTTATCAAACAACAATCTGATTTCTCAATTCTGCCAGAGGTTTGCGTACAACAACGCACTTTGTGGAAGTATCTGTGTCGTCATGCCTCTTATGTTCCATATACCCCAACATAAGCCTGATTTCTGTAGAAGCGCCAGTGTTCAGCAGCTATTGTATGTACATATAACTTTTAGCATGGTTATGTTCTCATTTCTTTGTTCAAAAATTGGCCGGAAAGAAGTTGGGTATCAATTGATGAAGCTTCAGCTTTTGTTTGGTTCTCTTTCCGCCACCAGAATGGCTTCACGACATAGTTTTTCAATGCAAACGCTTTTTAGCCGTTCATTATCTCCATATGTTTTTTGAACGCTTTTGATTTGTGTACTGATTTTGAGTGTTTAAGCTTAGGCTGCTCAATATATGTTGAAAGTCAGTACGAAAAAGATGAGAATAACTCACAGTTTCACTTCTTTTGTATTTGAGCAGCAGTCTCGCATAAGAAGTGAAACTGTGACTGTAGCTTTACAGTCAGAAATATGCGGATGGCAGAAGAAGGAGCAGAATTTGTCTTGTTTGTTTCTATTCTTAGTGTAGACTCACTTCAGATATGTTCAACGATGTTCAGAGACTAATTCTACGTCGCGTATTTCTGCAAATGTCTTAACTGTTAATAAACAGAGTAAATGAGATGGAATTTGCAAGCAGTGGCGGGCGGTCTCTTTATGTCTGCTCCTCTATTCATCGTTTCTTAGTTTTGTTCACAAGCCGGTTTTCTTTTTGTTGGGTCTCGTATTCGTTTGCCAATAAAGAATGTTATAAATAATTAAAAACACGACAAGCAATACACGACCCATGTTGGTGTGATGTTGTTGCCTTTTTTAAACATATTCTCGCAACCCACAAATCACTGTTCTGTAAATAGCACTAGTAATTATCTGACAGGCTAACTTGTATTTTTTTAGAGGAAACGAAAGCGAAGGTGACATCTGGTTGTGATCCATGGACAGCCCCAGTTCAGGAGACAATTAGAACGATGGACAATGAGATTGACGATTTCTTAGACGATTTATTCGATTGAACCTATGAACTTATACAGGCGTCTAGTTATTGTGATACTTTCGTACGTAATAAGGCACAGTCACGTGAATGTGATTTTTCTTTTGGTCCAAGAACAGGTGCCGTGTAATGCACTTGTTCTTGGACCAAAAGAAAAATGGTGCAGGGATGTGCGGCTGGAATATCTTCCATATTTGGAATGAACAAAAAATTAAACGAAGCAGTTAAAAAATACTGTAAGCAGGTAAGTTTTAAGAAGTGTTCTTGAACATGCATCGAGTAGAGAACTATTGGCTTGTTCGGAAAGTAATTGGGATTTTTAAGCGTTTCAAAAAAGTTAGTTTCTCATAATGAAAGAACATTAATCAATAATATATTTTCCATTTTGTTCCATTATCTTTTGTCATCTTTCTGACAATTTCATAATTCCTCTCTCTTAGAACTTCTGGTCCTTTTCGGCAAAAAAAAAAACTGAGCTATTTCGCGTTCAAGTTGTTCTGCACCGATCGAAGTAAGTGGTGGTCGGATGGCGCAAGATCAGGGCTATATGGTGGATGTAACATTAATTCCCAACCAAGCTCTAATAATTTTCGCCGTGTCGCCAAAGATGTGTATGGCCTAGCATAGTCTTGGTGAAACACTGCTCCTTTGCGGCTCGCTAGTTCTCGTCGTTTTTTTTTTTAAATCCTCCGAATTCACATTCTGGTTCTTTGGAACCACCTCAAAATATATCACACCTTTATAGTCCCAACAAATTGATAGCATGACCTTATTTTGATGGAGATCAACTTCCATCCTTTGAGCAGGTTCATCCGGTTTTGGCCATGATCGTTTACGAGTAACATTATTGCAAACAATCCATTTTTCATCACAAGCTGCTATTCGCTTTGAAAATTGGGTCGTCTTCATTGCGTTTGAGGTGCAAATAGCAAATAATAACTTGCTGCGTTGAGTGAATCCCCTTCAATCATGTAACACCCAAACATCTAGCTTCTCTACTAGTCCAAGTTTTTTGATGTGCACGTGTATTGTTTCAATGGATGCGCTGGTTTTCTCAGCAAGTTCCCGTACGGTTACATGACGGTCAGCCTCGATCAATGCCATCAAGCGATCATGATCGATGATCAAGACATTGCCCATCTTGAAGTGAAAAATTGCCAGAACGGAATTTTGTGAACCAATTTTTACATATGATTTATGATAGGGCATTGACACCATATGTTTAACATATATCATGGAAAACATCAGGTGCTTTTTTACCACTACGGAAGTGAAAAAGGAAAATGGAAAAAAGGAAAATGCTCCTCCTGACACTCCAAAAATTGATCCTGAAGATACAAATGGAAATGAAAGTTGCGCAGTTTTTTTTAAAGAAGTACAAAAACATACTTGTAATATATATCAAATAAAAACAAATAATAATGGCAAAAATCTTTCGAAGCAAGCGTTTAAAAAATTTATTTTCTAAAATCCCAATTACTTTCCCAACAACCCAATATTTGCTGCTCGCTCGACCTAATCATGGCTTTCAAAAGTGAAGCATGTTGGAACTGCCAGGTTCCAAAAATGGGCCAGTGTTTGAGCGTGGATCTCATTCATTTTTCATCATTGTGGTCTTGAGTCTCTTAGTATGCTTCTTTCCACGTCTTCAAGGATCATCCCTTCACATGTGCGTCTCTTTGACCGATTTAAGATGTTAATTTGTTCCGCTGTGATGCAGCTTTTTGGTGGCTATAAATCATTTTTCTATTGCGGCGTGCAGTTGGAAAATTGGACTTTTTTTTGCAATGTGGTTAATTCGTGGCATTGTTCATCCTCTTAGGCATGATTTGAAGAATTTGAGTAATTGAACAAGGCGTTATGTGTGATGCAGCTAACCCCTCCTTTTTCTTCTCTCCTACGATTCGTGGTCTTTAGAAAGGAAATCCAGGAGATTCTACCGGAGTCTGAAGGTTGTTGAAGATGACCGACTTAGGGAATGAGGCCATTTACGAGTTTTTGAGTAAATGCGTGGAACTGAAGACGGAATGTGTTTTTCGAGGAAATCGAAGCGTTGGCTCTTAACCATACAAACAACAGTCTTAATCAGTGGTTTTTGCAAACGAACCTCGCACTGCTAACACTCGGAATTTGTGTGTACCGTGGCAACTAGGAGTTTATGGTGACCAGAAATTTCGAATGAGGTGCTGTGACATCTTGAAGCTATTTTCATTACAAACTCGATGATAAAATTGCATTTCAGAAATGTTGTCCTCCGCAAGGAAAAGCAGGAATATACGAGGATGTTCTAATCATGTTGATAAGTGGAGTATTACATAAGTGAAGTATTTCTGTGAGAAATGATACTTCCAAAGATAAATGTAAGACATTACTTCAGCGAATAGAACAACCAATTAGTCATGATGCTACGTGACAGGTTCAAATGACGGACAAACGGCTAAACGCAAATCAAAAATACTGTTTCTCCGAGGGCGAGCTGCGTGTGGGTGCAGGCATGTTCATGTATGCGTGTGTGGGTGTACAAGGGTTGTTTTCCGCTCGTCGATCGGACTGGAAATCTGTAATCTGATTACTAAGAAGTAGAAATGTGGTGGTTCGAACTCCCTTCGTAGAAGTCAGCATCATCATGCTCTGGAAGAAATCGACAAGGTAATCGTGAGCTCGCTTGGCCGCGGAACAATGGCGCGGCAAAGTGTTCATGGGTTTTTTTCGTTCAACATAATAACAATGAATGGTGATCATCTGACCCCAAAGGAGCATATGGTAGCCTGGAAAGACGGGTTGTTCAGGCTGCCAGCAAGGGCTGTGATGCACATCAACTATTACTTACGCTTTGCTAAGAGCATAATGACGGAAATCAAAAAGGTCTAGTACAAAGACTAACCGGAACCAGATGAACTTGTCCAGTGATGGTCCTCCAGAATATTGTAGGGCAGTTGCTATGCTTTACAGCTGATACTTACATGTTTTTCAGACCCCTGTAAGTACCATTGTAATTTCATTTTAAACAACCAGATATCATATATGTACCTCCTCGCTGCTCTGCAGAGATGACCTAGAATAATTTGCAAAAGCAATTCTAAAATTGATGGGAGACTCTGGGCAGAATATGGGAACACATTCGTGAACTAAATAAGTAATGTGCTCAAGCTGAACCAATAGGAACTTCGTGTAATTATCTCAAACACTGTTAGAAGTGTGCTGCTGTGTATCTGTTGGATCAACTCCTGGTTAGGGAATCCACTCTTCATCATATAACTTCGACCTAGGCAACCTAGTCACTGTCGTCCCAATGGAACCCTCTTCAGGAAGAGGAGCCGAAACTCTTCGATATCATCAAGGGAAATGAAGAATGGTATCAGAGAAAAAGAAAAACAAAATAACTTCAGTGACGTTATATTTCTTGGTACACATTCTATACTCAGGCGTCTCGTTAGCTATTATCGTGAAACATTTCGATCGAGACGAGTCCTGTAACCGCATTTCGACGACGACGACTGACGGATTTGATGAAGTGAATTACGGATGCTTCAGCAGTGGTGGTTTCAGTGGTCATATGGAGGTTTATCTGTTCCCATCTACATATTTGTGCTACTTTTTAAAGTTCTTTTTTTTTGCATGGCTGAGTAGGTTCATTTGACAAAGACCAGATATACGTTTAGCACACAACTGTTAATACATTTTTTCGCATTGAAAGAGTTCTAGCCTTACACTTTCTACACCGCTTACACTTAGCCTCAATAATAATAATTGTTACTTTTTTGGCTTCTTTTGTTCCGACTTTCGACCTTCGGAATTTCAAAACGAAGTTCAGGTTATCCATGATTCAGAGTCATTACGACAGCAGTTGATGTGCAGTCGGTAAGGGGTTTGCTGTGTCTGCACGACCGATCGACGGATCGAGACCGTTCTAGTGCCAGTAAAGCTTTTCATCCCTCCAAAGTCCGTAAACTGACACCATATTTGTTTGGGGATGAAAACACTGGACTTGATGATCCAGCTAGCTCTACAAGTCATTGCATATGCAGACACTCGTTCGTGAATCGAACGATGACGCTGACCTTGTATCGCTTGGCAGCGTGAATCCGCTACAGGACCAGGATGAACACGTAGGCGCAGGCTGTGTACACATTTGCTTTTTAGCTTGAAACGAGCAAGTTGAAATAGTGAGTACTTCTGAGAAGCCAGTTTGGTTATTGTATCTCAGTGTCGTTCAGAAATCGCTCCTCTCTTTGTGTTGTAACGTTTTATATATTGACAACATTCACGTTTATTATTTAATGCCAAACGGGAGCAGGGGAAACTTGCCCATGCTTCAAGTTTATTGTGAGACACTCTTTGAATCTGACAGTGGTCGCGAGTATGACTGTCCACCGACACCATCGACGAAGCAATATTACAGTAAGATTGCAGTATGTATTGTTTGGTGACAATTTCCGTTGTGAGTTTTCAGACCATCTGTGCAGGATTACTTGGAAAATGTGAATCTGATGTACACTGTCACTTGGCGTGGGGCAGTTCACGCGAGACTAAAAGTCTCGCAGGTTAGACAGTGGCAGATGGATGGATTGTGTGAGCTCTTGCTGTGTGTAGATCAAGAAGGTTGCGCAAAACTGTGTTCGAGGACGACACGCTTCGGCAACGACACAGGCAACCACGTGCTACCAGCCCGCCAGTTAAGACAGGAAAATTCTTAACGATGAAATGGTTCTGAAAGTAGGGTTTAAACGAATTCTGAAGGGCACAGTATGCAGTGTGCAGATTAGCGAGTATGGTATAACTATACAAAGTACTTTGCGAATCAAACATCACATTCGGGATCAGCGCTCTTAAAATCCTCCGAACATAAAATCCTCTGCAGTCTTCTCAGTAAATCCGTAACTTTACTTCTGGAGTAATACATGGAAGCAGTGGATAAGTTTTCACGTGAAAATGTGAACAGCTTTCCTCTAAGGCTCATATTTTGGCCAGCCTGGTTATTGGTTGTAAATAATTAGCTTTCGATTCATCAAAAATGTTTAAATTTAACGTATTACAGCAGCTGATTGGTCTAAAGAATGTTCGGGCATTGTATTTCTGCTTCTGATGTGGCTTGCTCAGAAACTTGAAAATAAAATGGCTATCCCTAGAGATTAAAAGATTAAGAAATCACTTGATTTTGAAGAAACTGACCTCAAAATAAATATGCTGGTAAGTTCCTTGTATTACTTTATCCACATTTATACTCGACATAAATTGGAAGAAAATATTCGAAAATTGTTAACAACATAAAAATGTGGAGATTGGGCTAGGCAGTTCCTGGAAGTCGCAGGGACGTCGAGCTTCTATCGATGGAAAGCGATTGCGCTGGGTGGCAAGTTGCGCGTATTTGTTCGAATCACTTGCTGCCCAAGTCAGCTATTCAGCATCGACAATAAATAACCAGTAAACATGCAACTAAGCTCTACATTGACCTTAAGTAACTATCCAGAATGAAGAAACGGATTCGGCGGGCGTTCAGTGATTTTGGAAAGTTAGTTACAGTCCTTGCAAGCGTTTCTTTGCGGTACATTTGAGGGATGTCGTATTCCAAAAATGATGGCAAGTACTTCTTCGATCAGGAATAAGAATTACATTAGGACAAGATCGCAAACATGTTTTTTGTTTAAAAAAGGTAGTTGGGATGTTGTTGATAAAGCACCTTCTTGTTACTCGACATCAGCGCAGGACTAAACTTTCAAGATTCGCGAAAGAGCACCGCTAAAAAGGTTAATATTGATCTGATTATGTCCTACTATGAGGATACAAGTACTGGATAGTTTAACACGCAATTGTCCACATGAATTAACTTTCATTTGGCCAGTTCTGTTTCATTATGACATAGTTTTTGAATTGACTTGGAACGTTGTATTCTCCGTATTTCCTGCGAGATTATGAATTGCCATAGGTAGTGTTCACCAAGCGAAGCCGTATCTTACTGTTTCTCGAAATACAGTCATCATTCATGAGGGGAGAAGAGGGGAATCCCTGATCGACTTGTTCCTTATGTAACTCTGCATCTCATCTTTCCAATTTTTGACTTTAGTTTTCGTGAAATGCAGAGATGTTCCAACAACACGACTATTTTTGGGCACGAGTTCCATCTAAGCTTTGATTAGCTTTCTGGCTTCAGGCTCTCGATACGTTTTTATTTCTCTCGATCTATTAGAACGATTCTTTGTGTCTATGCAAAGTCTCTCTTAAATACATGAATAGTCCTTGTAAGGAATCTTGTGCAAGACTGGTCATCTCATTGTGATGACGACAATTCCATCCGATACTGACAAGTCTTGTTAACAGATCGTAATCGATGCGCATTAGAATGCACGTACTGACAAGTCGAGTCATCGTCGAGTGCGCGAAACCATGAACAGCGGACCCAAAGGGATTAGACCGAAGAGTCGATAGAATGGTCCCTCCATGAGGCGATGAGAGAAAAGATCGCATCACGAATGTGCGGAGTTACTCTATCTCGCTGCTTTTCGGATTCGCTCAAGTGTGAGTCGACATGAAATTATGGGGCAGAAATAAATCGAAAGCCTCATTTTCTTGGGGATGTGAAATATATGTACCGGCGTTTTCACATTTCGTTTGCGCGGGGTATGTATTCAATTTCAGCCTCATTTAAATAATTTCGCGGGTACGGAAAATTGGGAAGCATCCAGGAAATTGAAATATGTCTTGAGCATAATTGTGCAAGAATGCTCGACCCAGCTTCAAATTAAACAAAGCCTCCATCTTTGTTTCAAAAGTAATTCGATTATTCATTACGATTGGGAGACATCACAAGAAAGCAAAATCATCCAGCGTAATTCCACAATATGACTCACGGAGAACTGCTTTGGTTTGTGCAAATGTGTGTGTAATAGTTTAGATTTGATTTTACTTAATCTTCTTAGTTCCAACAATTGTTTCCACTTTTCTACTTTATTTGATTGAACATTATTGAGTTCAAAAGAGAATTCGGCGGAAGCAAAAATACAAGGTGAAATTAGCTAATTAGCTTTGGATGATGTTGTAAACGTGCCTTTATTTGAAGTCTTACTTGGTTTTTCAAAGACTGGTTTTTTCGCTGATCTCATGAAGGGCGACGTTCACCCAATCTTAGTCCTGCGAAATGTATTGTTTCTTTTTTTTTTCATTGCAGAGGTCGCTCTCGATAAGTAAACTGTTATTCTGGCATTATCCGCCTCTCCCTCTCAGTGTTCCTTTTTCCGGAAATCATACAACATACAACTGTGCATCTGTAGCTTCGCTTATGATTGAGTCCGTGGTGTTGCGCAAGCATCGTCGAGTGATAGATGCGTCTCCCGAGGACAAATCCGTCCCTATTAGCATGTTAATTGCTTGTTTATTCTACGTGACCACGCCCATTTCGCCGACTCTTATTGGTCTGCTTCATCCGGCTCACAAGCTTAAAAATAATTCTTCCTACTTACACTGGTTCTCATCAGTTGGCAGGTATTACGGTAATCTACTTGCCTGCTTTTGCCGGATTCTCTTAGAGAAATACTTTATTCTGTTAATTCCGAGCTCTGAGTCCTTAGAAAATAACAAAGGCGTCTCATGTTCTCTAACATAACCGTGCAAGATGTCTGGAATGACTACTGGCACAAGCAGTTCAACACAACCGGCTCACCGTTCAACAGTACGTTGCAAATATGTAAATAGTAGTAATAAATAAGTGGAAATCTTTGAGATTAACAACTAAAAAGTTTTTTCTTCTTTCTCACCCATCTCAGTTCATGCGATTTTTCAATGTAATTTCTACTAACTGTTCATACCATGTGTGTTTGGAGTATTACAGTCCAGCCTTTCTGCTATTTTAAGCGCTTGTAATTCGTCCAGAACCTGCAGAAGGGGGAAGCGGTTCTTCCAGGAGTTCAACTACAACTCCCGAAGCAGTAGCTTTCACTACCCAAGGTGAGATCATTGAAATTCCCATATAGAAACGAACTTTTTCAAAGCTTTTGTTAGAATAAGCCAAAGCAATAGGCGACTTTGTTGTAGAACCCTCTCCTTGCGAGGCAGCAACTGCGAAAAGACGACGCACTCGCACCAACTTTTCTGGGTGGCAGCTTGAGGAACTCGAAAGTGCTTTTGAGGTCAGATGCTTTGCTACCATTACTTGCGTTTGTTGAGACTCGAAACGCTGCTGCAGGTTCAACTTTTGAAAGAAATCTGAAGTATCGTTTGAGGATTCACATCTACTCTGTAGATAAAACGGAATAGCATCTGTTTGTTGCAATCTTGAGCAGTTCATTTTTTGAACGAACGGAAAAAGTCCTCTAATAACATGTTTTTGTCGAACAAATCTCAGTAGTTTTTCTTTTCAGGTAGTGCGCGTACTAATTATAGACAAACAATATTATGTGGTGCATATGTACATTCAGCACACTCACAGTGACTCGAGTCATGTTCGGTTTTACAATTTATGTTTTTTTTGTAGAAGAAATGTCGATCTTCGTTTTCTGCCTCGTAGAAAAAATTAGTATAATTTTAGGAATTTTTTAACTTCATCTTTGCAGTAACTAAATAATTGCATTTGTTGATAATAAGTTAACCGTAACCGTTTGATGATAAGTTCCGAATTGAGCATTTCCAAAGTGTACTCAGTTCTTCCTGCAAAAAAAAAATCGCATTACTTCTATACCTCAGGCCGTAACCACAGTTATGTGGTGTTTCTCACGGACCCTGCCACGAAGAAATTCACGCTTGAAAATTCGTAACTATTCATGACTTTTCAAACCCAGTGTGAGACATAGAACTACATTTAAGAGACGATTTCCAGGCGAGTCACTATCCTGATGTATTCATGCGAGAGGCGCTGGCACTCAGGTTGGATCTACTAGAGAGCAGAGTGCAGGTAATTCCAAATAATATTTGTCTTTAGAAGTGAATGGTATTTTTTTAGTATAGTACTGCTCTAGGCGCATAGGAGTCTCCTTTTCATCGCTGCGCTACCATACACCATAAGTTTACTTCTTCGTCTTGCAAATATAATAGGCAGCAGGCCTCAGGGGAGCGTTTATCTGCGCTTATTGCTGGAAATCTCTCCGGACCGCACGAATTAGGCGGAGACGTCAAAACAGTGATAGATTCTGGAGCTGGCAAAACTTCACGAGAATATCCTACCGTATCCGAGCCGACGCAAACTTCCGTTGGGACTTCGCTCGTGAAGCTTCGGCGTTTGTCTATCATTTTTGGACCAATGAACCCATGTCTTGCCACATAAGTGCTAATCCATCATAAGGTAGCTGTAGAGAGATTTAGCTATTGTACCCGCATTAATGCCGTAAAGTGTTTATTGCTGCTGAAAAGTTTGGGTAGATGAGTATAAAAAGGAGTGCACAAGGGAAAAAAGACTTTGAACCCTCAACGTTTTTCCTTCTCATGGGTTTTAAACGAAACGACCAAAGAAATGGGTCTTCCGTGTGAGCTTGTTGTTTTAGCAAGAGAAACTAATCGGTTCCGCAAACTACTGGTGCAGCGAAGTCGTTCAAAGTGACAAACTGCGCGATAAGCCCGTCCAAATTCATTGCCGCAGATCCCAAGATATCCGGAAAAATAATTCAGTCCCTCTATCGGCTCTTCCGCTACTCAGAAGAACGAACAGTTTACTCCTGTTTAGGTTTTTTCGCTGAATAAGTGCAGAATTGTAAGGAAAAATGTTCTGAGAGCTGAAAAGAATTGTGTTGTGCCTAATACTTTGGAAACAGATTCAAAGCTGCTAGGAAAGAAAGTTTGGCTGCTTCATAAAGTTAATCCGAAATGGATCTGAAAGAAAACAGGAGAAACACCACTTCTGTCTCGTATATCAAACTAAGGGTTGTAGTTTTTTTTTTTTTTTTTTTTTGATTTGAGCCCATTACTAGAAAGGATTCTACTTTTGTAAAGTGCTAAGTAAGCGCATGCTCTAACGCTGACTGGCTCAATCGAAAGCTGCAAATGACCCAACATTGGAATAAGACTGACGGCACTGCGGAAGATATGGATGTCGTTGGCCTCTTAACCGGTAAACTTTCTGGTACAAAAAGATAAATAAGTGGTACCCACTGTGAGACCACTCTAAAAACATGTGCTTTGTTCAAAATAATAGTGTAGTAGTACAGCAAGTTCTTCCATGATTGTAGAAAAACGAGTTCTCGTCAATGCGTTTCGACAGATTCGATTTACTATTGAATCAGTGCTCTTAAATGGCCAAAGAACATGTTTTGATCTTGCCAGCATACGTTGCAGTTTCTTGTGTTTTATTCTGGCTTCATTTTGCTTTAATTGACTTAACTCACTAAATATGTAAATACCAACACTTAAATTATTGTAGTTTATAATAGATCACATTCTTTGTTTCTTTCTTATTCTTTCTTATTATTTCTTTCTCCGTCGTTAGCTTTCGTGTCACAATAAAAGCAACATCAGAAACTCCTACCTGTATTGTGTCTTAGTACGTCGAAATTATTTATGTGCATGGAAAGGTCGACGAGTTAAGTAGTTGAAGTTGAAGTTGAGTTAGTTGGTAAGGGAGAGTTGGTAGTTTAATGCAAATTTTTGTTCTTGCCTCTAGTGATAGGCGGTAGACGAAATCTGCAGCTATGAAACATCAACTCCATTTTTTTTGCTCGTCTACTGAAGATCAGCAGAACGCACTAATTTGAGAATGGCTTTTCCGCTCAGGAAAAAAAATAGGTAAAACAGTCATAGTCTTCCCTGCTGAATAAAAAAACATCTGTATCTAGACGCTCGTGACTGTGCTGCAAATTTAGCAAAGTAGCAGTACAAGCTAAGTCAGTAGTTTGAATCCAAGTTGTCAGAATCAAGTTGTCGTCGATGTTCAACTAAATCGTTTATCATGGTGTTTGTGTTATGGGACTGAGTATCGTGCCGATGAATCATCGTGCTTTGGAGAGGCCATCTGGCTATCGAATTAAACTTAATTCACTAAATTTCTTTCTGTCAAATATGTGGTTCCGAATGGAACCCAGGGATGTTTCTTACAAGAAGAAATGGACATTTCGCTCTGCATATTCCATTCCTTTTCATTTTGTGTCAAAAAGAGGTTAAAACGAAGTTTAGCCTCAACCAAGAAAAGAGAAACTCAAACTATTGCATAAATGGAAGGAATTGAAAGCAGAATTGGTGCTCAGAGCAGGCAAAAGGTTAGACGTGTTGCACGGCGTGAAAACTGTGGAAAAGTACATCTAAGGGGTGCAATGAAATGTGACAGGTGTTACGGCACCAGAACCAAATCAATTATGGGATTATGTGCGTGCCCAATAACTCCAAGCTGCTTCTTCAAAAAGTAACATGAGTAATGTTTGACTTCTTTAACTAACAACTGCATTCGTAGCGTTCTACGTTCGCCTCCGTATGTCTACTCCTCTGTTCGTCACACTCATAATGCTTGCTAGACTATTCTTCTAAAATTAGATGCGTGCATGCAGACAACTGCTTAAATGAAAATTTAAAAAATAACAAAATTAAATAGGGGCTACCAGTTAAAAGGGTCACTACTACATTTAAACAATATTTAAACTTGACTTTGCAGGAAAACTGGTAGCCTTTATTTAATTTTTTTATTTTTAAATTTTCATTTAAGCAGTTGTCTGCATGCATGCATCTAATTTTAGAAGAATAGTCTAGCAAGCATTATGAGTGTGACGAACAGAGGAGTAGACGTACGGAGGCGAACGTAGAACGCTACGAATGCAGTTGTTAGTTAAAGAAGTCAAACATTACTCATGTTACTTTTTGAAGAAGCAGCTTGGAGCTCAGTTACTTTTTGACGAAGCAGCTATATATATATATATATATATATATATATATATATATATATATATATATCCTGACAAAAGGACGAGTAAAGGTGGGGTCAAAAATTCCGATTTTAGTTCTGTAGCAGAACTTTGAAGAAAATGTCCCCCTTTGAATTTCACTGATAACTGAATAAAAGCGAAGCGAGCCGCACAAAAACTCTGAAATCCGGCTTCGAACAAGGAGTGAACTTTCAGACTGGTGCTATATAATAAAGGATTTATTCTGTCACGTGTGTGTTTAACAAAATCCCAGAGAGCAGGAACACGGGACCTAATTAATTGAAGGTGTTTAATTGGTGCGAGGCGCCAAAGAGCACTGAGTCAGTCTCTGTCTCTGGGACAGGTGAGATAGCGTATGAAAATGGAATCACCGCGGTTAACCGCGCACGAACACTGCTAAATAATTTCACGCGATTTGTTCAAGCAGTAGATGGGAACCTCTGGATAGTTTCATAGCCGTGATAGCTGAATCCGTATCGTTTAAATGTAGACCTCCGCATGTGCACTTTCCTGTCCATTTTAATAGTTGCTAATAGTTTACGTGATCTGACACAGGAAATTTGTCCCCATTGCAGTCGTTAGTCCACGTCATTTCGCATAAGTTCTTCATTCTATGTTAGTTTTTGGAAGAAAAACCAATGTTTCGGGTAATGTTTCCAGATTGTAGCTGTTTCGAAGAATTATAAGCGTTAAATCAAATATGAATATTCTGCAAATATATCACTGATGTCTTTAGCAAGAAAATTACAAAATCTTTAAATAGTTATAAAATAACAGACTGTTCATCGGTTCTCTCTCTCTGCTCAAATGTTCTTTTTTATGGACACTCAATACATATATACATAAGACTTTCTCTGTGTGCATTTTCCGTAACAAAACTGTTCTTCCTAAAAACTTTACCTTTAACGTTAGATACTAACAGGTGAGATATGACGTTCGGCAGGGACTGAGAGTGTCAAAATCTGTTACAGGAATTATTAGGAAATCTGTTACAGAAGTAAAAGAACTCAATCAAAAATAGTGCTTACATCGGTCTGCCTTGTGCCATCTTCGAATTTGCACTATTCACCAACTGAAGTTCGTATTACGTCCACGCATTTTAGTAGTTTAGTAGCCGACTTACTGCTGATTAGAAAATACGAAGACACTATTCGACCCTCTTTTTCGATATACAATACGGCAAAATACCTCAGTGAAATTGACATCCTTAGTGAATACTTTCCTGAGTGGGTAACTAGTAAATTTCACTCTCCAAGTCCACTCTTCTTACGTCTGCCTAGTCTGCCAGTATTGTATTCGTGTCTACTCTCGAGGTTCTGAAGCCAATTATTCGATTTTACAAATAATATATGTAGATAAAAATGTAGTTGACTACTTCTGACTGTGGGCGGTAGTATTCTTCTGGGCATCTCCCTTACTTCTTACAATTCAGGGGTATACTTTCTTAAAAGGGAGGAGGAATGATATTTCCTATGTCCTCCTTCTAACGTTCTAATATTTTGATGCTGCGCTTCTCTTGCTAAATCTGATTGAAAACTCACTTTCTGGACATTTCGTAGTGAACATCGCAGATACGAAACACGAACGTGGACACCTTTGCAGGTATGGTTTCAAAATAGGAGGGCAAAGTGGAGAAAAAAAGAAAGCATAAAAAACGGAGGAACTACTGAACAAATTTCTGCAAAAGAAGACGGACAAGAAACAACCAAGGTGAGTAGGAAGGAGATAATTATTGTAGCAGAATCTGCAGAAAATAAAACATCTTTGGAAATGTAGACGAAAGACTGCGGTGCATTTTCCATCGACAGCTTACTCGCTGCGAGCCGAGTCCCGCGCGGTCGCCGTCCGAATGCGAAGTATCCCAGAGTCCAGGTTCGCCTCTTTGCCAACACAGACAGACGAATTATATGTTATTTTAGGCTTGCAAAAATCTATCACCATTCATGCTGCCTCTGTTTCCGATCACGCAGCCAGCAGGTCGAACTATTCGGGAGCCATCACCGTCACCTCAGTCGCAGCAGACATCACAACAAACCTCCCAACAATCATGATGGACTTTCTGACACTATGTTATGCTTAGTTTTGATTTTTCTTGATTTTCTTGAGTGCAACGCTGCTTCTCTCAAAGTAAAAACCTCCTATCCGGATCTATGTTTAGTTGCCACTGGCTTTCCCCAATTTACTAATGGCTAAACTACAATAAACACAACGAAACTACATAGTTATCTTTTATTTAGAAGTAACTTTGCCGACTCCCAGTTGATTTGAACAATATGACACAAAGGCACAAATGAGGCAGGACGTTTGCACTTATGTAAAACAGTAACAGAACTGAAAATTAGCTTTGAAGGAATTCAACAGGTTTCGGATGTTGCAGATGGTTTATTCCAAGCGAATTCTTGCAAGCTTCCAACACTCTATAATTCATTCTATATCGAAAGTCTTGTCACTTTTGTAATTTTCTTCCTCATTTTTTTCTCAGCATACAATTTTTCAATTAACATATGATCGCCTTTGTTAGTTACTACAGTGCACCACCTAATAAAGAGGTCATCGATTTCCTCGTCGCAGACGTGGATAGGATGGAAGTCGAAAATTATCAAATTGGATGAAAGCTTTCCTAGCCAAGTAAGCCAGTACGTAAGCGGGATAAGTAATGATCAGTTGAGGCTATGTCAGCAGAATAGAAGGAATGGGTACTGTGTGTGTCCCAGCCTAGCTCTTCGATATCTTGACGGTCTCCTTAGCTCGGGTTATTATGAAGGAGATGCAAAGAAGCCCGGCTGGGCCGCTTTTCTGAAATAGCTTTTGCGAATTTCTGCAACTGAGCAGCGTAAATAAAAGCGATGGCCTTGTTTCTTTGCAGAAGCAACTCGTAGTGCAGCATTCCCATGAAATCCCAGTAGGTGCAGAGTAGGACCTACCCCTTGGGGTGTATGTCCGATTTGGCTTGCGTGGACGGGTATTATCATCGTGGAAGCCACACCACAAGATGTGAATTGGAATCCTTGGATACCCAACTCCAATTTTCAGTAACCAGGTCTCCCACCTCCTTTCGATACTGGCGGAGAAGTAGAGACTAACAGACTAACTAACCGATAGACTAACTGCGGGGACGATTATTATCATCGTGGGAGCATGGAGGACTTCTGAGGATTGTTGGCAGGCTACACCTGACTCTCATCTCAGGACTGCTGGTGCAAATCCCTGCTAAACTCTTTTACAGCGTTGGAAATTGAGGAGTTTTCCAGTCTTCCACAGTGTGGGGACGTTCCGACCGCGGCTTGTCTTCGAACATCGTTTCTCTTATTGTGAAGTGAGCGAGCTAGCGATAGACAGTCCTGATGATAGTGATGTACTCTCCCAGTGCGCCGTTGCCGACTTCCGTCATCGCTGCACTGCCGTTACGCTATAGAAGATGATGGCCCGATCATGATCATGATATATCATGATTATAAACCAGTCTGAACGTCGGGCTAAAGAGGTACTTCAGACATTCTGTGGCGTTCGCTTCGGCCGCATTCACTGATCAATGAAAATTAATAGTAACGGCATTTGCTGTGAAATTAGATTGGTGTATTTCTAACAATACTTTCTTTTTCTGTATAAAGGGGCAAGATTTTATAGATTTCCTTCTAAATGTTCCACATTTGGAGATCATTCAAACGTCAGCTTTAAATACACCTATACCAACATAATACAGACACAAATTGAAAATATTACTCGAAGTATGGCTTTTCTTCCAATTTTCCCTAACCGTTATCACAGAATGATGTTTTAACATAAAACATAAACATCATCGTACTGATAAAGACAACGTTCCACGTCACATCAAGTAACCTGTTGTGCAGTATTTAAACAGCACATTTCTTTCATGTTTCCATTTTCTGAAGAAGGCGTGTTACCAAGTTGAGGCAAAGGTATAAGAAAATAGACACGCGGAGGAGCTATAGATGAGAAAAGCAATGAGCGCTGTGGTCAGGGCCATTAAACAGTTGCAACGTCTCATTCACCTTTTGCGACATGCAGAAGAAGTTATTGCGCACCAATCTTACGCCCCGGGATTCGACCACCCCATTTTATAGTTATCTCGTGCCGACGCACCAGACGGACACCGATGGACCCGTCGCACCCCATTTTATAGCTTAATGGTGTCGGCGCACCAAATCTACGCCATTAAACCCGTCGCACCCCATTTTTCAAACTCGAACACACATACATACATACATACACATATAACTTCAAGTAATATTTTCAGATTGTGTCTGTATCATGTTGGTATCCAAGGAGTGTTTGAAGGTGAAGTGAATGATCTCCAAATGTGGAACTGACGCATTTGAAAAGAAAACTATGAAATCTTGCACCTAATTTTATATAAAGAAGAAAGTTTTGTTAATATTGTTATAAAGGCACCAATCTAATTTCACAGCAAATACCTCTACAACTAATTTTCATTGAACAGTGAAGGCGGCCGAAGCGAAAGCCACAGAATGTCTGAAGTCCTTCTTTAACCCGACGTTCAGACTTACATATAATCATAATCATGATCATGATCATGATATATCATCATCATGATCTACTATATAATAACGGGCTTATTCTGTCACGTGTGTCTGTGTGTCTGTGTGTGTGTGTGTGTGTGTGTCAGTCACGAAATTCAAAATGAGGGGTGCGACGGGTCCACCGGCGTCGAGTTAATGCCTCGAAGCTAGGAAGCTATAAAATGAGGTGTGAAGGGGTCCATCGGCGTCGGATACCTATAGAAGGGGATGCGACGGGTCTATCGGCGGCAGATAGGGTTAGAAGGCGGTGCGACGGGTCCACGGCGTCGGATACCTATGGAAGGGGGTGCGACGGGTCCACCGGCGCCAGACACCTATGGAAGGGGGTGCGACGGGTCCACCGGCGCCAGACACCTATGGAAGGGGGTGCGACGGGTCCACCGGCGCCAAAAACCTATAGAAGGGGGTGCGACGGGTCCACCGGCGCCAGACACCTATGGAAGGGGGTGCGAGCCCCGCGAACTATAGAAGGGGGTGCGACGGGTCCACCGGCGCCAAATACCTATAGAAGGGGGTGCGACGGGTCCACCGGCGCCAGACACCTATGGAAGGGGGTGCGACGGGTCCACCGGCACCAGACACCTATAGAAGGGGGTGCGACGGGTCCACCGGCGCCAAATACCTATAGAAGGGGGTGCGACGGGTCCAGTCTACAGGGGTTACACTGGCGCGCCGGCGCCAGACACCTATGGAAGGAGGTGCGACGGGTCCACCGGCGTCGAAATAGTGCGCAATAACTTCGTGTGCATGACGCAAAAGATAGATGGTTGCAGCCGTTTCAAAGCCGTGGCCACGGGCGCTTTGCTTTACACCGTATATGACTCCTCCGTGTGTTCATTTCCTTTTTCGTTCGCCTCAAGTTGGTAGCATGCCGCTCTCAGAAAGTGGAAACACGCATGCAAACGGGTGCTTAAATAGTAGCAAGATGTTTATGTGGTCTGACGTGGAACGTTATCATTATTACTAGAATGATGTCTTTCACGTCATTTAATGTTAGAACATCATTCTGTGATAACTATTGGGGGAAATCAAGAGGAATACCCATACTTCGAGTAATGCTTTCAAATTGTATCTATATTATTCTGGCATCGAAAGAGTGTTTGCAGCTGATGGTCGAATATTCTCCAAATGTAGAATTGACGTGTTTAGAAGGAAAAGTCCGTAATCTTTCGCCTTAATTTATAATATAAAGAAGAGAAGGAAAGCGTTGTTAAAAAAAAACACAAATCTAATTTTACAGAAATCACCACTACTATTAACTTTCATTGATCAGTGAAAGGGAGTGAAGCTAAAACCACCGAAAGTCTGAAGTCCGGCTTTAGCCGGACATTCAGACTGGTATATAATAACGGGCTTATTCTGTCACGTGTGTGTGTGTGTCAGTCACGAAATCCAAAAAAGGGGTGCGACGGGTCCACCGGCGTCGAGTTGGTGCCTCGACGCTAGAAAGCTATAGAAGGGGGTGCGACGGGTACATCGGCACCAGATACCTATAGAAGGGGGTGCGACGGGTCCACCGGCGCCAGATACCTATGGAAGGGGTCCGACGGGTCCACCGGCGCCAGATACCAATAGATGGGGGTGCGACGGGTCCAGCGACGTCAGATTGGTGCGCCGGCGCCAGATTGCTATAATATGGGGTGCGACGGATCCAACGGCGTCGGTGAATCCGATTATTGTTGCGCAATAACTTAGTGTGCAAGACGCAAAAGATAGATGGTTACAACCGAATGAGCGCTTTGCTTTTCACCTTTATTACTCCTCCGCGTGTCTATTTCCTTCTTCTTTCGCCTCAAGTTGGTAGCATGCCGTTCTGAGAAAGTGGAAACACGCATGCAAACGGTTGCTTAAATACTAGCAAGATGTTTATGTGATCTGACGTGGAACGTTCTTTATCAGGAGGATGATGTCTTTCACGTAATTTTATGTTAAAACATCATTCTGTGATAAGCATGGGAGAAATTAGGAGGAAAACAAATATTTCGCGTAATACTTTTAAACTTTGTCTAGAATATATTGGTGTGGAGTGTTTGAAGCTGAAGTTCGAATGTTCTCCAAATGTAGAACTGACGCGTTGTGAAAGAAGACTATGAAATCTTTCGCTTTTAGTTATACTATAAAAAAGGAAGAAAGACAATTGGAGACACACAAGTCTAATTTCACAAAAAATGCCACTACTGTTAATTTTCATTGATTAGTGAAGGGGAGCGATGCGAACACCGAAAGTCTGAAGTCCGGCTTTAGCCGGACGTTCAGACTGGTCATGTATATAATAACAGGCTTATTCTGTCACGTGTGTGTGTCACGAAATTCAAAAAGGGGGGTGCGACGGGCCCACCGGCGCCAGATACCTATAGAAGGGGGTGTGACGGGTCCACGGGCGTCAGATAGCTATAGAAAGGAGTGCGACGGGTCCATCGGCACCAAATACCTATAGAAGGGGGTGCGACTGGTCCACCGGCGCCAGATAGCTATAGAAGGGGGTGCGACGGGTCCACCGGCGCCAGATACCTATGGAAGGGAGTGCGACGGGTCCACCGGCGCCAGATAGCTATAGAAGGGGGTGCGACGGGTCCACCGGCGCCAGATACCTATGGAAGGGAGTGCGACGGGTCCACCGGCGCCAGATACCTATGGAAGGGAGTGCGACGGGTCCACCGGCGCCAGATATCCATACCAGCGTCGGTGGACCCGTTCATTGGTGCGCAATAACTCAGGATGCATTACGTAAAAGATAAATGGTGCAGCCGTTTCAAAACCGTGACCACTGGGCGCTTTGCTCTTCACCTTCATGACTCCTCCGTGTGCATATTTCCTTCTTTGTTTGCGATTACGTGATCTGACGTGGAACGTTATCTTTATCAGTAGGATGATGTCTTTCACGTAATTTTATGTTAAAACATCATTCTATGATAACCATTGAGGGGAATCAGGAGGAATACTCATACTTCGAGTAATGCTTTCAAATAGTATCTACATTAATCTCGCATCGAAGGAGTGTTTGTAGCTGATGGTCGAATATTCTCCAAATGTAGAATTGACGCGTTTAGAAGGAAAGCTCCGTAATCTTTCGCCTCAATTTATAATATAAACAAGAGAAGGAAAGCGTGGTTTAAAAAAATCTAATTTTACAGAAAACACTACTACTATTAACTTTCTTTGATCAGTGAAGGGGAGCGAAGCTAAAACCACCGAAAGTCTGAAGTCCGGCTTTAGCCGGACATTCAGACTGGTATATAATAACGGGCTTATTCTGTCACGTGTGTGTGTGAGTCACGAAATTTGGAAAGGGGTATGCAAGGGGTCCACCGGCGTCGAGTTGCTTCCTCGACGCCAGAAAGCTATAGAAGGGGGTGCGACGGGTCCACCAGCATCGGATTAGTGCTCCGGCGCCGGAGTAGCCACAAAATGAGGTGAGATGGGTCCCATTGCATCGAAATGGTGCGCAATGACTTCGTGTGCATGTCACAAAATGTAAACGGAATGTTTCATAGCCGTCGGCACTGGACGCGTTGCTTTTCACCTTTATGACCCCTTCGCGTGTCTATTTCTTTCTCCGTTCGCCTCAGGTTGATAGCATGTCTTCCTCAGAAAGTGGAAATATGCATGCGAACGGCTGCTTAAATAGTAGTGAACAGTTTACATGATCTGACGTAGAGCGTTATCAGTAGGATAAAGTCCTTCACGTTATTTTGTGTTAAAACATCATTCATCGATAATTCTTGGAGGGAAACAGGAGGAAAGTCCAAATTTCGGGTAATATAATACTTTCAAATTGTGTATACATTATACTGGTATCGACAGAGTGTTTGAAGATGAAGTTTGAATATTCTCCATTTGTAGAACTGACACGGTTAGGAAGAAAACTATGAGATCTTTTCCTTTTTTATAATAAAAAAGATGAAGAAGTATTGCTAGGGATACACAATTCTAATTTCGCAGAAAAGAGTACTAATATTGATTTTCGTTGACCAATGAAGGGAAGTGAAACGAACACTACAGAAAGTCTGAAGTCCGGCTTTAGAAGGGCGTTCAGACTGGTGCTATATAATAACGCGCTCAGTCCGTCCGTGTGTTAGTCTGTGTGTAACGAAAATACTCTATAATGATCCCTCTCGCAGACCCTCCCAAAAACGACTCCCTCATCTCGTTCCTACTAGTATAGCTGACCACATAGCAATCAAAAACTGGGTATAATAAAAAGAAATTAAAAAACAAATAAACGCCTAATAAATGAATTAAAACAATATGATATAATCGTGCTATATAATAATGCGCTTAGTCCGTGTGTGTATGTGTGTATGTGTGTGTGTGTGTGTGTGTGTGTGTGTGTGTGTGTGTGTGTGTGTGTGTGTGTGTGTGTGTGTGTGTGTGTGTGTGTGTGTGTGTGTCACGAAAATACTCCATAATGATGCAAAACTCTGCACCGGTGGGATGCCGAACTATGGTCGTACACCTGATAGGGGAGAACTCTACCTTTCCACCATTGTCCAAAGGTGTAATTCTACAATGAGGAGGTGTGCAATGAGGTGAATATCATCATCATAGTGTTGAAGATGAAACTCTACGTCAGACCACGTGAACGTGTGTTGGCTTGTATTGTATTTAAGCAGCCGTTTGAAAGTGTGTTTCCACTTTGGGAAGAAAGGATGTCAGCATCAGGCAAATATGCTTGGAAATAGATACGCGAATGAGTCATAGAAGCCCATTCTGCCGTTGGGGCTCCGAGAAAGGCATACAGGTGAGCGTCTGTGGACACTGTTTTCGCGTTGTAAGCACGCAATCTGAGACAGTCTCCATGGCGAGTCGTACGTGTGCCGCCTTGGTCCAGAATCAGTGACGTCCTGAGCAACCTGAGATTTGATCCGCTCTCAGCGGTCGCCATGTGTTCCAACGTCCGAGACGGCAGGGCCCAGTGTGCAGGGTACTGAGGCAGTGAATATGCTGGAGTGGCAAAAAAACTTTTCCCCAAACTCGGCAGCCCTGCCACAGCAAGCTTAGCTTTCACCACACGTCGTCGCCCAACCTATGTGGATCAGGGAGCCACCTTGCGACATTTTGCCAAGACGGTGGTGAATCTTATCAGTGGTTTACGCTACGCTTCCGATTCCGAGAAGTCGGAATGATGTCGAACTCCTCAGCTTAGGAGACCCTGCCGGCGGACAAACTTGTGCATCGCAGTTCGACGCCCAGAGTCACCTCCACGCCACTATGAGGCGGTAAACCGTTGTAGGCCATTACCAGAATTATGAAGAATAAATTTTTCAAAAATCATTTTGTGGTTTGTGTACAATCTTTTTAGCTTAACTATTTATGCTACAATAGTCTTCTTCAACCGCAACCGCGAGTTTTCTTCATTCGTTTATTCAAATATTAAACAAATTTATTTTGATGCAGCATTGACGTTTTTTTGAATACGTTTCAGTTGTGAATGTCTTCTGATATGCGGTGAAATCATGCCATTCACTGCTGATCCTCCTTCAAGTTACTGCACCACGTTTGAAAAAAAGCAGTTTTCACTTCTATTTTTCTGCTGAATATTGCACCCTAAATTACGCTATTGTACGCCTTAATATGTGTTTATTTAAAGTCGACCACAACCTCTTCCTTTCCTCTTTGCTCCTTTCATTTTTTCCAATTTTCGGACCCCTACTTTAATTTTTTCTTAATTTGCCGACCCCTCTTACGACTCCTGTTGAGCATTCTCTACACACGCTTGACTCTGGCAGAATCATCGTCATGCACCTGATTGGCGAGCACTCAACCATTTCGCCATTGTCCAAGGCTATATCGCTATGTATGTTGGCTTTGATAAACAAGTTAGTTTCTCTCATATGTTAGTGACGGTAAATAAACTTCTATGTGAATGTATACTTCCAGATTTGCAAACTATCATGCTATATAATAACGAGGTTATTCTGTCACGTGTGAGTTTGTGTATGCGCGTGTATCAGTCAAGAAATTCCGAAAAGAGAGGGAGACGGACACCATGACGTCGGTTTGCTGCGCTGGAGCCTCAACGCTTTAAAATTATGTGAGACGGTCACTACGGCGTCGAATTTGTGCCTCGGAGCCTGATAGCTGTAAAACGCTGGGACGGGTCCCACAGGGTTGAAGTGGTGCGCCGGTGCCAAAAAGCTATAGAGTTGGGGGACGGGTTCCACTGCGTCGGATTGGTGCACGATCCCCAGCACAGTAGAATGGGTTTCTATGGTTCCTTCACATGTCTATTTCCCAGCATGTCTCTATGATGCTGCTAACATACTTTCTTCAAAAAGAGGAAATGCACGTGCGAACGTCTGCTTAAATACAATACATTGTAGCCAACAGTTTACGCGATTACGCGATATTCACGTCATTTCATGTTAGCACATCGTTTTTTGCTATTAGTTGAGATACTATAAACTCATACTTCGAATAATGTTTACAGATTGCGGAGGTTTGAGAGGAACATAGATATAAAATAAAGTTTGGTCGTTCTCCAAATATAGCACTGACGCGCTTAGGAAAAAACCATAAAATCTTACATCTATGCTTAAATCTTCGAGTAAAAAAGAATTGAAGAGAGCGTTGATAGAAAAAAGCAATTCTAATTTTACAATAAATGTCGTTACTGTTATTTTTATTGATCGGTGAAGGCGAGCGAAGCGAACACCAAAAAAAAAACCACAAGTCCGCCTTTAGCCAGACGATCAGGCTGGTAAATAAATAAATAAATATTTATATACCAGCCTGAACGTCCGGCTAAAGCCCCGTGGGACCCGTCCCACCCCATTTTACAGCTATCTGGCTCCGGAACACGAATTCGACCAGTAGTACCCGTCTCACCCAATTGTACCGCGTTGGGGCTCCAGCGCACCAAACCGACGCCATGGTATCCGTCTCCCTCTCTTTTCAGAATTTCTTGACTGATACACACGCATACACAAACTCACACGTGACGGAATAAGCTCGTTATTATATAGCATGACAGTTTGCAAATCTGGAAGTATACATTCACATAGAAGTTTATTTACCCTCACTAACATATGAGAGAAACTAACTTGTCTTATCAAAGACAACATAGATGGCTACATAACTTTGGACAGTGGATAAAAGGTAGAGTGCTCACCTATCAGGTGCATGGCGATGGAATAGCATCTCACCGGTGCAGTTTTGCATCATTATGATGTATTTTCGTGACACACAGACAAACACACATGAACTAAGCGCGTTATTATATAGCATGATAGCTGGTCGTGTTGGCCCTGTTTCAACTGAACATAATCAGGTGTTCGAGTGTATGCGTTGAAAACGTACGAGCCATATAAAGTACACTGTTGTATGGCAAAAGACTCCCATACATTACGAAAATGTGCTGTCATCCAGCACATCGCCAAAGACCATCACCTGAAAGGTCAACTTCCTGAAGGGAGCATGATATCTTTAGCAACAAGCAATCGTTTCTGCACGCTGAAATGCAGAATACTGTCGAGTGAACTTCAACAAACCGCCCTATCTTGGCTTCTCCGACATCTCTGTGTGTCCTTTGCTGCACTACAGGAAACACGCATGAGAGGTCGTCCCGTCATCAGCATCGATAATTACACCATATACTGCATCGACGCTGATGAGAACAAAGTAGGTGGCTGCGCGATCGCTGTGAGAAACGATTACAACATGGAGGAATTTGGCTAAACATCGTCTAGATGGGCCTTTGCACAACTGCAGAATCGCAGAGGACGAAAACTCCGGATCGTGAGTGCTCACGCACCTACAGAAACTGCTGAGGACAGCAGTATGGAAGCCTTCTATGATGAACTCAATGTGTTGATTCCTAAAATACCAAGAGAGCAGGTGGTCATTGTCGGAATAAAAAAAATGCGAACATGGGGCTTGAACTTCAATCCTATGTGCTAGGAAAATGGTATTATCCGGCAGAGCGCACATCGGACAACGGTGACAGTCTAGTCGACTTATGTGAACAGACGGACCCCATCATCGCCTCCACGTTTAAGAGGAATCATCGACGCCATCGGCTCACGTGGCAGGGGTAACCCTTCTAACGCCTTCAGAGCAGCGCAAGCGGAAGATGGGACTCTTAAACTTCAGCCCGACAACATTGTGAAGAAGAACTTTCCTCAGTCGGATACCCGAAAATTTAGAGCTGTTTGGAACGTTGCTTTCGACTCTGACCACCGTCCAGTTCTTCAAGATACGGTTCCACAAGAGCAATCGAGGAGTTCCTCCCCAACTGAAAACCAAGGTCGGAGGTCTGAAAGACGAAGAATGCAGAACGAATCACCGCCAACGTGTGTCTATTCATTTTGGAATACGAACCAGGAAGAAGCTTTGCGATGCAGATTCCTTCACAAAGTGCATTCAGGACGCTGCAAGGGAAACACTTTCGGTTCAAATGCCGCGGTAGAAGTTAGCCTTTGCATGGGGGAACGGTAAAGAGGGTCCCGGCCGATTCTTCGCGAATGCCTCCGAGACATTAAGTGTCCAGAGGATATGCCGGGAGATGCGCCAGCATGCCTCGACAAGGCCACGCCCTATGGAGACCGAGACGACCATCCTACTAGATGGTTTCTTTGCTATAGAAACACAGACAGCGACACAGTTGCAAGGAAAGAAGAAGATCTAATAAGAGACCCAGACAACTACGTAGTTGCAAGGAAATAGAACGAACAAAATTTGAAAATGAGGGTTATTGAAACTACTGAATCGAATAGAACATGACAGGATAGTAGAAAGTAGTTATGAAAAGCAGGGTTTTAGAAAGTGTAGAATGAAAAGGAGCATGAAAAACTAGGAATTATGCACCGTGTTTGTGCGAAAAATATGTTGTATTTGATTTAAGTATACTACATGCTTACACTACATAACTCGTTCATTATGCTCTGCTTGATTCAACGAACGAGAGTGAATGCAGCGAAGTATCATCAGCAGGAATGCATACATACATACATACATACATACATACATACATACATACATACATACATACATACATACATACATACATACATACATACATACATACATACATACATACATACATACATACATACATACATACATACATACATACATACATACATACATACATACATACATACATACATACATACATACATACATACATACATACATACATACATACATACATACATACATACATACATACATACATACATACATACATACATACATACATACATACATACATACATACATACATACATACATACATACATACATACATACATACATACATACATACATACATACATACATACATACATACATACATACATACATACATACATACATACATACATACATACATACATACATACATACATACATACATACATACATACATACATACATACATACATACATACATACATACATACATACATACATACATACATACATACATACATACATACATACATACATACATACATACATACATACATACATACATACATACATACATACATACATACATACATACATACATACATACATACATACATACATACATACATACATACATACATACATACATACATACATACATACATACATACATACAACATACATACATACATACATACATACATACATACATACATACATACATACATACATACATACATACATACATACATACATACATACATACATACATACATACATACATACATACATACATACATACATACATACATACATACATACATACATACATACATACATACATACATACATACATACATACATACACATACATACATACATACATACATACATACATACATACATACATACATACATACATACATACATACATACATACATACATACATACATACATACATACATACATACATACATACATACATACATACATACATACATACATACATACATACATACATACATACATACATACATACATACATACATACATACATACATACATACATACATACATACATACAACATACATACATACATACATACATGCCTTCTCCAAGTTAATGTCCTTGAATATCCGAGACTCTAATCGAAGAACTGCCTCCTAGTCATGAAAGAAAGTTTTGGGCGTAAGTGGTAAAATATCTGAGGACAATAGAGGTTGAAAGGACGTTCAATCGAGACGCAACTTTCCGTAGACAATGGAATGGGGAAGGATAGATAGAAGCAAGCTATGTGCAAGCTCTAGCTAAAGAACGAAGAAGATGGACATGGATCTGCTCATCGACGGCATACGATGGCGAAGAAGACGAAGGCGTGGAAATAACGAATCACGATGAAGTTTATCGACACGTTATTCTGGACGGGAAAGGAATAGAGGTGCCACCATAGTAGTATCCCATTAAAGAGTAGGAATTCCATGAAAGAGGCACAGTAAAACTTCTGAGAAAAAACTTCTTTTCTACTGCAACATCTAGTGAAACAGTTTATTGGCTTGATTTCGCGAGTGAGAAATTAGCTGAGCATTTTTTTAGAAGAGAACTTTATTAAAGTCATAGCGAATATTTGCGTAAACGCTTACCATTAAATTGGAGCTTTCAGGTGTTCATATCCACAAAGAATCGTCTAAGCCTCACCTCTCCTTAAAGGCATCACTCCACGAATCTGAGGTGGTATTCTTATAAGGGATAGTAGATTACGGGGAGGACGGTGATTCCGTCCATTTCTTCGTAATTGCCGTAAAAAAACGGCCCGGAAGATACGGCTTCAGGCGTTTTGGAGCCCTATTTTCTACAGGGAGTTCCACTGGAGCGCACCAGCCTTGTGCGGCGCCGCATCTTTCGGCCGTTTTTTACGGCATTTATGAAGAAATAGACGTAATCATACTCCTCTCCATAATTTACTATCCCTTATAAGAATACTCCAACTAGAATCTGCACCACCTCAGATTCGTGGGGTGATGCCTTTAACAAAAGCGAATTTTCTCGAGAAGCGTTGGCCTCGAAGTTTAAACATAAAGAGAGGATCTACGGTTTGAGACTGCTCCAGTGGAAGGACTGCATTTCGGTCAAAATATTACTTCCAGAAATAGGTTGCGAGCAGATGCAACTTTCGTGCAATTAAACACCGTTACTTTTCTCACCGAATCATCACGCTTGTGCAATAAGGTGGGCTTGCAGGACCACGCTTTGCAGGAAACACCATGTGCGTAAAACATGGCCTTCGATTTTATTTTATTTTATTTTATTTCGTTATTTATTCATTTTTTTACGTAGCCGAAATCCCACTTTAGAAATTCCCAGGAAGTATCTAGTCATTTTTGGTGCATATTCGTGTATGTGTGTATCGAATTAGGTTTTTTTTTTCGCCTGCAGTGAAAGATGAATTTGTTATGGTTAAAACACGGAATCGTAGAACTTCCGTCCAGTTTGAGTGGGACATCGTCGTAAATAATACAATCAGATGGCTTTCATACTTGCGGAAACACGTGGATACCGTTATACAGGATTATTGGATATAATCTTGTGGATATCTCACCTGCAGTTTTTCTACGACGCCTGCAGCGCAAACAACACTCGGTAACCGCCTTTCGTCCTATCCCGCCACACAGTCTGTATTTTAGAGATATTGCAAACCAGTATGAAGAGCCACTTTGGCGTTCACATTCAACTTGATATATGTCATTCTAGTTCACCACAAAATGTTTGTGATCTAATCTTCTCTAATTGTGAGTATTTTTCGTTTTTTCCGAAATGGGATCCTCATTTCTTCCAAACATGAGAGATTTTGAAGACTTGTCCGTGTGTCTGTTCTTTAAAAATAAATAAAACAGCAGCGCAAAATTTTCAGTTTATTGATAACTGAGCAATATTCACATCTTCACAGTATAAAAATTCAATTTACCGACTAGGGACTTTCCTTCTTTGGAAGCAACATGAAATCAAAATGGATCTTCAAACATTTGTTCTTGTTCCTTTGGTTCTTGCAGTCCTGTCGTATTCTCCATCTCGCTCTGTTTCTCCTAGGTAGCAATAGTGCATTGAAAGAACGAAGAGAGTGATAATTACAAATGGGACTGGAGTAGGTAGTTTGGAAAAATACCATTTCAAGAATCTTGATGAAGAGGCTGCAAATCTAGCAGGAAGAGACTTTGGGGACAACACGGCCTCGGCGTATCGGAAGAGAAATTTATTACACCCGTTAGATCGGACTTTTTTACCTACCTACAGTTCAGCGCTCTTATTTGAAGAGTCGCCTGGCCAGATAACCTGAATCTTTTGGATGCCCAAGACTTCTGATTCCTGCATGCTTGCGGTTTTTTTTTACTGCCATTCTTGAAAAGTACGCCTCCTACCGGTGCTCATTGTCGAGAACTTCCGCAACTACTACATGTTTGGACGGTTATGGCTAAGCATTTTCTTAAAACAGATAATACTGCTGCAGATTTTTTTGAGACTTCTATCGCTGTCGGAAAAATAACATCATAAATAATTTCCAGAAACATCGAAGACAGTTGCTTCGGAACGTCGTTCTTTGTTGTGTCCGACAATTTTTAATGGACTGAGCCTCGATCCGCTTAGCACGGTCATACAAAGAAAGAGTCAAATTACCATTACTGAGATGGGACAGAGGGATGAAAGGTTTCTAGAATAACGTAACTGTTATGCTTTAAACAGAAACAAGTCAAAACTATGAAACTCAACTTAAGATGAAGAAATTTATTGCTGACGAAAGTGTTGTTGTTCAAACTCGATACCTGTATCCGCTTTTTCATCCTCTCGCTTTGTTCGATGTGCTGATGAGGCGCGAGAGTTTTTTGACTCTGTGCGTTTCTTTGCTTAGTGCGCTCAAGCTCGAAGGAGTCCGTCATCTGAGCGGAGATTAAGTTGAAGAATCTGAAAACAACTCTATGTGTAAGTGAAGCGTTTTATTAATGACAGGGATTTTCATACACGTTCGGAGCAACTGCCCTGTCAAGGCTATAACTACCGAGTACGATTGGAATCAAAGAGAATCTTCAGATGTCCAACTTATTGATGCCAGCGTTACATAAATGATATATATTTTTTGAAAAAAAGGAGAGCTAGGAGTCGTCTTAGTGGTCCGGCCTCTTCAGGAGCCTATTCATTGACTTTACATGAATAGGAAGGAGACATTATCGACCCTCGACCGCTAGCACATGCGGCGCGATCCAACTCACATCGTAAGAATGAATGAGGTTTTTGGGGATATTTGGGAGAATTGGACGAAGCTAGTCTCGCATTTGTAATCTACACACCGATCTCTATATTTTCCATGTGATTTCCACACTGCGTCAATTTCGTGGTACGCTGCCTTTAAAGGCATCACCCCACGAATCTGAGGTGGTGCAGATTTCAGGTGGAGTACTCGTATACGGGATAGTAGATTATGGAAATGGGGGTGATTCCGTCCATTTCTTCCTAATTGCCGTAAAAAAACGTCTCGGAGATGCGGCGCGCACAAGGCTGGCGTGCTCCAGTCGAACTCCTTGTGGAAAATAGTGCGCCGCAACGCTTGAAGCCGTATCTTCCGGGCCGTTCTCTACGGCAATTAGGAAGAAATGAACGGAATCATCCTTCTCTCAATAAATCCGTACCACCCCAGATTCGTGGGGTGATGCCTTTAAAAAAACGTATTTTGACAACCATTGTGATGTTATCGAGTCTTTCGATGTTCACACACACATCACACGTGCAGGGGCGAGTGTGACGCAGTCGGTCAGAGTTTCTGCTGTCTGCACGATCGGGGGTTCGAATCCGCCCTAGTGCTAACCATCCCCTTCATCCCTCCGTTGTAAATTAGTACCAGACTTGCGGGAGGATGAAAACACTGACTTGATTACCGGCTGGGTCCTGCAAGCCATTTTATAGGACAACATGCGTTCCGGTATCTCAAACGATTCTGAACTGAAGTGTACGCGTTGACGCATCCCAAACGGATTGATACGCAGGTGACTTTACTTTTTTGCTATTATCACACATGCGCCAACCTCTCTATCATGGCTAAAACTGAAGCGCCGAGATCGCAACTATCCTTTTACCGTAGTTTAAATATGCTGACAGTCTTCCTGTGTGTCACGCCTAACGAGTCGGAGCATATTAAATCTGGCCGGAAAAGCTTAGAAGAAAACGGTTGCCTTTTTTCAGCGTACAACTGCCATCAGAAGAATACGAAACATCAAATCTACATACATATACAAATCGAAATGTCAGGAAGATCAGGATCACCAGATTAATCAGTTTGTTTGGCGGGCAACTCTTCACACCGATACAATGGCTGAAGTTTGGGTACCTCTATCTAATCATCAGTTCGGTTCTAAAAAGTTGCTTCGTCGGGAAAACCGACTATTAGAATGATCTGGTACGTGCAAACAACGTTTCGAATACTAGCTACCAATGCGTAGAACTCAGCTTCGCAATCTTTTGCAAAAACCACATTGAAATCCCAGAATTGTTGCGTCTGAGTTTAGTGACGTTAAATTAAAGTCATTTTAATTCCTTTCCTCATTCCATTATAGACATTGTTTCTCCGACTCAGTGTTTTGCTAGCCTCTTCTTAACTCCGCAGCTGTCTTAGCATGTCTCAATTTCAACGAAAGCCTGATTCCTTTCGCTAACGTTTCCTTATTTTCTTTCTCGTCTTAGTCTCCTTTCTCTATGACGTGCTGTGTTTGCCGAGAAAGGGAGTATAATATGGATGGGATTAATGAATATGCGAGCAAAATACAAGTGAAAAAATAGTCTTACCTTTTCCACACTTCTATGATTTGTGAAGGAGCATAACTTTGAGCAAATCGCACTTTCTTCTTCTCATTGGCATCGGGAGCCAATAACTCCTAAGAGATTGAAATCTGTGAAAGACATGTAGCAACTCTACCAGCAACGTTTTCTTCTCAGACTTGCAAAACTTCAAATTCTTAGTCCTGGTATTCGTTAGCAGCTTTTGGTTCAAAAATGATCCAACGGACCTGTTCTCCAGTAAGGAACGGAATGAAGCGATCGATAAATGTGTTCATGACAACCTCAAAATAGTTCTTCTCGAGCTGATTTTGGTTCTGCTCTAAGAATCTGGAACCATTCGTAACCATGCAGCCATAATCGAAACGCACTGAATCTTCATTCCTACCCTTGTTTAACGTGAATTCGTCCCGTTTTTCGGACCATTTGCCATGCGCCTAACAGATTCTCTGTGTACCCGAGCATGGACGTCGTCTAAAGCATTGCACTCATTGTCATATCTATTTGTAAAATCATTGTCACCATCGACGAATTGTGAATTGACGACTTCTTACAATGACGCATCAGACTGCCGCAAAACCCCTTCAATTTACTTTCTTGCGTCTCTAGAACACAGATTTTGGAAGAAATGCACATCAGTTCCTAGGTGGGTGGCTTATCGTAAGAATCAGGTCATCCACAATACCCTCACTTGATGAGAGATATGCAGTCTAGATAACCTCACCTGGTCTATGAGATCAGTGAAACGCGCTACGTGACCACCAAACTTCGGCATTTTTAACATTGCAGCTTTAGGTGCTCTTTCGACGCCAAAAACCTGCAACAAGAAAGGGAATCGAGAACTTCATATCTGTCGTTGCCGATCACTGGAAAATATTTTATTAATCGTTTTCGATTTTATGTGCATTTTTCACCTTGATAAAAACGCTTGCGACTTACATACTTCTGAACCCAATGAAAAGAGTATACGAAAAGAATCAAAGCGCTTCTCACCGCTACAATGGGTGGTCGCATATTATGCAACTAAGGGAATCAGAAATAAGAAGGGTTTCTCTTAAACGATTACTCTTAATCTCAGAAGTTCCAGCAGACTATCATTCAAAACGCTCTTCAAACCAGCAAACCGGCGACATCTACTAATGTCTAGTTGTGGATGAAAATTTTGTGTCTTGGTGACTATTGTCAATACATACGTACATAAAGTTAAAAAGGACGAAGTTTCTGGCGTTAATCATTCCGCTTGGTATGCGCCCCCACATTCACTTCAATTCAGAATCGTTTGAGGTTTACGAACGTGTAACTGGCCTATACAATGACTTGCGGTGGCTAGCCGATGTGTCAAGTCAGTGTTTCTATCCTCCCAGACAAGTCTGGTACCAATTTATCGATCCCGGAGGGATGAAAGGCTTGGTGAGCACTAGGGCAGATTCGAACGTCCGATCGATCGTGCAGGAAGCGGAACCTCTAGCCGCTACATTACACCCGCCCGATCACATACGTACATACCATACCTATTGGAACGCTTACGCAGATGGAATACAACTTTTGAACGTTTCAGTAAATGGGAAAGAATCTCAGTGATATTTCATTCATGTTAGAGATGCTTTATTATGCTCCATTTAGTTTAGATGGGATTGTTTAAATATGGGGATAAGTATTCGCCAACCTAATGAATGAATATGCAGCTGACCGTTAGACTCGACGGCGCGAATCGTACATTCAGACTGCCGGGATATTCACATCTGTTTTCTGCCCGGGACCTTATTTCTTCCTCGGTAATGATGTCGTACGTCTCACATATTTTTCCATGCTTTTATGCATGGTGAAGATTAGCTCATGGCTAATAGATTTGTAAGAATTATGTTGTTTTATGGCATCCTTGATAATTCATTGTAATCTTTGATACATACTGCTGGTGCTGTAATGCTGCAATTACTTGCGGACAGTTCGTCATTATTATTCGCTGGTAGTATAGACTTAGGTTCCTTCTTGTGCGAAATTTAAGTTATATTCTTATGATATTCTTGATATCATAAGAATAATATTCTATGATATTATTCTTATGATATTCTTATTATTTTTATTTTCTACATTATACTACACCAGTTTGAATGTCCGGCTAAAACCGGACATCAGACTTTTTTGTGGTGTTCTCTTCGCTCGCATTCACTAATCAATTAGTCGAAATTAATCAAAAATTAATGGTAGTGACATTTTCTGTAAAATCCGTATTCTGTTTCCCTAACAACATTTTCTTCCTAAATAAAAGCAAAAGATTTCATAGTTTTCTTTCTAAACGCGGCAGTTCTACACTTGGGGAATATTCAAACTTCAGCTCCAAACACTCCTTCGATTCCAATATAATATAGACACAAATCTAAACCATTACTCGAAATATGCGTTTTCTTCCTGTTTTTTTCCAGCAGCTATGAATGAATGATGTTTAACATAAAGTGACGTGAACGACACCATAGCACTGATAAACATAGCGTTCCTCGTCAGATCATGTAAACTGCTGGCTACTATTTAAGCCGGTTTCATTCGTGTTTCCACTTTCTGAGGAAGCACTTTCTGAGAATAATACCAACCTAAGGCAAACATGTAAAGAAAAAGGCGCGCAGAGGAGTAATAGGGATGAAAAGCAGCTCGTGTTGCGTAGCGGCTAGGAATAAGAAGATAAGATAATAATAGCATGGTCATGATATTATTATCTTATCTTCTTATTCCTATGATTTTATGACATTCTTATGATATTCTATGATATTCCTTGATAAAACTTTGTAAAAAGTACTGAGTCAGATATCGAGTTTGCAATGGAAAATGTAGCAAGAGATTGTTTCGTATATAAAATGAGATAGAAAGGGACTTGTGAGACATAGGCGGGTCAAAACCACATGAAGCTCGATGTAGTTGCATAAGCGGCCGGGCTGTGAGCGGTGCGGTGGAGCGTTGCCGTTAAAGGCATCACTTCACGAATCTGGGGTGGTGCGGGTTTCAGGTGGGTTATGCCTATACGGAGTCGTAGATTATGGAGAAAAGGGTGTTACCGTCTATTTCTTCCTAATTGCCATAAAAATGGCCCTGAAGATACGACTTCGAGCGTTCCGGCACGCTATTTTCTACAAGGAGTTCGATCGGAGCGCGCCAGCCTTGTGCACGCGCCGCATCTTCCGGGCCGTTTATTACAGCAATTTGGAAGAAATGGATGGGATCACCCTCCTCTCCATAATATACGACCCCGTATAGGAACTCTCCACCTGAAATCTGCACCACCCCAGATTTGTGGGGTGATGCCTTTAAGGTCGAGAGAGGACTTTTGCTAGTACCACTCACCGCTGCAAATTGCGATGGTCCTATCTCGATCCCAACTGCTAGCTTAACCGAGCCGCTTCGAGCACAGCCACTTATGCAACTGCACCAATCTTAATGTCGTTTTGATCAAACTACAAAGAGAAAAGATATCTTGCGGCCGAAGTGCTGCACTCACTGAATTAGCGCATTCGACACAAAGTACAGTTCTTTTTCATCTTTAGAGATAGGTGTCAAGCTATACTTCTAGCAGCATGGGATTGAAACGGCACTTAGTCTTCACAAGAAAAAAAGTATGATCAATAAAAATCACTTGAGTTATTCAAAATGTTGGAGTGGTGGTGAAGCGTTGTTGAGAAGTAGTTACCTTCTTAAGATCTGGTTCAACTTCGTTAACGATGTCGACAAATATAACTCCTACAATCTCCTTAGGATCATCCAAACGCTGAAAATAAACAAATGTCACAAACAAACAGATGTCAAGAGAGACAAAACAAAAATTGCTGTTAAGACTGAACAAAAATTATCGTTAAAGTTTGGAATTACGTTTTATTCAAATAAAGCATACTGTACGTCTACAACAAAACTCTATATGTAGACTTCGCCTTAATCATCTTTAGATTGCTTCGATAAGGGATTTTTGGCTTCTCACCTTTTTCTAACATCTCAAAGTATTAGGAGTTAGCCCTTTATGTTCTCCTTTCCTACCCTAAAATATTTAATACACAGGGAGGCAAACGAATTAGTAAGCTTGTCTTATGACGTTTTTCGCCTGTTGCTTTGCTCTCTGAGTCTTCCAAATCAAGAATTATTAATGTGCTTTAGAAACTGCTGCTGTTTAAGTTGCAACACTCAACACAAATAGTTCTTGCAGTCCTTTTTGAGTTTGTTGCTCATTAAGTATAAAAACTTAGAATTATTAAGCCTACGTAAAGGCTCATGGAATAGTTTTTGAAAACAAGGAGCTCTCGGTGAGCTGCTGGACGTTCGTTCGGTCTTTCTGATTTTTATCAGCAAGAAGTCATCGCAATACCTGGAAGGTTTCTCTCAGCAGAATTCGTTCTTTCTTAGTGAAGGCTGTTTCGAACGGGTTTTCCGAATCGTTGCCTACCCACGACGCACCAACTTGCTACAATAGCCATTAAAACAAGAGTAAAGGATGAATCTGGATCTTAACTTACCACTTTTTTTCGCTTAGGTCCGCAAAGTGCAGAACCCATCACACGAAAACCATCGTGATTACGTAGACTTCAATACCTATCTGGCAAACCTCAGGAGTTTTCGTATTAATGATAGTTTCGGTTGCGAATGGTTGGTGGTGTACAATTATGATTTAAGGAAATTTGCGATGGTAAAGTTGCTTTATATGTAAGTCGAATCTGTGTTCTAGATAGATGGATGGATATATGTGATAGATAGATATGATTGATAGATAGATCATTAATTTTTTCTCAAAGCTACCCATGTTTTTTAATTACAAAATTATGAAATAATCACTCTTCACAGCGTATTTTCCTTGTCTCGCCGTTGTCTGTGTGTTAGTGTGTGAGTCTGTCTGACTCTATAATTTGCTTCTTTTGGAGCTAGAGAGCCAATGTTTTCTGTTCTTCATGGATGGACGCAAGGACCATGACATCTACTTTTTTAGGCCCAAAAGAGAGGCTCACCAGGTCCGAACAAGGTGTCTTTTTCTTTCTTCATATCTTAACGAATTGTACTAAAGTTTCGCAGGGATCGAAGAATGGGTATACGGCTTATATAATGATTTGCTAGTGTTCTTTTCCTTCCAGACAGGCCGACTTTATCGACCACGGGTGGACGAGAGGCTTTGTTGACCTAGAACACTGCCGAGCGACCGATCGCACATACATGGAATCTCCATCCACTGCTAGCCACCAGCTTCGCTATTCACGAATAAATCTCTGGAATCTATTCCTGGTCGTTAAACATTCCAGAAAATTTATTAGCTGGCACTTCTTTTTATTCCTCACAAGACAGATATTTCGCAACATCTGAAATAACGCCACGCCAATTTATACTCCGTACTTAGCGAAGGATCTTAAAAAGTTGGGAAAAGCACAAAAATTTCCACCAGATTCGTTTATGATAGATGCTTTCTCAGTCTGCTTTACCCTGAAACACTTCCCTCTTATAAAACTCGACTTATAACTCTGAATGTGAAGTGTTTGAAGTGTAAAAGAACAGCCAATAATCTAATTTTGTGCTTTCGTGTCTTGCGAATGAGCTAAAGACAAGCAACTGTTGGATTTCTGGACCAGCGAGTGTGAGTACAAGTGGCTTTGATTTGCATAATTCTATTTGTGTTATTTTTGGTTATTGTTTGTTTTATTGTTTTTATTTAATGTTTAGGATCATAATTTATTTTGTTTATAATATGTATGTCGTTCATGATTTATGTCAAATCCTCTCTTCACCAAATTTGCGTGTTGGCTCAGCTCATTTCCTGTTGAAGTTATGACTAGTCCAAAACCAAAAATATTCCAAAACAAGATTTCCAATTTGAATGTCCTTACTATACTAAGTATGAGCGAGGAGTGAAATTTCATTGTGTCAGAGACCACGAGCAAGTTATTTCTTCAGTGTCGACCACACTAAACAACGAGTTGATCCGTATTTTTGGCGCAGATTTTTTTTCCTTCCGTTATTCTTCTATGACACCGGCTAATTGGAATTCCGCGTTTTAAGCTCTTTTTTTTACTTTTTTCTACAATTAGTCCTTACTCTCTCTCATTGATGGTTAGCCGTCTTGGGATAACAAAACTGGTAAACCCTTTCACTTAAGATCACTTCGCACGTTGTGCGTTAAGTCCGTCACCCAAACTGTGGTAACCGTTGTTCTACTACAATTTCTAGGGCTTGGAAAGGGATCTCTATGAGGATTTCCAACCTTCGGGAGAATGACATCTCGATCGGGTCACAATATGCTGAAAAGTGCCAAAGTCTGAAATTTAGGCGAAATTCTAGTGAACTTCGTTGTCTCCTGTTTCTGATTTTATTGAATTGATTTTCCTTGAAAACACCTATAGGTGTTTTCAAGGAAATAAATAGATTCCAGGAGGGTCGTTGTATGAAATCTTGGAAAAGTTGCATTAAAAAGTGAGTTGCTGTGGACACATCACGATTATCTGAGCAGAAACAAAAACAACTCACTCTGCAATGATCGCTACATCTTATGGTTGTTCCAGCAAGAAAGGTTGATTCCGATTCATTATTCACAATCGAATGGTCGCAGCAAACAAGGTTTTTATCGCTTAAAAAAAGCGGAAGACAAAAAAATGTTGTCAGGCAAACTCATCAACATGTCCACTGATCTATGATCTGATCCCGTTTACCCTCTTGCTATCTAGAGAAATCGGGACATTCGTTCGACCTGCATGTCCATACAAATTTTGAGCTTATCCCGTTAGTTAAAGCTGGGTCTTAAGGTGCCGTGTAGACAATTTTAGGTGTAGGACCAATCATTTTCAAGAATATAAGAAATCAATACTAATTAATTATTGACTTTTTATATTCCTGGTTGTGGCTTCTTATTTTGCTCTCTTAAATTCATAGCTGTGTTCTGGTCTTTCTTTGAATAATTCATGAATTTCCAAAGCTATGTCCACTAAGATATATAGCTATAACAAGTTTCTCAAAAGCATTCAAGATTTGGATACATCTACTATCCCATGTGTTTGCAGTAATTTTGAAATTATATAGACTCTCTCCATAACACATTATAACGGAAGATGTTAATATATCTGAAAACTATAAAGTCTACAACATACTTCCAGAAGCGCGAAACTTCGACCTTCCTTGAATCTTGACATAGAGATTGCAACTTGTCGATAGTTAAATTTAAGCAACAACCGAGATTGCTAACAAACTTTATTACGGCTAACGTTTCGGCGTTGTCGCCTTCGTCAGAGCCTGGAAAGTAAGAACATTTGCAATGTATCCTCTCAAATGCCTCATCCAGAACAAGTCATCATCCCCTAAGATCATCATCAGTCATTTATCCATTACACCCGGAAACAAAACCAAAACAGCCTAAATCATTGTGCCTACCTCAGCCGTGTTGCCGAGATGTTAGCGGATATCCGCGTGATGCAATCGCTCCGCTAATACTAATTAGGATACAATCCGCGTATGACCCCGTCACCCGCAAAGGTCTTGATACAGAGCCAGCTCGTTGGTCACGGTTAAGCACTCTTCCTTTCTATTCATTTTTTTGCATTTATCCAAAACACTTCTAAAGTTCTGCGAGCTATAATTTCGGGTTCGTGCGATAGGATCGTGGCAGCTATGCAGAAAGGAACATTTTCATGACATTGTCTGCAGTGAGCTCAGAGGGGAGTTGCTGCATTCGATTGTTTCATCCCATTTAGATGTTCTTTAATGCGAACACAAAGAAGTCGCTCTGTTTCGCCGATGTATTGGTCCCCACATGTTTTACACGATTTACGGGGTCATATGCGGATTGCATCCTAATTAGTATTAACGGGGCGATTGCACTACGCGGATATCCGCTAACATCTCGGCAATTCGACTACTGAGGTAGGCACAACGATTTAGGCTCTTCTGGTTTTGTTTCCGGCTGTAATATCCTGGGGGCTGATGATTTGTCCTGGATGAGGCATTTGAGACGATATACTGCAAATGTTCTTATTTTCCAGGCTCTGACGAAGGCGACAGCGTCGAAACGTTAGCCGTAACAAAGTTTGTTAACAATCTTGGCTGTTGCTTAAACTTGACTATCGGCGAGTTACAACATACTAAACCAAAGTACAAAATTCAGACTACCCATGAATGTCACTAATTTCCAGATATATCATCCAATGGAAAATGTCATAAAAACTGCAGCATCCAAAACTAAGAAAAAAGCTATAAATTGAATGATTACCATACTCATAACGTTTCCGACTTCTATAAGAACAATCTACATGCTACCTACCATACATTCTTTTCAAGACTATTTAAAAAGTATAAAGTTACTGATGTATCAATTAACTTAGGATGAGCAGACTCGTTTTACTGGAATTCGTAATCGTTGTTGTTTGGGAACGTGTGTTGGTCTATACAATGACTTGCGAGTGCCAGCCGAAAATCAAGCAGTGTTTTTGTCCTCCCTGACAAGTCAGGAACTAATTTATCGATCCAGGTAGGGCTTGGGTGACACCAAGGCGATTTCGAACAATCGACCGTGTGGCTACATCCCACTTCTAACCGACTGCGCTAAACCCGCCTTTTCAAGAGTATTAAGAAGGATTGGATTTCTTCGTACTATACAGAACTCAATCACATACAAAATATTTTATTTTATGCCCCTTAGATAAAGCTGGATCAATTACAGTATTACTTGCAAAGCATATTATCTTATTCCCAGTTTTAAAGAGATGGGTTTACTAAACAATGCCTCTAACATTTACTACAAAATAATAGATTTCCTTAATTATAATATCTACTAATAATATTAATATAATTTATGATATCCATAAAAAGTGGAGTCAAATTATTCTCTTATTATTAGGTATAAATTACTACTATCTACGTCGCTTACGTTCCAACATCAAGCTACAAAGAAGAAGAAGTCGAAGCTTTCTATACGGACCCGGAGAAGTTCTACTGAAAAGATCATGCCTTCTACAAAGTCACAATTGGCGATTTCAACGCCAAATTTGGCCCAAGAAGAACGCCTGAGCAGCTTCACATCGGGACCCACGGCCTACAGTGGAATGAACAGGGGGAGAAACCCTCCAAATTCATAATGAGGACTAAGACCATCCATGGGAACTCGCAATACCAGAAGCCCTCCTCTTAACTCTGGACGTGGGGGTCTCCCGATGGAGGGTATCATAATGAAATTGACCATATCATCGTCAGTAAAAGGTTTTGCCTGACGGATGTCGCTGTTGAGCCAAAGTTTTATACGGGATCGGACTATCGCCTTCTCCGGAAAAGATTTTTGTTTGCTCGGAGAGAAGAAAAAGCCGCGAAGTTCAGAGAACGAAGTCTCAGAACAGTCATTGACTGGGATCTACTCGCTACTCTACCCGGCTTTTAGGAAGATTCCGCAGTGGACAACATCGACGAGGAATATGCCCGCTCGTTGGACACCTTCACAACTGCACGAGGGAGCCCGAGAGCTTTAAAACCACGGAGAGACGTCTGATTCTTAAAACTCTTAAACTAATACGCCAGCGTGGGGCATCACTTGCCGCAGGTAACCAAGAACTCACGTACGAGCTCGCAAGGTTTTGCAGAGCGGCGATAAAAGAAGACCTTAAAGAGAGAAGAGCAGAAGTGCTGACTGAAGCTGCAGAGGCGGGAAAAAGCATCCGCTATGCCCGTCGAGACTTCGCCAGTCGCAAGACGAGGATGACTGCTCTCCGGAACCCAAAGGGAACAGCTATTGCATCGAGAAGGAGAAAATCATCTACCACTTCTACTCTGATCCTTTCAACAACCATGTCCACTTGCCTCCTCACCATCTGAGGGAAGACCGACATGTCATTGCAAAGGTTCTTCCGTCCGAAGTACGACATGCTATCATGTCGGTAGGAAATCGTACCGCACCCGATCCCGACAGAATAGGACCAGAACACCTGAATAGCCTTCCGCCAGTACTCATCAACACCCTGGCGAGGCTCTTTACATGTTACCTGTCGGAATGCAAGGTTTCTAAACAGTGGAAGACCAGCAAGACCGTGTTTTTGTATAAAAAGGGAGAGGCACATGACATCGGTAACTCGTCCAATCTGCTTACTGTCCGTCATCTACAAGCCCTTTACAAGAGTGACCCTTAATAGGATTGAAAAAGTCCTGGATGAAGGACAGCCATGAGAGCAAGCAGGCATTCGAAAAGCATTCAGTACGAGTTACTACATACGCACGGTTTCAAAACTCATAGAAGTATCTCGAGAGTACAATGTGCCGCTCTGTCTCACCTTCATCGACTTGAAGAAGGCCTTCGACTCAGTTGAGACGGAAGCGGTCGTGGAAGCCTTGGACAACCAAGGCGTCCCTACTCAGTACATAAAGGTACTTCGAGAATTGTACAGTAACTTCACGAGACGAATTTCACCAATCTACAAGAATATCATCATTGACGTGAACACAGGGGGCCCGAGAGGGTGATACAATCTCATCCAAATTTTCACAGCCACACTCGAGAAAGCAATGCGAAAGTTGGAATGGGACGACATGGGAGTGAAGGTTGATGGTCGGCAGCTACACCATTTGCGCTTTGCTGATGACATCGTACTGATAACAATTTGTATCAAACAAGCGGAACGAATGCTGACTGAATTCGACGAAGCATGCGGATGCATCGTTCTTCGGCTGAATCTGCAAAAGAACATGTTCATGCGGAACGGATGGGTCTCGGATGCCCCATTCACGCTCAACGGAACGAACATATGGGAGTGCACCAGCTACGTTTATCAGGGTCGGGGATTGAACATGATGAACGACCTGACCCCCGAGCTGGGCAGGAGGACACAAGCAGCTTGGAAAGCGTATAAGAGCATCGAGGATGTAGTGAAGAAGACCAGAAACATCCGACTCAGTGCTCACCTCTTCAACACCACCGTACTTCCTGCTTCGACCTATGCTTCGGAAGCCCCGGCAGAAAGAAATCGCGGTAAGCGTCATTGAACGCGCAGTTGAGAGAGTGATGCTAGGAGCATCCCGTTTCACGCAAGTGAGGGACGGGATTCGAAGTTCTTTCCTACATCAGCGATCGAAGATTAGAGAAGCCGCCGCGTTTGCCAAGGAAAGTAAAACAAGGTGGACCTTACACGTGATGGGCTTTAACGACAACTGTTGAACCAAAGCCGTGAGCGACTGGGTTCCCCGCGATATTAAGCGCACTACAGGAAGACCACTGGCCCGACGGTCAGATTTCTTCGAGAAGTCCTTCAAAGAAAATTATGAAGCTCTTTGTGTCCCACGCGAAAAGTGGAACCACTGGGTGACTTTGGCACGCGATCGGGACAAATGGAAAAATTATTGGCGCCCGCTCGACCAGTTCGAAGATCAGCAGGAGTCACGGTGATCAAGATGATCAAGATGATCTCTACTACAATTCATCCCAGACAATTGTTTTTGTAAATTAGGTGACAGATTATTTAATTAAATCGCAAACGCATGGAAATAATACCCGTACATTTTTTGCGGGCCTTTCTCTCTCATATTATGAGTACATTTATTTAACAATTAATATTAATAATATTAATCTAATATCTAATATAATATAATATAATGTAAGTCTATAATGACTTGTCTAATATTTATAAACCTAATTTTAATTTACATCCATTTAGATATGTGGATGAATTAGCTGTCATGCATATTACTAAAGAAGAAATTCTTACAAATATTCTAGACGAACCATTTGTACGCTAAACAATACAATAAAACAGACATTTAACTTTTCCGCTTCCAGGTTTTGTCACAGTAATTCCTTTATCTCTAGTGCTCTTGTTATATGTATTGAAACTCTTCGTATATCTAAGAACTGCAAATTTATTCTGACTTTGTGGACAGGTTAAACAATATACTCAAGGTTTTGACTTCATTAAACTACGACATTAGTGTCATCATTATTCAGGCTATTTTCTAATTCATAATTAGTAAAAAAACATTACTTATAAATCCTAAACCATATGAAATACGCAAATTTAAGAAATCCACTAATATACTAGTATCTAGTCTGTTGTTGTGATCTTCTTTACCTGTTTCTACAACACGTTCATGCACTGATCCCTTCTGGCACCCTAGATCGCTAAAAATAGCTGGCTTAAGATTGATTTCCTATTATATTCACTCCTGCTTACTGAAGAGTGCCGGGAACGGATAATTTTTTTACTATTATTATCATTTTCCATTTTTACTTATTCGTCCAGTCTGAATGTCCAGATAAAGCCGGACTTCAGACTTTCTGTGGTGTTCGCTCCCTTTCACTGATCGACGAAAATTAATATTAGTACCGTTTTCCATGAAATTAGAATTGTGTATCTATTACAATCTTCCTTCATCTTTTATATTATAAATAAAGCCAAAAGATTTCATGGTCCTCTTTTTAAACGCGTCAGCTCTACATTTGGAGAACATTCAAACTTTGGCTCCAAACACTCCTTGCCAATATATTATAGGCAAAATTTAAAAGCATCACTCGAAATATGGGGTTTCCTCCTGTTTCCATCCAACGGTTATCAAAGAACGATGTTTTGGCATAAAATAACGTGAAAGACATCGTCGTACTGATGAAGATAACGTTCTACGTCGGATCATGTAAACTGTTGGCTACTATTTAAGCATCGGCTTTCATTCGTGTTTCCACTTCCTGAGGAGGGCAAGTTACCAAGCTGAGGGAAGGGTGCAAGAAAATAGACACGCGGAGGAGTCATAGAGGTGATTCAATTCCATTCAATTTTATCGGCGTCGAATTGGTCCACCGCCGCACCAATTCGACGCCAGTGGACCCTTCGCACACACACACATACACACACACACAAACACACACACGTGACAGACTAAGCCCGTTGTTATATAGCATGATACTCCTACTTTGCCATCCGTCTAGGGGCAGAAGCGAAACAGAAGTCTATATTGTATCCAAGTCTAATGCTATTCAATTTTATCTGTTCTAATCTAATCTCTTCTATTATTTTATTCAAACTATGATTAATACAACCGCCAGAAGTGTCACATGTATGTATGTTATGATTTCTTATTATTCTCCGTAAGTGCAGTGGAAAAAAGTAGTCTATCATACAAGATGAAAAGATATTAGACTTGAGTGTACTGAAATGGAGTAAGCGGATAGAATAATAATACGAATAATACGAAATGTTGTGGAGTAGGATAATAAATGGAATAAAAGGACCCTTGGACTTTCGTAGCGAGTTATTTTCTCGTTTATTTTCTTGTTCTAAAAAGGACAGAATGCGTCCATTTTCTTCCTTTTTTTGTTGTCATCAGTACATGTGAATAGATAATACCGATGGGGCCTTTGTTCGGTGCTGAGTACCTCATGCCACCTGAAGCTGCCTCACGTAGCGCCGATCCGGGGACTGAACAAAAAATAAATAGATTAAAGATCGTGATTCAAAAAGCATAGAAAACATGTTATTTATATGTCCACTCTATTCTTATATATTTCTTCTTACAGTGGTAAATAATAATAATAATTCATAATTAGTAATAAATAATGTTGGAAATTTTGATGGTGTCAAAATTAGCCAACATTGCTTATAAGGTTTTTCTTTTTTCATTAGATGTCATACAACCTATATGAAAGCAAAACAAGCATTTCCATATGAATCGCCATTCTTCACCAGTATATTCGTTGTCTATATTTCTGTTTAGATCATCTACTTTGAATGAAGGCTATCACGCAGACGACTAAAAAAACGGGTTCATGAAAAAATTGTATTATGAACTGCCCTGAATAGGTATAACTTTCTCTCCCAATACGAATACGAGTAAGTACCGTGTCAAAAAATTCTTATTTATCATAATTTCAAATTCACAATGGTCAGCACTACAAGTAGTAAACCAAATAAAATTTTACGGTAAATTATTGGCTGCGTTGTGTTCTGTTTCTACACCCATTTTTTCCCTCCTAGAATGTGTCTGTAATTTCCTCACACATTGAGGCTGAAAACGAAAGTTTTTAATATTTTTGAACAATAAAACAGTGGTCTGGCAAGCTTTTTTTACCACCATTGTAGGACGGACGTGTAGTCGAAACGTTTACGAAATCTTGAGCTATTTAAATTCTATCTATTCTTTGGACCAGAGCAATGTTGTAGAGCAACTAGAAATTGTTTTCGACCCCATCTGCGACATCTGAGCAATCAAACAAACGAGGAAAGGATAAAACACAATGAATCTTTGTGTGAGCGTTGACTGTAACTTTAGACCCGAGTGTGGAGAAACAGTTACGTCTGTTGCAAGCGGATATGTGATACACACAGCACAAAATTAAAGAAAATCCATAAGCTGGTGCAGTTCACATTCAAGAGAAAATGGAGATGAACAGGTCAGATCTCCAATCCTCACTTTGCGTTGTTGAACAAGATAACATTGAGAGCACTAGTGATTTATGCGAATTTTGCTTCAAAAGATCGATATGTCCAACACTTCACAAATAGCACAGATGCGACTCCGTACACTACATTAATTGACACCACGTTCACAGCACTGTGACGAGGATGAAAAAAGAAAAAGAATAAATTGTTCAAGCTTTCGTGCTAATTTCGTGCTTGAGAAAATAAGAAAATCAATTGAGAAAAGGCACGTAGAGTCATGCATCGACATTAATTTCAACCTGTGCCGGAAATTTAATCTGCGAACAGCACAGGGCAGGCTTTCTACAGTCACTAAGCAGCACCAGGTAAATGCAATTAGGACAAATGTTTTGGTAAAAGAACTAGTGGAAAGAAACGAACAAGGATGATAATTTAAAAGCAAGTTTCGTCTTTGTCTGCCAGAACAACAACCAATGCAGAAAAAGTAAAAATTCCCGATTAACAGAACCAAGAACCTTGGCAAGAAAATTTGAGGTGTTATAACTGCTTGTCTTTTTGAAACAGGTAAACTATAGCACCTCGTCGTTACTGACATCTCTAGCGTAATAAACCTTGTTGAATGAAGGGATCAGCTGGGATTAATTAACGATCACACACCGCAGTGAGGAGAAATAATAGGATAGAATTTCACGCAGCGAATTCCTAAAGATAATAGCACATGATCATGCAGATGAGAAGAAAATGAAGTTGTATCAAACCTTAAATGCTGAAGTGTACAGAAGGTAATTTTTCGAACGATTTGAACAAGCTTTTGAATGACAACAGAAATTAATAAGAAATATTAAAACACTAATAGACTTTATTAAATGATGAATAGCATGCTAATTTTTGCTGTCAATGAGTGAAATGGTTACGACAGTGGTAGCGAAGAAAAGTTAAGTGGTGGGAGGTTGGCCGACATTCGTTTCGTGTGGTATATCTCTATGGAAACTTGGCAGCGCCGTAATTTCTAGCCATAAAACAATGCTTCTGCACAACCATTCAAAACAACAGGAAATAACAGGCGAGAATTAATTTCCGATTCTACATCAGAATGTCATAGTGCATTTTTCCACACTATATTTATTCATTGATTTATTTGCAATTTAGCAACAACAAGGGACTGTTGCATACATAGTTGAAGACAGTAGAAGCCTAACTCTACTCTACATTTGCTTGAGGTTTCCTTACCACGTTAATTTTGATATGCGCTGCCTCAAAGTCGGAGCTGCGAAGACCTGTTTGTTGTTGTTTGCGCCGGCTAAACTTCAGAAGACATCTCTCAAGGGCTCCGTAAGTAGCAAATAGCTTTCTTGACGCTGTGCTACGCAACGCACTCATGAGCGGCGGTGTCCACGTATCTCTGCGTTGCGTAACTGGGCGCTGGAAGACAGGTGGGCACGGAACTCTTGGCCCGCCAGTTGGTCCAGGAGCAAATGCTGCCCAGGCTGTTCTCATCCTTCTATTCACTTCTTCTTTTAAGTCGTTTTGCATAATCACAACACGTTCGAGGAACACGTATGACGAAGTTTCCACGATTTCAAGTTTTTCAGGTTGTATTCTTCCGTCCTCGCAGTGAAGATTTTAGCTGTAGCTCTATCTCTTCCGCAAAACAAAAGTTCGAGAGGAATATTCCGTCAACACGCATGTCACTTTCTTCCCAACCAAGTGTTTTCATTTTCCATTGTCGTGTAGACGTGGTCGTGATATAGTATCGACTTGTCGTACTCGTTTTCCAATCGATATGGATGGTGACGGGGCAGTGGAAAAGCTGTATCTTAGTAGTGCATCGATCGTAGTAATTGGCTAATGTCCTCACATACGACGCGTTCTCAGCTTGATCGGCCTGTGCTAACGTTGTTGGATTCGCTTCTACGCTTTCGAAGACTTTCTCATAGTCGACTAAGGTTAGAACAATGGGCAGCCGGTACTCCCGGGAAACCTTCGACACGATCTGGATGTGCTTCACGCTGCTCAACCCCATGACGAAATTCGGCTTGTTCTTCAAGCTGGGCTTCGTCCTGGATATGATCTTGGTGAACACTTTGAATAACACGCTCGGCAGGCACAGCGTGCGGTAGCTTCGAAGGTCCTCCCGGTCACCTTCATTAGGGATAAGAAGGGTTTGCGAGGCCATGCACTGGTCTGCGACTGGTGAGAATCGCTTTCTGAAGATATTACGTCATGTGCGCCGCAGGATTACATGAAGCGGGTAGCCACTGCCCCAAAGAAAGCCTGCTGCTATAAAATCAGGTCCGGAGGCTGTGCCAGGTTTCATGTTCTTGATAGCGACTCGTACTTTCGAAGGGAGAATTCGTGGTGGAGCTCCATCAGTGGAGATGATCGTACTCGACACAAAAGTTGAACGGGAAAGGCTCGAGTAGAACTTCTTCGTGATGATTTCCATTTCATGACGAAAAGAGGTGAGGATCCCGTCTTCGGTCAGCAAAGCTGTTATCGAAATATTATATTCGCGGTGATCATGTGGCACTTCTACAGACTTGTCCTTCTTTGTGGTGCTTCCAGAATTTTAATCTACAAGCATTTCAAAAGATCCTCCTCCAAAGTTTTTCTGCAGGCAGTGATTGCTACTAGCTGCTCATTGACCTTCTTCTTTGCAACAATTATTTGTTTATTTATTTGGTGATTTTCAAAGTTCGATCCAAGTTTGTCGTGGCCTCGAGGCTCGTTATCCTCTGAGGTGGTCGTATTCTACGTTTGGTTCCTCGTCGATGTGCCAGTCGCCTTGCGACAAGTAGTCAGGGTCAAGTGTGGTGTTGGGACAAGACACTCGGATAGGACCCCCCCCCCCCCCTCTTATTCTTCTAATTCAACGTTCCTTGCGGCAATTCTCGGTTTCTGCCAATTCAAAAAATTGGAAATTTCATACGTTTCGGAAAAGAAAAATCAAAAATTAACAAACAAGGAACAAGTGGGGAATGAGAAAATCGATAGCTGACGGAAACGAAGAAATTCCATTTAGTAGAAAAAGCAAATCTACTAAAAAATGTATTTAAATTTTGGAGTTGAAATATTTTCATTTTTATCCTAAAATCTATGAAATATCTTCAAATTCTGATTAAAGCTCATAACACGACCAAAAATTGAAGAATCAATTGTGCACATGTCGAATCACAGAAAAACGTTGAAAAAAGATCAACATTCTGTTCCTACAAGATGACAATGGGACACAGCAGGTTCGACACCCCGCTGAGTCATATTTTTTTTCAAAGAGATAGAAAAGACTTGAAACAACTTCTAAAATATGGAGAATTTAGCCTTATGTAGTATACAGCAGTTTAAAAGTGAACTTAATAAAATTTAATGAATAAAAAGGTTCGCATTCTGCGCAAATTGTTAGGTCTGGGAGGTCGCGAATAACTTCTTCATAAGGGGACCAAAAGAGAAAGTTCAGGATGTTTTTGAGAGAAGAAGATTTGCTTTAAGGAACAGTCACATCGCTTTTTTTCTGCTTGCTAGTTTTCTTTTTTTTGAAATTTTGATGGGACGAAATTTAAAATTTCCCGACTTTTTTTAGGATTTGTCCCATCTAAATTTTGAGAAAACAAAGCAGCAAAAGCCGGAAAGCAGAAATTTTTCACATGGAGGTTTTCTTAGACCTTATCTTCTCATCCTCACATCCTGTGCACATTGTTAGGTCTGGGAAATCGTGAATAACTTCGTGATAAGAGTATCCAAGGAGAAATTTCAGGCGGTTTTTCGGAGAAGAAGGTTTGCCACACAAAACCATCACATCGCTGCTTTTCTCTATCTTCTAGTCTTTTTAGAATTTTGATGGGACAAAAATGGAAAAAATGGCATTTTTCGTATCTTTGTCCCATCGAAATGTCAAACTCGCGCCATATCTCGAATGGTTCTTCCCTTCCGAATGTGAAATTTAAACCTTTCGCCTTCGTAATCGATCAGTCAGCGGTCCATGCTTGGCGTCTCCGATCTAAGGTGAGCATTCAGTGCAGTCGCTCGTCTCGTTCTGGCAGGTCGTACATATTTGGGTACCTGTAGGGGGGTTGTTCATCTTCTGACAGTGACAGAGGAAGCAGTGTTGGATGATGGTGCGTGCCATTTGGCGTAATTTTGGTATCCAGAATCGTTCCCTCACTTGGGACACTGTATAACTTATTCCACAATGTAGCGGAGAGTGCGTATATTCCACAAGTAGTCGGGCGAGGTCCGTTTTTGTAGCGAGTAGCCCTGGGTGGCGAGTGTTGTAGGAAGGTTGGAGCTTTCCAACAGTCCTTGACATCGAAGAATTCTTTGACTGTCTTCTTTGAGTTTTAGTTGCTTTAATTTTGAAGCTTCGTAGGAGGAAGATGAACTTTCATAACTTTAATAAGTCAGCTGTGGCGTCTCCAATCCTTAACGTCGCAGGGGGTTCTTTTGTCTCAATCTTCATGAGGTAGATCTGATCTTCGTTGATGTCCTTCGGAAGGTTAAATAGTCTGCACTCATTGGGCTAATTTTCTATAATAGTGACTCAGAAAGACAGGTCTTGTCCAACATAGATGAGAGTCGAACTCCGTTTTTGTCGGCCTTTTTGTTGCGCAGTCTGCAAGATTCAGGAGAGTGTTATTCTTTCTAGTATCCAAACGTACTGGTGGGTCGAATTGATCAACCACTTTCCGAATTTTGCGAACTCTGTTTTTCACCAAAACTCCAGCTGAAATCTGGGCAGACACTGCTGGTGTTTAGCTGAGAGCAATCTCAGAATCGAAAAAGATTGTCACTTCCTTCATGTTAGTGCGTTCTCTGGTGGCTTTGTAAATTGAGTGTGGTAGTCGTACTATCATTGTGAGCGCGTTGAGCTTCAGCCTGGGTATAGTTGAATTCTCCTTGATTGAGGGAAGTTTCAACTTTCCAGCGACCAGATTGGATCTAGAAGCTGAGGTGATATAGGCGCATGTTTCCATACCATCTGTGCTTGTATCTGAGAATATTACAAGATGAATTGGGTATCTATCTATCGATTTGATTTTCCTGTCAAGTTGCTGTTCGGAGCCGTCCACCTCACGAACGATGTTTTTCCATTGCTCTTGGTGTTCTTCTGACAGAACTGCATCCTAGTCGTAGTCTCCTTTCCAGAGCTGTTGGGGAAATGTCTTTCCATGTAACATTATGTGTGATAACCATCCCAATGGATCATGTACGGCTGAAATCTGTTCGCAGATACTTCTCTTGGTGATCTTGTTCTTTGGTGGATATCTACAGACCAGAAGAAGGGTGTCATCTGTCGAGTTCCACGGTATTCCCAACATTTTTTGGTTTGGACTCTCACTCAAGTATTTGTCAGCTAATTGTCGTCGCAAATGACCATCGTTTGATAGGAATTCTCTGAGATTCATCTTCATGTCTTTGAAAATATCTCCTTATAGAGCAGCACTGTGTCTTTCGTTGAATTCGACGTTAGAACGACATTGTTCACGTACCTGTTGTTTTCGACTTCTCGAGCGATGTGGTTGCTCTGTGCATGGTTCTCCAAGTGGTACTTGATTGTCGTTGCCAGGAGAAACGATGAGCATATAAGGTCAAACGTGGCGCGGCTGAATCGATATGTCACCCTGCTGCTTGGAATCACTGGTGAGTCCGGGCCTTCCAACCATAGCAATCGAGTAGCGTCCCTATCCTGCAAATGTAGCCGTACTTGCAGAAATGGCTTTTCCAACGTCGTTGGTGATCGCGATATTCCCGATTCTGAATCGTAGGAGAATGTCGCAAAGCTTAGGGAGCATTACAGGTCCTCAATGAACTTTGTTGAGCAGTCCTTCAGATGCGCGGCAGCGTCGAAAACGATTCGTAGTTTAGTTGGGCTTTTGTGTGGGGTTATGATAGCTCGATGAGCCAGGTACTGTACAACATCAGGTTCTTTGGATAGTGGTCCTTCGAATTCTTCTACTCCGTTTGCTTCAAGTGTGTAAAAATCTTCCCAAGGCTGTAGAGAGTCCTTGTTTGAAGTGTTGAGGGTGTTTACTATCGTTACGTTGATTTCGTTCGATTCCATGTCGATGTCACTTTCACCAACTGTGTGGCCTTGCTCGATCGACCCGCAACAAAGGAGCCCAGCTTCGAAGGGATGTGGCGTAGTCCCGAAGGAAGCATGTGTTGCGATGCGAATCCGTTGTTCATCAGCGAAAATAAATCTCTGCAACCGAGTAGAATTTGATCGATCGAGGCGAGATCGATTTAAGGTCGAATAACGTGTGAATGTGGACTGACGGAGAGCTGGATGTCGTTATCGCAAAGAAATCGTTTGTCCTCCAGGCAAAGGTTGTAACGTTGCAGCTTTTCCGTGATTTTTTCGATTTTGGTCACAGAAAAGGTATGAGAGCTCCGTTGCCGTCCCACATTTTCAGCACAGTGATTGCACACGTCTTCAGTATCGGCGTGTTCGGTCCGAAAGTGTTAATGGAGCGTTGCATTGAATCCACGCCTTCCAGCTGCAGTCGATCAGCCTGTTCGTTGCTGATGAACGATCTGTCAGCTCCTGTGTCAAGCATTACGTAGGCTGGTTCTAGGGCTGCGGTTGCCGGATTTAGGACCTGTGCTTGTCCTACTAGAACCAAGGATTCCACGTTGTCGTGGACGTGCAAGACTGTGTCCGACTTAGGATTCTCGACGTTCATTTGATCAAAAACTACGACAACAACAACAAGAATTTACTTTTGTATACGCTGTTGGATTGTGTGGTGCTGATTTCAATGGGGGCTCCTTTTTAACTGAACTGCTGGAGGTGTTGATGGTTTGGGAAGCTTTTTGCAGATGAAAGTGTGGTGTCACTTCGTTGCAAGCCTCCAGTGGATGACCTGGCTGTTGCAGTAGAAGCAAGGTGGAATTTTTATTGATCCGGACGTGCGTTTATTCGCCTCACTCTTCAATATCCGATCGGGTTCTTGTTTCTCCGTGTGTTGAATGATTTTTCTTTCGGGTCGAATACAGGTTCATGCTACTGACAAAATGTCCATTGTGCCCCACTCAATGTCTTGTGTAAGCTGTTGTTGACGCAAAATTTGACGTTGCACATCTATGGAGAATTTTCCAAGCAGCTGTCTTTGCAAAAAGACGTTGTTGATGTGCTGTCCTTTGAGCTCCAGTTGACTAACGAGTTGCTCTAGCAGTTTGTAATTTTCCTAGAAGTTGATCTAGCAGTGTCTGCTCATCTCCGTATTTCTCATTTAAGTAGGCGATGACCGAAGGATAGGTTGTCCTCGAAACTTCGTAGTGCTTAATGCTATTCTTTGCTTCTCCTTGCAGAGCGTATAAAAGGCAATTCATCTTGTGCAGATCATCCATGTTGCGTGAGTGCATCGAATGATTGAATGATCCCCAAAACGTCTCCCATTCCCAGATTTTTCCGTCTCATTTTGGGATGGGGGATGGATGTAATGATACGATCGCACTCTCGTCAACCTGTGAGTTACTCGGGCTCTCCTCTATGTTTTCGAGCTCGCACTCTTTTTCTAGTAACTGCATGAGCTTCACGCTGCTTCTCCATTGGTTTATTTAGAATGTCTGATAAAGATGGCAAGTCCGGACTAATATTGTCTGTGGATAATGATGTTGATGGATGTGATGTCTTCTCTTGCTCCTGTTTGCTTCCTAAAGCGTCCGCCAGAGATACTAGATTCTCTTGTTCTGACAGAGCTGCTGACAATCGGTTGCAGGCCTTCTTTAAAAGTCACTGGTGCATGGTTAGTGTCATTGCCATCTTCGTTTTTCTCGTTCCCCTTGCACTCCGACTCAGCTCACTCTCCGACTCACTCGGTAAACCAAATAGAAAAGTGAAGTGTAATCACTTACTGGGCTCCTTGGCGTCTGATTATTGCGGGTCTGTCTTTATCTTCTGGTTATCGTGGCTCAATCCTCTTCGTCTGATTGTCGTGGCTAGGTTCTTATCGATCGGCCAATGCACCATGTCACGGATTTGCTCTTTCAATATTCTGCCATCTGGGCCTTTACCAGGAATGCTGCGAGATACCGAGATAGGGTTTATTTAGACTTTATAGTTATTTACACAAACATATAGCATACAACGAAAACAAGGAACACGAAAACGAAACAAACACAATTAAGCGCGAAGGAAAAAAAAATGAACAATGAGGTAAATTGGCCTCGAATGCTTCATCGATTATAACAAGAAGCTATGAATGAATGTATCATTCATTCATTGCTTCTTGCTTCCTGCAATTGCTGCCTTTGTTTCCTCTCCGACAGTGATGGTGATAGAGATGTTTTCGCCATATGATCTTCTTATTACGTAGTTATTCGCAAACCTAACAATATGCAGAGAAGCTGAGGTCTTTGGTCATTAAACTCCATTTAATTCTTTTTTGAACTGCTGAAAATTACGTATGATTCAATTCTTTATTTTTCAGTGTTTGTTTCAAGTTTCTAACTCTTTTGGAAAAATTTGCCTCCGATGGGTGGCGAACCTGTGTCTTCCCATTGTTACATTGTGATTTTTTTTTTACATTTTCAAAACAAAAGGTTGGGACTTCCATATATGAATAAAATAGAATATATGCAACTACCTAATTCTACGTAATATTTTGTGCTGGTTATCATGCTATCCTTCATTCACTTCTGTATACCGCACACTTCTTTTACGACCCCTCGATGAGAAAATTCCGTCAGACAAGGAGCTCTCGGGTATACATTCATGGTATGACTTCTTTTCTCCTTCGTTACCGATAACAGATGTTTCTTTCCATTTTGTTGCTCAGTCGTATTTTCGGTCGAAGGAGACGGTAATGAGAACTACTGCAAAAGGATGGTAGTACCGAGAAGTCAAATAGACACCACTTTTGGCCGGTGAGTATGTAATCGATCTCCGCACGAGTCGTTCCATCTGGCGAATCTCCCCATGTTCACAGACGACGATCTTTGTAAGAAGAAAATTCCCATGAAGGAGGCGAGTGGCGAATAAGGGCCCGGCGAGACCATTGCCGTTTTCATTCCGGCCCCTTAGTCCTAATCTACCGATCCTGTATTCCTCTTATATTCCTTTTCTTACTTTTGCGTTGAAGTCCCCGACAACGAATTTGCAAAAGGACTTGTCCTTGCTTCTCGAGCTTCTTACAAAACGTGTCCAATTTGGATTCATCAGCTGTTAATCTTGATGGGTAGCAATTTATGATGCTTATGGATTTCTGAGCCAGAGAGCAGAAGCAAAGAATTGCAAGACAAGAGTCCATGAGAATCGGCAGGATGGACGACTAATGGGTAAAACCAACACGCGGCAACAATAACAAAACCAACGCCACCTGTATTTCTTGTAGGGACCTTTTCTCTAACAACGGCGAGTGTGCCATCATTCATCCGTCGTGCGTCGCTCCTTCTGTTCTTTCTCTTTTGTTGACCAATCACATGGAATTTGATACGTTCTGCACATCCGAGAATGGCATGTACGTCAGGGCCTGTGGATACTTTTATGAGAACAATGTCTAAGACAGCCTCCATGTGGAGTGAACGTTTCACCTTGATCCAGAGTCGGAAATATCCTGAGCAACACGAGATTTTATCGCCTCTCAGCGGCGGCCATACCATTCGACCCCTGAAAAGGCAGTTCCTAGTGTGCAGGGTGCTGCGACGGTGTGTATCCAGGAGTGTGAAGTACACTTTTCTCCATACTAGGCAGCCCTACCAACAAATCGTCGCCAACCTATATTTAACACGGAGTCAGCTGGTGACTTTTTTCTTAAAGATGGTAGTGAATGTCAGCGGGGAACGGTCAAGAGGTACCCGTATGATGTGCCGCCGCGTATCCCGGAGGCTAATAAGCGTCGTTAATTGCACCTCGCGTCTCCTGATACGTCATAATCGCTACAGTAGCCTGATTGCTCCTCCTGTGCTACGTCTTCAAGACGCCCCGCCCACTCCGCCCTCCCCTCCCATTTCGCTGCGTCTACCGCTATTACGGCGATTTTTTTTCCGCCGCGCTTACAGCTCTTATGATGCGCTTTTGAAATCGAACGGAAAGGAAAGTACCTGGTGTTAAATGTTGTTCGAAGGTCTACATAAAATGTGCTTGTTAGTTAATATAAAAGAAGGAAAGAATTTCATTCTTCATATAAAAGAAGGAAAGAATTTCATTTCAACGTTATGCTATCCTCTTTACTATTTTTCGCTTTCTATGGATTTCTTTTTGCTTATCTAGCTGGGTAAAACTGGCATCCAACGATTAAGGAGGCGCGAATAATGCCTCGCAGACATGCACTGTACCTAAAGGTATATCTCGAAGATACAAAGGTCTCTGTTCGCTACTAATACACCTAACCTTTCATATTGATGTAATGCAGAAAACAGATAGAAATGAAGTGATGAAACGCTGTTGAAAGAGGTTTGAAGAACCATACAAAGTTTTATTATATAAAACCGTATAAAACGTACAAGCAAGTATTGAAATATGTCAAATATTGGCATATTTCAATACTTGCTCTACATAAACATTATATCTATGTAAAATTTTGAAAAGGTAAAATGTAGAAAGGAATTAAAGAATGTATACAAAGTAATAAGCGCATAATGTTGCTGTTATTATAACTGCCGCAGTTGAAAGTTGAACACGAATTCATTGAATGGCATCGTGACAAACACATACTTATGCACTGCTAGTTTATATAGAAAACTTAGGACATGAAATGTGTTAAATTATGAGACGTTTGAAAATATATGCGTGTTATTCTTTTCCCTGGAGCATCTTTTTGAAATAATTTTTACTTATTCTTCTCCTTTATTCCCAATAATATGCGCTTAGTTTACTATATCCGTACATCAGAATTCGCCTCGGCAATTCGTTCTTCACACCCTCCTTCAAAATTCGCACTATCCACCGCTTCGTCGCGGCACGAAAGTCGCGCGCGGCGTTGATTAGAGAGCAATAGGTAGGCGGGGTGTAGGTGATCTCAGGCGGTCGTGGAGGATATCTAGCTGGTGGAGCGGCAGCCGTAATTACGCGGAGGCGCGCGGTGCCGAAGGGAGGACAGGAGCGGTCAGCCGGTTTTCACGGGTACCTCTTGTCCCGCACCCAATGTCAGCAGCTTCCGATTCCGAGAAGTTGGAATGTCACAGTCGTCGAACTTCATTTTAACTAGAAGTCCAACCTGCAAGAGGACGCACCTCAGCTGTGCAGCGTAGTTCGACGCCCAAAGTCATTTTCACGCCACTTTGAGGGTGTGAACCGTTGTGAAGATTCTGCGAAGTGAGGAATAAGAATCAATATTCTTAATAGCACTATAAAGAATGAATATGTAGGTGCTGTACAAATTGTAAATTTGTATAGATTGTATGGTCACTAATTAATTTGCACCTGTTCTTAATTTTATTATTTATGGATTTAATAACAGCATCCCATAATTGACGCACTTTGATCTTTGATCATTCTGATCATCTTTGTTCCCGTTGTTCGTCGATCTGCCCGAGCGAGCGCCGGCAATATATTTCCATTTGTCCCTGCCGCGTGCGAGGGTCTCCCAGTGGTTCCTTCTTCCGCGTAGCACCGGAGGAGCACAATGTTTCCTTTGAAAAATTTTGTAAAGAAGCCTGACTACCGTGTCGCTCGTCTTCTGCAGTTCGCTTAACATCGCTCGGAACCAAGTTGCTCTGGTTCAACGGTTCTCGTTGGAACGCATCATCTGTCCTGACAAACTTATTTTACTTTCCGCGACAAACGCGGTCCCTTCTCTAATCTTTGATCGCTGACGTAAGATAGAACTTCATATCTCATCTCTCACTTGTGTGAAGCAGGAAACTTCTAGATCACCCCTGCGATTGAGCGTTCAATGACGCTGACTGCATTGTCTTCCTGCTTCGGTTGTGTTCAGGTTTCTGAAGCATAAGTCAAGACAGAAAGTACGGTGGTGTAAAAGAGGAAGTGATCACGGAGGCGGAAGCCGTGAATATCTTATACATTAAAGCTCTAGACGGTGATATTTTTTAGAGTTGCAAAACTCCGGTCTCGAAGTTACTTTCTTTTGTACCGCTCTCGAAAAATCTTTATGTAAAGACGTCTTATTGTTTAAAGTTGTCTAAGGCTTCCATGACCGCTTCCCTCTTATCCACTGGTCTGTACGTCGGGCTAAAGCCAGAGTTCAGACTTGCTGTGGCGTTTTGCTCGCTTTCACTGATTAATAAAAACCAGTAGTAGTGGTATTTTAAGTTTCTAACAATGCTTTCTTAACATCAAACTAGGCGCAACATTTCATAGCTTTCTTTATAAACGCGTCAGTTCTTGGTTCTTGGAACGTTCGAACTTCAGCTTCAAACACTCCTTACCAATATATTATAGACAAAATTTAGAAGCATTACTCGAAATATGGGTTTTCCTCCTGTTTTCCCCCCGCAGTTACCAAAGAATTATGTTTTGGCAAAAAATGGCGTGAACGATATCATCGTACTGTTAAAGATAACTAATACATTAGATCATGTAAACTGTTGGCTACTATTTAAGCAGTCCTTTGCAAGCGTATTTCCCCCTTCTGAAGGAGGCATGGTACCAACTTGAAGCGAACGAAGAACGAATAACGAAGAAAGAAGAATAGACACGCGGAGCAGTCATAAAGGTGAAAGGCAGCGCGCGCAGTGGATCACGAAACGGCAGCAACATCTCATTTGCCTTTAGCATCAGTCACACGAAATTACTGCGCACCAATCCATCGCCGTGGGGCCCGTCGCAACCCCTTTTTCGAATTTCGTGATACAATACACACACACCGACTAAGGCTGCCCGCAGAGTTCACAGCCGCGCGTGCGGGTCTGCACTTGGTGGCTGGCACTTGACAGCCTAAGCTCGTTATTATAAACCAGTCTGAACGTCCGGCTAAAGCAGGACTTCGGGCTTTCTGTGGAGTTTCCTTCGCTCGCCATCACTGATCAATGAAAATTAATAATAGTGACATTTTTTTTGCAAAGTAGGAATTGTGCTTTTCTAACAATGCCTTTTTCTTTTTTTTTAAAAATTTAGAAGAAAGACTTCATAGTTTTCTTTCAATTCGCATCATTTCTACGTTTAAAGAACATTCAAACATTAGCTTCAAGCATTCCTTCGATACCAACGTAATTTAGACACAATTTGAAAGCATTACCCACAAAACTGTTCGAAAACATTACTCACACAAACTGTTCGCTGCTATATTTAAGCGGTTCATTCGTGTTTTCTTTTCTTCTTCTTTTCGTACTTTGTGATGAAGGGACTTTACCAACCTGTGGCAAACGTGCAAGGAAACAGAGACGTCAACAAGATCCGATCAAGAAGAAATAAAAGTAGTGACTTTTTTTTTGTAAAATTACAATTGTTTTTTCTCCTATGAACGATTTATTCAGTTTTTTTTCCTCAAAAATTTAACCATAGAAGGAAGATTTGATGGTTTTCTTCTTAAACGCGTCAGTTCCACATTTGGAGAACAATCAAACATGATTTTGCTTCTTTGATCATATGTTTCTCTGAAATCTCCACAATTTGGAAACATTATTCGAAGTATGAGCTTCCTCCGTTCTCAACAATTAGCACAGATTGATATGATGACATGAGATGACATGAATATTATCATCGTAGCTGTAAAGATAACGCTCTACGTAAACTGCTGGCTATATTGTATCTAGGGAGCCTTTTGTATGTGTGTTTCCACGTTTTGAAGGAAGGATTAACACCATCAGGGAAACATGCTAGGAAATAGATATCCGAAGGAGTCTTAGAAACCCATACAACCGCGTTGGGGCTTCCACGCTCCAGTCCGACGCAGCGGACCCATCTCACGCCATTATATATCTTTTCGACGCCGTGGGTCTCCCTCTCATTTTGGAATTTAGGTCGATTTCGATAAGCTGTACACGAGATTGTTAAATAAGTTTACTTGCTAACTTTCTAACTTTTCGGCAATATCGCCTTCTTCAGAGCCTGAAATGGGCGATTCAATCTACAATTTAAACGACCAACCTCTCCACAGAAAAACTGATAAACTCCACGCCTACTTTCAGTCACCAATTTAGTGATTACACTGAGTGCTCATCCTAGATCGTAGACGCCTAGCATGGACCGCTGTCTGATCGATCACGAGGGCGAATGGTTTGAATGTCACATTCAGATCGGAAGAACCATTCGAGATATGGCGCAAGTTCCCGCGTTATCGATACACATTCGCCTTTGCGGTTCATTTTAGGGTTTTTGGCTAGAATTCAAAAGGCCTCCAGTGATTCTCGAGCCAACGTTTTAGACTCGTGCGCCAAGATTTGGACCCTAACTTCAAAAACGGCTCCGTCGTGTTTTTGTGCTCTATGGGCACCTGAAGGTGTCCATTCTCGTAACTTATTCTTGCCGTTCATGTGCTCTTTGATGCGGACATACAGCGGTCGTGCCGTTTCACCGACATACTCGTCGCCACAGTTCGTGCAGCAGTTCGTCCATGACACAGTCTCTTGTTAGCTGTGTTGCGCGTTTATGGCCAAAATTGAACCTGTTCTGGAACTACGTCCTTTGTCCTACTCTCGGTACATTGATGATTGTTTTGTCATTTGCGCCACCCAAGCGGAGATGGACAAATGTTTTTACTTGTTGAACCGACATTTCGAACACATAAAACTTACTAGAGAGAAACCACAGGGCAATTGGCTTCCTTTTTTGAACATCCAGGTTGGCATCTCAAACGGTACGTACCAAACGAAATGGTATCGTAAGCTCAGTGACAAAAACGTCTTAGTTCATTCTCGTTCTGCTTATCTATCTCATATGAAGAAGGTTGTGTTTAACAACATGTTCCGAAGGCGAGAGCCGTTTGTAGTGGACCTGAGGAGAGAAGGGAATCGTTAACTTTGGCTCATGAAATTGCTGTTTCTAATGGTTATAAAACCCGAACGTCTGGAATGAGACGATACCGAAGTGAACGAGCGCTGCAATTGGAAAACTGCACCACATATAGGATACATCTCTGCTTTCCTTATATCTCATATCTTATCTTATATGAAATGAGCACTGCCATCAGGTGATGTCTGAGGAGTGCAGACTTGGATAGCTCCGTTTCGGTCGTTGAAATATCACCGAACAATTTGAAACGTCAGCTTTTTCGGAATCGTTCGTACGACACCATCTGTACAACACCGAACTGTATTATTTGTCCCACAGATAGACCAGACTGCTTGAGATCCGGGGTAATCTACCTAATTTCTTGCACGAACTGTTAGTACGACTATGTCGTTGAAATGACACGACCGCTGTATGTCCGCATGAAAGAGCACATGAACGGCAAGAATAGAAGAACACAAAAATACGAAGGAGCCGATTTTGAAATTAGGGTCCAAATCTTGGCGCACGAGTCTAAAACGTTGGCTCGAAAATCGCTGCAGGCTTTTTGAATTCTAGCCCCCAAAAACCCTAAAATGAACCACAAGGGCAAATGTGTGTCGATAACGCGGGAACTCGCGCCATTTCTCGAATGGTTCTTCCGATCTGAATGTGACATTCGAACCATTCGTCACCTTCGTGATCGATCAGTCAGCGGTCCACGCTAGGCGTCTCCAATCTAAGATGAGCACTCAGTGTAGTCGCTAAATTGGTGATTGAAAATAAGCGTGGAGTTTGTAAGTTTTGTTGTGGAAAGGTTGGTCGTTTAAATTGTAGATTGAATCGCCCATTTCAGGCCCTGAAGAAGGTGATATTGTCGAAACGTTAGCCAATAAATTTATTTAACAACCTCCAGCTTATCAAACTCGATACAACATCCAACTATGTCGAGGTTTATTGAAGGTCGGACTTTTCAACCATTTTGGAATTATGCGACTGACACATATACCCACACAGAGCACACATGTAGCAGAATAAGCCCGTTATTATATAGGATGATGGTTTGCAAATTTGGAAGAATACATTCACATAAAAGTTTTTTTCCTTACTATCATATGACAACTAAGTAGTCTTACGTAGTAGTAGATCAGAACAGCATCTCTATATTCTTTATATTTTAGGATTAGAACTGTTGTTGGATGGGAATTTCACCATATTGTATACGCCGCATACTTGTATGATCACCCTGTTGTTTTTAAGTGAACACATTCCGTTCTTCTCCCTTCTCTTCTCCGTGTTCGACTTCAGCAAAGCTTCTCTTCTTCGGTTGCGTCGACATCCACAACAACTGGGGATTAGCGGACTACAACGCGGAGAACGACCATTTTTGCTGAAGAACTCCAGCCCCGGCTCTAAGCCCGGTCGAACTGCTGGTCGAGTCGACTCCAGCCCCGGCTGCAAGGCCGGTCGAATTGCTAGTGAAGTCGATTTCTGGCACAAGGACTCTAGGTTTGCCTCCATGCGGGTGGAACCGAGGGTCAAGTTTCAAAATAGACCCGCCTTTTTTGCCTGGCCGAACTGCTGAGTGGACACTCACTCGCCCCAGGCTGCGAAACAGCTCGATTTGCTGTTACTGCGGTCGCGCCGCGCACTGAACATCAACTCCAGTATGGATGGTGAAATTCTGCGTACCATCTTGGAAGCCCAAACCAAGGCTCAGCAGCAAATGTTCACTAAGGTGATGAAGAGTATGGAAGAGATGACCTCCGCTTCACACCAAGCGATTCCAACAGCACCCGTCGCCACGGCCGAGTTCGTCACAAATTTTCTATCGACAGGCTTGCCTGAGTTCGCATACGATCCGGAAAATGGTTCTACATTTGAGGTCTGGTACAACCGCTGCGAGGATGTAATCTCAAAGGACGGTGCCACGTTAGACGATGTAGCAAAAGCTCGACTTATCGTCTCCAAACTCGACGCTGTCACATATGCCCGTTTCACGAACCATATTCTTCCTAAAAGAGCATGCGATGTTCCCTTAACGGACACCGTGGCTGTTGTGAAGGAATTGTTCGGACATAATACGTCAGTATTCGCGAGACGCTACGCTTACCTCAAAGCAAAGCGAAATGAGGAAAGTCGCCACGACTACACCGGATTGGTCAATCAGCGCCATGCCATGGCTGAGTTCAACGACGTCACACCTGAGCAGATGAAATGCCTATGGATATGTGGACTTTTCGTCCCGCAAGATGCCGATGTTCGTGCTCGTGTCCTTCGCAAGGTGGAGGGCAACCCTCAAACCACGCTAAAGGAGCTTGCTGCCGAAGTTCAGTACTTTCTCGACATTCGCCAGGATCCGCACTCCTCGAACGATCAAGTGTACCGCACGTCAACGTCGTGGATTCGCAAAAGAGTCGAAATCGTGAGCCGCCGTCATCTACTTTTCGGTGCGGAGCCAATCACTGGTCTAGAGACTGCACATTCGTAAACAAGAGATGCCACGACTGCAGACGATCTGGACATAAGCGAGGATTCTGCAAAAATTTTCCGGAGAGGAAGATGCGGAATCCGAAACAGAAACGGAAATCTTCCAACACCGTCACTATAGCTTCGACCCATACTGACATTACGCATGCGTCTTGATACTGGAGCAGACGTCACATTGCTGAGCACAGCAGACTGAACCGCCATGGGTCGACCGAAGTTGCAATCACCCCGTCTGACACTGAAGTCTGCCAACAACGAACCGATCAACGTTCGTGGATGCTACGAATGCATCTTCGTCATTGATGGTCATCGAGGACATGGTACTTGCCATGTAGCTGACACGCCGTCCCTGTTGGGGTTAGATTGGATCGCTCAACACGAGACACTGTTTCGTCGCTTGACAGCAGGCTCTATCTGCAACATCTCTTCAAGGACGCTCGGCACCTTGAATTCTTCTCTCGCAACGCACCTGAAGAAGAAGTTCCCAGCAGTCTTGGCTCCTGGACTGGGTTGTTGCACCAAGTCAAAGGCTAAACTCGCTCTGAAGCCTATGCATGTGCTGGAGCCCGTTGATCACTCAGAACGGGCAGCACCCATCGTCATCGTTCAGAAGAAAAATCCGCTTCTGTGCAGACTACTCAACCGGACTGAACGATGCACTGGAACAAAACCAGTATCCGCTTCCAACCCCAGAGGACACTTTCACGAAACTCAACGGAGGACGCTACTTTTCACAGCTCGATGTAGCCGAAGCATATCTCCAATTGGAAGTGGGCGACGTCTCAAAGCAGCTACTCACTATCAACACACACCGTGGACTGTATCGCTTCAACCGACTACCATTTGGAGTGAAACCAGCTCCTGGTATATTCCAACAATGTATGGATGCTCTTATCGCTGGATTAGATGGAACTGTTGCCTATCTCGACGACTTATTGGTTATTGTTAGAACCATCGGCGAACACAATACCCGACTAGAGGCCGTACTCAAGCGGATTCAAGACTACGGATTCCGCGTTCGACTCGGCTAATGTGCTTTCCTGCAGACGGCGATCACCTACCTTGGGTTCGTCATCAACGCAAAAGGACGAAGCCAGATCCTGAGAAGATCAGAGCTATCCAGAAGATGCCCGCTCCGAAGGACGTCAGTCAACTTCGCTCTTTTCTGGGACTCATCAATTTCTACGGAAACTTCATCAAGGATCTCCACAATCTACGCGCTCTTTTGGATACTCTTACGATAATGGATGTTGTCTACACATGGACACAGGAGTGCCAGTCTTCTTTGGACAAGATTAAAGTAATCCTAAGCTCGGATCTCCTGTTGACCCACTTTGACCTAAGTCTCCCGATCATCGTTGCCGTTGATGCTTCAAATTACGGAATGGGAGCAACCCTCTCACATCGCTTCGCAGTTGGATGCGAGAACATCATTTATTACGCAAGCTGTTGCCCGACACAACCACAGATGAACTACAGCTAGATAGAAAAGGAAGCACTCGCTCTTATTTTCGCCGTGCAGAAGTTCCATCGTTTCATCCATGGACGACATTTCACGCTGAGTACTGACCAAAAACCACTTTTGGCAATCTTCGGAAGCAAGAAAGGAATTCCGGTCTACAGTGCCAACCGTCTTCAATGATGGGCCACGATGCTGCTCAGCTACAGCTTCACTATCGAATACATCAATACAAAGGATTTCGGCCAAGTGGACGCTCTTTCACGCCTCGTCTCGTCACAATCATCGATACCGGAGGACTACGTGATCGCCTCAATTGATGCTGATGTCACTTCTGAGTTCTCAGAGGACTGCCGTCATTTCTCAGTATCCGCCGAATCCATTCGGACTGCTACGCAAGGCAACCGTCTTATCCAGCTTGTGATCAACTATACAAAATCCGGAAACTGGCCCGAGGTCAACTGCCATTCTCCTCTGTGGCACTACTACAACCGCGGAAATACCATGACGACAGTCAAAGGATATCTGGTCACTGCATCCCGCATAGTGATGCCGAAATCACTTCGACATCGTGTTCTTTCAGCACTACACAAAGCTCATCCAGGCCAAAGAAGGATGAAAATGCCTGCAGGAAGCTTTGTCTATTGGCCTACGATGGATTCGGACATCGAAACACTCGTCAAGACCTGCCCAAGATGTGCATCCGTGGCAAAGGATCCAATCAAAGCTGAACTACATTCATGGCCGGAACCACATTCGCCGTGGACTCGAGTTCATGCTGATTTCCCTGGACGGATGGAAGGACGATACTATCTGCTTATCATCAACGCCTATTCCAAGTGGCCGGAAATCGTCCAGATGTCCTCGATCTCCTCAGCGACTACCATCCAAGCAATGAAGAGCATCTTTGGAGTTTGGAAATCCAGAGACGCTCATTGCGGATAACGGAAAGCAGTTCACGTCGTCTCAGTTCACTTCATTCTTCCGTTCCCGAGAAACTTTGCACATTGCACGCCGCCGTTCCTTCCACAAAGCAACGGACAAGCAGAGCGTTTTGTGGACACCTTCAAAGGAGGACTTGCCAAGCTGAACGGGTAGGAACCAACAGTAGACGCACTACAAACGTTTCTGATGGCACATCCCTCCACTCCCTGACCGTCTGCACCTGACTAGCGTTCACCTGCCGAAGCCTTCCTGGGACGCCGACTGCGAACGGAACTCGATCTAATATTACCTTCTAGAGATCGCACAAACGGTACACGAGATCTCAAAATGGAATCTCAACTCAATCGTCGAGATGGAGCACGACGCCGCAACTTTGAGATCAACGACGCGATTTTTGCCAAGGAATATCGAGGCCAGAAACCTATTTCGACTCCCGGTTTCATCATACGCTGTGTTGGAAACACAACCTACACTGTTCGCTGTGGAAACGAAGTATGGACTCGGCACGTAAACCAGTTGCGATCCAGGGTGGGACTAACACTTTTTTGGATGTGTTCGATCTACCACTACTCGACTGCGCGAGCAAGGACGATGGTGCAACGCCGACTGCCGACTCATCTCAACGACTGCAACGCCCTCGACGACCCCGCCGCCGACTACAGGTGGACCCACGAAGAACTCGATACGAGATAACTTGAAAGGGGAGGTGTTGTAGGATGGGAATTTCACCATGTTATTCGCTTAGAGTAAACGCGTATTCCATAAGTCGCACACTTGTATGACCACACTGTTGTTTTTATGTGGACATGATCCGTTCTACTCTGTACTCTTCTCAGGGTTTGACTTTAATGAAGCTTCCCTTTTCGGCTGTGTCGGCGTCCACAACAAGGACTGTTAAGTGCATCCAGAATATCGAAACAGTGCTGGAAGTTACGGTGCTTGCAAGATCGAACTAGGATAAGTAATCAAAATATAGTGTGGTTACGGTACTGCGTAATAAAGAGGGAGACAACTAAACCCGCAAACTAACGGACCACCATCAGGATGTAACTGCATAATTAGTTCCCCGTTACCTTCTTTTTACCTTTCTAGCGCCTTCACCTCTTTTCTATTTCCTCTCTTGACAGGACTTCCTTTTTTTGGCAAGGCATCATCAACCAATAGTGTCTGGATAATGCAATAACGAACTGCAGAGGAATCATGAAGATTTAGATTCAATGCTGTGATTTCAAGAAAGGAAGTGAAAATTATATACACAAGTATCTATATGTGCAAGTAGAGAGATATCTGCATTATACTCATTAAAATACGTCATACGATGAAGACACGAAATAGGCAGACATCAAAACGGAGCCCTAAATGATTGGATGCATAAATCAAAAGAATAGAGGTAACGAGTGAGTACCTACAACCTGTACGATACCGAGGACTATTCTTGGAAGCCGAATCATCTGCAACATAACAAAATAACAAATACAGGGACGTGCGGTCTAAAAAGGTAGACCTTGACAGACAGCTTAACGTTCGTAGTGTTGTTGTTTAGGTAAGTTATTATCGGCTAGAATACAGAATTACATCACTAAAAAGACGAATTGGGGTACACATTCGAAAAACTCCACGAATTCAAATCAAGATATATAGATCAAATAACAGAGGAACATTCACGAACTTGGCGGTTGTTGATACTCTCATTGACCACATCCGTAGCAACATCATTGCGTGGTGACTGTATGCTTTTGTTAAAAATGAATTCATAGTTGGCGATATCTTCAAGATGAATAAAATACTGCTTTAAAGGTGGATCCTGATCGAATTCAGCCTTCCTCCAAAACTTCGATTCTCTTCCACGGCGCCAACCATGCTCACATAAGCAACATGGTACTAGTCTTTCATAATATAGAGCACTTATTACTGACAAGAAACCTTCACCTAACACTTAAACCTTCATAAACCACAATTACCAAGCTCTCCATCTGCTCCTCTTCCAGACTGTCATCGTTGCTCTCTGACACTAGGCTTGCCAATGGTGGCGACAACGTTTCCGGCGGACACAAAGTTTTCTCTATGTGTTCATCTATATAAGTAAACTACTCACCCTTCTCGCCATCTTTCGTACAAAACTCATGTAATAACGCGGTACAAGCGACGAGCTGCTTTGGGACACTACCAATAAATCGGAACGAAATGAATCACGACGCAGTTGCAAACGCGGTTGCGCCAAAACTGGCACTGCACCAAGTCACGTGATGCAGTTCCAAAGTTGTCTCTGTGACCGCACTTTTGCGACCGATTTATTGTGTCGTAAGATTCCCTAGAAAATCGACAAAAGTGCATCCAATATCCTACTTATCTATGTAGTTCAACTCAGTTTTTGATGCTGCCATCGCGGTGCGCGTGGACAAAGTACGCATCTATAGTACTTCGAATCACCCTACACTACAGTGCATATCATTTTTAAAGTGATGCAAAGCCTAACTTCTTGGAATCAGAGTCAGGCGTGTGATGAGATTCTCCCGTCGGGGGTCGAAAAGGGAGGATTGCAAGAGGAGGTTGTAAAGGAGTGTGCGGCGGCCAGTTGTGAATTGAGGATAGCATGATAAGCATGATAGATTTTATGATTCCAGCAAGTCACTATATTTCACGCAAGTAATTCTCTCGCAAGTAATTCTCTCGTTACGAAGAATTGTAGATCCATGACGTCTACAATTCTTCGCAACGAGCTGAGCATGGGTGACATTGCAATTAGACTGGAACTATACGATATTTCTGGCTATCGGTAGGTGTGCAAGATTACTTATTAAGAGCGTGTTTTGTTTTCTTTCAATTTTGCCACGCAGAATTTTTTTTTCTAGAGATTTTGCTATCTTTACTATTGATTTCACGAAACCTTCGCCCTTAACCGATCTTAGCGTTGGGTTTCAAAATCGCGACGTAAGAGTTTATATGAACACTCAGGTTTGAGTTCTTCTCCATTCCATCAAACAGTTCGTTAACAATATTATAATTATTCTTCAGTGTCTTCCAATCCAGTCGGAAAAATTCGTTCACTTATTTGCGCGGATAAAACCCGGCTGCGCAGAGATACTTTTGTCCAACTGATTATGACGTATTAGGTGTGCAGTGAGTTTCATGAACGTCTCATTATTTATGTGTTTCTATGTCCGGCGATCTTGTAGCTTGCACCTGTCAATTCATCACCTTTCATACATTTTTTAAAATAACTCTTTAAAATTTTTAAAATAACTATAAATAATAAAAATAATAAAATAAAATAGAATGATCAACGTGTATAACAACGCAGAGCAGCTGTGATATCTTATAGGAGTGAAGGAACATCAGTGAAACTGAACAGTGATGAAGAAATATTCGGAACAAGAACACAGGACATGGATAACATGTGTTTCCTCTTTCCGAGTTGGTTTCAATTCTTGCTTCACAGACAAAAACTCGTGGTATGCAACTTCACATTCAATATTCTTTTTTTTTGCATTTTTAGAATAGAACTTTGATAGATATTAGGGTATGGATATTGTGATTCAAAAGCTCTTGAATGTATGCGTTCAATTATAGTCGGATCGAAAAAATCTGAAGCCTTGTGCAACTGCAGAAGCAGCTGCTTTCGAAGCCGAGCGGTGCATCCAAAGGTTATAATCGAGGTGGTACCTTTGTTAGGTCTACTCGGACTGCCCGCAGAAATCTGTGAAGCTAGTGAGGGTACAAACTCGATCGCAACCGTTGGTTCCACCAAGCGACATCGAGTGCAATCGCATACGCAACTGCACAAGGTATCGGGTTGTTTTGACAAAACTATATATTGAATTAAATACGTTACGAGGTGGCAGTAGCGTGGTCATCAGATGAACACTGCTGGAGGTGGCCACAGAGGCATTATACGACTATAATACTGTTCTCTTCGGGTGGATCCTCGTTTCCTAAAGTTCCATTCTGTTTTTTTTTCATCCACCTAAATTTTCTTAAAGAAATAGTTAATCTCGCTAATCTGCAGGTGGAGGATCTTCACCAGCTACTGGTCTAGAAGGCAATGTTTTAATTTTAAAGGATATTAGAACCGGTGAATTCTTGGTGCTTTTGAAAGCCATTTACCTCCATTTCCAGCAATAGCGAATAAGCTTCCATTACTGCTCGCAGCTATGTTTGGATAAAATTTCCATTACAAGAGAAAATCTGCCACCTCTTCCTTCGATGTTTTTTTCATTTTGGTGTCGAGCACATACTATGGAAAGGTGAACGGTATCTGATGGCTGAAGAAGCGCAGCAATCGTTCGATGTATTTCAGAGTCTTCAATTCGCAACACTTTTCAATATGGCTGCTCTTCAGGTCTTATTCGGTTATTGATGCTTTATCGTTGTTAGATTTAGGAAATTCACGTCTTGTTTGCAGTCAGATTGTCTTTCCAAACTACTGACAGCTAATGATGTCCGCCAAATGTTAGATGATCCCAGAATAGAATGTGCCCCTAAACAAGTTCGATCAGTTTTATTAGAAGCATTGCTTCGGCGCTTCCGAACGGATTCAGCTACTCAACAGGGTCGTGGTATCCTGATTGTGACGACGCTTGGTATCAACAATTTTTAAATGAAATCAGGCAGCACGTTTAGGTAATGAGTCGGCAGTTGTCACCAAAGGTCAACGTTTGTAATTTGTTCAAATCGGATAGGGCCGCAAAAGAAACGATCGCTCCTCATTCTGCGGAAGTGAAGGTTTAGAGTTGAGCTGTTTCGAAAATTTTCTTGAGGATAAGGGGCTATCTTGGAAGCAGAAGTCGACTGACAATGTAGAGATTGCATCACTACGGGAAGAATTGAAGAAGTAGGAAGCGATGATAATGAACTTGCAGATGTCCTTAAAAGTTTGGTTGCACATTGTGCAATCAAACCTTTAAGGACATCTGCAAGACGCAATATCAAGATCAAAAACAAACATGTTATAAGTGATTTATTTCCTTTGGTTTGTTGTCAGCGTTATTAGTATGTATTACAACGCTATTATTTCCCTAGGATGGTAGATGATTTTTACTGATTTGATCGTAAACGTCCACATTTTTCCTTTTTTTTGAAATGAGACTGAATTATTTCTTTCCGAACTGAAGTACTTTATTACTCATCTATTGCTTTATTATTTTCACTGGAGAAATCAAAGAAATTGGAATCAACAGCTAAATAAAATGCTGAAATGAATCATCTGATGACCTCTTATTAATTAACAGGGAAAAGAACGGCGGATAATAAGACAACAATAAACAAATGCATTATTATTTCAGTGTGCGCATGACTTTATCAGAAGTACGGAAAGAAATGTGGCATCGAAAGCCACCACAAGTACGGAGCGTGAACTAGTACCTGGAGTGGATCTGCAGGAAAGCGTAGTTGGCACTCAACCTCTTATTTCTGGAAGTAAATAACTGGGTCGGTTGCACCTTAAAACCTAAGCATGATTCTTAGATGATCAATGACATGTAAGCTAAATTTAAGAGAAAAAAGGACGATAGAGCTGCCTGAAATACGAGCGGTGTTAAGTTCCTCCTTTTATACTATTCAGTGTAGGATCAGTGTGGCATGGTTTTAATGACAGAAGCAAGACCATAGGAAAGCTACACGATAATCATTATCTTCCTCAGGCTGAATCTTAACGCCTGGACACACCCATTGGAGATCAAGAACACCTATATCTCTCATGTACCATTCTTTTTTTCTCTTCTTATTTTTTGCCATGCTATGTAAGTTAGTCTTTCATTAAAGTCCTCCACTTTACATTGATTTCTCGCGTTTGGTGAGTCCTCTATCACGATAGTGGTGCCTAGGGATGAGAAAGACTGTTGTAGCATACCGAATAGATAAATATAGGGGTATGACCATAAGTGCTTATATCATGAACTGCTCCGTTGCCCCTATGTTGCGACCTACTTGTGTTGTGATCCCAACACCGTCTACTTCGTGACATGTTGTTTTTGTATTGGATCCCCAGGTCCTGGTTGAAGTTGACTGATATAAAGCGTTGTGCACTGGGACACAGATCTCGCTAGAGGACCTTTCGACCTGCTGTAAGAGGAGAACGACCTAATGTCCCACCACGAACTGCGATCATAACTGCTCGTTTCACTTCGAACAAAGGCGCCAAAACGGTTGCTTCAATTTTGAGCGTTCTTTATTTTTTTAGGCATCCTCGGTATATGCGGATGAAGGAATTATCCCACAACTCCGAAACACTCAGATCAGCATGGCGGTCTGAAACAAGATCTAATCAGACATGTAGGGTTACATGATAGCGGAAGTTTTCAAGTTTCCACCAAAACGTGGCATTGAGATCCCTAATCACTAATCACTAAATTATATTTTCACAGATGGCGTGTTATTAGCGCAATGCTGGATTTGCAAATTCTCACTGGCAAGTATTTGTTCGGCAATAGCCGCCAAACCTCTACCGTACTTCATTATCCTTGTAATGCATTGTTACAAATATATTGCCGTGACCCAATGTCGTAGTACGATTGTGTAAAAGGCAGTACATCAATTGTCCTCAGCGTATTCTTGTTGGCGCACTATATAAGAGGTAGCATACCAGCTGACCGAAGTAGTGTGCGTATTCGTGCTAGTGTCTGCTACTATTCCATTGTTATTCGGACCAAAGGTCCTATCACTGGTAAAGCATTCCACTGAACCACCTTCGACAAAAGGCACTGCAAAGTATTTTACACTTTTCCTCTCGGTAGCAACTCTTCTGCTCTCCATTTTTTTCAAATCTCAAAATCTCCAATGAGTTTATGATGAACGACAAAGTACGTATTGGAGGCAATTTTTTGCAACGTGCACTTTCCTTACCGAGATGTCATAGAGTGCGTCTGTCGTTTTCTCCTTGAAACCTCGAAACTGCTTAACAAGTCTATTGACTGCTTAGAAAGACTTTCTCTTGTGTTTTTGCAGCATATTCAAACCTTTGATATATTTGATATAAGAGATAGAACACTCAGGAATCATTTGAATAGTTTTTCTGCTTCGGGACTTTTTTAGCAGCATATCACACAAAACAGTAGGGTACTCAGTATTGTGTCGACATGTATGAGAAGAAGAATGAGAAGAACCTATTCAACACGCGGTGGCATCTGCACAATAGTTGCAAAAGATATAAAAAAAGAGATCTGTATGACCGTAGATCGCCGGTGAACTTCAGGCTGCATTCCTCCATTGTCGGCCTCTGGTTATTGTGGGTAGTAATCATGCGAACAAGGAATACCCTCGTTTAGCGAACGCGAAACCATATGGAGATGCTCTCTTAGCAAAGGCAAACTGACGGTATGGTGATCTAAAAGAAATTCGTAAGCTCATGACAACAGAAAATCCTAGTAGTTGCAATTGGCGACATTCATTTTCTCTTTCAAAAACTGTGAACATTTGAACGTTTTCAGGACTTCATTCTACGAATATACAGATAACATGGCTAGTTCCACTAAAGTGGGGCTGGTGACGGAAGTCCCACCGTGTCGCTTGTGGAACTACCCCAAAAGACAGGCTATTTTGACCTGATTGTGCGTATATATATATATATATATATATAAAAGTATGAAAAGCGCAGTGATATAAATAACAGCTGTTTCTGCCTCAAGGATCCAACGTAATTATGGGAACATAAGTGTTAGGGCACTCGACGAAAATTCGCCGTTGTTGGGTTCCTTCTCTTCAACACTTTAGCAGTCATATCATCCGAATATGACCTTTGCGTTTTTCGTTTCTTTAGAGATATATTTCCAAGCAGCATCAGGAATTGCATTGATATTTTCGACCATCCCGCTATGAAAAACGACGCAAGGTTTTTGACATTTTCCAAATATCAAACTCGTTGGAGGCGTCATCTGAGTCTTTTGGAGTCAAACTCGTTGGAGTCTTTTGCCATACTACATCATGAATCACGTTTTGTTAATGAAAAGGAAATGCAGTTGCCATGTTTGATGGGAGACCACAATTTCGATATTCTTTCGCTTAATTCGTCTCCTAAAATCACTTTTTTATTGTTTGATTGACCATTGGGTTTTCGCAACTCATAATTATCATAAGTAGGTCGTAAACTGAAAAGGGTATTTTTAGTGTAAAGCTGGATTTGAATTCATCACCCAACGAATCTGGGTTGGTGCAGGTTTCAGGAGGGTTATGCCTATACGGGGTCGTAGATTATGGGGAGGAGGGTGATTCCGTCCATTTATTCCTAATTGCCGTAAGAAATGGCCCGGAAGATGCGGCGCCGGCACAAGTCTGGCGCGCTCCAGCCGAATTCGTTGTAGAAAATAGCGCCTCGAAACGCTCGAAGCCGTATCTTCGTTTTTTACGGCAATTAGGAAGAAATGGACGGAGTCACCCTCCTCCGCATAATTTACGACTCCATATACGCAGAACCCACCTAAAACCTGCACCACCCCAGATTCGTGGGGTGATGCCTTTAAGGTGAATCTTGAGCAACAAACAATGTAATCTAGCTAATATTTCGTTGCTTTGAGGGGAACATTTATGATTCACTTATGCTGCAGTGGCTTTATTACCAGGCATAATTTACTCCCCATTTCGTTGAAAAACTGGGAAAACATTGGACGTTTTCTGGACTTCATTTGACGAATATGTGTGCAGATAACATTACATAATATACCATGCCTTATATTCACTCTGACGGCTATTTACTTAGCAGTAATTGTTACTGGATACTGCCTGCACAGGAGATCCTCAATCGGAAGCCAGAAAAGGAGGAGAGCGAACAAGAATTAGTGGTTAGACTCTTGACACTGAATTATTCAGCACTACTACCCACCTCTTAGCGAATGCGAATCGAGCTCGTTTCTCGACCTCTTCCTCATCATCGTCTTCGGACCTTTTGGCAAATGCGAATTGCCTATAGGGTGAGCGCTTAGCAAATGCAAACGATCTGACCCGCTTTTCCGCTGTCACATCGTCGACCACCTAGGAATACATGTTCTTGAGTGAAAGACATTTCTTGATGGGTCCTCACCTGCTGTGCAAGAAGCATCGTGGCTAGAGTGCAGACGAAGGCTAAGGTGAACATGGACTGCATTATGTATACCCACTGAAATTTATTTACCATACACATTCGTACTTTACGTTAAGGAATACCACGCCAAAGGACAGTGTTAAGACAGAGCATGGGGAAACACTCTGGACGTTTTCAGAGTGCGGAAGAAAAAAGAAAGCACACACTTAGATCAATGTTCTCGAATGAAACATGATCAATGGAAACCGTTAATTAGAGTTTAGCAGTAAGATTCAACAAAAATGCTACTATGAAATACTACGTTGATATAGTTGGAAACCAGTAACTCGAGGACACGTCACATAGATTTGATACTGGCTTTTCAACTGTGACAGTTTCAAAAAACCATCGTATACTTAAGAACTCCATGTAAGAATGTTTTTCAAATAATATTTCTTTCCAAATTAATACTCTCATGTCTCCGTGAGAATTCGAGAAGTTTTCAGCATCATGAGTGTTCCTTTGTTTAGTGTGGACAGGTCCAACGATGCTTGTATTGTGGTAGTGAAGAAAATGTGTTAACCTTCGAGGAGCAAGAGCGATGTTTTCTGGTTATATGCACTTTACTACTCTTTCAGGTCCTGGTTTTTCTGAAAAAAAAAACTTTTTCTGTGTATTTTTAAACGAAACAAATGGCTAAAAACCAGAAAGTAGTCAATCCACAGAGTTAGCGCTACTCGCTATTCATTTCATCTGAGAAAAACGAAATGTATAGATTCAGTGACAGATTACTGCTCGCCGTTTTCAGAGAAAGCTAATCAACAAATCTCCAGTTCTGAAGAAGAAGTTGAAAAACCGTGATTGAGGATGCAACACGGCTTCATAACTTCATCTTGAGTGCTCTCGAAATTCTTTCAGTCACTATGAAGGGACATGCCTACTGTCAACATCAGACGACCAAAGTAGCGAAAGTAATGTTTCTGTTTTCGTAATAGGGAATGGCGAGGCTGACTACTCATCCGTTTCATTAAATATGCCTTGAATGGCAGAAAAATAGAATTGCCGAAGATAGCTTAGAATTTCACTTTTATATTATGTTATTTACTAGGCACCCTTCAGATCGTTTGAAGTGAATCTGGAGCAGCTACGTGAAGCTGCGAAATTTTGAGTGTATACCGGCTATCATTGGTTTGTCGAGCGTTTTGTTTGCTCGCTTTTGCTTCACATGAAGAGTAAAAGTTCTATGTACCAGATTATCTCCCGTTTTTTTTTTCTGTCATAGAATTAGAGTCATTTGCGGGAAAATCATCAAAAGCAATTCTTGTCATTCTTTCCATAACTTGTTAACACAGAGCGGTCATCACCATCATTATGATGAAAAAACGTCCTACAGCAGATCGTGCAAAGAGCTTTTGACTAAGCAGTTGTGTGCATGTGCGCTACCATTTCTCAAAGCGGGATATGTAAACGTAGAGAGGATCGAGCATTTGAACGCGTACCTTAAAGTATGTTATCGCAACTTTTATAGCCATAAAGGATGAATGATAAAGTTTCTGGCGTTAATCAATCCGCTTAGGATGCGCTCCCACGTTCACTTCAATTCAGAATCGTTTGAGGTTTACGAACCTGTAACCGGTCTTTACAGTGACATGCGGTGGTTAGCCGATGTGTCAAGTCAGTGTTTTTTTTAAGTTGTCGACCACGGAGGGATGAAAGGCTTGGTGACTACTAAGGCTTCCGATCGATCGTACAAGAAGCGGAACCTCTAACCGCTACACTACACCCGCCCCGTTATAGCCATAAGGTTTCTAAAATGTTTCTGTTTCCAAAAGGTTCCATAAACTTCGTTTGCATTTCCTGTGATTCTATCGAAGCTACCGACATTTCAATCCCAATGATTTCCATCTGGTGCTGCCACCGGATGGCGCGGTTGCATCTGTCGTCGCATAATTCGACACAACGCCATAGCCCCTTCTTCACTTTTCTTCCGAGATCATTCTGACGCTGTTGGATCGGCCCTTCTCATCTCGTCTCTCTGCTCTGACGCTCGTATACTAGTTTAATTGCGTGGAAACTCGTGTGATTGTCCTCTGGTGTCGGAGCATCAATTCCGCCACGTAAACGACGTCTCATCTCTCTGCTTTCCAGGGTGGAATTGTCAATTTCACGTCAGGAAATGATCGTTTACCCACGAATCTAGTTCTATTTTTCTTCGATCTGAGGGTTTTTCATAATCTCACGAGTCCAAAGCCGAGGAAGAAATTCTGACTTTTCTCCTGCAACATCATCACCTCTTCCAGACTTCCTTCTTCTTCATCTTTTAATTACAAACCAGGGCCTCCGACTCTGATGTTGACTTCCCTTTGATCACATATATGAGCGGTTAGAACGCAGTAACAACCTCACTGCGAGTTTTAACGATAGTTGCAGCTGACGACTCAGCTTGCTTCTGAGGCACTTCTTTTCGAAACTTCTACTAATGTGGGCGATGCTTAAAAAACCACTCTTAAATTTTTTCCGCGCAAACGTAGAGCATTAGAAATAAATTTTTGATGCCAGCGAAATATTTCGCTGAGAGTTCGCCGTCATGAAGCATCTTCGCTACCTCCAACTTACCTCCAACTTTAGAGTTGTTTTTACTGAGGCACCGCTTGTATATCCCGTTGCCGACCTGGTCACACTTTAGTACATCTGCACATCCAAAAACCTTCAATTGTACCAGTCACGCACCGCAGTCAAACGAGTTTGAAAGCATCTACGTTTTTCTATGCTTCAAAAGCCCTATCATGCATTGTAATTGGAAAGCAGAAATTTGTTGGCCCCAATATTTGATGCCAGTTCAGCTCGACCGGGCCAGCTGAGGAAAACTCGCTCATCCCAATCACTTGCCGGATCTATCGTGGGCAGTGGGATCCAGCGCTAATGGCAAATATTCACCAATCTGGCGAACGGAAACCGCTCAGATTTCTAAAGTTTAATGTCGGTGAAGGCGTGCAGCATGTTCCACCCCATCTTTCTTTTCTTGGTCCTCGTGCAGCAAACTGACAGCGTCTGATTTCCAACGAGAATCAGGTCAGAGTTCTACCCGTTTCATTGCATAAAGTATTTTTATGACACCCTGGCGCAAAGATACAAATAAATGCATAATGGGCTAGTTCCTTTCTTATATAACGTTGTGATTGTATGATCTTATATCAAACATTAAAAAAATCAGCATCACTTCTGAGCAGCGAATTTCCCTACCGTGGTATGCGCAAAGGTTCCCAGCAACCTGAACACCATCTGAAACCACACTAGACCATTGCTGTCGTCGACCTCTGATTCCCAGCACTGTAATTCAAAACATGTTTTTCCGTAAAGATTTTCTGAAAAAGTACAGGTTTTCCAACTACTCCACGAAGCATTTTTGCCAGAAGCAAAGAGACATGATGCTATGGCTCATACAAGTTGGCAAACATAGTCACTTTGCTTGCGATCTTTCCCAATTACATGTTTCATCTCTTCGAACTCATATTAACATTTTTTAAATGTTTTTTCATGTTCTGTCAACTTTCTGCCTAACGTGGCCTGCTGTGCTGTGCAGGGGTTCCGATTAAATTTCGTAATGAATTAATATTGATATTGCAAAAAAGTGTTTCTACTTCTGAACTGCGAAGGGGTCTACAGCGTAGAATTTGCCGGCTGAACTAAAGAAGACGTTACCCCAACTGAGATCGCAGTGACCGAGATGAATGCGACAATGGTGACGACAGTGAGTACCCTTCCCATGCTTGTATACTAAACACATAGCTATAGTCAGCACCCACAATTTTAGGCAGCCTACGCAGCTCCCAGCCGCGCGGGCGTCCCGTGGCCTGCGCTTGATGGTTATTGAGCGTTCACAACCGTGCGCTCGATAACCACCAAACAGCAGACGGCGCGGACACAGCAGCCTTAGTGACACTATTAGTCACACTCTTTGTGCTACATCACCAGCAGAGTGGTTGCCGCCATAACGCGGCGGTCGTAAAAGCCTTGTACTGCAAAAATAGAAATGGAGAACCACAACGAGACCCTTGAGGTATCTCGCCTATCCGGTTGATTCACTTCACTCATCCCCAAAATCGCTGTTTTGTAAATGATGTTGGTGATTAAACGCTCCGTTCTTCATCCATGCTTGCGGACAATGCATGATCCAGGAGCAATGATCACAATGAATCACGAATGTGGGAATATGTTGAGTGGTCAAGCAAGGATTTCCTGCCATCCGCATCCGCATCACGTTTTGATACATTGGCTACAGTATACACTATTTCCATTGCTGGTCCCGCATTCACTGTTGCCTGCGTCGTTTATTGCATCGTTGGTCACGACTCCACTGTGTCGTAGCAGTCATACATAGTTGTGAGGGTTCCAGAGGAAGGACTTCGTCACGATATTACAGCACTGGACACGATATCCATTTTCCGTCTGTTTTACCTCTCCATTGTCAACACTGTAAACAAAAGGGTATTCTGAAGAATAGACAAACCGTGGAAGTCCCTTAGGCCTGCATCAGCTAGCTGCCATTCTTTATATATGGAAGATTTGCATCTGTGTTAACACGAAGATGGAATTTTAAGAAAATAAAAAGAAAGAAGAAAATAAACATGAACACAGTGCATGTTTATTGTGACGTCCGAAAGTTTAGCAACACTAAAAGAAAGTTAGACATCTCATTCCAAAGCGTTCGCGTCCCCGTGAAATGTGAGCACAACTTCTTTTGGTTTGTTGAGCACTTAGTGACATGGTAGTGCTGAAATGTTTGTGCATCTTCGAAAATAAGCGGCTGTAAGCGGCTACATGTAACATGCAAAGAACGTGCAGAGCTTGCTGTTGTGTTGAGTTTTGAAATGCATATGACAAAATTCAAGCGATGAAATGCCCTACAACAGAGTACAGGATCTACAACAGGGTACAGTTCCTGTACTGTGTTGTAGGGATTTTCAACGCTGAACCGAGTAATGTTGATTGAAACGAACCGGTCAAACTAAAGGTACAGTCAGCAGCTATACCACATCAGTATTGCATTTTGTGATCCAGTTGGATTTTAAAATATATTGATATGCCCCTACTTGAAACAAACCAAGCAAACATCCAACAAACAAAAACCGTTCCGTAAACAGTAAGGTATTCTATGGGTTATGCTCCTACTTCCGTGCGCTGAAAACCTGCAAAATCGTGAACAACGGATCGTGTTCATCGACACAGAGCAGTGGCGAATAATGCGAGAATGTTGGAGAAGCAGAATTAATCATATCCTTGCCAGTGGTTGGCCCCTCAGAGGACGTTTTCTTTTGCTTCCATACTTGTATTTGTACTACTTTTACACTTTCCACCTTGTAATACATAGTACTTTTATACTTGAGCGTAGTGCGCGCTAACTTGCAGGTGTTGCAAATATACGGTAGTGACAGGACACTTGACCGGTTACTTGCGAATGCATCTGATTGGGATGGTTGTCTAAAGATTGCCGTTTTTTCGAAACAATTCACCCTATCTTGGAAAGTAATCAGTTATTCCATGAGAATTCCGGGAAACTCTCCCATTCAGCGAGTAAGCATTTTACAATTTCATGATGGTGCTTAGTTAGCTTTTTACGCATTTAATGAGATTTTCTAAAAGTTTACTTTGGTAGATTATTTCCTCCTTTCGAGTGGTTTCTTTGAATCAAGGGCTTAGGAAACAGCTGGTGCACTGTTTAGAGGCCAGTCAAAATTGGAACAACCGTGTTGCACCACTTCCTTCTCCTAATCTTTTACAGAGAGTCACATAACCTATTTTAACTGCCGATTTGCTAATGGATGAAAATGGGCATTGGAGAAAGAAGTCTTGGATAAGAACATGGAAACATGAGAGGAATACGTGAAATGAAGACAAGAAACACATGTGGAATATCTTAGTTAAGGTGACAACTTAGGTACATCATTACAGGTGTTGTTCATTATGTGCGTACCACTGGAAAAATACCCTAGCAATAAGCGAATGGCACAGAGAAATGAATGTTGACGTTTAAAAATACGCTCTTCGGATGGTTTTACAAGTGAGACAGATTTGCTGCCCATAAGAAGAATACGTTGCCGTTTGGGTCGCATCCAGTCGGTCCCAAAGGGTGAGATTAGCAGCTATTTAATACTAGAACTCTGTTTACAAACTTCATTTTCAGCTGAACTAATCCCGCTCCTGGACACATTCCCTATTCTCTTGCAAATCTTCTTCAAGAAGAACAAAAATGAAAGTGAGATGTTGGTTGTCGTTATTAAAAGGGAATTTGAATGCTACCAGTTTCAGTGGAAAAGAATTGAAGATTCTAACGCCTTTCAATAGGTTTCTAGAGAAAAAGCGATTGTTAGTTTCAGTAGCTCATTAGCCCTCACTTATTAACACATATAACGATAGCAACCTACAAACATATGCTGGATATTGCAGTTGAGCTGAAATTTCCGACAAAAGAATTGCGACCCATCTTTAAAAAAGAAGGTATATCGCGAAAAAAATGAAGTAATTGCTGAGAAGAAATAGGACAAAGTGGGTGTTGAGAGAAAAATCGAAATGTTCGCTACTCTTGCAATGGAAGGAGGAGTCTTTCAAATATCGGATAGCGGCAGTGAGTTGATTTGGTAGAGAGTGGCAACATCTCATTTGACCTACCCGTCAAAGGCAAGTGTGTTCGAAGCGTTGTTATCGCGATATGTCGTTGATTGCGGGCTATTGTCAAGCAAAAACGGATGCACTGCAAGTGATTTTCCACCAGCTGGTTCTGTCAGAGTGGTTAAGAACAGCATAGGTGCGTGCAAAGATAGAGTATCAGATCCCTGTTGAACAAAAGGCATCCTCTATTTTATTATGATGTGACAACAAACCTAACCCAGATGTGAACGCAGAAGCAAAGCAGGATGTTGGGAGTCGTGGCCACATATCTGTGCTTCTTCAACTGAACAACATCACCACGAAGAGGGGGCGTGGTCTCAGTACATGGGACTCCCAGCTAAACGAAACGAGGAGCAACCTCCAGCAGAATATTAATTACTGATTCCACCTCAAGGCTTTTCTCGTCCTTGGCTCGCCGAGCAAGAGCAGCTGCCAAGTCTACTGTGATCAGTTAAAATGAAACATGAGCGGCACTTAGGAATAAGAGGCACTGTTTTAGTGAACGTTGGTGGACAACTGGGCTTCTTCGGGATCTAAAGAAGGACGGATGCGAAAAGGGAGATAAGAGGGTTTCATCACTTGATCACATCATTCGAATGAGTTTTGCATAAATTAGGAGAAACTCATCAGATTTTGAATAGAATGTGGCGCTGAGTATTAGAGAGTAACAGACCGAGTACTGCCATTATCTCCACCCTCAAATGCACCTTGAAGAATGCATTGTAGAAGAATAATTGCTTTGGTATTTCAAAAACTCTCTATTCCTCCCTTTACCCCCTCTACCTTTACTTGGATGGCACAGCGTTCCAAGGTATTATTCATTTGTACAAATATGAAATAACTTGTGGTCGTTCAGTGTCAAGAAAACGTCACAGAACTGAGCTGCCAACAAGGTCGTGACGATAAAAATTGGTCATCATACTGTCCGGCTGCAGTTACAAGTTTCCACTCGTCACAACACTACGAAACACCATTACATTTGCAGCAAACACTGAGGGAAAGTGCTAGTTGTAAGTATAGAGGGACTGTTGACTGGTTGAAATTCAAGATTTGCGGACCTGGATTACGCCTGATGTCACTGATTAAAAAAGTCTATGTAGACTACACTTTGCTTGAGTGAATTAAGAGGAGGAGAAGACCTTCATCTTCTATGTTAAACAAGCAAGTGTCAGGGCTCGTGTGTTTCCCGTACATCCAATAAAGTCCTACATGTTTTACGTTATTGCAGATAGATGCACTTGAAAATGCAGACATTTTCAGTTTAAGATCAGAGAAGAAATGCTCAAGTTCATGAAGCAGTTCTTTGGAAATTCATTGACTTTGGGGAAATATAACAGGAAAAATTATAGTTCGTTAAAGAATTTAACGAAGACATGCTTTTCAGTTGACTAGATAACCTTCCATTACCTCGTATTCCTCGGTGAACAGAAGAGACAAATTAGACAGAGCGATCTCCAAATGAATTGCGCACTATGCATTAGGAATTCTTCAGGAACACGACGTTCAAACCGTTTGCGACGCGGTTCACTCAATTATGTACAGAAAATGAGAAACTCCTTTTCCCAAAGCTGTGCGCTGATTTGGCGTCTTGCATGCGAAAGCGTCACAAAATCAAGTAAAAACCATGTACCTTAATGACTTGACCGAAAAAGAAAAAAATGGTTTGCGTTAGGAAACGTAGCGTGTAGCTCATTCATATCTGATTATGCATCTTTTGTGATGTGTAGAATGAAACTCATTCGACGCCACAAGGTTTCTGATTTTCTGTGACGTGACGAGAAAATTAGAAATATACCCAGGGCACTCAATAATTTTATACGAAATTTTGCAATATAACAAAAAAGTCGACCAATGGGAACACTTTACTCCTCCACTTCTAAATTAAAAAATTAAGAAGATAAACAAACTAATGACTGGTTACTGTAAAAAGCTGTCCGGAGTATTATATTTGGATGGCAAATTGATGCATTGTCGGACGAATAGCATCAACTAAATGAAGGTTGAAGAAGCCTTTTATATTCATTTTGGTGAGTGCACTATAAAATCAAACATTTTCTGAAGTGAAATAGGAGGAAGTGTTAGCATGTGCTTAGCTTTCTAGACTTGTTACTATTTTTACACATCAACATATGAACGTCAACAGATCGAATTGGTTTGCACACATAATGCGGGTACAAAGAAAAAAAGAAGCCAAAGAGACTCTCATATAAGCTAACGATTGTAATGTTAACACAGAAAGAGGAAATGAGAGAAAGAACTTCCGAACTTCCCAAGATTAAAAAACAACAAAACTGCGAAGGTAAGCCTTATATAGTGACGTAACTCAAATTTTTTTAAGCACTTGTCGCCTTAACCTTTTTTCTCCACTGCTGTCACATATGTTTTTTTCTCAATACGGGATATTTCGAATGACGCAACGAAATCTAATGGATGTTAAAGGCAGTGTTCCGTGAAATTTTCAATAATGTGGCCTCTCCAAGAGTGGATAGGGGTTTTTCACGAGTGCTAGCGTGATCGGGCGGAATCACCACAAATCCAGAAAAGACACCATACAAAAGTCCTGGTCTCTTTCATTTCTAACATATGCACCTTAATAAAGTACAAAGTAACATTCATTTCAACTGATCGTTAACACAGTTACGTTCAAAGCACGACAAAAAAGAAATAATAGAAGAAATAAGGAGAATCACAAGATAGAGGACCTATAAGTTCACGTATGAGCTGCCAAATTTTTCTACTAAAGAAAGAGTAATGTGATGTTTCGTGAAACTGGAGGATCTAAAGGGCAACACTTCAACAACGGCTGTTACATGATCGTAGAGTGTAACTTTTAATTCAGTGATGTTAAGAGTTTAAATAGCTCTAAGTGTATTCGAGACGTTCTTAAAAGAGTATCCAAAAGATAAAACTTTCCAAGTACTCGGTGTGGTTGTCTTACTTTGCGCTATTCTCAGCTTGATGAGGTGTCAGATATGTTAATAAGTTACCGCATCCCACTTGCGAACTCTTATTTGGCTGAGTTGTACTCCAGAATATCAAGACAAATGATGTTCGTGAATGAAGAGGAAATGAGGTGAATGTAAAAGAACATTTTAGGAGGTGCTAACAAAAACACAAAACTCTCTTTATCTAATCTGTTCACATATATTTTTTGTTTGGATGGATGCTGAACCGACGGCTTCGATCAGAAAAAAACAAAAAGAAACGACAGCAGCACTAATTAAAATGGAATTGCAACGACTGCATTTTATTGTGAGAGACATAATTACATGATCTCCCTCAAAAATAAATTTGAAAAACCGCAGTGAAGAAAAGGAAACAACGCAGTCCCCTCAGGAGAAAGTTGATCTAATCAACCTTTCATTATTCTACATGGAAATGGGGCCACAAAGAGAACATCAAGCAAAAATGGCGATGTTTGGGAACTACAACAACACAGAGAAAGAGGACTGCAACCGCGAAAACAGGACTCCCGGGTGAGCAAGAACAAGAAAGTGCAAGAACTCTCCACAATATGCAAGCAAAGGAGAGTACCAGGCGATATATGCATGTACAAGGAGAATTCGGCGACGTTAATGCATTTGTTTGATAAATTCTCAAGCAATAAGAACAAGTCATTTGAAGCACCAGGGATGCTTTTGGCGTTGCCACTTTTATGCTGCGGAGTATTCAGGCAATAGTCCGAGAGTGACGAGGGCCGCTTTTCCAATAAATGCCGCTGAGATCCAAAAGGTCGGGCATTACTACCATCTCTTCATTCAATTAAACTTCTATGTTTTTCCATACGCGAATAAAATTTCTCTCTTAGGATGAATGAGAGCCACGTAAATGTCGAACACTCGTTCCCACATAAAACAGAGTAGGAAGACAACATTGGCATCAAGGATTTATTTTGGGTTGGCACAAGTAAACTACAGGGAAGCCATAACGGCTAATCGAGCCAAAATCGGTAGCAATTCTATCACATAAGGCTGAGGGCACTCACAGGAGATGGCTGGATGACTGTAAGCTGGAGAATGGCGCCTTAAAATCTCTGTTGATGTGTTCAGAAACGTCTTTCTGAGAAATTCCAACTGAACCAGAGCTGCTGCTGCTGATCCGAACACTTGTGATAATCCTATTTGTTGCCATCGCTGCAAAACGCTGCTTTTGCGGGTGTTGCAGCTTGTCTGCTCTCCTTAGACAAGAGCAGCAAGAAGAGGGATACTCTGTCAAAACTTTCCTATTACCTGTTAATTGGACGGCTCTTCGAACACTTTGAGATGTTACAGAGGAAGAAAAGAACCACAGAAGAATTGGAACTGATGTGCTACATGTGACTTGATGCGAATTGTTTTCCAAGAGGTCTAGGTATAGCATAATGAGTCTAGAAACAGTATAACAGCTCTCAAAAGCAAGTACTGTCTGCAGGAAGCTATCGTGAAAAAGAAACCGAAGTCAAAACAAAATGAAATAACGACAATGGCATACGTAAACTCACCCGCAATTCCCCAGTTAACAAAACAACCACGTAGACAACAACTACTATGTGTCTGACAGCAGACCAGGCAAGATGACCTATACGCAAGTAAGTAAGGTTCACATCAGAAATCCTAACTCGTCACTCCCCTACGACGTAGTGGAAGCGTCGAAGTGGAATTTGTCTCGTAAAACTGTGTGTGCCCTATTTTTTCTATTCAGTAAAAAGTCATAATTTTGGGAAGCACGGTACGCGTTTTAGCGTCATGTTATCTTACTAAGAAATGTTTCGAATGAGAAATGTTTTGCGGCGCCCAAGCAGATTTCTCTTTATGTAGTCAACTTTTGTATATTCTTGGTCAAGAAAAAAAAATTAGCAAGCAGCGCAGAATTGTTGTTCAAACGAGTAGAAAATTATGCTATCAAGTGTAATCTCCTTTGAAGCCAAACTTATCGTAATGAAATTTTTCTAATTCACCGTTCTTGGAACGGTCGTTCCTTATGCTGTACGTAGATACAAAGAAGTAATCGAAGTGAATGTTAAAACAATGGTAACACAATTTAGACAATCACATCTAATGTTGAGTTTTCTGCAGCACACTTACCGAGAACAAAACCGAGATAGCGAAAAAAAACATCGAATTCCCAATTTTCCGACAATTATGAGTGTCCGAGTTCCTGTTCACGTCTGAAATCGATTTTCGGCTAAGATGGACTGTTAAGAAAAAAATAGCTAATAAAAGCCTCTAATGCAACATAGTCGTAAAAAAGAGCAGTAATTGCATATCCAGTCTTTTTGTAAGTTACGTAAATGTGAGGAGCCGAAAGTACATATGGATGCGAAAATGAAGATATAAAAGGCGAGGTTTGAACAAAAGTTAATCATCCATTCTTCTTTTTGAAATATGATAAAAGCATCTTTCTTGAAAAAAAGATTTCATTTAGATGGTACTATATACTACCTAAAAATGACAACAAGGAACTTACTACAACATCAAATTTGCGTAGAATATGGTGATAATATTGACAATGAATCAAATGTATTGGTGGGAAATTCCAAATTTTCAAAATGTGTAGTGTTTTCTGCATGGATCAGCATGAAGGGCTTCTTTTGCAAGAACTACTGGTCTAAGAACTTGAAAGAGTGAGTTCCAGATTTGAGAATGGACTGCATCATTTATGACTGAAACTGTAGGTAACCTTGCGAGATGTACATAATTATGTGCACACATATGTACCTCAGTTGTCAAGGCGAGCGAGCAGGTACATCTTGGCAAAGGGCCGGATGCTGTAAAGGCTCTACAAGAGCAAGTGTTTGGTAACGAGGAACAGTGGCAAGAAGAGTTCGTCTCAACTGAGGCTCCGTTTGTGCGGGATACGTCGCCTTTCGGCAGAGTTACCCACTTTCTCTCCCCAATAACTGTGCAAGATAATGCTAGAATGTGGAAGAAGTGGCGTGAATAATTCAGTAGCTGAGTGACATAAGTAAAAATCGCTTTTGAGCCTTCTTCGAAATGTAGCAGTGAAGGATCGACATCTCAACAGCGTCAAGCGATCTGTTCAACAATTCAGCCAGAAATTCTTGGAAAAATTTTGCATCACTCACACATCAACTGAAAGAGGAGAGCACCCCTCTCTGTTTGTCGCAGAACACTTGTGGCATATGTTGATATGGCAACTGGTAGGAGTGGTTCAACACTAAAATGTGATTCCTTCTTTATGTAGCGATAAGTGTGTTCGCGTGGGAACAGGGAAGGTGCATTACTTCTCCCACGATTAGACGAAACCGGCGCAAGGTAAAGTTAACGCTGGAATTTTTCACAACAGGGGGTCAAAAGAAGGGATGCGAGCAGAAGGGTCGTAAGGTATCACCTTGAGAGAGACTGGAGATCTAAGCAGCGAAAACAATTCAGCTGAGAGATATATGCGCCAAAATCATTTTAAAAAACTGAAAAAAAAAACTAAAAAAACTGTTGACTAGCTTTACTGAGACAAAAACTTGCCGTCTAGAGTTTTCTTCAATATATCTATCGAAAGATGACAGCGGATTTTTTTTTATCGCGCTACTATTTGGGCAATGAGAAATGTGCAGAAATTCGAATTTTTGGCTATGCCTCAAAATGTGTGGATGTCCAATTGCTCATCTTGTACCTTACAGAAACGTGCTCTATTTGAAACATGTTATGAAGGAGAATTTTTCCAACAATAGTCTTGTTCTACTCTTCACATTTTCTTTCGCTCTCTCGAAAGGTTGTTGAGAAAAACTTGAAATTTCTCATACTTCCAACTTTGTCTTAACTAACCTTCAAAATAAAACCGCTGCAAATTTAGCTTGTGCACTTCCCTTACAAACTGCACACTTAACTACATCTCTATGCTTCTCTTGTGCCAAATTATGTTTATTTCAACCCACCAAACTCCTCGCTGCTTCCTCACTGATACCCAATCAGTGTTCTTCACTAAAGTCACCCCCAAATCGCGCGTGAATGCCGCAGGTTTATGTCTATCTGTATCTTTCATCAATCTATTTATTCTTCATCTGTATTTATTTAAGCTACTGTTGAGTTATTTTGCTTTTATTTTTTATTTGTCGAGTTTTTAAAGTAACCTTTCACTGTTCTGTTTATTACATTTATTTTCTAATAGCTATATGAGCGGTTATACTGAAGGAAATGAGCGAAGTGAGGAGCAGGGGGAGGAGGAGGGTTGTCCCTGGGACTATTGTTTCAGTGTTACACGTTTGGTCCTGGACGGCAGGGAAACAGTTGGAATGTTTCTCTAATGATGATCATTACATAAACTCGCATATTTGCTTGAGTACATTCTTGTCGATGTTCAAGAATGTCACGCTAAAAACCTTCTCTCTATCCCTCGCAGCTGTCGTACCCGCCGGATCTGTTTCCTGCTGACTTTTTTTCTGTTTTGCAGAAAAAAAGATGGCAACGATGGTACTAATAGAGACTTTTTAGAGAGGCGACTACTGTTAAGATGGAGATTCTGCTAAAAATGTGACTAGGAGGAACATACAAACAGAAATAAGCAGAATAAACGATTTGGAAAACTCTTCAAGCGGAGTGGAGCCTGGGGCAAAATTCGACCGCAATATTTAAATCTGCGCAATTTATTTTGTAGTGAGATTTTGTGCCCTGTTCTGGACATTTACTGTTTGCATTCTGCACAAATTCAAGATGAAAAACGACCACGATTTATTTCTGTGTCTACAATTTGCACTTTTTCGGAAAAAAATTGTTTTCGTACTTATAACTAATTTTTTTCCGAAGAAATATAATATGCATCCAAACAAAGCGATGAAAAACTATTTCTCCTTTTATCTCAAATGGATCTGCCAGAATCAGTAAACTCTCGACTCGCACATGTACTGGTGCTGGATTGCGACTTCATAGAATCACAGGGCTATTTCAAAAAACTTGGCATATAAAAGGTAATCACTAAATCTCTCCTTCAAAATTTACTCCGGCAATTACTTCATTCACAAGAGTTTTTGCAAGTAATCCAGAAACTGTGGAGGTAATTGTTCGTAGTTCTGTACCATCAGAAAGACAATTTATAGCTTCGCAACTGCACCAAGGCTTCTTTTGAGCAATTCTTAACTAATTCCTTCTGTAGGGGAGCTCGCTGTTATAAGAGCAGTTATGCTACTGTATGCTATACTAACGGAGTGTGTAGCGCAGTTGGTAAGAGGTTACTCTGGGACTGCACGATCGACGTGGTGGTTCGAAACCGCACTGGTGCCAATAGAACCTTCCATATCCTTCCGAGATCTACAAACTGATACCAGACCTGTCTGGGAGGATAAAAAAACTGACTTGATACATAGGCTAGCCCTCGCCAGTCATTTTATGAGCTAGCCATGTGTTCGTAAACATTCTGAATTGAATTGAACGCGTGGGCGCATCCCAAGCGGATTGATTAACACCAAAAGCCTTGTCCTTTTTATCCTTAATGGTACCGTATATGTTAGTTCGAAAGCGGGCAGGCGTGCTGTTGCTCAACTGATGCAGGATGGATTGAATTATTGCTTATTAGCGCCGTACGCGATGTATTTTATCCCGAGGCAAAACACGCTCTCCGCTGCCTTGCTTGGACACACTAAGTGAGCAATACTTGCAAAACGAATTATCTTTTGAAAGCAGCATCTACAGGCCTACGAACAAGCTTTCCAATGTTAGCATTGGACTTGTACGAGGACGCTACTTCGATGAAAGCTTTTGTGTGCTGAAAATGCTCATTTCTGGAACTCTGAGGGCAGGTGCAGGTGAACAGCATGGAACGACAAATGCAAAACAAAAGAGACAGTGTGAAAAACTACGAATCATCTCAGTTAAAAAATATTTCAAAGGCATCACCCTACGAATCTGGTATGGTATGGGTTTTCGTTGGAGTCCACCTATATTGGGTCGTAGATTATAAATACAGAGGTGGTTCCGCCCATCTCTCCCTGCATCACTGTAAGACGACATCCTCTATTGCAACGTGCCACCATTGCGCCCCGCCCACGCCTGCGATTCGTCGGGTGGAATGAATGGGCTATAGGGGCATCCGAATGGATTTTCGAGGAATCGCAGGCAGGGGGGGGGGGGCGCAAGGGTGAGCGTTGCAATAGAGGACGTCGTAACGAACCGCATTCCAAAGCCGTCTGTTTACAGTGATGCAGGGAGAGATGAGCGGAACCATCCCTACATTCATAATCTACGATCCGATATAGGTGTACTCCAACGAAAATCCATACCACCCCAAATTCGTGGAGTGATGCCAGTAATTTACTTAAGCTTTTTTGTGAAACAGTTGCTATAGCAAGGTCCCTCTTCAACTAAGAATAATTTAAGAAATAGAACCTTCGTAAATGTTTGTTGAAAATTTCTATGTTCCATCATAAATTTCTTTCTAGAAGGACTGTCGAAATCCGAGAACCACAACTTAGGGTGAGAAAGCTCAAAAGATTTTTATAAGCTCGTGAGGGTTTTTGAGTGGTTAGCGCAGGCGTTCCGGAGCAACTGAAAAGGAGAACAGCATGTTTCGCAGTGGCCATATTCCAAATGAAACGTGAACTTAGCATAAAAAATTATTCGGAAAATCCTAGCACCGGTGAAGTTTTCAATAGTCGTACTATTATCGTCGCACTCACCACTTCATCACTTGAGTGTATGATAGGATTAGAATTTTTCCCATTTAACGGTCCATAAAATCTTGCACGAACTTGCATGTGAGATATGTAGAGCAGAATGGTGGTCTCTGCTATGTCATTTTAGTAACATCTAACATACAGCTGACCCTTGAGATGACGACAACTTATGACAACATTAAGTGTAAATGAAAAAAGACAGAGGTAAGAGGAATCCTTTTTGTAGAACACTGCTTGGAAAATGAAACTTACAAAAGCAGTAACATTTCAACATGTCTTTCCTCTAAAGGGCTCACGTTTCTTTTTCAGAAAGTAAAAACTGAAGAAAACGTAGCCAAAGAAAAAGTTCCCAAGCACGCAAAAAAAGTGTGGTTTTGTAGTCTTGTATACTTCGATAAACGTATTAGGAAAAATCTTTGCCCTTGCTTGCATTTAAAACTAAGCCATGTATGTTACATACTAACTTTTGTAGTTTGCAAGTTAGAAGATTACTTTTTTCAGCGCATTTTTTCCATCTCCTGTACACTCACAGTAAGGTGAAGTGAGAACATGTGTGTATGCAATAAATGAGGTTCAGACACCTTCCTTGACACGGGGCTTTGTACTCTACCAGAAAATGTTGCAGTGTTTCGAAAAAAACTACTAAAATCACGCTAACCTTCCCTTTTTCAGCGTTCAGTATGTATATTCAGTTAACGTAATAATTCCTTTTGTCTTGTGCTAAAAGTCACCGCGAGCTTTTTTCTTCGAACTTAATAATTTACATACACATAGAAAGTATTGGTTCTCTTTAGATAGAGAGCTAGATATATTTAGATACATCTTTAGATAGAGAACTTCTTACCCTGCTCAAAGCAACTGCAACTTTTTTCTTCGTTTTTCTGTTGCTTTTTTTGACTGTCTGACTGACTGACTTTTTCTGAGTGTTTTTTTTTTTCGACTATGATAGAATCCAGTTTGTGGAGTGTTAGGGAGGTTACATCAGATGTCTATTGCTTTGAATTCTCTGGAGTAGGCGATTATGCCGAAACGTTGGCCGGGAAGAAATGTTATATGTGCCATAATTCTGCGTTCCACTAAAAGCTAAATGAAAAGGATTTTGTTTTTTTTTTCAAATCGTTAAAATGAAGTGCCAATCGAAAAGCGAGCTACTTCCCACACCTGCTTTTTGCATTTAATCGAAGCCGTAAAACCATTGAAGCCGCCTATGAGATTTGTACGGTGTATAAGGAGCATCGAATGGGGCATGATGAACTTTAAAAGGAACAAAAAACTATTAAAGACATTAAGAAGCGTAAAAAGAAAATAAGACATACAAAACGAATGAGAGATATCGAAAAATATCGTAAACGATAGGAAGAAGTCGTTGTGAAGCACTTGGTTGGTTTCGCTTATTTTTTACTCTTTGATAGAATTGACGTTTAAAAGCTAGGACACGCTGTTTTTCCTGGGGGCTCACGTAACAGCAAAGTGATTCTAGAAGCTCCTGACCAAAGGTACATAACAGGGTCGCGTCTCTGTTGGGCCACCATTGTAATGCAAATGGACCGAGGACTGATCTTATTCTACGAGTGGAAGCAGCACAAAACTGCACGTTACATTGCCGCTAGCATCAAATAGGAACGGACATTACCCACGCTGCCGTCACTAACTGGTTCCGCTGCTTCGACGAAGGAAACATCCCTTTCGACAACTTGCACCACACGGGATATACGCCGGAATCGCGAAGAATGTTGTTGTGGGAGCTGCTGCCCGACAACCAGAGGGTCGATGTCAAAGTCTACAAATGGCAGCTCAGCGAGTTGCCCGTCCACAATCCAACTTCGTCGCTCCGACCATTTGCAGCCAAATTAAGGCAATAGGTTTGGAAACGGTCCTGAACCCACTCTATACCACAGTCCTCGATCCATCAGACTCCCAATTGTTCTAAGGTCTTAGAGGCATCACCCTACTAATCTGGGGTGGTGCGGGTTTCAGGTGGGTTGTGCCTATAGCGGGTCGTAGATTATGATGAGAAGGGTGATTCCATTCATTTCTTCCTAATTGCCGTAATAAACGACCCGGAAGATGCGGCGCGTGCACAAGGTTGGCGCGCTTCAATCGGACTCCTTGTAGAAAATAGCGCCCCGGAACGCTCGGAGCTCCATCTTTCGAGCCGTTTTTTACGGCAGTTAAGAAAAAATGGACGGAATCACCGTCCTCCCCGTAATCTACAACCTCGTATAGGCATAACCCACTTGAAACCCGCACCACCCCAGATTAGTAAGATGATGCCTTTAAGCATTTAATGAGGCAAAAACTGTTGAATTCTTTAACAGACCCCAAATCCGCTGTTGAGTGGTTCTTTGAGTTTCTGTTTCCCACTTTCTAGTCCATGGGAGTTCCAACCCTGAAGAAAGGAGGAGCACTGCGACAGACACTCATGATGAATAGTACATCGACGAATGATCATCAATGTGTGAACGAGAAACTACGACATTGTAAACTGTATGCGCGTGTATAAAATAAGTAGCCAACCTAATGCATGAATGAGAAGCAACAAGGGAAAGCGTGTTATGAACCAAGTTGTTCTTTTTTGTTTAAAAAAAAGTGAAGAAAAATATGAATTTCTTCACAGGTTAAGCCGGTTGGTGGACTCAAAAATCTTGTGGTTCAGTAGAGCGTAACAGCAATTGCCCCTTCGAGAACATTTCTGACGTTAAGTAGTTCTCTAGATAATTCGTAAAAGTCCGCAATTCGAATTGGTATGGAGTTGAAAATTATGCATTTAATGCTTAAATTCCCCTATCTTTTGACGTTATCTGCTCTAAAACTCACTAACTGCTGCAATGGTGCGTGCGGTCTAATTGCTCACCAAGACTGTTAACAGCCAAAACTTCTTTTAAACTCGAAACGTTGCAATACACTTCATTATCAGCTCGGTAGCTTCCCTACAGCTGAGATAAGGAGATTAGGTCCGCACAACATAGTTTTTGCTGATATTTTATGTCTACTGTCATCGTTTGTTCCTTGCGTTAAAGACATCACCTCACGAATGCCAGGTGGTACGGATTTCAGGTGGAGTATTCGTATACGGGATCGTAAATTATGGAGAGGTGGGTGATTTCGTCCGTTCCTTCCTAAAAAAAAATGTAGAAATTGCCGTAAAAAACGGCCCGGAAGATGCGGCGTGTGCACACGGCTGGCGTGCTCCAATCGAACTCATTGTAGAAAATAGCGCGCTGGAACGCTTGAAGCCGTACCTTCCGGACTGTTTTTTACGGCAATTAGGAAGAAATGGACGGAATTGCCTCCCTCTCCTTAATCTACGATCCCATATACGAATACTCCCCCTGAAATCCGATCCACCTCAGATTCGTAGGGTGATGCCTTTAAAGATGCGTTTCACTTAACTAAGGAAGGTCAGTGTTATGTATATTACAGGTACATGAGTACAGACTTCCAGACCTCATGTAGTGTTCGACTTCAATGATCAATAAAAGTTTTACTTGCTTATGCACTTAGATGGCCGGTCATCACTGGACGTGCTGGCCCCAGCATCTTTTCCACCCGCTTCGTTCCCTCACCATTGTCATCCAAAATGTTCCCAAGTTTCGTAAGTGACATGGACGAGATAATTGAGCCGTATCCAGCTGAGCTCTCAGCTGGTTCATCTGTGTAGCGAACGCATCGCTCCATCTCGCTGGCGGTCTCCGTCGTGGGCGTTAAGCATCTCTTAGGATCCACTCTAGCGTTCTTTTACTTCATCCGTCCTCAATTCTCTTCGTAATGTGACTGAACCATGCATCATTTGCTGTCAGTATATATTCCATTGGATCAGAAAGGTGTAACTTTTCTCCAGATTCAGAGGTACGAAGAGACGCAACGAGAAGTATTTCCTTAAATTCGTTACCGGAGACTTTAATGCAAAACTAGGAAAACCACAGAAGAGGAATACAGGATCGGAAGATTTGAGTTGGAGGGCCGAGATGCAAACGGCAATCGTCTCGCGAGGCTGTTGTCTGCCGCTCGCCTCTTCCATAAGAGTTTTCTTCTGGTGGAGAAAAATCATCGTCGATGAACATGGGAACCGCCCACTAAATGATTCGCGCGAAAATCGATCACATACTTACCAGAGGTGGTGGCTACTTGATGTCTCGGTAGTACCATTCTTGTGTAGTGGTTCGCATTACCGTTTCCTTTGACCGAAGGTACGACTCAGTAACAAAAAAAAAGAACTGTTATCTGTTATCGGTAATGAAGGAGGAAGGGGTTCGTATACGACGAATGGATACTGAAAAACTCCATGTCCCAAGATTATTCGCACATCGACGAGGAGCCAAACGTAGGTCCACGAGCTGCTCCTCAGACTATAACGAGCCTCGAAGCCGCGCATGACAAACTCAGATCGATATTCGGAAACCACCAAAGAATTGCTGGAAAGAAGAAGGACTCTGAGGAATGATCCGAATGCATCGCACAATGAACAGCAGGCAGCAAACAATAATTGCAGAAAAGCTTTGTAAGATCACGTTTCGAAATGTACATTAGAATTCTGGAACCAGCTCAAAGAAGGACAAGTCTGTATAAGTGCCGCAAGTTTTCCGCGAGTATAATATTTCGATAACAGCTTTGCTGACCGAAGACGGGATCTGCAACTCTTCTTGTTGTGAGATGGAAATCGTCAGAAAGAGTTCCTACTTGAAGTTTCTTCGTTGTGTGTGCTGTATCAAGGCCGATCATCTCCACTGGTGAAGTTCCACCATAGATTCTCTCTTCGGAAGTACGAGTCGCTATCAAGAGCATGAAACCTGGTCCAGAAGTTTTTTTGCTACTCCAGCATATTCACTGCCTCAGTACCCTGCACACTGGGCCCTGCTGTCTCAGACGTCGGAACGTATGGCGACCGGTGAGAGGCGATCAAATCTCAGGTTGTCCAGGACGTCTTTGATTCTGGACCAAGGCGACACATGCCCGATTCGCCCTGGAGGCTGTCTCAGACTGAGTACTTTACAACGTGAGAGCAGTGTCCACAGACACTGACCTGCATGCTCTTCTCGGAGCTGCAGAGCGTATCAAATTTCACGTGATTGCTCTGCAGGAAACCAAGTGCAGATGGAGTGACGTACGACAGATGAATGACGATACACTCGTCACTCGTGGATAGAAGGTTCCGTCGCGAAATGTAGGCGGTTTTGGTTTCCTATCGATAGCATGAAACCTAGCCCAGCCCGCGTACCTGATTTTATATCAGCAGACCTTCTTCGGGCTGGTGGCCATCCGCTTCATGTAATCTTCGCAGCGCACATAACATCCTACCTTCAGGAAAAAAGGATCCCAGACCAGCGGAAGACCTCGCAGACCCTTCTTATCCATAAGAAAAGTGACCGAGGGGACCTTAGAAACTACCGTCCGATATGCTCGCTGAGCGTGTTATACAAAGTATTCACTAAGATCATTCTCACACGCATATTTGAAGTCCAGCTTCAAGAAGAAGCTGAATTCTGTCAGCGGTTCAGTTACTTGCTTTACAACATCCAGACCGTGCCGAGGGTCATAGAAGTTTGCCGGGAATACCGCTTGCCTCTTGTCCTAACCTTCGTCGACTATGAGAAAGCATTCGACAGCGTAGAAACGAATGTAATACTGTCAGCGCTGGTCGATCAATGTGTGGAGGCGTCGTATGTGAGGACATTAGCCAATTGCTACGATCGATGCACCACTAAGATACAGCTTTTCCACAGCCCATAAAGGATAAAGGATAATGTTTCTGGCGTTAATCAATCCGCTTGGGATTCACGCGCCCCCACGTTCACTTCAATTCAGAATCGTTTAGGATTTTACTAACGTGTAACTGATCTATAAAATGACTTGCGGGGACTTACCTATGTGTCAAGTCAGTGTTTTTATCCTCCCAGAGACATCTGATGACGACCCCGGAGGGATGAAAGGCTTGGTGAGCACTAGGAGGGATTCGAACCTCCGATCGATCGTGCAGGAAGCCCTCTACTCCTACACTACGTCCGCCGCTCGACAGCCCATATGCACAGGAATTTGGGTACGACAGCGCGATACTTTATCGCCGAAGCTGTTCACGGTTGCATTGCAATGGATAATGAAATCACTCTCCTGGGAAGAAAGGGGCATATGTTTTGATGGAAGATTTCTCTCCAACCTTGTTGTGAACTCGTTTGTGGACGGCGTCGTTCTCTTTTCGAGAAGAACCAAAAAAGCAAGAACGATGTCCAAGGAATTGAACGAAGCAAGGAAGAGAATAGGACTGCGAATAAACAGAAGGAAGACACAATTCATCAAGAACGCCTGCTGCGAGGACGGAAAAGAATAACTTGCCCCACTGTTCATACTCCTGAAGTGTTACATAGCACCTACGGCGCAATACAGCTTTCCACTTTTTTTTTCAATTGTTTCGCTTTCTTTGTGTGTATCTTAGCTAGGCGCGCATTTGCTTTGGCAGTCACGCCTAGTCTCTGCCTTCTATCCTTACGGATGTGATCTCGGAGAGTGGTATTGTCTATCGCTGCACTTTCATTCTCATTACTTCGAGACAACGTTCCACTTCTTTAGGGTCGAATGACGTTATGATATGAACGATGACTATGAAGAGCAGCGTAGAGAGAGCCCTGATGCAGATCAAGGAAGATGAGGAGTTTTGCCGACGTTCCCGCAGCCGCCTGCACTCGATCGCATGAGTCAGCTTTGACAATTTTGACCGATCTGACTAACTGCTGTGGAACGGCATGTCTCCACAGAGCATTCCAAATAGTTTCATGCGAAGCACCTTCGAATGCTGCAAATCGATGAAGGAAGGATGCACCAGTTTTTACTTCTCTCGATGCTTGTCAATCAAGAGCCGTGTGGCGTGGATGACATCGGTGGTGCTGCAGTTGTTGACTACAATGTTTCGAATCTTGCGGTCGATGATGCCTTCAAAGATCTTCATACTGTAGGACACCAATGAAATCGTTACCCGCCGCCTATATAGCAAAAATAAAGTCACTTCCTACGACATATATTCGCAATTAAATATTCGCGCAGTTTTCATCGCAGTCCGCATATCCTAAGTATATCACATCCTGAGTTTGAAGCAATGTTTCGAATCAATCCATGCAACAACAAAAAAATTAATAATCAATTATTGGAAGATATCGTTTATGTTCCTCGCATATCTGTGGGCAGCATTGTTGGCTAACCCTAGCACCTAACATCTCTCCGATTCTGTAGAATACAAAAGAAAGAACCCAATCATTGCCCAAGACAATGTTCACGCTTTGTCTCGTTCCTCACCACCACTCACTGCAGCACAACTGAACATGCTGCTCTGTCCCTTCCTTCAAACTTTGTCTCGCATATTTTATCCCATACTCTAACTCAAAATCACGTTTGGTCAATCATGTTTGGTGGAAGGCTGATGCCGTCAGTGTCACCCATATCTCCCACATTTGACTCTTAACTCTTTTATTGAACAAAGATGAAGCTTCGCCAGAAACAACTCTAATCTACTTTATTTGTATTGTTTAACTACATGAATATGCTTCCTGTCGTTGTGACGATCCGTTGCAGTGGTAACATGTGTTGAGGTGAGGTGATTGTCTAGTGCATCTTCTTAGTAGCTGCAGAAACTTCTTCAAAGCATGAAGGGATTTTACTTATTGGTTTGCTTGCAGGAACGAATATTCCCCTGTAGCAGCAGTTATAGAGAAAAACTACCGAGAGTAGTCGCTACAGAGGAATTCAAAACGACCGGTCCCTCTAGACCGATGCTGACAAACTGCTAAGAGTTGCCCGCTATCGCATTGATTTGGTTTTTCTTTTTTCGCGGAGCCCAATTGAAAGAAATCAAGTCGACAGACAAAACAAATTTCTATAGAATAAAAAAATTAACGCCAAATTAATGTGCACCTCGCAAATGAATTGAGAAGACTTTTTTATTTAATGAAAATGGGAACTTTGGCTTAATGAAGCTGAAAAATAGTGGATTATGAAGTGATCTTTAACTACTGTGTGTTACGTCGTTTTACTGGCCTAACACAACCTGAGTTTCGTTTGAGAAGGTCACCACCAGATGCTCCTCATCGTTGTTCCCATCATAATGCGTTACGAGAATTAGGGCTTCAATTCATTTTCATCAGAATAGAAAATGCCACCATCTTCAGCGGTGTCTTCGACAGAAAAATCTTACAAACATGACCTTTAGCCAATTGAAAGGGTCATTCCACGACAGATCAAGAACTCACAGAATTTATGTAAGATTGCATTTTCAATGTACTAATCATATAAGTTCCTTCCATAAAGGAAGAGGAAGTCTCGCTAAAAAAAATTCCTACAAGAGGGACTACGTTATTTCCCGTTATTCTCTCATAGCTTTTTGACCCAAAACTTAGATTATTGGTTGATTTGATATCATCAAAGCTTCTAAGACTGTTCTGCTGTTCATTTTTATTGTCATCAGAGAATTAAAAACATTGAACTATTATTGGTCTGGATTTGAGGTAAACAAAAGGATTATGAGGATAAAGGATAAAAGTCGACTAAATATTGGACGTCAATCAATCCGCTTGGGATGGGCCAATGCGTTCATTTCAGCTAAGAAGCTAAGAAAAAGTTTAAATACAAAAGGACGACTAGACCATACGATGACAGCGGCAGTTAGCTGATGTACCAAGTCAGTAATTTTATCCTCCCAGACAAGTCTAGTGCCAATTTATCGACCCCGCAAGGCTTGGTTGGCACTAGGTCGGTTACGAATCATCTGTCGATCACAGCTGATTGCGCCATGCCAGCCCATTGATTTTAGAAGCAGGATGTTGAATTTCGAGTTCTTTTAGTATGGTGGCCGCATTATTGGTTACAAATAGCTTCTCAACGTGATTAATGACCATTTTGTTCATTCCATTCGGTCCATAGGCAGACTTCAGCCGTGAAGCCAATTCCACTCAAGGGCCAACGTTTTGTAGTGCCGCATCGTCAGTTCCTTGGAAGTGTCGTGCCCCTATCTTAATGAAGCCATCATAGCATTATTTCAAATTGTTCATCGTCATCTTTCTTCTTTACCTAAAATTTCAAGTTCGTAAAAGCCCAAACTTGGGTTATTAAACCTACTTTATGAGGATGTTGCCTGAAAACATTGCACTGTAACGCATCTTTGGCCAAAGACCACAGTTCATTCAACTTAAAACAAGAGTGGTGATCTGCAAATGTTAATGAGAAATTTTTCAGGAACGAAGTCAACTTAGAGTTTTTCTTTAATTTTGGTTCTGAAATCAATACTTCAGACAACAATTAATTACTTAGACCCTTTCATTGCTCTATGTTTTAATGAAGAAATTACAATCATCAGACGAGGAGACTGTCTTTCTCTACATTAAACGACTGCTTCAAAAGGGTCACATTGTTTGTTGTAGTTGAGATGTTTTCTCTGCCACAGCTTCGTCCTAGTTTCTAGCAATCGTAGAGAGCTTCGTTGCGTTCAGCCGCCATTTCAGTGGCGTGTATAGAGTTGTTTGTTTCATTTCATTCCACAGCATTTCATTGAGAATTTTGATTCGATTCCTTGCAATTGGACGTTAGGGAGAAAAACCAATCGTCTGATAGCGGGCAACGTTGAGCCATTCGTCAGCATTGTCCCGGAGGGATTGGACATCGTGACTTCCTCCACTTGTTCCAATATTCTCAGTTGTCCCTTTGCGTTCCTCTCCTTCGTAATACCAATGCAGAGAAATGTTTCTACCACCAAACAAATTGTTTCGGTGCTTTTTATGCTAGAAATGTTTCTTAAGCTTTCTTTTCTTAAGTTACCTTTCCTTAAAGCGTCTGCTACACCCTGTGGACATCGGTTTTTTGGAGAGCACTCAACATTTATGTAAAACCAAATCGATTTTCAATTTTTGTAGACTTGAAGTATGTCCCGGAAGAAGAATCGTGATTTGCGAGATTATTTGCTCCATTTCATTCCCCACCAGCTACATAACTAGCGATATCTACATCTATGCGGTACCATATTAAACTTGGACACATTATCTCCGAAATTTTTCGTATACATATCTCGAAAAGAAATCTGTTTCCTCCCGGTTCCCCAACGCCAGATCATTACAGAAGTTGCCTGTAACGTATCTATTCTACATAAAGTAACAGAGAAAGCACTTCCCTTTATGCCTTCGCTGGCCTCTTGAGCGGATAACACTACTTTTTTAAACACAAACTCCGATTGGGATGTCGCACGCTTTAAGAACTAGATACCAAATGACAAAGGAACTTGGTAGATTATCATAGAAAAGTTTCTTGACATGTGCAAAAATTGCAAATTGTGACCAGTGTGCGTAACAAGAAACTTCAGCTCCAAATACGTCCCAAACGAATTGATACGCCACACACTTATTCTTTAGCCTTCAATCCAGAAAATTCACAGAGAAGAAACTTCTAGAGAGTAACTGTAAAGCTAACCATTCCGAGTATTTACTTCTTAGCAATGTACTGACTTTTTCCATTAAGTTTAAAAGGCTACCGCAAAGCAAAACTGCACAAACAGATTTTGTTTAAAATTCTATCAAGAGATTCTAAAATTGGATTTTATGCCAACATCATCAAAGATTCGGAGTCAATAGCCAGTGTTTAGCGCTTATGCACAAAGAGAAATGAATTTTGCACTTAACTGTGTGTTAGATTTTTGATTTTTTCACACAATTATCCGTTGTTTCCCATCTAACATCTGAGCTGCGAACGTCTTCAGTTTCGTTTATTAGAAAAGTTTATTAGAAATTCATCTGTTTTTCGACACTAATTGGACAAATTGGATTTTATGCCAACATCATCAAAGATTCGGAGTCAATAGCCAGAGTTCAAAAGTAGACAAATACGCTTCGCAACAATGCCAAGAATGTCACAACAACCGGTAGGTTCAGTTGCAACCATGGAGTACGTAGTTATCGTTGTCGCGAGTTCATTAAGGGCTGCGTATCCCGAAATTGGCAATGTTGGGCTGTCTCATTGATAGTATAGGTTTGGTGGTGTAGCTTACGAGAATGAGCATGTGCATGTTTGATCCCCTAGTCGTTCTGAACTACGACCTGGAAAACCACTATGATACCTTATAATTAGCCATCCTCGTACATGTGCCCTGTCTGCGAGCTGTTTCCCACACCGTTTTTCAGCAATCTACACCTAGAACCGTATATTGTCGATGGGAGATCCCTACATCGTCAGTTTCGTGGTGAGGGAAAACCTAGAGATGGTGTTGTAGATCGCGGGTTGGTTCCGCTTACCTCTCCTCTCTTCTCCCTAGTTCTCTTCTATTCTTCCTAATTGTCGTCCAAAACCGCGTGTAAGACGCTGCTTTCTACAACGATTTCAGTTGCACGCACTACCTGCTCGCGCCGCCTGCGAAGTACTATTATAAGTATAAGTATTATTCAACTAGGCTGCTGAGAGGACAGGGTAATGTTCGCAGAGGACCGTTCTACCGTGCCTAGTATGAACTAAAACGATTCCCACGCCGTTTTTTTTTACGAAGATTAGGAACAGATGAGCGCAACCACCCCGGATCCAGCAATCTGCAATTCCAACTCTGGCTTATGCCGCGGATTCCCCTACCACCTCAGATTCGTAGTAGGCTGCCTTTGAAGATGTTTTCATATGATGCACCACGCACATATTTATGACTATTCAAGCTGTTAATGAGGTCTTTTGTGAATTATAATATAGTTTCCGCTTCTCTTTACCAAATGTGTTTCCAGAGAAAAAAGACAATGACAAGAAGACCACCAGAGGCGGCAAGAATATTTCGGACTCGCCAATACCAATGTGTGGATGTTGACCACAAATGCCACTCTTCCTCTTGCTTTTCCTTGATCTTTGGTCTAATCCTCAAACAGTAACAGAAATAGTTCTGCTCTGTTCTTGTCAAGAAATATTAGGAAGCAAGAATTGCTGAATGATTTCTCGTTGATGGAGAAACTGAAGACGCATCGTATCTTTCCGAAGAGCCCTACGAATGAATCTGATCAACGGGTTCTCCTTTTGTGCGTTTTCTATCGCCTGTAGCTCAATCGCTAACTGGTTTTGTCCAGCAGTTGTCGCCAGGACGCGTCACATATCCAGCAACCCCTATTTTACTTGCCAGCGTATTGATGGCCGGTGGTTGACGTAGCTCTCATAAAGGCAGTGTTTCACGAAATTCCCTTGAAACTTGATGGAAAATGTAGAGTTCATAGTGAAGTTTACGAATATGATCGTTCTCACTCTAAATTCCCTCTTAACGCCGCAAAAAATCGGGAAATGGCATTTGTTCCTACGAGGTACGCTAGAACGCGCCCCCCTGTTCACGCTCCGGCGCCCTCAGCAACGTAGTTATTGGTTTTACTTGAAAAGGCTGCTGAGGAGACTTCATTGATCTTCGACCGCTCGCTTATGAACGTGCGTGGAAAAGAGTGGACCATGTTCATGTACATTGTAGGAACAGACCACACACCGTTTTTCAGGAAGATTAGAGGAAGCGGAGCCCATATTCGTAATCCGCACCACAAAATCTATGTTTTCGATCAGGTTTACACATTACGCCAATTTCGTGATGCGCTGCTTCTAACCCATTCTTTTTCTTGCATGGAATGACACTTTTCTAGCAACATTCTAACGGCAGAATGTTCGAAGATGGGCAAGGAGTCCGGTGTTTTAGTCTTCTTCACTTCTGTGTGCTGCCCAAATCACTCGCTTTTCTCTTCTACTCGGAAGTCAAGTTTTTTCTTCATTTTCCTCCGAGGGACACAGAGTTCGACCAGTTCGATATGCTTCATTCTGCTGAGCATCAGTGGGAAACCAGAAACCCACCTTTCTTCAGGACCTTCATTGTTCTGTTCAACTCTGCGGCTATACTTCCAACGTTTCGTTTTATTCGGACAGCATTCGTCAGGCGTTGCTGGTGCTCAGCAATATGAGAACTACGACGTTAGTAAAACACACATAGTGTGAGCTATGGCGTCTTCCACGTTAACTGCGGTTTCCAATGTGACCTTGACCATCTAATTAACTTGATCTGTATCATGATATCCTGCCATTTATCAATTTGTGAACGCGAATTCTATCAACTGAAATCGACTGCAGCTCTCAAAATCTTCCTCTGAAAAACCCCTTGAAAAACGTATTTCTCGCTACACATTAACAGGACTGACTCGCATGTAACTGCACCCTAAGAACGTATGACCGCTGAGTGGATTTTTTTGTGAAGTAATATAGTGGGTACGTATTGTAATGTGCAGGTTACTGCAAACCGCCAGTACGATATTACTATTGTTAGATTATTAATTAGAATTGTCTTTTCTAATAAATTAGAATTGTCTTTTCTTTTCTAGAACTTCTGATGTGAAGTTGTTATACAACGCAGGATGAAAATTATTATATGAAAATTAGTCGCATTCTATTATAATGTACAGAAAGGAAACGCTTTGGTTTGAGGATTTCCCTGATCACATCCGTCTCAACCTAGTCAAACGTTTTCCATAGGTCGGCAAAAGTGAGAAACAGCAGCACTTGTACTAGGTAGTCCCTACACTCCCATAAGTTGATCATGTGCATTCGCTGTATCATCCTCCTTGAATTGAATCAGTGCCTGGGAGCATTTTCAGGATCACTCCAAAACTTCGTATTTCATTATGTGCGGACGTGCAGCTTCACCGACATGATGGCATTTCTGACCTGGAGGAGGATCTTTGGGGTGACATGTACTTTCTGACAAGTAGTGGGAAGGCAAGTAGACCTGGCTGCTGAAGAGATCATAGTAGAGATGACATACAAATTCCCCATTTTTCAAATTTGCTCTTCTTTTCAAATTCCAAATGCCGCCATGCCCGTCTTGTAAGTGCAGAAGCCCCGATGGACGTTCAAAATGTCCTTTCCTGCCTCTGCAGCTTCAAACGGAACTGCTGCTCGCTCCCTTTTTTTTTTTTGATCGCTTCACTCGGACAAAGTCTCGCATTGCTTACAAATAGTGCGGTAAAAGAGCACAAGAATTTCTGAGACGTTTTTGACGACGTATCCGCACAAAGTTCAGCTAAGAAAGAGGGCCTTTTGAGAAGAAGTGGTCCGAACCTATGTACGAGTCCTGAAAAGGTAAGAAAACATCTTTAAAACACAGTGACGTCCGGTATCAGTGTTCCTGACAGCCAAACAATGTCCTCAGTTTTGCTGTATTGGCATCATGCACAGTTCATTCCAACTTCAAATTCCTTAGTTTTCTTCAAACTAATCTTGCCATTGAGAAAACACTGGTCTGATAGAAGGCATAATCAAATTTATAGAACTTCTCTAGTCCATACAGAAAACTTCGACTTCTCCGTGGTTTGATACTTGAGCGTGAGTAGCAAGGATTGACGAATGCTATGTACATTGATACTCACATTTTTTCAGTGTTTGATATTCGCTTCAAGTTGTGAGCTGTTAGAAAGATTTGGTATTAATTTTTACTCATTCAGTCAGTCAGACGTATCAAATGTTCCTGATTTGCACCAACACACCTTCAGGAGTCATTTTCGACGCTGGCATACTCTTCTTGTATGCGCCGATCACCAACACAAGCTTCCTTCGTTTCTGCCTGGATAATGCGTGTATACCTCCCTAACTTACTGACAATGCGAGATCGGATGTATTTTTGGAGAGAGAAACTATTTTTACTCCAGAAAACCTACACACACCTTGTCAAGTCCTCCATAGAGTTGGAGCTGGGCAAGAGCAAAGCTCATTCGTCAGGAGCTGCTCAAAAAAGCTCCTTTATGCCTCCCATTATTTCCAGCTTTTAGATGATAATCTGTGTACACAAAAAACTTACACAAGGTAGTGCCCAGATTGGCATAGAAAATATTAGTCCATATGGCATGACAGAAACAAGAAGTATGTAGATCCTCTGAAAATGGTCTTCCGTGTCGTATGGCACAGCTCCGCAACCTTCTGAAATCCTCTTAATGAAAAGATCCGTAGAGCTGAACATTTTATAAAGATTGTCCGTATTTCGCCCCATATTTGTTAATATTTCTCTGAATCTCATGAGCTGCTCATGGATTTCTGTTCAACTAGCCAATTTGTCATTCTCCCTGTTTATCTGATCCCTCTATTGGCTTCATTGTCCTCATCGAATTTGCACATTTTCAATACCTTCTGCAATTCCATTATATTTTGCTTTCATGTATATTGTTCTTCAAAAACCATGTATAAATTCACGTTTCATGGGTGCCTGACCACTTCTGAAACGACACCACAGCACTATTCGGAAGGGAAGGGTCAAAATGATGGTGAGCAACATTTTTCACATTAAATTGCACCTTTTTTGTACAAGAGACCTTAATGCCGTTGCAGGGCAGCGGACGACTAACCACATTCGTCTCTACACTGCAGGGCCTCTACTTCTTCTCTGCGCTCTTTGTTCTCTCGGTTTCCGCTGTCATTCTCTGTGTGTGTGTTGTATGTTGCTCTCATTTCATGGACTGTATATCAGAAAAAAAGAAAAGGGAGGAATTTACAGAGATTCTTTGATAGAGAACTTTTTATCAACTAGCGATACATTGTAAACGTACAAGGCAAGGAGACTTCTACTCTATTGAGTTTGCTCAAACATAGAACTTAGGTCGTCTACCTCTCCGATATCTACCAATCTTATGACAGCAAATAGGACAAACATGTACGAAGTCAGCAAACGCTTCCATGAAACACGGCAGAGGGGAACATGGCCACAGAAATAGGAGCACGAATAGTACACACCATACGTAGGCAAAAAGTCCACATTCACGGTGTACGTCCGTTTCCACGAGGTTCTGGAAAAATGGTGCGAAAATTGGTTTTTTTTGCTCCATGTACATTATGTTCGATGAGAAGAGCCTAGCGCGAAAATCTCCTATAATAAGGAATAATGGCGGATACTTTGCTGAGAGAACACGGTAGAATCCATAGGAGGGTCGAAAGGTGGGTAGAGTGCACAAATGCTTTGGGGTGGCCCCATACATTCGGCTCAAGGACGTTGGAGACTTACGAACGCGTCTGCAGCATATACAAAATGACTCGAGTTGATTAACCGATATATGAAGTCAGTGTTTTTATCCTCCCAGACAAGGACATTTCAAACCATCGGTCTCGCAGTAGAAGAGTTCTTACCGTTCCACTACACTCGCCCCATAAGAAGTCCAACAATATGGGTTACCGAAGTTCATAAAAACAGTAAACCAACTAAATGAAACTGTTATCTGAAGCAGGTACTCACTCTACAGCGACTGCAAAACAGCGCAACGGAGTGTCGCCCAAAGTTGAGATCCGGCACAAACGGCGATGGATGAAGAAAAGATCTGTCTCCTATCTTCTGTTTCGATCGAGCCAACTCTCGTTTTCTTATATCCTAAATTATTGAATTATTTATTGACACTGTAGAATATGTACTGAAATCAACATTCTTTTAAAGGCACCCCACGAATCTGGCACCCTTGAGGCGCAAAGATGGCGAGTTCCAATAGAGGGCGTCATAAGGAACCGCATTCGGAAGCCGTCTGCTTACAGTAATACAGGGAAAAATGAGCGGAACTACCCCTGTATTCATAATCTATGACCCGATATAGGTATACTCCAACGAAACTCCATACCACGCCAGACTCGTGGGGTGATGCCTCTGGGGAGTACCTTCCTGTTAGCTGTCTACTTGTTTCTGAAGGAAGATATAACTTATTGGCGCTAAACTGCACCTACCAAAAAAATTGTGTAAAAGATAAAAAGTCTTTTCTCTCTAAAATTTCAAAACATTTTTGAGAATTGACCTCGTCTTTCTTAGCACTTTATACAAAAACTTTATATATTTGCACTCTTGTACAGAAAGTTTTATAATTAAACGAACGCTGGAAAATACCACCCTTCTGCGATCCAGACTCTACTGCGCCGTTTCAGGAGCGCGGCTCCACAACTCTGCACAAAACAGATTCAGAATGGTTATTTCGTCCATAAGACTATGCGAGAATCTCTTTACAGCACCGCTACTAACATCTGTCCAAAAATCCGTCGCCAACGGATTAATCCGTCCCAAACCGTCGGAATTCGTGGGAGGTGTTCATAGGATTTGCTCTGATTTCTCAAAATTAGACAAAATGCTTATTAGAAATCAGGTTATCAAGAGGTTTTGATGTCCCACATCATACATGGGTTCGAAATTTCGATTCTCTTTGAGAAAATGCTCCATTGGAAGTTAATGAAAGGGCTAACATTCCTAACTGTGGAAAACCTGCTCCGAAATTTTACAAGCAAACAATTTGTTCTTGACAATTGCTCAAATTCTAAGCATCTAGCTCTGAAAGTATCTAGTTTTTTCAATGCCAACCTTAGAACTTTGCTCTATTTCCTCATTTGTTCCGGTATTTGAACAACTTTCAATTTCTTAGAATGAGCGCTTAAGTCTCGCCAGGAGGTCGAGGCTTTTGAGTGACAAAATCGGAGAAAATTTCGGTTGTTCTCACAGAAACGAGATTTTTGCAGCCTCTGTGAATTATTTCTGTACCTAAAGAGGCAGCTCTCGCAAGGAGACGCTCTTTCGAATGATGTTAAATTCACTTCGATTTACAAACTTTTAATTTTCAACACGGACTTCGCTCATTTATATATTCCATAGCTGGAAAGGTGATCGCGGCCCAGGCATGGTCCGCCAGGCTACCTACACCTCCGCTATGCGATTCTGGCGATTACGCGACACAGAGACACCATCATATTTAAATATAAATGAATGGTGACGATAATTACGCACAACTCTCACTCATAAAAACATCAGTGATAATTTGATACCTATAGGAAGGAAAATGGACAACAAACGAAATTAAACCAAGAAATTAAAAATCAGAGAGGAGAAAAAGAAGAAGTAAATGTCAGCCGAATAAAACTGCAAAGCATGAAAAGTTCTATAATTTGAGAAGTTCCACTAATTTCGTCAATAAAACTCCTTCGTTGCCTTTTTGAATTTTTTCAGTATGATAAACTTGTTCTATTTATTTATATTTCTTTCCGAAAACTTGTGCAATTGGAGAGGCTGTATAGTTCTGATAAATAAGAACTGTGCGTAATTATCGTCACCATTCATTTATAGTTAAATATGGTGGTGTTTCTGTGTCGCCTAATCGCCAGAGTCGCATAGCGGAGGTGTGGGAAGCCTGGCGGACCATGCCTGGGCCGCGATCACCTTTCCAGCTATGGAATAAATAAGTGGGCGAAGTCCGTGATGAATATTAGAAGTTCGTAAATCGAAGTGAATTTAACATCATTCGAAAGAGCGTCTCCTTGCGGGAGCTGCCTCTTTAGGTACAGAAATAATTCACAGAGGCTGCAAAAATCTCGTTTCTGTGAGAACAACCGACATTTTCTCCGATTTTGTCACTCAAAAGCCTCGACCTCCTGGCGAGACTTAAGCGCTCATTCTGAGAAATTGAAAGTTGTTCAAATACCGGAACAAATGAGGAAATAGAGCAAAGTTCTAAGGTTGGCATTGAAAAAACTAAATACTTTCAGAGCTAGATGCTTAGAATTTGAGCAATTGTCAAGAACAAATTGTTCGCTTGTAAAATTTCCGAGCAGATTTTCCACAGTTAGGAATGTTAGCGCTTTCATTGACTTCCAATTCCAACGGAGCATTTTCTCGAAAAGAATCGAAATTTCGAACCCAAATATGATGTGGGACATCAAAACCTCTTGATAACCTGACTACCAGTATAATAAACATTTCGTCTGATTTTGAGAAATTAGCGCAAATTCTATGAACACCTCTTCCTTCCACGAAGATTTATCTGCAGGATTTGCCAGCGGCGGAGGTGTGAAAGTAATTAACGAAGGTTGGGAAAACTTTGCTTCTCAAGCAACACATTTGTCAAAAGTAAATTCTTGAAGTATATTTGAAATATTTTCAGAATTTGATTTTGCTTACTCCAAAGGTTCCGATGGTTTGTGACGGCTTAATCCGTCGGCGACTTTGGCGATTTTGGGACAGAAGTTACTAGCGGTATTGTGTCATGAACTTGCTGTATTTGTTTGTATTCGTCCTTGCCAAATCGTTTTTGGCACGCCATCGAGTGGAATAAATAAATAAACACTTAAACTTGATTAAATTTCCCTTACTAAAATAGCACTACTGAAACTTGTTCTAAAAGTGTTGTACAAAACTCTTCCCATTCTTTCCAAATAATGTGAATATAGAGTGGTACGGCAATCACCATCGGGGAACAAGGGTCTTTCATGAGATCTCGTCAATCGCTGCTATCATTCCCTACGACTCTATTTCATGCCATCGATAAATTAACCCCGACGACTGTACCATCTGGTGCCGCCACTGCTCTGGCGTTATCATTATTACATGTCATTACATTGCTGTTATAGATTTAGTTCCCTTTGAACATTGTTATAGTTTCTAGCCACAACATTTAGGCAAATAACAGCAAATGGCAACACCCATAATTTTTCTGTTCCTTCTCAAGCAAATATAAAGAAGAGGTGACATCTAATAAAATAAATCGCATTAACCTTCGTCAAAATTGAGGTAAAAAAGGCCCTCTGCTTTAAGGCAGCGTCAGGGAAAATTTTCAGAGTTTTATCTCTTCACCAGTACGTAGAGAGCAGAACGTAGTTCAGAAATGTTCAGGGTGAGATTCCGCAACTTCCCCAACTTCTACCAATTTCGATGCTTCAGAACACCAGAAATGCTCTTCGAAATCGGTCCGCATGAGGTCTGCAAAAACATGTCCGAGCAAATAACGTGCGACCCTCTCAGAATAAGGATGCGCATCGTATTAGCTGAATAGGATCTTTTGTTGGTAACTTTCTTGAAGGCACTTGTGAGAGTTTTCTTCATTTTGTGAGGGCGTAAAAGTCAAGCTGTCAAACCTGTTTTAAAAGATTTCAAGCAGACTTCATGCGGTTCTGAAAGCTCCTCTTGTCATGTCTCAGATTTCAAATTTACGAGTCACACGTTGTCACTGTTATACCTTACTCAATGTTCAGGCCACTATTTATCAGCAGATCTGAGCTCAAAAATTTGCACCCAAAATTTTTTCAGTACTAGTTAATACACATTCTCATCCTGTTTGTAAGTGAAAAAAGAACCTCAGTTCAAATCGGTGCACTTTATTTGTCTTTTGCTCGTAATCGTCATATGACTATTTGCCACTGAATATTATTAATAACAGAATTGCCTCCTCATCCATTTAACTTCATTCTTTTTCTTCATTCTTGCTAGAGAACAAGTATATGGAATGTTACCGTATTCATTCGTTTAAGAAATCCGAAGATTTTTACTAATTTTCATACTTACTGCTAGTGCTTCATTTTAGAGTGTTATTCTTTCATCCAGGATTTAAAAAAGGATAGACTCTTCGAAGATACAATCGAATTTTGCAATAATAGTCTATGTAGTTAAATACATCGTACAAGAGCACATCCACCTATAGGTCTGTGAATGTTTGACATATTTCTGCAACTTACAAAGAAAATAATGCTTTGTAAACTTGGTCGGGAAAAATTCATTATTCACCAAGGTAAGTTAGGAATTATTTGACCTGTAGCTGGAGTTTTAATGAAATAGTGGTAATTACCGTTGTGATTGCGCATGAAGAGTTTTTACTGATGAGAATTTACAGATCACATCCGGACTTTGACGATAAAAAAACGTTATGCGGAGAATTCACTTTTGCCAAAACCTTAAAGGCAGCGTATCACAAAATTTCCGTAGTTGGGAAAATACCGAGTTCGTGGTGCAAAATAAGGTCATGGTCGTGAGCTCGCTCAATTCTCCTAATAGTCCTGAGAAACTGCTAGGAAAACGGCGTTTGTTAATACGATTTACGTGGAAAAGCACCCTTGTGCACGCGCCGCGCCCCCGAGCATTGACAGCTCTAATTTAAGATCTTCTCCTTAGCATAGAATAGAATAGAGAGCATGAATAGGCTACTGTGGAAGTCTGAGCGTATAAATGGGACGGGGCACTTTCTGCTTTTCAGGACGGTTAGGGGGAAATGAGAGTGGGGCCATACCCGTGATCTGCACCCCAAGCTCCATATTTTCTCACAGGCTTCCCAGTTACGTTCGTTGCGATCTCTCGCTGATTTGAAGTCAACTATTGAGACAAAGGAGAAACTTAGAATTCTCGTTACAAAATGCTTTGTACAAATAAAAAAAAAGAGTCTGCAGAGACATGTTACGATTGTCAGCAGTAGTCACTGCCACGAGCAATCATACCAACAAAAACGCTCACCGTCGCTACTATTATGAACGAACGACTACTATCTAGAAACACTCACAGCGAGTGTACAGGGCTCCAGTCCTGCGAAACCTCTTCGAATAACGGGGCGAGACAGATCATACTGAGACCGTAGACGTCCCTGAGACATTATGGTGCGCCATTTCTGTAGATATCGAGCAGCAAGTGCTCTCTCACGCCTGAAGTTTCCCTTTGCGGATTGTCAAGAAAACCTTCGTGATAAATATGCATAGTGCTGTACACACCCTTTCCTGGCCTTCCTTCTTCCGTAGATCACTTCGATGGAGCTACACAACGCTCCAACGGCAACTCCACCAGTCACGAGGATGAACACGTCCTGGAACAAAATGAAAGAACATAAAAAAGACGAAGTGAAGGAATACGATATTTTGGGTACTTTATGAATTGTTTTGCCAGGAACCAACCCTCATGTTCCAAAGACTAAGCCTCGCTGGCGATTTGTGAGTTTCTGTTGTACATTTCGACTCTTTGTTGTCCACCCACTTCGCGTCCAGCTTCTCCATGGTCCCACCTTTAAAGGAAAATGCAGCTGTTTACTAATTTATGAAGGAAAAGGTATAAAACGGCAGAGTACTTTCGGCCATCCGCAATATAGCCGAAGTGATGTGTGGTGTCCAGGGACTGTTTTTCTGCAAACCGATTCCGTAAGCACTTCGACCAAATAAAGCACCTCTGAAATCGCCAATTCTTTGTTTCGTATTATTTTACTCTTCAGTGATCCACCTGGTGCGAAGGTCACAATGTCGAGCTGCTTCGAAATCTAGACGCATTGAATCCCAAATGAACGCATCGAGCGATCTGAAAGCTCCAGCAAACTTATCATTTCCAGTTCTAAATGGCGTGAGGCAGTACACACACAAAAATTCTGGAGATCACAACTCTTCAGGAAAATGCTAGACGCAGCAAAAGACCCAGAGTAATTGTTAGGAGCTACATTCTGTTGAAATCCTGTCACCTGTTTGAGGTTGACATTCTCCTCATTTTCTAGTTTCTCAGTGGTCAGTTCTGTTCTTTTTACAACAAAGGCATAGAGGTTTTGACAAGGAAATGACTGAGGGCTTTTAGCATTGACAGCGATGGTATAGTAGAGTCAAAGCCACATGAAGCACGGTGCAGTTGCGTAAGCTATTGTGCTCGAAGCGGTGCGGTGGAGCGTAGCGGTTAGACGAGGAGGGACCCTTGCTCCTACTGTTCACTGTTGCAATTGGCGATGGTCCCATATCAATTTCAACTGCGCCGCTTCAAGCGGAACCGCTTACGCCACTGCAGAGTGTTTCATGTCGTTTTGACAAGACTGTATAGTCGGGTCAAAGCGACATGAAGCGCGCTGTATTTGCGTACGCGCTCGAAACGACGCGATGGAGGCAGCAGTTGAACCGAGTTTGCGATGGCGGGACCATCGCAAAGTGCAGCGATGGGTGGTGCCAGGAAGGGTTCCAGCACGCTCCTAACTGCTACGCATCGAGAGAAGCACCGCAACACGCAATTGCACCGTGCTTCATTTCGTCATGAGCCTACTTTATGTAGACAAACCACATGTTCTAATTTAAAAAAAACTCACCCTCTTGAATACGACCCCCCTCCCGACCACCCCCTCTTCTTCTTCTCCTCCTCCAACAATATATTAGAAATTTCATGTGTTTCGGAAAGTCGAAAATTAGCCGGGGAATAAATGGGAAATGTGAAAATGGTAGCTGACAGAAGCGAAGAAATACCGTTTACTAGAAGACGCAAATTTGCTGAAATGCTGTTGAAATATTGGCATTGAAATATCTATTGAAATATCTTCATTTTTATTCTATTCTATTTCTACTCTAAAATCTATCAATTAGCTTTAAATCCTCATTAAAGCACATAACACGACCAAAAATAGGATACGCAGGTGCATAGGTCGAACCACAGAGGAATGAAGAAGAAAAAAGCGAAAAAAAAATCAACATTTTGTCCCTGCAATATGACAATGTGACCTCCCAGATTCGATTCCCAACTAAAACAAATTTTTGCAAAAAAAAAAAAGATAGAAACTTGAAACAACTTCTTAAAAAATGGAAAATTTAGTCTTCTGAAGTATATAACAGTTTAAAAGTGAATTTAATAAAACATAATAATCAAAAAGGCTCGGAATCTGCGCAAATTGTTAGGTCTGGGAGCTAGCGAATAACTTCTTCATAAGGGGACCAAAACGGAAAGTTCAGGAAGTTTTTGAGAGAAGAAGATTTGCTTTAAAAAACAGTCACATCGCTTTTTTTCCGCTCCCTAGTTTTTTTGGAAATTTTGATGGGACGGGATTTAAAATTTTCCGACTTTTATTGGATTTGTCCCATCTAAATTTTGAGAAAACAAGACGATTCGAAAAGCAGAAATTTTGCACATAGAGATTTTCTTAGACCCTCCATTTAAATGTACGGGTGCCATCATATTTTATATGAATATATATATATATATATATATATATATATATATATATATATATATGGAAAAAATCGCCAAAATCTCAATTTTCGCTCCTGCGCCGAAAAGTGTGTCTAAATAAACTTCAATAAGTCGGAGTAACTTAGAGCAAACCAACTCATCTTCAAGTATGTTATAGCCGAGAATGTTCTCTATCACATGCTGCATCAACCGATCTCCAGGGCCTCGCCTTTTTTGCAAATTTTCGATAGGACAAAGATGGTAAGACTGCCATTTTTCCATTTCTGTCCCATCAAATTACAAAGAGACAAGGAGGTGGAAAAAAAGCGATGTGACCTTTTTTAGGGCAAACCTTTCTTTCTTAAAAACTACCTGAACTTTTCTTTCAGTTCTCTTATGACGATGTTATTCGCCACCTCCCAGAACTAACAATGTGCACAGAATTTGAACTTTTTTGATCATTACATTTTGTTAAATTCAAATTTATACTGCCATAAACTATGCGAAGTTAAATTCTTCATTTTTTGGAAGTCGTTTCAAGTTTCCATCTTTTTTGCGAAAGTTTGCCTCAGTGGGGTGTCGAACCTGCGTGATCTCACTATTACATTTTCAGTACATTGGGCATTGTCAAAACGAAGTGTTGATGCTTCCATTTTATTGTCCTACGATTGAAACTAAATACAATATTTGTAATTTATGTAATCATTGCTATTATTTATTGTGATATTTTGTAATGTATGTAATTATTTTATTATTAGTCTGATTACTTTTGTGCTGGTTATCGTGCTATCCTCAATTCACAACTGACCACCGCACACTCCCTTACGACCCCCTTCCCCCTTCCCCGATGGGAAAATCCCATCACGCGCTTGACTCTGCGTATCATGTTTAACTCCTTAAAGGGACTTCTGGAGGACAAAGAAAGTGGCGAGCATCTAAAAAAAGGATGTTCTTACCCGTTTAAAAGAGCAGCTACAGCATCAGACACCTGCAAACAGAAGATTTTATCTTTATTTTTCTCTTCTTCTTCTCTTCTATCAAGCCACATAAATAATACGGTACCACGTTTCGTTAGGCATGTACCTTTTCCATATTGTGAGCTTCCATTTTGCGAAACATTGTTGATAGTTCCACATGCCTCTTGAAGTACTGGTAGACGTTCGAATTAAGCACCGTAGCGAAGGAAAAGTTAGCTGATGGATTGCGTAGCTGAAATGAGATAAGATGCATCGTTCCTTTGTGCCTTTGTATCAAACAGCCGAACCCGAGGATCAGTGATTCCAGTGAGTCCTTTCTCCGGTTGGTCCAACACGAGGAAGGCTGCTAAATTGGCGGTGTATGAGGCAACCATAATCATACAGAAGCCGCACCAAACAATGCCAAGTACACGAGCTGCACAGCTTCGAGGTGTTTCTAAACAAACTCTATTGTGAACGACGACTAATAAATAAATTAGTAGTAGATGATAAACAAATCAATAATGGGTGAATCTGATCAGTGTTGGTATTGATGGGGAAATTAAACCGAATCTGTACCTGCTGAAGAGGCTGTCGGTAAGAATGAGCAGAGACATCCTCAATCTGCGATATTATGCTGCGCTTATCCAAGTAAAGTCGTAAGTGGTGTTTCTAATTAAATAAAATGCTTATAGGAGAGTAAGGAAAACATAAAGCTGGGAAGGTAGCAAATGCTGAAAACTGGAATTTCGTGAAAAGTGAAGAAGAGATACCGTAGTCTTACTTGAAGTGTTATAGTATTAGAAAGTAGTTCGAAGATTACTCAGAAGATGAAAGAGTGCGTCGTTATCTTTTCACCTCATTATAAGTGTGAATCGCCATCTAAAGTGAGGGTTTCGCCGTATCCATTTTGCATTTTGAGGAAGTTTTGCTCAGTTTCCAAACGGGTAGTGAGGTGCGCCGTCCTTGAACATAACTCTGCCCAACCTTCTTGATCTTCTGCGACAGCTTGCACAGAATCAATCCATTCTGCGGAATCTTGCGTCTCGCCTGAACTGTCCATCCACACCGAGTGTCCTCAGGTCCTTTTTCATCACCTAAGTTCAGAGCTTCAGTTTTCGGCCAGATGACTTCTTCCATCTCGAACCCGACAAACTATTCAGAACTCGTTGAACAAGACGATCTGCTGGTCTCCTCAAAATATGACCAAAGATTTCTGACTATTTCTGTAGCAACTTTCGATGGCGGTGCAATATGTTGGTATCCACGTGTCATCCACCGATATACCGCATCAATTTCTACGTAAACGTCTTCTTTGCGCATACCTCAGACCGAAAAATAGCCAAGTGGCTGTCTGAGCAGCTTTCGTTCTGTGCATTCATACCTCTCCATCCTCGCAGATGGTACTGCCTAGGTCACCGATTCATCATCAGGATGGGGCGAATTGCGGATAGGTAGACTCGCAGCTTGACTTCATTAGCGATGAGGGTCGACCATAGCCATTTTGTTAGGGAGTTAAACGCAGAATTGGCCTTTTTTCTAAATATCCTTCTCGACTGCCGTTGTTCTTCAGCGTACAGCCCAGGTAACAGAACTCATCGACGAGTTCTATCGGTTGTCCGTCCAACCCTGATTCCCTTTCGAGGTCACGAAGGTTCGACACAAAGTTTTGTACTGCTTTCTGCGAATATAACAACATCGTCAGCGTACTCGAGATTGGTCAAAGGGCGTCTTGATGGTGCTAGAATGATATCGGCAGGAGAGTGATCTACTGTTCTTCGCATAATGTCGTCGACGAAATTGACGAGACGTCAACGAAATTGACGTTGACAAGTTTGAAGAGACTTGCCACTGCCCTTTGTCTTACTCCCGTTACCACCTCAAACGATGTTGTACATCCGGCAGGTGTTCGAACCGCAGTGGTTGCTCTTTGATACATGTCATCAAGCAACCGAACGAACTTTCCTGATACTCCATCGGCGCGGAGCGCGTTGAGAAGACGGCCTCGATGAGGAGAATCGAAAGCCGCTTCAAAGTCTAGAAACGCTAGTTGCGTTGGCATTGAATACCGCTGCCAGATTTCGATCACTCTCTTGACGATGAACACCTGGTCAATCGTAGATCGGCCAGGACGAAAGCCAGCTTGCTCGTCGCGCGTTGTTTCTTCGTTTAATGAGTCGGTCCAGGATAATGAGCTCCAGCACCTTCTACGTAACACGCAGCAAAGAGATTCCTCGATAATTCCTAGGGTCTGTGACGGATAACTTCTTGCGGAGGAAAATTATGATAGCTTGTCTCCACGAGTGAGGTATCCTTTCGTCTATAGATATTGAACGGATGATCTTTTTCATCTCTATCTCGATCCCAGACGGAGGAAGATGTTTCAGCATTTCTGCGCTAATTCCATCGTCTCCACCAGATTTTCCATTTTTCATACTACAGACCAGAATCTCTGAAACGGTCGGTGGCTCCTCGTTAATCGCACACACAACGTGCCCAAGTTCAGGAACAGACGACGCTTGCCGGTCCAGCAAGGTCTTGAAGTGGTCCCTCCAAACTGGAAGGGTTACTTCAACGACAGTCACTCCATTGGCAGTGTTAAAGACAGGAGAACATCTTTTCATTTTGCCGCTATACTGCACCCCTTTTCAAACTACGTCGCTCTTGACGTCCACTCGTTATCGCTGTCTTGTTGCAGTTGACGACGCAACTTTCTTCTAAGACGCTTTTCCTGGTTGAAGTCACCAGCGCTGTGCGCGATACATACAGAATTGCACGTGGATCTTGTCTCCGCAGTTGCAAAGGCAAACTTTTTCCGCGGCATTTGAACCAGACGAACCTTTTTTTGAACTTTTTTCTTTTGAACCTAACTTACAGAGTCCTGGATGCAGTTTGTGAAGGAATCCGCATCGCAAAGCTTCTTCCTGGTCCGCACTCCAACATGAATAGACACACGTTGGCGGAGTTTTGTTCTGCATTCTTCGTCTTTCAGATCTGCCATGTCAATTTTCGGATCAAGAGGAATTCCTCGGTTTCTCTTATGGAACCGTATCTTGAAGCTGAGAAGAACTGGACGGTGGTCAGAGTCGAACACGACGTCCCAAACAGCTCTAGATTTTCGGATATCTGACTGAGCAATGTTCCTCGCCAAAACGTAGTCGAGCTGAACTTTACGAGTCTTCATCTTGCGCTTACGCTGCTCTTCAGACGTTAGAAGGGTTGACACTTGCCACGTAAGTCGATGATTCCTCTTAACCGTGGAGGCGATGATGGGGTCCGTCTGTTCACATAAGTCGAGTAGACGGTCGCCATTGTCCGATGTGCGCTCTGCTGCATAATACCATTCTCCTTGTACATTGTTGTTCAAGTCTCATCTTCGCATTTGCGTCGATTCCGACAATGACCACCTGCTGGCTTGGTTTTTCAGACATCAACGCATTGAGTTCATCATAGAAGGCATCCTTAGTGTTGGTCTCAGGGGTTTCCGTTGGTGCACAGGCACTTACTATAAAGAGTTTTCGTCCTCTCCGATCACGCAGTTGTACAAAGGCCCATCTAGACGATGTTGAGAAAAATTCCTCCACCAGATTGTTGTAATCGTTTCTCACAGCTATCGCGGGGCCGTCTACTTCCTTCTCATCAGCATCGCCGCAGTATATGGTGTAGTTTTCGATGCTGATGACGGGACGATCTCTCATGCGTGTTTCCTGCAGTGCAGCAAAGGACACACAGAGATATCGTAGAAGCCTAAGCAGGGCGGTTTGTTGGAGTTCACTCGACAATGTTCTGCAGTTCAGCGTAACGAAACGATTGTTTATTGCCAAAGATTCCATGCTCCCTTCAGGAAGTTAACCTTTCAGGTTATGGGCTTTGGCGGTGTGCTGGACGACAGCACCTTTTTGCAATGTATGGGAAGCTTTCGCCATATAACAGTGCAGGTTATATAGCTCGTACGTTCCCAATGCGTACACTCGAACGCTTGATTGCGTTTAGTTAAAGCAGGGCCACCACGTGCAGGTAGCAATCAGACTCGTATACGCGGCCCCTGTAGCATTGCTAAAAAAAAATATAATAGTTAAAAATCATGGAATTCTTATGAATATCTGCAGGGCTAACAATAAAAGTTGTTGAATACCAAGCACTGATCAGTGACGAATAATATATATCTGTGAAAAGTGTGTAATTTGTTCCTGCAAAAAAGGTGAACGCTCTCAAACGGAGTGAAAACCGAACTTCATTTCGTTATAAGTGTTTGAAGCTGAAGTTTGAATATTCTCCAAGTGTAGAACTGACGCGTTTAGACAGAAAACTATGAAATTTTTCGCTTTTATTTATAATAGAAAAAAAGAGGAAGAAAGCGTTGTTAGATCAACACAAATCTAATTTCAGAGAATAATATGTACACTACTATGTTTCTACGTTCGGACTAGCGCGTTCGGACGCAATAACTTCGTGTGCATGCCGCGAAAGGTGGATGGTGTTACAACCGTTTCGTAGCGGTGGCCACTGCCCTTGCACATTCGCCTCAGTTTGGTGACATGCCTTCTTCAAAAAGTGGAAACACCTATGCAAACGGCTACTTAAATAGTAGCTAGCAGTTTACGTGATCTGAAGTGGAACGTTGTCTCTATCAGTACGATAATGTTGTTCACATGTCATTTTACGTTAAAACTTCATTCTGTGATAGCTGTTGGTGGAAATCAGGAGGAAAACCCATACTTGGAGAAATGCTCTCAATTCGTGTCTATATTATATTGGTATCGAAGGAGTGTTTGGAATTAAAGTTCAAATATTTTGCAAATGAATGGAAATGACACCTCTGAAAAGAAACCTACGAAATCTTTCGCCTTTATTTGTTATAAAAAGAGGGAGAAAGCGTTTTTGAATAACACAAACCTAATTTCACAGAAAATGCCACTACTATTAATTTTCATTTGTCAGTGAAAGGGAGCGAAGCGAATACCATTGAAAATCTGAAGTCCGACTTGTTCTGTTACAAAAGATGTAACCTACTCTCCGAAACTCCGCTGTTCAGTAGAACTCCCCAGACAAACCACATCGCCTCCCCAAAGTTGACGCGATCGTTAGCAACTTCCATGAGGAAAGGATCGTCCTCCGCCATTCGATTTTGCTCAGTCTGAAGTTTTATTGTCTTCTTTAGCTAGTACTGATTCAAAAAAGTGGAATTGATAAGATGAACTGGACCACCACATCTACAACAAGATTAGACTTTTTTTTCTAGATTACGCTTACTTCTACATACCTTATAGAAACGATCAAAGGGAGACTTGAGATCCAAGCAGAAAATCACGAGCCCAACCATGATCACCGAAATAAGCAACGATGTCCACAGAGCAGATTTCAACGGTTGTAAGAACGATTGCATAGGTGAGTCGCGAGGAATCTAAGTATGTAGTTAGTTCCGAGCTGGTGTTATTGGTTGAAAAACGTTGATCTAACCGATTTTTCGAGGATCCTTATTCCATGGTACAACCATGGCTCAGAAAAATCAATGAATCTGAAGAAAATCTGCGTTCACATGATGTATTAGGAAACCTTTCCAAGAAAATCGCTACTGCAGAACTAGTGGAAAGTAACATTACTTCTAAAATGAGGCATTACAGAAGGTCTTAGCAGTTATTGATTATCTGTGGTACACGTCACACCTTCTCTAGTAATTTATTTTCTAATGTGAACATGCGGTCTTCGCAGAAGAAAAAGAAGTAGTAATTCAGCAGCGGAAGTAACTAAGAACCACTAAGCATGAGAGTAAACTTGATTAAATTTTGTAACTTACTTTTCTCTTTCTGGATTGATGGTCATCCCTCCTATAGCGATGTCGGCTTGGTCGCTATCCAGCTCTCCCAAAGCTCCACTGAGGATGTAGCCCTACAATCAGAATCAATCCTGTTAAATAGGAATGTGAATAATATTCCATCCATATCCAATTAAACAAGTATCCTCACCATTTCCCCCAAAGTTACAGCTCCATAACTGTCGTTCAAATGCAAGGAGAATGTGAAACTTGTGTCGATTGTTGTACTAGGCTAAAATGTTCGGCATAGCTAATCTTTAACAACAAACGAGCGAACTAACCTCGGGCAGAGATAAATTGGAAAGTAGATCAATCGCATAACCAGCACAGCAGTAATGATGTGTGTAATTGAATCCATACCGTGGACAAGGATACCAAGGGCCTTTCTGCAATCAGAGAAAAAAACTAATTCCGACAGGCCAAGAAGTTGAAGCACTAACCACTTTAATAATATCTATAGGACTAAGCTCAACCGAAACTGTTCCCAAATTTCCGCACTCAGCAAGGGAAATAATAGGAGTAGTGTAGATAAAAGGAGGGTCGTTCACAGTAACGACACGAAGATGCTTTGGAAGGGTGATCTCCAGTGGTTTTTTGCCGCCAGCAATCCAGTGAATAGATTCTTCAGCCAAGCGCAGTTCGGAACCGTGCTGAAAACCAAACATAACCGTTTTCATGGAGACGAACACACAGTTGTATACAAAAAAAAACTGCTTGTTCGACTTAGACTTAAAGTGTTGCATATGCTCTGTGTACTTACTGGACACTGTATTTCCCTGGTGAGCATGTCCATGAGGAGTATACTGCTATACATACAAAGTGGCACGCGGGAACGGGAAATTTCGAATGTTGTAGTGGCAGCCCGTAGGTGTCGGTAGTCACGTGAGAGTGACATGCTTCAGAATGGAACTACTTGCACTTTAGTGATTATGGACCAGTGGATCGACTGTGCAGCGAAATCATTTTAGAGAATGGTGACTGCTGTTCAACGGAAATCCGTGTGATTTTTTTCTTATGGGACCACCTCATAAGCAGAGTGTACACTACACGCTCAACAGCAATCTTTGAGTTGACAACGAGGGTTCGGGAAGAAATCGCCGCATCTGACGAACACTTCTTTTAGAAGTTGGGTTTTTCTTGGTAGGACACTTAAAGGCATGCATGTTACGTTTTTTCAACAATAAAGGTTATAACTTCTCTTCTCTTGGTTTTGTGAGAGTGATTTGCCTGTGCCATCTTTTATTATGTTGGCGAACTCTGCTATGTAGTGTAGTGTTTATCTGAATACAAAGTAGAGGAGGGTAGGAGCCGTGTAACTATTTATATGGCGCCAGTTCCTGGTGATGAAGCGAACGCTGCAAAAGGTAGTGCAGCCCTTCACACTGACAAGGCAAAACCCATAAAACTGCAATTCAAATGCCCATAGGACCGTTGAATTCGTTTAAAAAACCACGTGTTTACTAACGCTACAGCCGGAAACGACAACCAGAACATTGTTTTGAAGGAATCTGGCCTTGTCTGCTTCCTAGTGTTTGCGTCAGTGTGTGACTTGTTCGTCGTGAAGGACTCAAACTCTAAATCACATTTGCCTATGCACCTGTAGAGTGCGTCGAAGATCACAACGAGGATACCTTTAGGAATGAACTGAACACTTTTATTCCCAAGATAAGCAGCCTTTCGTAGTGAGAGTCAACCCTCTCTAAGCCTGAACAGCTTCGTGAACTCAAAATGACTCTTTAAGTTGACTCTCTTCACTTGAAACTGCTTGTTCTGTCCTCACAAAAAAGATCCTTTTAACGAATCTTTGAAAACCTGAAGCTGTTACGAACTCCGCTTCGTTTCGATTACGACAACAGTGCTTAGTTCTTCTCAATTTAATGCAACTGTCCCAGCAAAAATGGCAAGGAATTCCACTTTAACTGAAATTCGGCCTGACAGGTCCCAAAAAAAGAAGACAGGAAGAAATTTTGCTCATTGCCTCCGCGGAGACTGGAATTCGAAGGAATTCGAAAAGGCACGTTTTCCGATCTTTGAATTAAAAGCACAGAGCAAGACAAGGCACTGTGGTGAAACCTTTTTCGTTGTACTTGGTTAAATAAGGCTACCACGACGTGCATTTGTCTCAAGCTGCATGATTCGTAAAAAGCAACGCGAAGCTCGTGTTGCGAAAGGACAACCAATAGAACTCATGACGGAGTTCTGTTATCTGAGCTACATGCTGAACGATAGCGGCACCTGCCTAAGAGAAGTTTATCATAGACGTATTATACAAAGATCAGTTTTCCATTCAGCTTCCTAGCAAGAGTGACTGCGATCGAGTTCTATCATCAACGAAGTCATGCTGCGCGAATATTTGTCCGCTGTTCATCCTACCATCGTGAATTGATCAAAAAGGGAAAGCTATTTTCGGCAAATGTGCTTATAACAAAGAAATCTACGCACAAAAAGTTTAGTGTGTCAGTACATGACGTACAGAAAACACTAACGTTCTGCCCTGCCGCAACAGTCGAGCCGTACGAAGGAAAAGATTTGTCGGAGTAGAATTTGTTTTCGTAAATTATTACTTTGTGCTGTTGTCGCTCGCGGCAGTATCATCGACCCCGATGATGTATAAGGGGCGTACCGTTCGCTGTTATGGTTATTCTAGCGCAGATACTACTTGTACCGTCAGACAGACAGACAACGCTCTGCCCACTCTTTCATCCAATCCTATTGCTGGCAACTGTTGCTCACCTATATTCATATAATAAACACATTCCACTGAACCACCGTTTTTGGTCTGTTCAATTAGGGTGATAAAATTCCCTAAGTCTCTAGTCACCCAGTCACACATAACCGATGTGTTGAGAAGGGTGCGGCAGGGTGATGTACTCTCACCTAAACTACTTAGTGCCACTTTCCAAATGCAATAGTGCGAACGTCGAAAATGGATATTATGGTAGTGGTGGTTTATAACCGGCATCTACTTCATCTCCGTGTGACTGAAGATCGTTTACATAACATCCTGCACCAGTCCAGCTGAACAAATGCGTTCTTTTCGTGACCACTTTCAAACAAGTAGTTTTACACATTCATAATATATTAGAGCAAGCTTTTTGAAACCGCATTCTTGGTGACAACTGAATAGCTCTAGTAGAGATCTGGAGGCGTTAACACAAAATATCCTGTTGACAATGGTACTGACGAGAAATGAAACTGGTGGGAAAAATACAGTTCATTCACTAATTAGATAGTGTTCGAATCCGCCTCAAAGCTCACCAAGCCTTTCATCCCTCCGAGGTCGATAAATTGGTGCCACCCTTGTATGAGAGGATAAAAGCACTGACGTGACGCATCGGTCAGTCCCCACAAATAATTGTATAGGACAGTTACACGTTCGTGAACCTCGAACGATTCTGAAATGAGGTGAACGTGGTGGCGGATCCCAAGCGGATTGACTAACGCCAAACACTTTACCCTTTTATCCTTTTATCCTTTATGAAGAACGAATAGGTGTCAGATGCCCCATTCACCCTCATCGAAGCAAACATAGCCAACCTAGCACCTCTTGCTTTCATCTTTGCTTCAGAAATCTGAGTGGTTCGGAAGCAGTGCGAGAATGCGGTTAGCGTCATTTAACACTCACTCAGAAAAATGTTGCTAGGAGTGTCCTCTTTGCACAAGTGAAAGATGGAATTCGAAATTCGGTTCTACGCCAGAGATCGAAAATGAGAGACGCCTTCGCATTTGACAAAGAAAATAAAATAGAGAGGACCGTACACATGATCTGTTTCAACTACAGCCGCTAAAGCAGTCGCAAGCGACTAAGTTCCACGAGATATAAAAGACATCGCAGTAAGAACACCGACCCGGTGGTCAGTTCTCCTGACATAATGATTCAAAGAAAGATATAATGATTTTCGTGTCTCTTGCATAATGAGAAGCACTTGGATAACTCTCGAACGTGATCGGAACAGCTGACGAAATTACTGCTGCCCATTCGATCAACTCGAAGAGCAACGGAAGTGAAGGTGATCACGGTAAGGCAGCGCAGAACGTTAGTGTTTTCTGTACGTCATGTACTGACACACTAAACTTTTTGTGCGTAGATTTCTTTGTTATAAGCACATTTGCCGAAAATAGCTTTCCCTTTTTGATCAATTCACGATGGTAGGATGAACAGCGGACAAATATTCGCGCAGCATGACTTCGTTGATGATAGAACTCGATCGCAGTCACTCTTGCTAGGAAGCTGAATGGAAAACTGATCTTTGTATAATACGTCTATGATAAACTTCTCTTAGGCAGGTGCCGCTATCGTTCAGCATGTAGCTCAGATAACAGAACTCCGTCATGAGTTCTATTGGTTGTCCTTTCGCAACACGAGCTTCGCGTTGCTTTTTACGAATCATGCAGCTTGAGACAAATGCACGTCGTGGTAGCCTTATTTAACCAAGTACAACGAAAAAGGTTTCACCACAGTGCCTTGTCTTGCTCTGTGCTTTTAATTCAAAGATCGGAAAACGTGCCTTTTCGAATTCCTTCGAATTCCAGTCTCCGCGGAGGCAATGAGCAAAATTTCTTCCTGTCTTCTTTTTTTGGGACCTGTCAGGCCGAATTTCAGTTAAAGTGGAATTCCTTGCCATTTTTGCTGGGACAGTTGCATTAAATTGAGAAGAACTAAGCACTGTTGTCGTAATCGAAACGAAGCGGAGTTCGTAACAGCTTCAGGTTTTCAAAGATTCGTTAAAAGGATCTTTTTTGTGAGGACAGAACAAGCAGTTTCAAGTGAAGAGAGTCAACTTAAAGAGTCATTTTGAGTTCACGAAGCTGTTCAGGCTTAGAGAGGGTTGACTCTCACTACGAAAGGCTGCTTATCTTGGGAATAAAAGTGTTCAGTTCATTCCTAAAGGTATCCTCGTTGTGATCTTCGACGCACTCTACAGGTGCATAGGCAAATGTGATTTAGAGTTTGAGTCCTTCACGACGAACAAGTCACACACTGACGCAAACACTAGGAAGCAGACAAGGCCAGATTCCTTCAAAACAATGTTCTGGTTGTCGTTTCCGGCTGTAGCGTTAGTAAACACGTGGTTTTTTAAACGAATTCAACGGTCCTATGGGCATTTGAATTGCAGTTTTATGGGTTTTGCCTTGTCAGTGTGAAGGGCTGCACTACCTTTTGCAGCGTTCGCTTCATCACCAGGAACTGGCGCCATATAAATAGTTACACGGCTCCTACCCTCCTCTACTTTGTATTCAGATAAACACTACACTACATAGCAGAGTTCGCCAACATAATAAAAGATGGCACAGACAAAGTCTGCATAACCATACAGACCAAACCAGTCATAACAAACGGATTTCCTTTAGTGCAATTGAACGCAGAAGATATTGAGTTCTTGAAAACAAACACTATCTGTCTAGCAAATTCAAAGCTTCGTGGTGAGCATCAAAATCCACACATTCTCGTTGGACTGGACTACTACTACGACGATTTAGTTACGGATCCAGCAAACGGAATCCGAACACCATCTGGCTTTCATGTAGCAAAAACGGTTTTTGGACCCACAATTTATGGTCGAGAATCAGCAAAGTAAGTGAAACTACTAACACAGTATGTCATAGCCTGACAGGAATTTTCGAAAACACGGAACAAGAACTCTTACAGAAAAGAGTTTGCTTGAATTGGACGACCTCGGTATCATGCCAGAAGAAACTCAGGGAGACGAAAAAGTTCAAAGATATTTCGAGGAATACTCGAAATTATTCTCATTTGAAAACAACATCATCACAGCTCCCTTTCCACTGAAAAAGAATGTAATCAGATTGGAGAATGTAATTGGAAAATAGCTACTCAGTAGCTATAAGAAGGCTAGAATCCTCACAAAACGTACTCTTATCTAATTCTGAACAAAAGCAGTGATACTGCGATCTTGTGAAGAAATATGTCAGTGAAGGGATCGTAGAGACCTTCGACATAGCAGACCGCTATGCGGCTGGAATCTATTACATATTACATATCTATTACATAGAGGTATGGAAACCACAGGAAAAGGTCCCTTTAAGGATAGCCTTTGACGCTTCGTCTAAACGAAGAGCCCACCTCAGCCTGAACGACGTCATTCGAAAAGGGGAATCCTTCGTTAACAGAATACACGACTTTCTTACCTCCTCAAGGTTCAAGAAGATCGTCTCAATGTGTGATATTGAATCTGCCTCCACACAAATTCGATTGATAGACGCACACGAGGATCTATGCAGATTCTTGTGGCTTCGGAATGTCAATCACCCACCAACAAAAGACAACGTCGTCGAATATAGATCTAGAGGGTTGCCTTTTGGCGTTACAGCTTGTCCGAGTATACTAAACATGACGATTCTGTCCTATTTGGAATAAAAAAACTCGGAACTATCCACAGAAATTGCCAAAAATTTGTACGCAGATAATATAGTTTTGCAAGCAGAATCGGTTTCTGAAGCTGTAAGAAAGTATAAGGAATCAAAGTATCTCTTAAGCAAGATAGGAATGAATCTACGCGAGTATATCTCAAATTCTGAAGAATTAATTTCGGAATTCCATATTCCGACAAGCTCCAATCTGGATCAATGAAAATACTAGGAGTTGATTACAATCTATAACAGAAAACTTAACTGTGAGAACAAAGTTTGTTCACAATAAAAAGTTGACTAAGAGAGATGTCGTGAGCCTAATTAATTCGATTTATGACTCAATAGGTCTCATAGGACCGCTCATGGTTAAACTGCAGTCCATGATGCGAGAAATCTTCGATTCAAAAGTGGACTGGAAAACTTCACTCGATCAAAAGATATGCGACGAATGGTACAAATTGTGCAAAGAAGTAGATCTGGCAACATTATCAATTCCTAGATACGTGCTATCACCAAAAGTAGGTGACCAGAAACGGCTGTTCGCTTTTATAGATGTTTTTGTTTTATAGATGCAAGCAGGATTGCAATTACAGCTTGTTCATGCTTATAATGTGTTCCCTCTGGCATAATTTCTGGCTTGATTTGTGGAAGGACGCGGTTGACCCCCCAAATTGCTCGGAATCCTTATAGCAGCTAGATTAGGATGCAGCATAATATCAGCTGTCCAAGCAAAAATCGAAGAAGTGAACAGTGAAATTGCCTTGTACTGGATCTTCGAAATAAGTTCTATTTTTGTAGCAGCGAGATCTCTACGTTCTGATCAGATCCCAATGGTTTTCGGACTGGATCATACCTGATGTAACTCCTATGATCAACGCCTTAGCCAAACATTGGAAAGTAACGGTTGCAGCATTAGCATCAACCATGATTCTTACAGCCCTAACCTACGTGGCGGGTCGGGTCCAGTGCACTACTATATCTAGCAAGATGTGCAGTTTACCCCTTCAAAATGTTGCTCGCAGTTAACCGACCCCTTTGCTGCGCTGCAAAGGAGCCAATCAATTGTCAACCGATCCCTCGATCAGCTGACAATCAGCCACGGTCAAAATTGAGTTGGTTCACCGGTCTAACAGCTGCCACTATAGCGCATCCTTTGGTCCTCTCGAGTCCCGCTTGTGGGCTACCAACCGGAGAAAATACCAGAGCGGGTTCAGATCGCGCAGAATTGATAGAAATTATCAAAAGTGCTGCAAATATATAGTGCAAACTTTCTATTTCACAGTGGCGTACACGCTACTGGCTTGATCTCGTGTTTCAATACGAGAAAATGTACAAAGTTAATATCAGCTCATTATCTGTTGTATACACATGTTATCAGTTATGATGTTCATACACGTATGCACAAAATCATAACATCTCGGTCGGCTCTCTCAAAGATATCATCGTCTTGGACAAAGTACTCCAATTAGAACGATGTACCTTCTCGGGTGCCCGTAGTCAATTACAACTTTTTTATTACGCACTCAGAAGCACTTTGGCGCACCATCAAGAGCAGTGAAACTTACATCTAGGTTATTCGTTGAAGGGGGGTTCAAGATCAAGATACAGACTATCTGAACACGTATAAATATTGGTGAAAAGCAAAAAAGCACCAAAGAAACAAAAAATCATGTCTTCTTCCGCTGATGCTAAGCTCTCCGCCCTGGACGATCTGGACAGATGCGCCACACTACTGCATCATCTGCTCCTCGACAGTCTTGAAAAGGCCTGCCAAACGCTTCTGGAAAGGACTGCTCCGAAGTCCAGCTGCCTATTTTGCAGTGTGGACGAGAATAGTGAAAATCACCATTCCTGGAGATGTCCACGGTTCACGGATCCAATCTCCAAAACAGCACAGGCCGCAAAGCTGAACCTGTGCTTCCTCTGCCTAAAAACGGCACACGAGAACGTATGTGGAGTGAATTGTGGAAGTTGTGGTCTTGGCCACAATTTCCTGCTTTGCTAGTCCAAAAGACCGCAGCCGCCCACGAAGCGGCCATACAAGAAGTACTATCTCAACGCCATCACCGTCCACAAGCCGTCATCAGTGCACCTGCACCAAGCCGAATTCTCAAGTCACCATCAGATTTTGTGCATACGTGTATGAACATCATAACTGATAACATGTGTATACAACAGATAATGAGCTGATATTAACTTTGTACATTTTCTCGTATTGAAACACGAGATCAAGCCAGTAGCGTGTACGCCACTGTGAAATAGAAAGTTTGCACTATATATTTGCAGCACTTTTGATAATTTCTATCAATTCTGCGCGATCTGAACCCGCTCTGGTATTTTCTCCGGTTGGTAGCGCACAAGCGGGACTCGAGAGGACCAAAGGATGCGCTATAGTGGCAGCTGTTAGACCGGTGAACCAACTCAATTTTGACCGTGGCTGATTGTCAGCTGATCGAGGGATCGGTTGACAATTGATTGGCTCCTTTGCAGCGCAGCAAAGGGGTCGGTTAACTGCGAGCAACATTTTGAAGGGGTAAACTGCACATCTTGCTAGATATAGTAGTGCACTGGACCCGACCCGCCACGTAGGTTAGGGCTGTAAGAATCATGGTTGATGCTAATGCTGCAACCGTTACTTTCCAATGTTTGGCTAAGGCGTTGATCATAGGAGTTACATCAGGTATGATCCAGTCCGAAAACCATTGGGATCTGATCAGAACGTAGAGATCTCGCTGCTACAAAAATAGAACTTATTTCGAAGATCCAGTACAAGGCAATTTCACTGTTCACTTCTTCGATTTTTGCTTGGACAGCTGATATTATGCTGCATCCTAATCTAGCTGCTATAAGGATTCCGAGCAATTTGTGGGGGTCAACCGCGTCCTTCCACAAATCAAGCCAGAAATTATGCCAGAGGGAACACATTATAAGCATGAACAAGCTGTAATTGCAATCCTGCTTGCATCTATAAAACAAAAACATCTATAAAAGCGAACAGCCGTTTCTGGTCACCTACTTTTGGTGATAGCACGTATCTAGGAATTGATAATGTTGCCAGATCTACTTCTTTGCACAATTTGTACCATTCGTCGCATATCTTTTGATCGAGTGAAGTTTTCCAGTCCACTTTTGAATCGAAGATTTCTCGCATCATGGACTGCAGTTTAACCATGAGCGGTCCTATGAGACCTATTGAGTCATAAATCGAATTAATTAGGCTCACGACATCTCTCTTAGTCAACTTTTTATTGTGAACAAACTTTGTTCTCACAGTTAAGTTTTCTGTTATAGATTGTAATCAACTCCTAGTATTTTCATTGATCCAGATTGGAGCTTGTCGGAATATGGAATTCCGAAATTAATTCTTCAGAATTTGAGATATACTCGCGTAGATTCATTCCTATCTTGCTTAAGAGATACTTTGATTCCTTATACTTTCTTACAGCTTCAGAAACCGATTCTGCTTGCAAAACTATATTATCTGCGTACAAATTTTTGGCAATTTCTGTGGATAGTTCCGAGTTTTTTTATTCCAAATAGGACAGAATCGTCATGTTTAGTATACTCGGACAAGCTGTAACGCCAAAAGGCAACCCTCTAGATCTATATTCGACGACGTTGTCTTTTGTTGGTGGGTGATTGACATTCCGAAGCCACAAGAATCTGCATAGATCCTCGTGTGCGTCTATCAATCGAATTTGTGTGGAGGCAGATTCAATATCACACATTGAGACGATCTTCTTGAACCTTGAGGAGGTAAGAAAGTCGTGTATTCTGTTAACGAAGGATTCCCCTTTTCGAATGACGTCGTTCAGGCTGAGGTGGGCTCTTCGTTTAGACGAAGCGTCAAAGGCTATCCTTAAAGGGACCTTTTCCTGTGGTTTCCATACCTCTATGTAATAGATATGTAATATGTAATAGATTCCAGCCGCATAGCGGTCTGCTATGTCGAAGGTCTCTACGATCCCTTCACTGACATATTTCTTCACAAGATCGCAGTATCACTGCTTTTGTTCAGAATTAGATAAGAGTACGTTTTGTGAGGATTCTAGCCTTCTTATAGCTACTGAGTAGCTATTTTCCAATTACATTCTCCAATCTGATTACATTCTTTTTCAGTGGAAAGGGAGCTGTGATGATGTTGTTTTCAAATGAGAATAATTTCGAGTATTCCTCGAAATATCTTTGAACTTTTTCGTCTCCCTGAGTTTCTTCTGGCATGATACCGAGGTCGTCCAATTCAAGCAAACTCTTTTCTGTAAGAGTTCTTGTTCCGTGTTTTCGAAAATTCCTGTCAGGCTATGACATACTGTGTTAGTAGTTTCACTTACTTTGCTGATTCTCGACCATAAATTGTGGGTCCAAAAACCGTTTTTGCTACATGAAAGCCAGATGGTGTTCGGATTCCGTTTGCTGGATCCGTAACTAAATCGTCGTAGTAGTAGTCCAGTCCAACGAGAATGTGTGGATTTTGATGCTCACCACGAAGCTTTGAATTTGCTAGACAGATAGTGTTTGTTTTCAAGAACTCAATATCTTCTGCGTTCAATTGCACTAAAGGAAATCCGTTTGTTATGACTGGTTTGGTCTGTATGGTTATGCAGACTTCTTCTCCGAAAGCAGTTCCTAGTTTTACCGGAACCTGATGACTTTCGAAGCACTCGATATGCCGCCAATTCAGGACATGGTGCAGATTTCGGTCGTGTTCTTTTGTAGACCAAGTTGTTCTGCAAGATTTTCCTCGATTACTGTTTTTTGTGCGCCAGAATCGAAGAAAAATAGCGCTTTTTCATAGGCCTGTTTTCTGGCGTTCCAAATATTGCCTTCAGCAATCATCAATATCACTTGTTTGCTAGTTTGACTGTGCTGAATGGAGTTTTCCTTGATCTGTGGGGATTCCACAGACACCTGAGTGTTTATTGGTTTGAACCTTTGTGGAATATTTTGATTGTTTTCTCCTCTACTTTGCCAGCTGTGTTGCTTTTGCTGGTTTTGGCCAGCACGAACAAATTTGGGTTTCGAGTTGTTGTTTTGGCTGAGTTGCTCTATCTTAAAGCAGAGGCTCATATGGTGTTTTGGCCCGCACTTCCGACAGTCTGACCTTTGGCAATCAAAACTGCCATAATTGGGGACTTCCAACAGCGATTTTGCTCCTTCAGTATCTTGCGGCGAATGCTTTGATTCGTGACCGTTCGGCACTGCATTGATACATGATTGTCCTTATGACAGAACAAGCAGTTACGATTAGTCCGCAAGTTGTCATGATTGGCCTTTGATGGGATGACCTTGTTGATATTTTTATGGCCAAGTCTGTTTTCGACATAGGCTCTTGCAGTGATCTCTGTTTTTAAGAGATTCATGAGGTCATCAACTGTTTGCCTTGTGATTGACTGGCCACTAATACAGATTTTATGATGTCTTCAGGGAATTTAGATAAGATTGTTTCACACCACATTGGGTCGCAGGTTTTCCCTACATGATATCCTGCAGAAATCATTTGGTTGGTCAGCATTCTTATTTGATCAAATGTTGCAGAGCAGATGTCTGCGGAATTGTTTGCCACACTCATACTGACCAATTTTTTTGACTATTTGTGATCTGTTAGTCTGGCGATTGGAGTAATTCTCCTGTAAAGTCTTGATCAACCAATTGTAGTTTTCAGGAATGAGTTTTATCCCTTTGATGACTGTTTGCGCTCTTCCCTTTAAACTTTCTTTGAGTAGGAGTATCTTTTCCATAGTGTCCAGTTCTTCACTGTTATGGACAAGGGCTTCAAAAATGGCCCAGTATTCTAGGAAAGTCGTCAGAGTTCCCGTAAAATTTTGGTAGTGTGGCTTGTGGAAGTTTTATTGACCTCAGCGTCCTTTTGACTGTGCCACTATTGCGTGTCGATGCTGAATTTGATGTGTCTTGCGAGCAAGATGGCATTGTGGTGTCTCGCACACAATTTTCGTTTGTGTTATCAATTTCGCCATCCCTTTCTTCGTTTTCTTCATTGCTGACGTTATCGTCTCTTTGGGGCTTTAGAGACATGTATCCCAGTTTGATTTCCATATTTTCGCGCATATTTTTTGTTTCATCAAGGTGCGCTGTTAGCATGAAACTTAGGTCGTTTGCTTCAGCTATCACAGATTGTAGCTGCGATTCTTCCTCTATTTGTTCCATTTCAATCATCAAATCCTTCCTTTCGGACTTGTTTTTGCAGTTTTTATATGCATCTCTAACCTCGTTATATAATTCTTGGAGGTTTTCTCTTGCCTCTTTTATTTGCCTCATGCTACTTTGTAGTAGTGCTGTGGCTGATCCGCATTTCTGATAAGTTTCCTCATCTATTGCTGAGTACTCAACCTGTTTAGTGTATTCCCTGTAATGGGATACTAAAGTTTTCAGTGTCGTTGCGCTAAAAACTATTGGTATTCTGTGGAAATGCAGTGCCATTTCTTTCTTTATGCACCTGCAAATGCGATAAACTTCGCTTGACCTACTGTAGCTTTTGACGGAGGTCCGATCCACTGTTTCTTGACAGTGATTTGCGTTCCAGTTACGTTTGTAAGGGAACGACTTTTTGCCCAATTACTGGGATGAATCTGATGCGATTCACGGTCTTTGGTTTGACCGTATAAGTTGCTCAATGAGCTAGTTTCTTTCTCCTGGTCTCAAAGATGTTACTCTTTGACGCGGAAGAGTAATGGCTTGTTTTAGCCGATGTACCAAACTGTGTGAGTAAGTGACTAGAGACTTAGGGAATTTCATCACCTTAATTAAACAGACCAAAAACGGTGGTTCAGTGGGATGTGTTTATTATATGAATATAGGTGAGCAACAGTTGCCAGCAATAGGATTGGATGAAAGAGTGGGCAGAGCGTTGTCTGCCGCACTCTTGGACGGTACAAGTAGTATCTGCGCTAGAATAACCATAACAGCGAACGGTACTTCATACCACGTCCTTTATACGTCATCGGGGTCGATGATAGGTTATGACATTCTTGTAGAAGATTGTCGTCGAACAATTCCATGACTTCTTCAGTCTCAAGTGAATCGAAGGCTTTCTTCAAATCGATAAAAGTGAGAAACAGTGGCGTTTTGTAGTTTTGCGACACCTCGATGAGTTTCGAAACAGTGTGAATGCGATCAAATGCGTGCTGAATCTTTCAAAAATCTTGTCTGCACGCATGGGTTTCCTTTCATGTTTTGTTTCTTGTTAAGGAGGAGGTTATAGATGTTGGACGGTAACCAGATATGTAACGTGGATCTGCTTTCTTACACAACAGCATGGTCTTGTTGATTTATCACTGCCTAGAGTCCTTCACTATGAACGTTAACTACTAAAGATCTTGACTGTTCAGATTTCATCCTGTAGGGACTGGACGTCATGTAATTCATTATCAACATGAAAACATTCCGTACTTTGCAAGGAGAAAATTTCTGGAATGATATATATATATATCCTCTTCTCGATGCAGTGGTTCTTCCGCCTAATTTAAGGAGTGCAGTCATATTTACCTTGTACTTGAGCGGCGAGACCTCGACGGACATTGCGAATGATAGTTGCGCGCCTCCGCTGCTTCAGGCAACAGCGCTGCTCTTCTCTTTTTGATGTCTTCTTGATCGTCTTCCTGCAGAGCCTCGTGAGCTCGAAAGTGAGTTCATGGTTGCCTACAAATCGTGAACCTCCACGCTGACGTATTAGCTCAGGATTTTTTGAAAGCAGGTGTCTCAAGGTGATCTTGGAATTGTTCGCTTTTCTCGTGCAGTCGTGAAGATGTTCTATGATCCAATCATATCTCTAATCGAACCCTCCATTGTGGTACCTTTCCAGGAGAAGGCTAACGAAGCGAAAGGATCACCCTTAATAATAGTTCTAAAATTTCGCTCTTTGAGCTTTGCGGCTTTATCTTCTCTCTACTTTCTCAGGAAAGATCTTTCAATTTTCACATCACATTATTAAGCATACGATTCGGGCTGTGAGTTCTTCGATAGTTACTTGATCGATGTTTATTGCCACACTCGTGCAGACTAGGACGTCCACAGACACCCTTATTGTTGCATGCTCTTAGGAACAGCTTCTCTCCAGAGACAGATACACATTTCAGTGGATGGCGTCATCTCATCACGGTTGGTTCAGTGACGTCGTCCTTGATCTTCTTGCACCACCAAGTTTTCGATAGCCACTTTCGATGCAAGCATATGTGCGCTGTTTGTACAGATTCCAGTCCTTTTCTGTTCTGACTCCTAGAACACCCTTATTGGCACTGCATAGCAGGCGTTCTTCTGGAATCAGAGAACTTCTTCCTGTTACTCTATCAGAGGTATAATTTGAGATTATGGGCGGGTTGCTGACTTATAGTACCATAAGCGTTCAAGATGACACCAATCCCTCTCGGAATTGAGAGATACAGCTTACTTGTTGGAACAACTTCTTTTCACCTTTCTTACACCACTCATTTAATCGATTATAGGCTTTGAGCCGAATCTACGTGTAGGATACATAGATGTTATGTGTAAATACTGGCATAATAGAAACAGGAAATCCATCTCACACACGCGCACAAAAATCACAGGCAAAAACACACAGCATACTCAAAAATCGCGCTTGGTCAACAGTTAGCCCTTAATTCACCAAATGCCGAGTAGCCCGCAATGATGCCTTTAGGGAGGAAGATTCATGGGCTCACAAAGTATTCAAGAAAATGCGTCACATTTTAGGGCATATTATGAGGAGGCTGTGAGATAGCCTTGTCTATTTTTCTTTGAGAATACAATGAGGTGACAGAGGTTGAAAGTGGGAGTCGGAAGTTGAGGTCTTGAGTGAAAAACATCTGAGGATACTTGGCTCACGCCAAGACAGTTCCTGTGGAAGATAGTACAGAAGCGGCTCACTGAAGTATCTAAGAAGACCGCACACTAAATCGAAGATGTAGATTGATTCGTAACACCTGCTCGCCGATTAAGTGCAAGTAGGTCACTACGGAGCTCTGCAGCTGATTCAGTCATGGAAATAAGTCATATAGTACTCTGTAATGCACTCCAGATACAAATCCATATCTATTGGCTATCCATTCAAGTATCCACGCCTCTTTCTGTGGACGAATATGCTAACATCAGTCATCGCAACTTGAGTGATGTCTTTCGCTGCTGAACAATAAAACACTTCAATGAAAATCAACTCACCAGAGTTCCGACTTCTTTGTATCCTTCGTTATAATTAAGGATGTCATAATCTACGTTAATCCGCTCGCATCGTTCATTGAAAACAATCTTGCTAGTTGACGTCGAACAGATAGATCTTAACAAGAAAATTCTGTCCAGATGAAGGAGCACTTCATTCGAAAACTTGCATTCACCCTTGATGAGGAGTGACTGCTATTATTTTGTCTTTTTTCGACAATGTACGATCTTTGACTTTTCATTAGTCCCCTGTGGACCCAGGCTATTCCAGAGCTGCATAGAACTATATCTTTACTGATAAAGTACTGCACAACTTGCACAATTGAGCACTAAGCAGCTTATTTTCCCCTTGAATTTTTCCAAACATTGCCACTCCTTTGTCTTTCTCGAAGTATTTCTCACAAGTGACAATACATTACTGTGTTTTGTCAACACAAACTGAATCAGTAATGAAAGGAAAGAGAAAAATGGACGGAAAAAGGCCATTGGTTAATTGTAACTTCAAACAATACGCTCGAACAAAAGCTTCTAAATATTGTATTTCCCGTCACGGTCAAGCGTAGTGATGAGACACGACCCTCTCGAATACGACTCCCTCCCCTTCCCTTCATCTTCTTCTTCTCCTCCAACGTTCCTGCGACAGTTCTCGATTGCTGCAAATTCAATATATTGGAAATTTCATGTAAATTTCATGTGCTTCGAAAAGTCGAAAATTGGCCGGGGAACAAATGGCAAATGTGAAAATTTGTAGCTGACAGAAGCGAAGAAATATCGTTTACTAGAAGACGCAAATATGCAGAAATGCTGTTGAAATACTAGTAAAAATATTTTCATTTTTATTCTTTTCTATTTTCACTCTAAAATCTATGAATTAGCTTCAAATCCTGATTAAAGCACATAACACGACCAAAAATAGGATACGCAGATGCATAGGTCGAACCACAGAGGAATGAAGAAGAAAAAAGCGAAAAAAAATCAACATTTTGTCCCTGCAATATGACAAGGTGACCTCCCAGATTCGATTCCCAACTAAAACAAATTTTTGCAAAAAAAAAAAGATAGAAACTTGAAACAACTTCTTAAAAAATGGAAAATTTAGTCTTCTGAAGTATATAGCAGTTTAAAAGTGAATTTAATAAAACATAATGATCAAAAAGGCTCGGAATCTGCGCAAATTGTTAGGTCTGGGAGCTAGCGAACTTCTTCATAAGGGGACCAAAACGGAAAGTTCAGGAAGTTTTTGAGAGAAGAAGATTTGCTTTAAAAAACAGTCGCATCGCTTTTTTTTCTGCTCCCTAGTTTTTTTGGAAATTTTGATGGGACGGGATTTAAAATTTTCCGACTTTTATTGGATTTGTCCCATCTAAATTTTGAGAAAACAAGACGATTCGAAAAGCAGAAATTTTGCACATAGAGGTTTTCTTAGACCCTCCGTTTAAATGTACGGGTGCCATCATATTTTTCGCAATGGAAAAAATCGCCAAAATCTCAATTTTCGCTCCTGCGCCGAAAAGTGTGTCTGAATAAACTTCAATAAGTCGGAGTAACTTAGAGCAAACCAACTCATCTTCAAGTATGTTATAGCCGAGAATGTTCTCTATCACATGCCGCATCAACCGATCTCCAGGGCCTCGCCTTTTTTGCAAATTTTCGATAGGACAAAGATGGTAAGACTGCCATTTTTCCATTTCTGTCCCATCAAATTACAAAGAGACAAGGAGGTGGAAAAAAAGCGATGTGACCTTTTTTAGGGCAAACCTTTCTTTCTTAAAAACTACCTGAACTTTTCTTTCAGTTCTCTTATGACGATGTTATTCGCCACCTCCCAGAACTAACAATGTGCACAGAATTTGAACTTTTTTGATCATTACATTTTGTTAAATTCAAATTTATACTGCCATAAACTATGCGAAGTTAAATTCTTCATTTTTTGGAAGTCGTTTCAAGTTTCCATCTTTTTTGCGAAAGTTTGCCTCAGTGGGGTGTCGAACCTGCGTGATCTCACTATTAAATTTTCAATACATTGGGCATTGTCAAAACGAAGTGTTGATGCTTCTATTTCATTCTCCAACTCTTGAAATTACATATAACATTTGTAATTTATGTAACCATATATACTATTTATTGTGATATTTTGTAATGTATATAATTATTTAATCACTAGTTTAATTACTTACTACTATTTTCAACTATTATATTTTTTAGCAATGCTACAGGGGCCGTGTATACGAGTCTGGCACCTGCAAGTAGTGACCCTGCTTTAACCAAACGCAATCAGGCGTTCGAGTGTACGCATTGGGAACGTACGAGCTATATAACCTGCACTGTTATATGGCGAAAGCTTCCCATACATTGCAAAAAGGTGCTGTCGTCCAGCACACCGCCAAAGCCCATAACCTGAAAGGTTAACTTCCTGAAGGGAGCATGGAATCTTTGGCAATAAACAATCATCTCGTCACGCTGAACTGCAAAGCACTGTCAAGTGAACTCCAACAAACCGCCCTGTTTTGGTTTCTGCGATATCTCTGTGTGCCTTTTGCTGCACTGCAGGGAACACGCATGAGAGATCGTCCCGTCATCAGCATCAAAATTTACACTATATACTGCAGCGATGCTGATGAGAACAAAGTAGGTGGCTGCGCGATAGCTGCGAGGAACGATTACAACAACCTGGTGCAGGAATTTGGCTCAACGTCGTCCAGATGCGCCTTTCTACGGCTGCAGATTCACAGAGGACGTAAACATTGGGTCGTAAGTGCTCACGCACCTATGGAAACCGCTGAGGACAACAGTAAGGACGCCTTCTATGAAGAACTCAGTGCTTTGATGTCTAAAAAACCAAGCCCGCAAGTGGTCATTGTCGGAATCGAAAATGCGAAGATAGGACTCGACCAGCAATACGATGTGCTAGGAAAATGGTGTTATACAGCGGAGCGCACATCGGACAACGGTGACCGTCTGATTGACTTATGCGAATAGACGGGCCTCATCATAGCTTCCACTCCTAGGCTTCTCTTGTGGAATCGTTTTTTAAAGCTGAGAAGAACTGGACGGTGGTCAGAGTCGAAAGCGACGTCCCAAACAGCTCTAGATTTTCGGATATCTGACTGAGGAATGTTCTTCGAAAAAACGTAGTCGAGCTGAAGTTTAAGAGTCGCAAAGTGCGTTTTAAGTGCGCAAGATATGGACTCTTAAACTTCAGCTCGACTACATTTTGGCGAGGAACATTGCTCAGTCAGATATCCGAAAATCTAGAGCTGTTTGGGACGTCGCGTTCAACTCTGACCACAAGAGAAACCGAGGAATTCCTCTTCATCCGAAAATTGACATGGCAAGTCTGAAAGACGAAGAATGCAGAACAAAAGTCTGCCAACGTGTGTCTATTCATGTTGGAGTGCGTACCGGGAAGAAGCTTTGCGATGCGAATTCCTTCACAAACTGCATCCAGGACTCTGTAAGTTAGACACTTCTGGTTCAAATGCCGCGGAAAAAGTTTGCCTTTGCAACTGCGGAGACAAGATCCACGTGCAATTCTGTATGTGTCGGGCGCAGCGCTGGTGAATTCAACCAGGAAAAGCGTCTTAGAAGAAAGTTGCGTCGTCAACTGCAACAAGACAGCGATAACGAGTGGACGTCAAGAGCGAAGTAGTTTGAAAAGGGGTGCAGTATAGCGGCAAAATGAAAAGATGTTCTCCTGTCCTTAACACTGCCAATGGAGTGACTGTCGTTGAAGTAATCCTTCCAGTTTGGAGGGACCACTTCAAGACCTTGCTGGACCGGCAACCGTCGTCTGTTCCTGAACTTGGGCACGTTGCGTGTGCGATTAACGAGTAGCCACCGACCGTATCAGAGATTCTGGTTTGTAGTATGAAAAGTGGAAAATCTGGTGGAGAAAATGGGATTAGCGCAGAAATGCTAAAACATCTTCCTCCGTCTGGGATCGAGATCACCTTGATCACCTTGACTCCCGTTGGTCTTCGAACCGGTCGAGCGGGCGCCAGTAATTCTTCCATTTGTCCCGGTCGCGTGCCAGAGTAGCCCAGTGGTTCCTCCTTTCGCGTGGGACACGAAGAGCATCGTAATTTTCTTTGAAGGACTTCGTGAAGAAATCTGACCATCGGGTCGGCGGTCTTCCTGTATTGCGCTTAATATCGCGGGGAATCCAGTCGCTCACGGCTCTGGTCCAACGGTTGTCGTTAAAGCGCATCACGTGTCCGGCCCACCTTATTTTACTTTCCTTGGCAAACGCGGCGGCGTCTCTGATCTTCGATCGCTGACGTAGGAGAGAACTTCGAATCCCGTCTCTCACTTGCTTGAAACGGGATACTCCTAGCATCACTCTCTCAATTGCGCGTTCAATGACGCTCACCGCGTTTTCTTCCTGCTTGCGAAGTGCCCAGGTTTCTGAGGCATAGGTCAAAGCAGGAAGTACGGTGGTGTTGAAGAGGTGAGCACGGAGCCGGGTGTTCTTGGTCTTCTTCACTACGTCCTCGATGCTCTTGTACGCTCCCCAAGCCGCTCTTCTCCTCCTGCCCAGCTCGGGGGCCAGGTCGTTCATCATGTTCAATTCCCGACCCAGATAGACGTAGCTGGTGCATTCGGATATGTTCGTTCCGTTGAGCGTGAATGGGGCATCCGAGATCCATCCGTTCCGCATGAACATCGTCTTTTGAAGATTCAGCTCAAGACCGATGCATCCACATGTTTCGGCGAATTCGGTCAGCATTCGTTCCGCTTGGCTGATGCTAGGTGTTATCAGTACGATGTCATCAGCAAAGCGCAAATGGTGTAGCTGCCGACCATCGATCTTCACTCCCATGTCGTCCCATTCCAACTTTCGCATTGCGTTCTCGAGGGTGGCTGTGAATATTTTGGGTGAGATTGTATCACCCTGTCGAACCCCCCTCTTCACGTCAATGATGATATTCTTGTAGAATGGCGAGATTCCGGTCGTGAAGTTACTGTACAACTCTCGAAGCACCTTTATGTACTGAGTGGGAACGCCTTGGTTGTCCAAGGCTTCCACGACCGCTTCCGTCTCAACTGAGTCAAAGGCCTTCTTCAAGTCGATGAAAGTGAGACAGAGCGGCATCTTGTACTCTCGTGATACCTCGATGAGTCTCGAAACAGTGTGAATATGGTCGATCGTGCTGAATCCTTTTCGAAACCCTGCTTGCTCGCATGGTTGTCCTTCATCCAAGACCTTTTCAATCCTATTAAGGATCACTCTTGTGAAGAGCTTGTAGATGACGGACAGTAAGCAGATTGGGCGATAGTTGCCGATGTCATGTGGATCTCCTTTTTATACAGCAACACGGTCTTGCTGGTCTTCCACTGTTTAGGGACCTTGCATTCCGACAGGTAACGTGTGAAGATCCTCGCCAGGGTGTTGATGAGTACTGGCGGAAGGTTCTTCAGGTGTTCTGGTTTTATTCTGTCGGGACCGGCTGCTGTACGATTTCTCACCGACATGATAGCATGTCGTATTTCGGACGGGAGAACCGCTGGAATGACATGTCCATCTTCCCTCAGATGGTGAGGAGGCAAGTGGGCACGGCTGTCGAAGAGATCAGAGTAGAAGTCGTAGATGATTTTCTCCATTCCCCTTCTCGATGCAATGGTTGTTCCCTTCGGGTTCCGGAGAGCTGTCATCCTTGTCTTGCGACTGGCGAAGTCTCGGCGGGCATAGCGGATGCTTTTTCCCGCCTCTGCTGCTTCAGCCAGCACTTCTGCTCTTCTCTCTTTAAGGTCTTTCTTTATCGCCTCTCTGCAAAGCCTTGCGAGCTCGGACGTAAGCTCTTGGTTCCCTGCGGCTCGTGCTGCTCCACGCTGGCGTATCAGCTCAAGAGTTTCAAGAGACAGGCGTCTCTTGGTTGTTTTAATACTCTCAGCCTTCTTCGCGCAGTCATGAAGGTGTTTGACAAGCCGGTCGTATTCCTCGTCGATGTTGTCCATTGCGGAATCTTCCCAAAAGCCGGCTAACGTAGCGAAGAGATCCCAGTTGATGGTAGTTCTGGGATTTCTCTTGCTGAACTTGGCGGCTTTCTCTGCTCTCCGCGTGAAAGAAAATCTTCCTCGGAGGAGGCGATGGTCCGATCCCGTATAGAACTTTGGTACAACAGCGACATCCGTCAGGCAGAACCTTTTATTGACGATGATGTGATCTATCTCATTACGGTACCCTCCACCGGGTGACTCCCACGTCCAGCGTAGAGAGGAGGGCTTCTGGAATTGCGAGTTCCCATGGATGGTCTTAGTCGTCATGATGAACTCGGAAAGCCTCTCCCCCTGGTCATTCCATTGTAGGCCGTGGGTGCCGATGTAAAGTTCCTCCGGCGTTCTTCTTGGGCCAACTTTGGCGTTGAAGTCGCCAATTATGACCTTGTAAAAGGCATGATCTTCTCGGTAGAACTTCTCCAGGTCCATATAGAAAGCTTCGACTTCTTCTTCTTCGTAGCTTGATGTTGGAGCGTAAGCGACGAAGATAGTCAAAGCCGGTGTGGGACCACATCTTCTCGTCCGCAGACGTCCGATTCGGGTCGTGAGTTGTTCGAAAGAGTCGATGTTCTGTGCCATACTCGTGTTGACGAGGACGCCAACTCCACCAACACCTCTACTGTCGCATGTTCCTAAGAACAGTTCTTCTCCAGTTTCAAATACAGCGTTGAGAGAGTGACGTCGTCTCGTCTCGGTCAGTCCGATGACGTCGTACTTGATCTTCTTGGCTTGCACCATCAGATCTTCGATGGCCGCTTCCGATGCAAGCGTGCGTGCGTTATAAGTACAGATCGTCATCCTAGTCCTTTTCCGTTTCGGTAGCCTACATGACTCCTGCAACCCCGTCCTACCTGGCGCTACCGTACCAGGCTTTCTACCGGAGTCAGGAGACTCTTTTCTATTACTGTTTTTTGCATGAAATTTAAAACCCACGGGCAGGTTGCAAGCCTCTAGTCCCATGGGTTTTGGGAGAACTTCCGTTCTCCCAGAGTGGACATGTGGAGCTTATTTGTTGGAGGCGACTCCAAACCGCCTCCCTTGCACCTCCCAGTCAATTGATTGCAGGCTTTTGGCCGGACCGACGTGCGGGATACAATGATTTTACGAGTCAGTCCTGGCACAGCAGAAGCAGGGAGTCCATCCCCTGAATCCACCTGCGTCTCTGGGCAAGCACAAGGTCGCTTTTGGTCCGCGGTTAGCCCCCTATCCGCCACCTGGGGACGCGCCACGTAGCCTCGCGACTAACCGGCTGTGATCCCTCTAGTGAGGGAGATCCGTCGGGGATCGAGATAGAGATGAAAAAGATCATCCGTTCAATATCTATGGACGAAAGGATACCTGATTCGTGGAGACACGCTATCATAATTCCCCTCCACAAGAAGTTATCCGTTATCGAAGGAATTATCGAGGAATCTCTTTGCTGCGTGTTATGTACAAGGTGCTGGAGCGCATTATCCTGGACCGATTCATTAAACGAAGAAACAACGCGCGACGAGCAAGCTGGCTTTCGTCCTGGCCGATCTACGATTGACCAGGTGTTCATCGTCAGGAGAGTGATCGAAATCTGGCAGCGTTATTCAAAGCCAACGCAACTAACGTTTCTGGACTTTGAAGCAGCTTTCGATTCTCCTCATCGAGGACGTCTTCTCAACGCGCTCCGCGTCGATGAGTACCAGGAAAGTTCGTTAGGTTGCTTGATGACATGTATCAACGAACAATTGCTGCAGTTCGAACACCTGCGGGATGTACAACACCGTTTGAGGTGGTAATGGGAGTAAGACAAGGGGCAGTGGCAGGACTCTTCCTGTTCAATTTCGTTGACGACTCGTCAATTTCATCGACGACATTGTGCGAAGAACAGTAGATCACTGTCCTGCCGATATCAATCTAGCACCATCAGGACGCCCTTTGATCGATCTCGAGTACGCTCACGATGTTGTTATATACGCGGAAAACAGTACGAAACTTCAACATGTTGTCAACCTTGTGTCGGATCTGGCTGCAGCCTATGCACAATGAAGACCTTTACGCGAAAATCGATGTGGTGTACCGACGGATGACACGTGGATACCAGCATATTGCACTGCCATCGAAGGTTGCTACAGAAAATTGTCTTCACTTCTTTTTTCATATATTGAGGAGACCAGCAGATCGCCTTGTTCAACGAGTTCTGAGGAATTTGTCGAGTTTGAGCTGGAAGAAGCCACCTGGCCGAAAACGGAAGTTTTGGACTGAGTTGCTAAAAGAGGACCTAAGGACACTCGGCGTGAATAGACAGTTCAGGCGAGACGTAAGGTTTCACAGGATATGGAATAGCGACGAATGGATTGATTCTCTGCAAGCTCTTGCAGAAGATCGAGAAAGTTGGGCAGAGCTATGTTCAAGGACAGCACGCCTTGGCGAAGATGCGGGTAATCGCGTCAGGCGATGACATCAGCCCGCCGATTAAGTCAAGATTAAGTCAATTCATCACTTGTGTGAAAATTGCTTAGTTGACAACGAATCTGTTCTTAAGGAAGCGTATGCATTTATTTCGTGAATAAGTGCTGCTTATCTTTGTAGGTCATTGCTAAAGTCGAGAGTCGAGAATATTTAAAATCAGCGAGAGAATTCTGCGAAATTCATGAAAAACTGAAAAATGAAAACTCACTCATGAAAAATGTAATCATTTAATTACTAGTTTTATTACTTTTGTGCTGGTTATCATGCCATCCTCAATTCACAACTGGCCAGCGCAAACTCCTTTACGACCCCCTTCCCTTGCAACCCCCTCCCTCCACGACCCTCCTATGGGAAAATCCCATCACACACTTGACCCTGCGTCCCATCATGATACAGAAACCTTAGTAATTCTGAAGGAGAAAACTGAAACCATCTTTTTTTTTTTTTTTTTTTTTTTTTTATTTTTTTTTTTTTTTTTTTTTAATATTAAATTTTATTTTTTTTTTTATTTTAATTTTTTTATTTTTTATATTTAAATTATTTAATATTTTATTTTTTTTTTTTTTTTTTTTTTTTTTTTTTTTTTTTTTTTTTTTTTTTTTTTTTTTTTTTTTTTTTTTTTTTTTTTTTTTTTTTTTTTTTTTTTTTTTTTTTTTAAATAAAAAAAAAAAAAAAAAAAAAAAAAAAATTTTTTTTTTTTTTTTTTTTTTTTTTTTTTTTTTTTTTAATTTTAAAATTTTAAAAAAAAAATTAAAAATAAAAAAAAAATTTTTTTTTTTTTTTTTTTTTTTTTTTTTTTTTTTTTTTTGTGGGTTTATTTTTTTTTTTTTTTTTTTGTTGTGTTGTATTTTTTTTTTTTTTTTTTTTTTTTTTTTTTTTTTTTTTTTTTTTTTTTTTTTTTTTTTTTTTTTATTTTTTATATATATATATTTTTTTTTTTTTTTTTATTTTTTTTTTTTTTTTTTTTTTTTTTTTTTTTTTTTTTTTATTTTTTTTTAAAATAAATTTTTTTTTTTTTTTTATTATATCTTTTTCTTTTATATAATAAAAATTAAATAAATTTATTTTTTTTTTTTTTTTTTTTTTTTTTTCTTTTTTTTTTTTTTTTTTTTTTTTTTTGTTTTGGGGGGGGTTTTTTTTTTAATTTTTTTTTTTTTTTTTTTTTTTTTTTTTTTTTTTTTTTTTTTTTATATTTAAAAAAGGGTTGTTGGGGTGTTTGTTTTTTTTTTTTTTTTTGTTCCCCCTTCCCCTGGGTCAGTGTTTCGATAATCGTTCAGGGTAGTGAAAACAGAAACCCATCTACATTGAAAATGGTCTTACGTTTTGCTCCACCGGATGTGGTGCGGCTAGTTGCACGCATTTGTCACTCAGTGTACCAGCGAATGATTATTACTGCGTGTAGATCACCAGCGACGATATAGATGATTTGATCTACACACAGAATATCAAGCAGTTATAGGTCACAGAGCGGTACAAGTGGTAAGAACTCATTCGTTATCGACAAGCATTCAATCCTGTTATTCATTGAAGGGTTTCTTTTAAGAATCCAAAACGCCTCCAACGGCTTCCTTGCCGATATTTCTGATTGGTGAACCATAACGCTCACGAAACAGAAATATCGGCAATATAACGCATTTCACATCGTAATCGTTTCCGTTGTGGGCCTCATGTTTGTGCTTTCCTAATGGTGTTATCAAACTTTTTTGTCGTTTTTCTGCCATGTGCTCATTAATTCTCACTCAAACATTCCTGCCGGTCTCCCCAACGTAAGTTGCATTGCATATCAAGCACTCAATCTCATATATTACCCCAATTTTTGCACATTCGCCTGTTTTTCCGAAAGGACAAATAACACATCTATCACAGATGCAATATCTATCATATAGTCTGTTTCTAACAGGCTGGCTTTTGATGTTTGCATTTGGGATATTTACCAAGATCACGTCATTTTGTAATTGTGCTTGGATAATGCTGCGCTGAACAGCGGCACTGACACTGTCAAAGATAAAAGGAAGACAAAGAGAAATTTTGTTTTCGCGTCGAACACTGTTATTTACAGTGCGGGTTCTTCGGTAATGCGGACGTACTGTATGGCCATTAGCACATGCAATTTTCAAGGCTAGTCTTCGTGATTCGTGTCGTTCTTGGTTGCCAGTGCATACTTCACTAGCGATTTTGAACATATTACGAATCACTGCGCGTTTTACTGCAGTCGGATGTGCAGATTTGGCGTGCATTATGATGTTCTTGCAACTTTCTTTGCGATACCACTTTGCTCTAATAATGCCGTTTGAAGTACTTATTTGTGTGTTGAGGTAAGGAAGCAATGCTTCTTTTGGGGTTTCTTGTGTGAGTCTTATTTATTGCGATTGTTGATTGAGAATTCGAAAACACTCATCCATTTTGGACTGTGTTGATGTTATGATGTAACAGTCGTCAATATATCTGCAATACATTATCGGTCTACGCGAAAGCACTGGTTCTTCGATTCCGCTCATGAAGCAGATCGCCAGTCTGGTGCTAATCGTTGACCCATTGCTAGCCCTCTCAGTTGCGCAAAATAGTTTCCCGACCACCTGAAGATTTTACAATTCAGGCATTCCTTGATAAGTGTTATTATGCGAAATTTACTTGGTCCATATGTTTCCAGGTTGTTACCATATAAATCTATCATCTCAGAGAGAGCTTGCAGGGCCTCACTGTTTTTTACATTCGTGTAGAGTGAGGTTACATCAAAGGACTCTATTACGCAGTTACCCTCAACTCCCGCGTTGCGTAATCGCTCAAGGAAATGGTGCGTGTTCGACAAATGAGATGGTATTTTAGGCAAAATTTGACCCACGATTTTATTAAGGAACCACGAAATTCGATCCGTTGGTCCTCCCACACAACTTATTATTGGTCGGATTTTGAATGTTGCCACTGATGTTGAGTTGATCTCATCGGGTTTCAGCTTATGCGTTTTGATGAGGCTATAGAACACAGGGCAGGTCGGTTTGTCAAGCTTTAGGTGGCTTACAAATCGTTCGTCAAGACCAGCAGATTTTCCCATAGACATCCATACATGATTTAAGCGTTTGCACTGCACAAGGAATTCTTTATCTGTTACGCGGCGATAGATCGTTTCATCTTGCAAGTGAAGATTTGTTATTTCCCGATCAAGAGCCTGTGACATGACTTCGAATTCCCCACCCTTATCGCTTACTGAAAGGCGTATGTTCCCTCTTGTAGTCATTTCGCGGTTTCCGTGAAACCTTGCCATTGCTCGCGCGTGAGATTGTTAAGGGTGAGTCGTCTATCATGATATATAATAACGAGTTCAGTCCGTGTGTGTGTGTGTGTGTGTGTGTGTGTGTGTGTGTGTGTGTGTGTGTGTGTGTGTGTGTGTGTGTGTGTGTGTGTGTGTGTGTGTGTGTATGTATGTGTGTGTGTATATCACAAAATTCGAAAAAGGAGGTGTGACCGGTCCACCCGGCGTCGGATTGGTGCGCCGGCGCCAGGTACCTATAGAAGGGGGTGCGACGGGTCCACCGGCGCCAGATAGCTATAATATGGGTGCGACGGGTCCACCGGCCGCAGATTGGTGCCTCAGCGCGAGGTACCTATAGAAGGGGGCGCGAAGGGTCCACTGGCGTCGGGTTGGTGCCTCAGCGCCAGATTCCTGTAGAAGGGGGTGCGAGGGGTCCACTGGCGTTGGGTTGGTGCCTCAGCGCCTGATACCTACAGAAGGGGGCTCGACAGGTCCACCGGCGTCGAAATAGCGCGCAATAACTTCGTGTGCATGACGCAAAAGATAGTTGGTTGCAACCGTTTCATAGCCGTGGCCACTGGGCGCTTTGCTCTACACCCTACATGACTCCTCCGCGTGTCCATTTCCTTCTTCGTTTGCCTCAAGTTGGTAGCATGCCGCTCTCAGATAGTGGAAACACGCATGCAAACTGGTGCTTAAATAGTAGAAAGATGTTTATGTGATCTGACGTGGAACGTTATCTTTATCAGTAGGATGATGTCTTTCACGTCATTTTATGCCGAAACATCATTCTTTGATAACTGTTTATAGAAAACAGGAGGAAAACCCATATTTCGCGTGATACTTTTATATTTTGTCTATAATATATTGATAAGGAGTGTTTGAAGCTGAAGTTCGAATGTTCTCGAAATGTAGAACTGACGCGTTTAGGAAGATGTCTATGAAATTTTTCGCCCTTAGTTATAATAGAAAAAAGGAAGAAAGATTGTTGGAGATGCACAATTCCAATTACGTAGAAAACGGCACTAATATTAACTTTCGTTAAGCAGTGAAGGCGAGCGAAGCAAACTCCACAGAAAGTCTGAAGTAAGGCTTTAGCCGGACGTTCAGACTGGCGATGGTTATAAGCGAACAACACCCCAGATAGTAGAATCCTAAATTTTGTATCTGTTTCGCGAGCTGGTTCGGGTTCTTTATAGAAGTTGCGCGGAAATAATGTTGGGGGTAACGCTCCTCTGCTCATAGGTGCAGCGTGCTGATGGTTACTTTCATTCCTTGCTCTGACTCGAAGCTGGTCCCGAAGCTTGTGGGGGAAAATGATGGTCCAAGGCTGAGAAAGTCAACAGCATTATCGGACAAATGAATGTTGCCGAGTACCGTTACTATTGCCCCTTGATTATTAACAGCATTTTGAGCTGTTGTGTTAGTTGCTCAGTGGAGTCTACGTGGACTACTTCCATTGTTCGGATGGTTTCCACTCTCCATACCCAAAAGTCTATCGTACTTTACGCGCAACGTCGAGCTGACGCTAAACCGAATAGAATCGCAGATCACTCTGGATCCACTCTCAATCCTCCTCCATACTTGTTCTGGTAGAAGACGACGACGGGCCTGTTCTTTTGAAATACATTTCAACAATGACGAGTACAATACATGCTGTTTTCCCTTAATTACAATTCCTAAGATGGATCGATAAATACTACAGATCTTATGATGATTCTCAGGAAGATTGCACATGGTACCTATTTTCTTATTTGAAATGAACTTAGGAATCAACCCATTCGTCTTGCATCGCTGGAGAAAAATAGTCATACAGTACGTCCGCATTACCGAAGAACCCTCACTGTAAATAGCAATGTTCCGCACAAAAACAAAATTTCTCTTTGTCTTCCTTTTATCTCTGACAGTGTCAGTGCCGCTGTTCAGCGCAGCATTATCCAAGCACTATTACAAAATGACGTGATCTTGGTAAATATCCCAAATGCAAACATCAAAAGCCAGCTTGTTAGAAACAGACTATATGATAGATACTGCATCTGTGAAAAATGTGTTATTTGTGCTTACGGAAAAACAGGCGACTGCGCCAAAATGGGGGTAATATATGAGACTGAGTGCTTGATATGCTTACATTGGGGAGACTGATAGGAATGGTTGGAGTGAGGATTAATGAACACATGGCAGGAAAACGACGAAAAAGTTTGATAACACCACTAGGAAGGCACAGACATTAGGCCCACAACGGAAAAGTTTACGATGTGAAATGCGTTGTACTGGCTCACCAATCAGAAATATCGGCAAGGAAGCCGTTGGAGGCGTTTTGGATTCTTAAAAGAAACCCTTCAATGAATAATAGGAATGAATGCTTGTCGATAACGAATGAGTTCTTGCCACTTGTACAGCTTTGTGATCTATAACTGCCTGATATTCTGTGTGTAGATCAAATCATCTATATCGTCGCTGGTGATCTACACGCAGTAATAATCATTCGCTGGTACACTGAGTGACAAGTGCGCTCAACCAGCCGCGCCACATCCGGTGGAGCAAAACGTAAGACCATTTTCAATGTAGATGGGTTTCTGTTTTCACTACCCTGAACGATTATCGAAACACTGACCCAGGCTAGTGTTGCACTTGACGGAATAAACGTAGCATTGCTCCAGTCATTGTCTATTTAGGCCTCTGAAGACGCGAAAATGCCGAAACGTCAGGCGAGTAAAGGTTCCATCTAAAAACCTCGCAGGCACACTACAACAAAACAACTGAACACTTACCGAATTAAGTAACGCAAGAACCCAACAATTCAAAAATGAAAAAGGGGAAAAATTTATGCATGAGGAAACGATTGCCAAAGATTAGTCACTTTGCAACAGCAACCCTGGTGATGTTTCACCATTTCGTTACATATATAAGTGTCCTAAATCTTAAAAACTTTTGTTACAAAAAAGCTCTGCTTTATGTAATGAGGTTAGTATGCTATAGGAGTAGTAAAGAATACCGGTCTTAATTACATCGCACTTCTCGAAGGATTTCTAGTTCAAAAAAAAAACGTAAAATTTGCAAACGTTTAAGCCTTCACGCATCCTTTTCTTTTCGTTTCGCTTTCTTTTGATACTTTCTTCTTCTGATTATTATTAGAAGGAAAGAGGTAACTGGAATACCAAAGAGTTGACCTAAAGAAGGGCTAATCGTCAACAAGGATAACTGTTTTTCGCTGCCTTACGCTATGCTGTCTCTAGGATAGGTCTGAAATTCGTGCTTCGGAGAAGTTTTGAGAACACTTCGACTACATCTCTAGTGTAATACAATTATAGAAGATTATTATTAGAAAGAAAGAGAAAATAATAAGAATGATGAAATAATAATGAGAAGAATATTTTGCGAAGGAAAGCTTTTGTACGGAAGAGCCAGGGAGGACGTGAGCGTCATATAGGCTGTCGAAACGGGAAAGAACCAGGATGACGACCTGCACTAACAACACGTACACTTGCATCGGAAGTACCTGTATAACCTATGCTCCCGTTGTTCATCGATTTGCTCGAGCGGGCACCACCAATACTTCCATTTGTCCCGATCGCGCTCAAGTGTTCCCCAGTGGCATCTCTTCTCGCGAGGGACCCGAAGAGAAGAAGCATTTTCCTTTGAAGGACTTCTTAAAGAGGTTTGACTATCGGAAGAAGAAGCATTTTCCTTTGAATCGGGTCGGCGGTCTTCCTGCGGTGCGTTTGATGTCGCGTCGTATCCAGTCGCTTACGGCTCTGGTCCAACCATTGTCGTTGAGAAGCACCACGTGTCCAGCACACTTAATTTTGCTTTCTTTGACATATGCGACAGCATTTTTGATCTTAGGAGTGAGCTTCGAATCCCTTCTTTCATTTGCCTAAGGCGGGTTACGCCTAGCATTACAATTCAAGTCCGCATTCAATGACGCTGATCGCATTTTCCTCCTGATTGCAAAACGCCCACGTTTCTGAAGCGTAGGTCAAAGCAGGAAGAACTATGGTGTTGAATAGGTGAGCACGGAGCCGGGTGTTCTTAGTCCTTCTCACTACATCTTAGATGCTCTTGAATGCTCCCAAAACTGTTCGTTTCCTTCTGCCCAGCTCAGAGGTCAGGTCGTCTATCATGTTGATTTACTGACCTAAATATAAATAGCCGGAGCATTCGGATATATTCGTTTTGCTGAATGGGGTATCAGAAACCCATTCGTTCCTCAGAGACATCGCTTTGTCTAGGTTCAGCTGGAGATAGATCTTTTCAAACGTTCCGACAACTTCGGCCAGCGTCCGTTCCGCGTGATTGATGTTTGATATTATAAGAAAAAAAAGAAAGAAAGAAAAAAAGATAACCAAAAACGAAGAACCAAAAACGAAAATGGTGCAAATACCAAATACCGTCAATTTTCACTTACGTGTTAACCCATTCTAATCCTCCCGACGCGTCTCGAGAATGGCACTGAATATTTTGGGTGAAATTGTGTCATCCTGACGAACCCTCTCTTCAAGTCGATTATCGTGAAGTTGCTATACAACTCACGAAATATCTCTATTTATGATTGGGGACGCCTTAGTTGTACAACGCCTCCATGACATCTTCGGTCTCAACTGTATCAAAGGCTTTCTTCGAATCGATTAAGGTGAGACACAGCGGCATCGTACTCTCGCGATACTACTATGATTTTTGAAATTGTGTGTATGCGGTCAATCGTGCTGAACCCTTTTCAGATGGCTTGCTCGCATGGCTGTCTTTCATCTAATGTTTTTTCCATCCTGTTTAGGATTACTCTTGTGAAGACCTTGTAGATGACAGAGAGTAAGCAGATTGGGCGATAGTTCTGATATTATGTGGCTCTCCCTTTTTATACAACAACACGGTCCTGCTGGTTTTCCATTGCTTAGGAACCTTGCATTCCGACAGATAACGAGTGAAGAGCCTCGTCAGTGAGTCGATGAGGACTGGCGGTAGGTACTTCAGATGTTCAAGCTTAATTCTGTAGGGACCCGGTGAAGTGCGATTCATCACCGACATGATGGCATGTCGGACTTCGACCTTTGGAATGACATTTCCATCTTCACTCAGATGCTGAGGAAGCAAGGGGACATGGCTGTCAAAGAAATCTGAATAGAAGTTGTGAATGACCTTTTCCATCCTCCTTCTTGATGCTCTAGTTGTTCCATTTGGGGTCCGAAGAGCAGTCATTATTGTTTTACGAGTGGCGAAGTCCCGACAGGCGTAGCGAATGCTCTGTCCCGCCTCTGCAGATTCCGCCAACATTTCTGCTCTTCTCTCTTTGAGATCTTGTTTTATCGCCTCTCTGCAAAGCCTTGAGAGCTCGGACGTAGGTTCTTAGTTGCCTGCAGCTTGTGCAGCTCCACGATGACGTATCAGCTTTAGAGTTTCTGCAGTCACGCGTCTCTTAATGGTTTTGAAACTATTCGCTTCCCTCGTACAGTCATGAAGGTGTTCTGCAAGCCGTTCATATTCTTAGTCGATATTGTCCATGACGGTATCCTCCCAAAAGTTGACTAAAGGGCTTTGTGAACTTCGCGGCTTTTTCAACTCCGTGTGAAAGAAAATCTTCCTGCAGAAGGGGATGTATCATGTATAGAACTTTGGTGCAACAGCGACATCACTCAAGCAAAGCCTTTTACTGGCGATGATGTGGTCAATTTCACTAAAATACCCTCCATCGGGAGACTCTCATGTCCAGCGTATAGAGGAGGGCGGGCTTCTGGAATTGTGACTTCTCATGAATAGTTTTAGTCGTCATGATGAGTTCTCCTCTCTCCCTGTTCATTACATTGAAGTCCGTTGATTCCGATGTGAAGTTCTTCAGACGTTCTTCTGGTGCCAATATTTGGCGTTGAAATTACCAATTATGACCTTGTGAAAGATATGATCTTCTCTGTAGAACTTCTCCAGGTCCATATAGGAAGCTTCGACTTCTTCCTCGTAGGTTGATGTTGGAGCATAAGCGACAAAGACTATCAAAATCTAGCGTTGGACCACATTTTCTCATCCGTAAAGGTCTGATTCGGATTGTAAGTTATTCGAAAGAGCCCATATTTATTGCCATATTCGTGTTGACGAGGACAAAAAACTCCACAAACTCCTTTACTGTTGCATGTTTCTAAGAACAGTTCTTCTCCAGTGTCATACACGGCGGTCAGTGGGTGCATTTATCACGTCTCGGTCAGTTCGATGACGTCGTACTTAAACTTCCTGGTTTGTATCATCAGATCTTCAATGGCCGCTTCAGTAGCAAGCGTACGTGTGTTATAAGTTAAGATCGTCATCCTAGTCCTTTTCCGTTTCGGTAGCCTACACGACTCCAAACGACCTCCTTTGCACCTCCCAGTCATTGATTGCAAGCTTTAGGCCGGATGTGCGGGATACAGTAGAACTATGAGCCGATCTTGGCACAGCAGAAACAGGGAGTCCGTCCCTCGAATCCAATAGAGCCTCAGGACAGGTGCAAGGTCGCTTTTGGTACACTATTAACCCTCTATCTACCACCTGAGGACGCGCCACGTAGTCTTACGACTAATGCTGTGATCCCTCTAATGAGGGAGATCCGGGGCATCGGAAGTGGCCACTGAAATCTAATGATGGATATCAGGATCATTAAGTTCGACATCAGCTGAACGACCGAGACGAGAACACACTACCCACTAAATGCCGTATATGAAACTGAGAAAGAACTGTTGTTGGGAAAGTGCGACACTAGAGCAGTTGGTGGAGTTGGTGTCCCCTTCAGCACAAGTGTGGCAGTGAACATCGACTCATTTGAACAACTAACGGTGGAAATCGGACATTTACCAATGAGAAGATGTGGGTCCAGCAACAAGCTGCGAAAAAGAGGAGGTCGAAGCACTCTATATAGACCTGGAAAGATCCTATAGAGAAGAGCATACCTTCTGCATGGTCATTGCTGGCGAATTCAACGCAAAATTTGGCCCAGAAGAACGCTTGAAGAACTTCACATCGGAATCAACGGACTTCAACGGAACAACAAAGGGAGAGGTTCCCCAAGTTCATTATGACGACTGAAGTCACTCATGGGAACTCGGACTGCCAGAAGTCCTCCTCTCTACGCTGGACGTGGAAGCCACACGGTGAAAGGTACCTTAATGAAATTGACCACATCATCGTCAGTAGCAAGTTTTACCTGACACATGTCGTTGTTGTGTTTATACAGGATCGAAAGCTGCGAAGTTCACAAAGCGAAATCCCAGAATCATGCTCGACTGAGACCTCTCCAAATGGCTAGTTGGCTTCTGGGAAGATACGCTTAGAACGTATAAAATCGACTATGAATGTGCTTTGTTTTTAGAACATTTTTACGGCTGTGAGAAAAGGGGAGAGCTTTAAAATCTCTTTCTGGAAGGTCTAACATGACCTCTCTCCGGAATCCAGCTGGAACCAGTACACCATCGAGAAAGTGGTTGGAGAAGGTCATTCATAGCCTGCTACTCAGACCACTACAGCCACGCCCACTTACCTCCTCACTATCTGAGGGAAGATGAGCATGTTGTTCCAGAGGTCTTCTTAACCTTCTGAACCTCTTTTTAACTACGACACGTCATCATGTCGGAGAAGAATCATACTTCACCCTCCCCCGATGGAATCAAGCCTGAACGTGGCGGAACTTATTGCCGGTCCTTATCAACAAACAGGCTATTCACTCGTTACCTGCCGAAATGCGAGGTTATTAAGCAGTGGAAAACCAGCACGTTCATGCTGTGCCATTCGGAAAGGGTTCAGCGCGATTGACCACGTACACACGGTTTCAAAACTCATAGACGTATCGCGAGAGTACAAGATGCCGTTATGTCTCACTTTTATCGACTGAAGAAAGTCTTCGATTTTTAAGACTGAAGACTTTTTAACACTGAGACTACTTCCACCTACGCCTCAGACATCTAGGCGTTTTGCAAGCAGGAAAAAAAATGCGATCAGCGTCATAGAATACTCAACTGAAATGGTGAAAGTGGTGATGCTAAGAGTATCACCCTTCACGTAAGTGAACAAAGAGATTGGAAATTCGGCCTTACGTCATCTATAAACCATCAAACCATCAAACTGAACTCTTTACAGAGTCCTACAAAGAAAGATATGATGCTCTTCCAATTTCTTGCAAGAAGACAAGACAGTGGGCAATCCTCGTGCGTGATCGGAACAGATGGAAGTACTACTGATTTCCGCTCGAGCAAATTTACCAATAGCGGGAGCACAATTGATACAATTTGCGAAGACGCATCTGAACTTTTCAAAAAAAAAAAAAGTTGAAAATGTTTGTTTTCCAGCCGTACCGTGTGGGTAAATCTATCGACATTACCAAATAAGAAAGGATATGAAAGGAAGACACTCGGTCTTAAAACGGATAATGAATAAAGTGTCTGGCGTTAATCAATCCGCTTGGGATGTGCCCCCACGTTCACCTCAATTCAGGATCGTTTGGGGTTTACAAACGTATAACTGGCCTGCACAATGATTTGCAGGGACTAACCGATGCGTCAAGTCAGTGCTTCTATCCTCCCAGACGAGTGTGGTACAAATTTATCGACCTAGGAGGGATGAGAGCTTGGTGAGCTTCGAGGCGGATTCGAACACTCTATCTTATGAGGGACTAATTAGTGAATGAAATGTATTTTTCCCACCACTTTTATTTCTCGTCAGTACCATTGTTAACAAGATATTTTGTGTTAACGTCGCCAGCTCTGAACTAGAGCTATTCAATTGTCACCTGGAATGCGGTTTCAAAAAGCTTGCTCTAATATACTATGAATGTGTAAAACTACTTGTTTGAAAGTGGTTACGAAAAGAACGTTTGCGAAAAGTTGTTGATCGTCTAAATCCCACGACTACACAATCGCTTCCTATAATATAATTATACTACACACAAGCTTCCTATAATATAATTATAGGAAGCGAGTGTGTAGTCAAAATGCTCTCGAAACTTTTCCTAAGCACGAAAACCAGCCCATTTCTTCCCTACTTAACCACATAAGGTTGGAGTTGGGGCGGCCTGCGGCAGTTAGCACTGGGCAAATGACCCATCTGTACATCTGTAGAATAGCTTTGATTTACTGATTTTTTAAGCAAAGAGGAAACATCCTATGTAAGAAGTCGTAAACACTTCATTCTAATTCGAAGCGAAGCAGAATCTTTCACCTGAGAAATTGCAGTCCGTGAACAGTGGACCATTTGGAGTGGACTGCGTCCTTCCCACATCCCAATGGTGGATTCACTGTTCCATCAAAAGAGCCCAAGAATTCAAGGCTGCTTTTGATAGAAGCAAAAGAACTCCGTAGAGCAGACAGTGGGGTTTGACTAAGACGGGTAGCGATCGCACCTCAAGAAGAAATATTACGAAATAAACTGGTTGAAAAGTTGCTGTCACATTCAAGTACCGTCCGGCACATTGCTCGCTTTGCTGGCATCTTCATTCACCACCCATACTTTACGCTTTTCCGCCAGATCTGCAGCAGCGAAGATCATGCTTGCATGTTGTTTACCGAAACAAATCAAGGATTAACTCTTGCCTCGCATTCATACATCCGAACAACATCTTCCATGAAATAGTGACTATTACTTTTCACTAGAATGAATCACCATGCAGCTTATCTTTTTCATGAAAACTGTATTAACAACTTGACTGCGACTATCCAAATGCACAGCACTACAAGAAACAAGTTGCTACTGAAGTCAGAGGATCAAGTTCAAATTAAATCTTAAATAACAGTATGAGCTTCGCAGAACATATATAACATAACATCAGATAATTCTTCTTGTGCAAAATCTACTACAGACGTTTTTACCTGAACAAGTACTAGTTTTTTTTTTAATGTTGAAGACGCTAGGTTGCAGAGGTGCTTCACCAATGTTACCTTCCTACGTCGGTTCTCGACTAGGCTGACCAAACATTGGATCCTCTCAGAATTCGCTATCCGCAGGTAAACTGGGGAGTACTCGCAAACCAAGTACAGAGTGCTCGACCTACTTGGTGTGAAGCGTGAAGGGTACAAAGGTGGTCATCTTAAAGTGGAGTAGTTGCGCAGCGTCAACATTGGTGAAGGGGAGGACCCACAGATTAATTTAAATATGAAAGCACCGATAAAAACAAGCAGTGATTAGTAAGTAGTAACGGTAGGCAGTAAGCAGTGTTTCCCGTTAATACGCCCGCTGAAAATCGCTCCACTCGCGAATTAAGAAAGAAACCGAAGCTGCCCAGAAACAAGCCAAATTCCAACAGGCAATAAATGGATAATCCGTAGGCAGAGTGGTGCATGACACAATGTTGGACTCTTTATCACTGGTTCTTTCAATTCCCAAGTCATCTCAAGAGATGAGGAACCTGTACACGCGATGCTCCTATCCAGAATGTAGCTCAGTTGCAAGCCCAGCTCCAGAGAAGAGGCTCATTTTGATTGCTGCCTCGCAGTCCATAAAGTTCTTTGAATACAATGAACCGTCAACAGCACGATCCACACCGCTAATCATGCGAACATGCTGAATTAGTTGCGCGTTTTGTCGTTGATGCTTCTTCAGCAACTGTTTAATCACTGAAGCCAAATCTTCTTCAGAGGCAGGGGCCGCACATCGACAAAACCCCTTATGTTTTTCGGCACAAATTCTCGTTATGTTATGAGTACTACTGAATCCTTCCAAGATGCTCGATTTCTGATTGAGAAGTACCGCAAGGTGGTCGTAAAATCCCTTTCTCACCTTGGAAAAAAGTAACAGAGTAATCTCTTATGGGCAACAATGGCTGCTGCTAGAATGAAGCAGGTTTTCAGCAGAAATACAGCAGGGTTGTTTAGTTGATAAATTGCACGAAACATCCCTTCAGAGGTGTTTCTACTACAAAAAGAGCGAGCACTGTTTTTAAAAACGGCCTCGGTCCCTTGAAACCGAGCGAACAAGGAGACAGCAGAAACGGCGCAGTCTCCACCAGTTGACCGACGTCACGGACTTCGGCATCCACTCCGACCAAGCGTGCAGTGGATGTACAAATCCAACCTGTAATGCTACCTCCGCCACCAAAAAGGAAGCATAATGAAGGAAAACAAAATTCGCCTCCAAGAAAATATGAAGCAAGTAAAAAATCCTGCAGATTTCAAGAGGCGAAAGAGAAATGATTGGAAAGAAAGCTTACGTTGCGTATAGCGCGACTATGTTTGAAGTGAACTCTTCAAAACTAGCTGCGAGTGAGCTGTTCAAAAAGCCATTGATTTCCAGTTCGATGTAACTTTGAACCTGAACGGAAAAGAACCTATAAAAGTGAAGCTCTGACAATTGGTTCTTAAGTTTTGTTTGTTTTGTTGAATTCTCACATGGATCTTGTACTTTTTCCGCTTCTTCTCGAAGAGCTCCACAAATTGTTCGCCATTTCTGTCCCCCTTCACATTAACGACGACGACCTCAACAAAAAACCGACGATGGTATAACAGAAGTAGTACTGCAGCAGAGAGAGTCTGTCATCACCTGTCGATAGTCCAAACGCCTCAATAGGTTAAGAAACACAAACGACTCATCAGCATAAGATGGCGTAGGTCGCACAAATGTCGGATATATTTTCTAGAAAGCTTTCGAACCACGCAGATGTGCGCACGTATGTACTCATTATATACCTTCTTACTGAATTCTGCTTCTCTGACCATAACTCCGATGGTGGGAATACTGTAGAATCCAACAGCGTACGCAGTGGAAGATACCCTTGACAAGTACTCAGATTGAGTTTCTCGATTCAGAGAAGGCGCATAGATAACCACAGCAATCGATCGATTGATCACTTGCTCACATACCACCTTGTCGGTCAGCTGGAAGCGATTCGCGCTCCTGAAACTGGGAACTAAGAGCCTCATTGGTCCTCTCGGCTCGAAATAGTTAAAAATTACGAAAGCGTTTGACTTACGGTTTATTTCTGAGATTTCCGCCATCAATATACTCTGCTACTACTGTGTAGTTTCCAATATAAGTAGATGTGGTCTCAAAAATTTCCAAATAAGCGGTCTAGAAGAGAGGAATTTTGATGTGACAAAATGATGCGTTCTAGGAGAGCACCTACCAACAACTAACGGCTATCAATTCAAAGGTTAATTAAGCACCAGCTGTCGACGTGTTCTTTAGTTTCTTTTTTTCTCACGGTGTGCAAATACTGACCTATCATTTTGACCTACTGTATTATGTGCATTATCAGAAGATTAGTGAGAATTTAATGACATCGAGCTTCATCGATTGTTATCTGATGTTAACTTGACCTTGAGAGCTAGAAGATGACATACAAGCGCATATGAATCTTTCTTACGTTTTTTTTTCAATATCGATCAATTTGCCCAACTCATCCCAACTAAATCGTTTGTAGATCCAAATTTGATCGCTATCACAGAATGTCTCATCATCTTTCTTGTGAAATTTCATTAGAAGTCAATCTTAATGTTTGCTCATTCTCTCGTTTTTCTAAACTTTCGCCTGCTCACTCATTTTCTTCTGAGATATGGAAATCCTCGCTTAAACACTTGATCTTTAATTACCTCGATCTTGTAAAAGTAGGGGAGAACCATGCAACGATCTTCACGTATAAAAGCACAGAAAAAAAGAATCTGAGACTTCTAGCTGCATCGCAGAACAAAAATGTTACATTTTCAAGATTACCACTGTGTATGTATGAAAGGGCAATTGAGAAGAAATGGGCAGCGGTGTAAATGTAAATGCATTTGCTAGATTAAGTCATGTTTGAGGAAATCTAGGACTCAAGAACTTTCGAAGACCTTCAAGGACCCACTAAATCTTACATTACAGACTCTGGCAGAAGCACAGAGCGAAGGCAAAACTGAATATTAATTCCGTTATTTCCATCCTCATACGGCAATGTAGTTTGCAGTCTTTTACTCAGTTCTTGTGGAAAGCAATCCATCCCGTATTCATCTTATGATCATAAAATCACCATAAATGCTTGTTATAGTCAGTAACTATAACAAGCAACTCAGAAACTTTTTTTCATGGATGGCCAAAGGGGAACGGCAGAAATCAGAAATTAGCTGACTTAATTCGACTGCAGATGCATGGAACAATAAGTCCGGAACGAAGATGGAGAAGATATCTTGAATTCTATCCGTTCGTCATTAGGACACTATATTTGCAGTTATTGATCAGCGGTGACTCTAGAAAGCTACACTATTAGGCGAGAAAATCATGTCGCAAATAAAATTGTCGTTTTTGTTCTCCTCAAAGCACATACAAGGCAGCATTATGATTTGAGTTGCTGTGAAGTTTTGAGCACTGAGCAGAAGATATTTTTGCAATTCGTTGAGGTTTGCTCGACTCTTGTCATCGTCTGTGCTCCTATATCCAAAAACACCCTCGGCTTGCAATTAAAGGAAACAAACGAAATTGATCAAGCTTTGTGAAAGAACTAGATGGCACATAAAACGACTCTTATCAAACTTCCAGAAAACAATCGTCGAAATAAATAGAGGCTGCTGGTTCACTTACCTTCACGGAATGAACGTGATCTTCAAAGCTATGTTCACCAAAAATGAGCACGGCTATTTTCAAAATTGAGTTAGAAGTGGTAGAGTGATCGAGTAAGAGTGCTGCTGTCAATAAGGTTCGAATGATCATAAATTTTGAAGGGAAGGAGGAAGCTCCGACTATGGAAGCAGATGATGATTGTTGGGAGTGAGCAGATGCAAAGGGACTACACGGAGAGAAGAAACCTAGAGCAGCTCGCCGCTAAACGAAATGACTAGTCTGCCTAGGTAATGGGGCTGAGACGAGCTAGCACTCATGCCAAGTGGACTGCTTCTCAGCTGACGATATTCAGGGTTAGCACACTCTATCGTTGATTTGCCACATTGTTGCAAGGAACGTTGCTTCTACAAATGCAGCATCACCGATTAGTATGGAATTTAAAGGATCTGTTTGCGTTAGCGCGAAATGAGAAGCAGTATTTCTGCTTTCTATTAAACTGAACGACAAATCCAACAGGAAAAGAGAATTATGTGGATAAGCTGCATGAACAGATAAAATTAGCACTTCTTCTGTCTCTCCTTACACGTAAACTAAATCTTTTGTTCCACGGAATAATGAGGAAACAACCAATGGTCAAGGCGAAAAATCAGGAAAACTCCTTTAGAAATATTTCACAAAATCTTATTCTTGAATGTCCCATTTGCCCTGTAATTCTCCTTGACATTTGTTCCCATCCAAATGAGCGTGGATCTTTAGACCTACCAAAAGTGTTTATACACGTAGCAGTTGATACATACATTTCTACTTTAAGGCAAAGGGCACGACGGAAACGAACATAGAAAAACAAAACCTGGGGATTGAAAACGTCTTGCTGAAGTTAAACATCCTATCATCTGGGCGCCACGACGACATGCGAAGATTTGTTTTGATAACTCGGAAGAGAACAGGAACATCGGTAAGTGACAAGGTCGGTATAAGAAGTGCAGAGTTATTGTTCATTGTTCCTTTTCATTAACAGTGACAACTTTTTCCAAACACTTCCGGTTCCGTCCACAATTCGCCGAAATGGCGAAACTCTTGCCAAAACTGTGCAGATGAATCAGTAGTTTTTGGATAGGTGTTTCAAAGTTCAATAAAGGCCAATGAGAAGGGGGAACACTGTTATGTGGTGTTCTTGCGACTCCTTAAGGGCAGTGAATTTTCGGAAGTTCGCAAGCTTAAGAACGACGGAATTTCTGATCATGTAAGGTGTAGTATATGCACTAGTATGAGTGTGTCCAATCTATCGAATGTGATGTTCTGGAATTCACCAATGAAGACATGTTTGAGTTTATTTAGCTAAAGCTCTTTTTCGAATGAGCGGAATATGAAGAAAATTTCTGTCCGCATAGTACTCTATTCGTATTTTGTTTAACTTATCTATACCGACTAACGCCGGACTTCAGACTTTTTGTGGTTCTCGCTTCATTCGCCTTCACTAATCAATGAAAATAAAAGTATTGGCCCTTTCTGTAAATTTCTGCTACAGAACTAATTCTTCTTTTCCTAACAGTTCCGTTCATTTTTTAACAAATTCAACCATTGATTAAAAATTCTTCAATGAAAAATTCAAAGTCAACCTTATGTATGTATATATTCCTTCGGTACCGCTATAGCTTGGAAACAATTTTTGAAGTTATATATTTTCTCGTCATTTTTTTCCAACAGTAGGATGATGTGCGAAAGTGAAGCGACGTGAACATCATCATCGCTGAAAACCCTGTCTCACTAATCTTTGTATTGCACTTTCCACCGCAGGCGCACAATGTCACGTTGTGGAATTCCTGCCACCGTGTCCTTGTGCCTTCTGGCGCTGGTGCATGACTTCAGCATCGTGAAACATCCCTCACTGCATTTTGACATCAACACGCTCATTTGACGTCGTGGGACCCATACTACGTCGGCCTCACTGTTTCGAGGCAAAAGCATTTTCTGGATCTCACCTTAAACACAACAAAAAAAAAGAAGTAGAAACGAAAGTTTGTTATAGCTTTAGATTAAAAAATTTCCTTTCACTACAACATGAAAAAACAGCTCGGGAAACTTTGCAATTCCTTACAAAACAAGGAATTCAAAGACACGAGGACCGATATAGCGAATATAATTCACATAGAAAAAACCACCAATAATAGAAAACAAGTCGTCATAAAAAAATACTCGCTAGAGAAGAATCATCAATCACAATTCTTTAGTTTTTCAGTTTCGCAAGAAAAAAAACATACTACACCTTCAAGAAACTTCAGAAGAAATATTTTGAAAGAGAATGCGACAAGTGTGTGATTTGTTAATGCACTAAACAGAAACTTTCAATCCATCTGTGTAATCAAAGAACTAGTCGCTTCTACTGCTTTTAACTAATTCTACAATCAAAGGGCTAACCACTTTTACTTATTTGCAAAATTTGAGGTTAACCTGCTCATGAAGCTCCCTCGATCATATAATTAAAATAACCTGTGCTATCACCTTTCCATATTACTTCGTACAACTTTAGACATGAGCTCAGTAGTTGAATGTTCCCCTGCCAGCCGAGTGGTCTGGTCCGATCCCTGTCAATGTAACATTTTTCACCTTTCTGGAGTATCTTCGTAACACACAGACAAACACATACACAAAACGACTAAGCACATTATTATCATTTAAAATTACTCAAAATGAGTGTTGTAAAGTATTTATATGTGTAGAGTACCAAGTGCCACTGAGTGACATCATTCTTTTCTCCCTATCCAGTTTAAGTCCCACAACCCTCGGTCGTCTTGGTATCTTGATTTCTAAAAACTTTGAACAACAACAACAACACAACTTTGCCCTGATTTACAATATATACTTTGAAATTATTTAGGCAAATCCGTGCAGGAAGTCTCCACCAGAGACAAAACTATGTTAGCGCAGAGCTGGGGATTACGTAAATTTGTATGACACCGGGATTAACGAGAGTGAGTACAACAATTTGAAACGTCCGACAAAATTTCTTTCATATTTTGCCGCTTGGAACAACGGGTACCATTTCTGCGCGATAACACATTTTTTTCATGCATGGATCCTTTTCCGCCTTTCTTCTTTGGTGTGGAGAGATTGTAATAGCAAGACTTGTCAGCATTTAATGAAAGTTGCACACTGTACCTCTTTGATCTCTTCTTAGAAAATACCTGTATGAGACTACAATTTGAGTCACATTTTCCACATTAATAGGACCAGACAAACTGTGTGGGTTTGTTAAGATTTGAAGTTAATACAACTTGGAATGAGGTTGGCTTTTGTTATTGGCGACAGTCGCTGAAGCTCTGCACAATGTGTCCTCGACTTTATAACTTTGACCTTAGCTGCTATTCGACTAATATGAATCAAGCGCAATTGTGTCGTTACAACTAGTTTACATCGCTTTTGAACTGCTGGAGAAACACTAACGTTAACAGATCAGGACTTGCGAAAAGAAATACTCGATACTTTTGAAACCTTTTGAAAAGCAGCCATTTTCATGACTGTTCCCATCCTTGAGAAGTTTACTTTGAACTGGTCCTTTTTGGATTTACATCTTGCCTCTTCTCGTGGGGAAAACAGCGGGAACAGCATCGTTGTTGCGCCGTAAATTGGCGACAAAAAACCGACTGATTTCTTACCCTGCTCACTGAGCGTGTTTTCTTTTCGTTCCTTCCATTTCTGTTTGCACAACTTCTCCCAAGTGACTTTTTTCATACAGTGTCAATGAAGAAAGCAAACAAAAAATCCTTTCATGCCCCATCCAAGGAATCTATCAACCTCCTGTTCACTAGGAGGTGCTATTTCTTGTGTGGAAGTGCAGCCATACACCTGACAACCGATCGATGGTGTCGACCCAATACGAACAAACACTTCACGAGAACATCGGCCGCACACATCGAATACTTGTTTTCGTTGCCAGAACAACTGCTCCAAATCTGTTTCGAGAATTTTCTTTATATTCATTCGTGTGTGTTGGTGGATGCTGACGGCCGATTGCTTTATTCATTTGTGAGTTTTCGGTTAGTAGACCCCTTTTCGCTAATTTTATCCAACCGATCGAGCATATTTCTTTGGGTTGGCGTCTGTTCCTCTCAGTTTGTTACACAATCACAATGTTACACAAAATTTTACGTTTTCTGCTCGCACTTTTTTCTTTCCATTTCCTTCAATGTAGGCATGATTTTAGTGTCACCAATTGATGGCTTCTACCCACTTCCCAATGTTTAATAGATGTGCAAACTCGTTCAGATGATGGAACTTTGATAATTGGAAGTGTTAGGCTTTACATCATTATGGCCGTCTCACTATCATTTGTACCCATCATGTTCTGTTTCATTTCTTCAAAATGTGAACTTCCTATTATGTTCCTTTAGGACCAGTGTGCCGATCACTAGTGCATCTCCATCAGTCTCTTTTCTCCTTGATTCATCCTAACTAAAAAGGATGGGACTGTTGTTAAGAACACTTGGGATCTCCTCTTTAATCCTATTTCGGTTTGTTGAAAGTCGAGATGACTTTTCCCTCAACAAATAATAATACAACAGAAAGTTCGGACTTTGCGATGTCGACAATGGAATTGAGAAGTGGTTAGTCTCTTAGTAGCATTACTGCAAATTGGCTTTAGTGAAATTTAGTTTTGAGAGTAGAGAACCCTCCAGTTTGAGTCCCATGGACAATTTATCTCTTCGTAGATATTCACCGTTATTCATATCATTTCTATTTTTTTAATCAATGTGGACATTTTGGGTAAAATGTTGTTGGGGGAAGGGGGAAGGGCACTTTGACGCAACAGAATCGAACTGATTTCCTATTGTATCTGTATCTAGTGTTATCATTCGTGCACTTCGAGATTGTGCCAGTATTGCAATACCTGCACTCAGAGCGTGAAAAAGGCCATGGAGAGCAAGTGAGTAGCTGAGTTAGTCGTGGCCCTAAAACATACGCATCATTCTTAGAGGATCTACGACGTGGAGGTTGAAACTACTAAGAAAAAAGGAAAACAGAGCTGGAACTTAACTTTACCAAATGTTCCAAACAAGGTGGAAAATGTAGTTGTTGGGCGCTCAATCGCACCCTTACTTCTGTACGATCTGTCTTAATTTTTTCTCTTAGTAACTCTAGCTTACATGTCATGGATCCTCTAAGACTAATGCTTAGGTTTTAGGGCCCCACTGATTTAGTTATCACTTTCAGAAATAAAGGCGTCAGTCAGTGGCCACCCCCAACTACGTTTTACCCCAAACAAGTTTACCAAAAATGAATAACAAAGTCATATCATGTATTATTTCTTTGAAAAAAAAGAACCGAAAATGGATTCTATAGCAATCCACGATTACTAAGCATGCATGCAACAAGTTTTATTCACACATATTCGATTTGTATTTGCAAGTATACGTATACGAGTCTGATTGCTACCTGCACGTGGTGGCCCTGCTTTAACTAAACGCAATCAGGCGTTCGAGTGTACGCATTGGGAACGTAGCTATATAACCTGCACTGTTATATGGCGAAAGCTTCCCATACATTGCAAAAAGGTGCCGTCGTCCAGCACACCACCAAAGCCCATAACCTGAAAGGTCAACTGCCTGAAGGGAGCATGGAATCTTTGGCAATAAACAATCGTTTCGTCACGCTGAACTGCCGAACACTATCGAGTGAACTCCAACAAGCCGCTCTATCCACACTTCTGCGATATCTCTGTGTGCCTTTTGCTGCACTGCAGGAAACACGCATGAGGGATCGGCCCGTCATCAGCATCGAAAATTACACCATATACTGCGGCGATGCTGATGAGAACAAAGTAGGTGGCTGCACCTGGTGGAGAAATTTGGCTCAACGTCGTCTAGATGCGCCTTTCTACAACTGCGGGATCGCAGAGGACGTAAACTCTGGATCGTAAGTGCTCACGCACCTACGGAAACCGCTGAGGACAACAGTAAGGACGCCTTCTATGAAGAACTCAGTGCGTTGATGTCTAAAAAACCAAGCCCGCAAGTGGTCATTGTCGGAATCGAAAATGCGAAGATAGGACTCGACCAGCAATCCGATGTGCTAGGAAAATGGTACTATGCAGCGGAGCGCACGTCGGACAACAGTGACCGTCTGGTAGACTTGTGCGAACAGGCGGGCCTCATCATCGCTTCCACGTTTAAGAGGAATCATCGACGGCATCAGCTCACGTGGCAGGGGTCAACCCTTTTATCGCCTGAAGAGCAGCGCAAGCGGAAGATGAGGGCTCTTAAACTTCAGCTCGACTACGTTCTGGCGAGGAACATTCCTCAGTCAGATATCCGAAAATCTAGAGCTGTTTGGGACGTCGCGTTCGACTCTGACCACCGTCCAGTTCTCCTCAGTTTCAAGATACGGTTCCACAAGAGAAACCGAGGAGTTTCTCTTCAACCGAAAATCGACATGACAGGTCTGAAAGATGATGAATGCAGAAGAAAATTCCGCCAACGTGTGTCTATTCATGTTGGAGTGCGGACCAGGAAGAAGCTTTGCGATGCGGATTCCTTCACAAACTGCATCCAGGACGCTGCAAGGGAAACGCTCCCGGTTCCATTGCCGTGGAAGAAGTTTGCCTTTGCATCTGCGGAAACAAAATCCACATACAATTCTGTATGTGTCGCGCGCTGCGCTGGTGACTTCAACCAGGAAAAGCGTCTTAGAAGTAAGCTGCGTCGTCAACTGCAACAAGATCGCCATAACGAGTGGACGTCAAAAGTGACGGAGTTTGAGAAGGCGTGGGAGGACAGGAACCCGCGGAAAGCCTACGCTCTACCAAAACAATATTGCGGCAAAATGAAAAAAATGTTCTCCTGTCCTCAACACTGCTAATGGGGTGGCTGTCGGTGAAGTAACTCTTCCAATTTGGAAGGAACACTTCAAGATCTTGCTGAACCGGCTAGCACCGTCAACTCCTGAACCCAAACACGTTCATAGACCGTCATACGCGGTTAACGAGGAGCCACCGACCGAGTCGGAGGTCCTGGTCTGTATTCAGAAAATGAAGAATGAAAATCTGGTGGAGACGATGGGATTAGCGCAGAAATGCTAAAATATCTTCCTCCGTCTGGGATCCGTGAGATGACAAAGATCATCCGTTCAATATGGATAAACGAAAGGATACCTGATTCGTGGAGACACGTTATCATAATTCCCCTCCACAAGAAGTTATCCGTCACGGACCCAAGGAATTATCGAGGAATCTCTTTGCTGCGTGTTATGTACAAGGTACTGGAGCGCATTATCCTGGACCGACTCATTAAACATTGCGAAGAAACAACGCGCGACGAGCAAGCTGGCTTTCGTCCTGGCCGATCTACGATTGACCAGGTGTTCATCGTCAGGAGAGTGATCGAAATCTGGCAGCGGTATTCGAAGCCAATGCAACTAGCGTTTCTGGACTTTTAAGCCGCGTTCGACTCTTCTCACCGAGGCCGTCTTTTCAACGCGCTTCGCGCCGATGGAGTACCAGGAAAGTTCGTTCGCTTGCTTGATGACATGAATCAACGAACAATTGCTGCACTTCGAACACCAGCCGGATGTACAACACCGTTTGAAGTGGTAAGTAGAGTAAGACAAGGGGAATTGGCAGGACCGTTCCTCTTCAATTTCGCCATCGACGACATTATGCGAAGAACAGTCGACAAGTGTCCTGCCGACATTGTCTTAGCACCATCAGGGTGCCCCTTGACTGACCTCGAGTACGCCGACGATGTTGTTATATTCGCGGAAAGCAGTACGAAACTTCAACATGTTGTCAACCTCGTATCGAAGCTGGCTGCAGCCTACGGACTACGCCTATGCCCTGATAAATGCAAGCAGATGTGGATCTCTTTTCGAGACCTGAAACGGAAATGAGGGTGGACGGACAACCGCTAGAACTCGTCGATGAGTTCTGTTACCTGGGCTGTATGCTGAAGAACAACGGCAGCTACGAGAGAGATGTTCGGCAAAGATGCGCTAAGGCCACTTCTGCATTTAACTCCTTAACGAAATGTCTGTGGTCGACCCCATCACCAACGAAGTCAAGCTGCGAGTCTACCTATCCGCAATTCGCCCCATCATGATGTACGGATCGGAGACTTAGGCAGTACCATCAACCAGTTATGGCTTGACTGCACGGAACGAAAGCTGCTTAGACGGCTACTTGGCTACTTTTGGCCTAGGGTATGCCACAATGAAGATCTTTACGCAGAAATTGATGTGGTTTACGGGCGGATGACACGTGGAAGATATCAATATCTTGCACCGCCTTCGAAAGCGGCTAAAGTAAATCGTCTTCGCTTCTTTGGTCATGGTTCGAGCTTGAAGAAGCCACCTGGCCGAAAACGGAAGTTCTGGACTGAGGTGGTAAAAGAGGACCTGAGGACACTCGGCGTGAATAGGCAGTTCAGGCGAGACGTAAGATTTCGCAGAACATGGAATAGCGACGAATGGATTGATTCTGTGCAAGCTCTCGCAGAAGATCGAGAAGGTTGGGCAGAGCTGTGTTCAAGGACGGCACACCTCGGCGAAAATGCGGGTAATCGCGTCAGACGATGACATCAGCCCGCCGATTAAGTCAGTGAGTCATTTGCAAGTTGGTGGCCCTAAAAAAGGCGTTGGGTTAGCATTTATGAAGGCTGTTCGCTATCACCTGCTTCGCGACTTTAACGGGACTTCCACAGCTGAATAGCTGGGATAGTCGCTTCTTCCACAGCAATCCACGATCAGCGACCCATTCGTCAAGTTCCTCCTTGGACTTCGATGCAAGCTCCGGCCAAGTTGTAATCAGAGTGAAGTCGCGAAGAGTCAGCAAGTTAGAGGCAGCCATTATATGTGATCACTAATCCGGTTAAAACCTCGATTATTTGCATGATTATCCTTCATCTAATGTTATTTCAGTCCTGTTCGGGATAGCTCTTGTAAAGACTTTCTAAACCAAGAGTGTTAAGAAGGCTACTGGGACGATAGCAACCGACATAATGGAGATCCCACTTCTCACACAACACGGTGGTCTACCATTTACAAGGAACATTACACTGTGATATGAAACGCATGAAGAGTCTTGACACAGTGATAATAAAGACTGGGAGTGGACTCTTCAGATGTTCAGACTACTCCTGCTGGAATTGAGTGTTTTGCGATTCTTCTCCGACATGATTGCGTGTTGGACTTCCAAACAACACCTGGAATGTTCATCCTTTCTCGGGTGGTGGGTAAGCGAACGCAGTTGTCTAGGATCAGAGTAAAAATCGTGGACAATTAATCCCATCTTTTCGATGAGATGGTTCGCCTTTTTTGTTTCCGAAAGCGTTCATCTTCGATTTACGATTACTAAAGTCCTGAATGGCTTAACGGATATCCTTGCCGATGTCTACAATTGTATTTCGTTTGTTTCTCGCTTGGAACTTATCCCAGCCCTCCCAACCTTACTCCTCTTTAATTTATTTTCTCTACTGGCGTTGAAGTCCTAAGAATGATGTTGTTTATTATATGACTTCTCCTGCAGAATTTCTGCATATCTACATACATCATGTTTTGCTTACTTATTTTCCAAGTGAAACATAAGGACTACATAAAAACATAAGGATCTTTCTCATGTCCGATTCGTTTTCGCTCAATTGTTCGAAAGAATCGATGTTCACGGCCACCCTAGTGCTGATGATGACACCACTTCATCTTTTGTTTTGACTAACAGCTCTTCTACGTCGTAGACGGTATGCACTACACCACTTCGTTTCGCCTGGGTCTGTCTGATGACGTTTTACTTAATTCATGAGTTTGCATAGATGTTAGTAAGAGCTGAGCTCGCTGCTGGTACGTCATCTTAGTCCTCACCTCACTTGATTGCATGTCTTTGGCCGGATCGACGTGCAGGATACAGATTTGTATACCCACAAGTGCATACACACATGAGTGCATTTTTATGTTATTTCTATGTTCACAGTGGAAGTATGAAGCAATCCTACTGAAAAGAAACAGAAAAGCCATGGACGTGGTCGCTTTCAGTCCGTATTTGGTCTGCCCTAATCTGCCATATTCACAATCTTAACATCATGATCGCCATTTTTAGTTATTAACTATCGCTTTGCTAAACATCATGTTTTGCTTACTTATTTTCCAAGTGAAACTTGTTTAAATTATCAAGTATCAAACATACTAGTACAAATTAGTTACTCAGCAGTTTTATGAGTATTAAATATTGGTTACGAAGTATTATGAATCACTTCTTGATGATGTATTATATATTTATTTCCGTGCTACCTTTAATCAGTCATAAGTCATATAGTGTTTCAACTACCAGCTTGAATCAAAACGCTCTGTAGCGAAAATGCGAAGGCAGTTGAGATCGCTGTGGGATCCTCGCTAGTTTCAGGGCAGCTGCAGAGCTGAGTAAGTTCCACATCATACTCGTGCAACAGCTTATTGCAGCAGATTCAGGTCGTTTTGACTTGACTGAAATGACCAGTAACACAAATATGCTCTGATATTGCATGAGTCACGTCACTTTCTTATCTCGTAGTTCGCTGAGATTAAATGTCTGTCTAGTCTTCTTATGATTCAGTGTCGTCTGGTCAACATCCATCGAATAAGTCTTTCTTCACGATTAGCTGCTCCTTTCTATTCGTAATTCACAATCCAGTCGTCATGGTCTTTTCGTGATTTATATGTCCGTAATTTTATTCCAGGGATGGCAGACGGTGTACGTGTGGCAGCTGTAGTGAAACTAATGGAGTCAATAGTCGTACTGCCAGACAAAAACTGCACCGAAAGGATGGACACTCCGTCGGCCAGAGAATTTCTCACAAGTTTGTCACAATATTTATATTCAGGCGTTCCACCACTCTTTTTATTCCAGTTTTTTTCAGGAAGAAAGGTTGAACTCTCACTGTTTACTTTTACTTTTCTTGTCTTGTATAATTCCTTAGTCTTCACTGACCATTCTTTCCACATAACCAGATACGATGTTTATTTAAAGGCAGCGTACCAAGAATCTGAGGTGGTGCTGATTTCAGGTGGAGTATCCGTCTACGGAGTCACGGGGTTGTAGATTATGGAGACCGGGGTGGTTCCGTTCATCTCTCCCTGAATCACTGCAAGCAGCCGGCCCCTGAAAGCTGTTTTGTACGACGCCTTCTATTGCAGCGCGCCACGCTTGCAAGCGTAGCGTACATTACACCCTATCGGGGCAATTCGAATTGATTTTCGACGAATCGCATGGAGGAGGCGGCGCAAGGGGTGGAGCGTTGCAATAGATGGCGTCGTACAAAACAGCATTCTGGAAGCGGCTGTTTGCAGTGATGCAGGGAGAGATGAGCGCACCTACCCCCGTCTCCATAATCTACGACCCCGTATACGGATACTCCACCTGAAATCGGCACCACCTCAGATTCGCGGTATGCTGCCTTTAAGCAGTGGCAGCAATGTATGGAAACCGTAAATGTTGCACCAGATTATAGTCGGGTCCAAACAACACGGTACAGTTGCGTAAGCGGTTGCGCTATAGTGGTGCGGTGGAGATACCAGTTGGAATCGAGGTTGGACCACCGCGAACTGCAACGATGAGCGGCGGTATTAAAGGCATCACCCCACGAATCTGAAGTGGTACGGATTTCAGGTGGAGTATTCGTATACGGGATCGTAGATTGCGGAGAGGGAGGTGATTCCGTCCATTTCTCTCTGTATCTGTGGAAACGGAGGACCCCGGAACGCTTTCTGTTTCTGTTTCTGGCGGCTTCTATTGCTATGCGCAACGTTTGCGCTCCGCCCAACCCCGCCACGCCTGCAATTTGCGAAAACCCATGCGGACGAATCGCAAGCGGGGGGCGGCGCAAGGATGGCGCACTGCAATTGAGGACGTCTTAAGAAACAGCGTTCCGGGGTTGTTCATTTCCACTGATACAGGGAAAAATGGTCGGAATCACCCGCTTCTCCATAATCAACGTCCCCGTATACGAATACTCCACTTGAAATCCATACCACCTCAGAGTCCTTTTGTGATGCCTTTAAGGGTCTTCACTCGGTCCTAACCGCTGCGCTCCTCCGTACCGCTTCTGCGCAACTGCGTAAGCAGTTGTGCTCGAAACGTTGTGGCGGAGTGTGCTTCTGTCGTTTTGACTATAATACATATCCTTCATTGCGATCCATTCTTTAACTTCTTTAACGAAAACAGTCCTTGATCTCTTGTATAACATCGCAAGGGTAAATATTCCAAAATGATTTGTAACCTTACTAGTTTTTCCCTGAAAATTCAAAAGCCTTTCAAATATCTCATCCCCGTTGTTTCAGATCTTGAGCCATTCCAAGTGGTCCTCTTAACGATTGCATCATCCTTCACACTTATTGTCTACATTCTCGCTCTCGTTCACTGGTATTATGTTTACTCGTTCGTTTCAATAGAGACAAGAAGAAATAAGCTCTACTGGCTTGTCACACTTTTCCCGGTGAGAATCACAATGGTACCCATTCACTAAAATGTCATATCAGATGTTCTATTACCTTCCGAACGTACTAGGAATTAGAATGACAGCGAAAACCGCCGAAAAGCATTCTTCGGTAATGTAAAAGATCGGATTTGTAGGAATTTAGTCTCGGTTTCGACGTGGACGGAGGCGGCATGGCGTTGCTCACCCCCATTGGCCATAAACAGAGTACGAGCCAAGTGCTTATGAAAAATGACATGAAGCGCGGTGCAGTAGCGTCAGCGGCTGTTCCTGAAGCGGTGCGGAAGGGTGTAGCGGTTAGGAACAAGTGAGAGTCCATGCTAGCAGCATTCTTCGCTGCATTTTGCCATGAGCCCACCTCGATTCCAACGCACCCATTCGTGTTCAGCTGCTTATGCAATTGCACCATGCTTCTTGACGTTTTGACCCCCATTGTAAATAGTGTAAATGCGATTTGCTGTAAATAGCGTAAACAATTGCACAAATGGGGTTTTCTGAGCACGTCTCAGTCACATTTACTGCCATTTATTGCTTGGTTAACATCCTTTCCTTCCAGGGCTCTAGGGACAATCCTTTTTTACGCTTGTCCCTGGTGGTATACATGATAATCATAGGTGCGATAGGGAGGAGCCGGACTCTCCTCAGGTGAAGGGGACCTGGCTCGTGGGGTGCAGCTCAAGTGATGAGGATCCCTTCGCCAACCTTCCAAAATTGAAATGGGTCCTTTCTCCAACCGTCCAAAAGTGAAGGCGGAGCACCGGTTTCGACTATTGTGTGTATGGTGATAATTCGTAAGATTTCCGTAAAGCATATTGCCGTTCCTATTTGCATATGAGTTTGTTTTAAAACTTTTGGTCTCAACTTTTAGATATTTCATTACAACTCTTTCAATAAAACAAGCTCTCAAGGGAGCACACTTCTTAACGTCTTTTGCATGAATAAATATGAGTTCCAGAGCTACCCTTTTTCCACTAATTTCTCGGCAAACGAGGCTTTCTTCGTTTTGGTGACTTTAGAGGAAAACTGCAGTTCTCATCACCTAGAGATTTCATCCATTCAAGAGCTTCCTAAGATTCTAGCAGATTTTGGGAATTGTTTCTGAGATTCCTGTTGATGTTTATTCTTCCAAAGATAGCGAGGCGCCAGTGTATTCGAAGTCCCTCGAAAATGTCTAGAATCCAATCGTTTGAAGATGATAAATCGCATTCGAAGTGAGCTTGCTAACTCTCTGCTCTTTTGTCACTAGTTAAGCTGAGCAACATAGCACGGGCCGCTGATGGTGAGTGTTCTTTGAGCGGAATATTGCATACTATTTGACTTACTTTTACTTAATCGGCGGGCAGGTGTTACTGCCTATCGCGGCCTATCCGCGTCTTCACCGGGGTATGTCGTCCTTAAAGATATCGGAGCCCATCCTGTTCGATTTTCGGCTAGAGTTCGCATAGAATCTACCCATCCGTCGTTACTGGACTAGCTGCGGCCTGTCAACGCCAAATGTCCTCAGATCTTCCTTCACCACCTCCATCCAGAACTTTCACTTACGACCGAGGGGCCTTTTCCAATTAGTATTTGGAAGCATCTTCAAGACAACTTGGACAAGACGATCAGACGGTCTCCTCATAACGTGACCAAAGAAGCGATGACGGTTCTCCGTGACTACATCAGAAGCACGGGCAAAAATATTGGCGTTTTTCACGTGTCATCGGCCGGTACGCCAAGTCCACTCCCGAGTAAAACTCTTCGTTATGGCACACCATCGATCAAAAATGGTTAACAGTCGTCTAAATAGGTTTCTCCTCATGCAGTCAGGCTTTTCATCACCGTCAACGGCGCTGCTCAAGTCTCCTATCCGTACATCATGATAGGGCAAATTGCGGATGGGTAGCAGCATGACTTCGTTGGCGAAGGGGGTAGACCACAGGCACCTCGTCAATGAGTGTAATGCCTAATTAGCTTTAGCGAATGCTGAATATCTCTCTCATAGCTGCTACCGTTTTTCAGCATGCAACCCAAATAACAGAACTCATCCACAAATTCGATAGGTTGCCCGTCCACCTTGACTCCCGTTGGGGGTCTCGAGGAAACCCACATCTGCTTGCACGCGTCAGAGCGGAGTCGCAGTCCGTAAGCTGCAGCTAATTTTGATACAAGGATAACAACATGTAACTTCGCGCTTTACTATTACTTTATTATTGCAATTACTACATTGTCGGCGTACTCGAGATCAACCAAGGGACGTGCAAAAGGTGTTAAAATGACATCGGCGGAACACTGCTCAGCTATCCTTCGCATTATGTCATCGACGACAAATTTGAACAGGAAGAGTCCCGCCACTGCCTCTCGTCTTACTCCGGTTTCCAATTCGAATGGTGTAGTACATTCAGCTGGCGTTCACACCGCAGCAGTTGTTCTTCTGTCCTTTCCTGGAACTCTATCGGTGCGAAGCGCATTGAAAAGACGGCCTCGGTGAGGAGAGTCGAAAGCGGCTTCGAAATTTAAAAAGCTAACTGTAGAAGTGCTAGCTTTGAAGTGCAGAAAGCTAAGGCTACCCGCAGAGTTCACAGCCGCGCTGGCAGCCTAACTGTAGAAGCTTCGAATACCGCTGCCAGACTTCAGTCACTCTCTTCATAATAAGCACCTGATCAATCGTCGGTCGACCACGGCGAAAGCCGGCTTGCCCGTCTGGTTTCTTTGCGATCTTGGATTAGTCGATCCAGAATGATCCGCTCCAAATCTTGTACATTTCACGCACCAATGATATTCTTCGGTAATTTCTTGGTTCCATAACGGACAGCTTCTTGTAAAGAGGAATTATAAAGGCGTGTCTGCAAGGGGCCAGGAATCCTTTCGTCAATTCATATTGAACGGATGATCTTCGTCACCTCACGGATCCTAGGAGGAGGAAGAGATTTCAACATTTTTGCATCTTCACTCCATTTCCATTCACCAAATCCATCGTCTCCTCCTAATTTTCCATTCTTCATTTTTTGGATACAGACCAGAACCTCCGACTCTGTCGGTGGCTCTTCGCTTCGGTGTATGTCTGTCTTTTAGCGTGCATGAGTTCAGGGAGTTACGGCGCTTGTCGATTCAGTGATGTGTTAAAATGCTCCGCCCAGATGGGCAGGGTTGGCTCCCCAACAGCGACTCCGTTGGCAGTGTTCAGGACAGGCGAACACCTCCTCATCTTGCCGCTACACTGTCTTAGTAGAGTATAGGATTTTCTCGGGTTCTTGTGCTTCCGCTCCTTCTCGAACTCCTTCGCTTGACGTCCATTCGTTCTCACGATCACGTTTCAGCTGACGCAACCTTCTCAGACGCCTCTCCTGGCTGAAATCACCAGTAGTGCGGGCAACACATACAGAATTGTACGTGCATATTGTCTCCGCAGATGGAAATGCGAACTTCTTTGTCGGTGCTAAAACCGGGAGCGTTCTCTTTGCAGGGTCTTGAATGCCGTTAGTGAAAGAGTCAGCGTCATCCACTTTTTTCCTGATCCGCAGTCCAACAGTGATTGACACTCGTTGGCGGGACTTCTTTCTACATTGCTCGTTTTTCAGACCTGCCTAGCCGAGCTTCGGTTGATGTTGAATTCCCCGATTCCTTTTCTGGAATCGTATCATAAGGCTGAAAAGAACTAGACAGTGGCCGTAATCGAATGCGACGTCCCAGACAGCTCTAGGTTTTTTGATATCTGACAAAGGAATGTTCTTCGTCAGAATGTAATCGAGCTAGAGCTTAAGAATTGGCATCTTCCTCTTTCGCTGCTCTTCTGGGGTTATTGGATTGTCCCTTGTCACGTAAGCTGATGGCGTCGATGATTCCTCTTAAACGTGGATGCAATGATGAGATTCGTCTGTTATCAAAGGTCTATCAAACGATTTCCGTTGTCCGATGTTTGCACCATTTTCCAAGCACATCGGATTGTTGTTCAAGTCCCACCTATGCATTCGCATTAATTCCGACAATTACCGTCTGCTGGCTTAGTATCTTGTATATCAACGCTTGGGTTCATCATAAAAAAACGTCCTTGTTGTGGTCCTCTGCGGTCTCCGTAGGTGCGCGAGCACTTACGATTCAAAGTTTGAGTCCTCTGCGATCCCGCATTCGTACAAAGATGCATCTTGACGTCGTTGATCCAAACTCCTCCACCAGGTTGTTATAATCGTTCCTCACAGCTATTGCGCAGCCTCCTACTTTCCTTTCATCAGCATCGCCGCAGTAGATGGTGTAATTGTCGATTCTGATGAGAGGACGATCCCTGATACGTGTTTCCTGCAATGCAGAAAACCATGCATGCAGATATCGCAGAAGTATGTATAGAGTGGCTTGTTGGAGTTCACTTGACAGCGGCCAGCAGTTCAATGTTACGAGACGGATGTTTGTTGCCAAAGATTCCCTCAGGCATTCGACCTTTCAGGGTATGAGATCTAACCTAGCGCTGGACGACATCACCTTTTTGCAATGTACGGGAACCTTTTGCCATGTAACAGAGCGGGTTATATTATTCGTACTTTCCTATTGTGTATACTGAAGTGCCAGGGGCACCACTTGCAGATAACAATCTGATTTGTATACGCCTTGGATACTATTAAATCATGTTATATGTGTATATGTCTCTTTGACAAAAACGGGCTAGAGGTTTAGTAGCTCCCAAAACTCTAAATACAAAAGTTGACCACGGCTCTACTTTGATCCAGTTTCCTTAAGGTATCAACGGGTTGCTGTTTGGTTGGAATGCTCGCTCCGAGGACTTCCTTGATCATGACTGCTGTTGGTATTCTTTACTATCTCATGTGTTTGTTCGTGATCGTATCTTTGTGCAGGTGAGCAGTTTTGTACAAAAAAAGTACAAGTTACGTTAATAGTGTAGGAATCCACTTCGTGACAATGTTGAGTTTTCTTGCGGGCACGACTTTCTGTGCAAAATAATTTTGCCGACTGAGCACCGGTCGAGTTAATAATTCTGTTGGATTTTGACTATCGATCTTCTTCTAATGCGAGATCCTTCGCATATCGCGGTCTTATTGTGTATACATTTTTGGGAATGAGCCATTAAGTATCCTGTGAATAACCCTGAGAAGTCGTCAACCTGTCTCGACAATGCCACGCTCAAATCGTTCATAGAGACCAAGACAACCACTCTAGATGGTGCTGAAACGGCTGGGTTTGAAGCAGCGCGGTGAACCCAGCAGGCTTCTCTCAAGGCGGGACCATCTTTAACTTCACGTTTTATCGAGCTGCAGAGCGAACGATGTTCCCACCTCGAAAAAAGCCGCTGGTTTCACCGCACCGCTTCCGACGCGTTCGCACTTCGCACATCTGAGCAAATGAGTCGGACTTTAGGTCATTTTAAGCCGACTATACACGGCTACAAAGAAATATGAAAAAGAACTTACCGCTAAGCAACTGGGGTAAAGTGTAGTTAGGGGGGAGAGAGAGGGGAGAGGCATTCAACCGCGCGCTTATTTTTGGAAGTAAATAAATAAATTAGTCGGAGCCCTAAAACATAAGCATTAGTTACACATGTTGGCTAAAGAGAAGAAAAAGGACCTCCAGAAATAAGAGCCTGGTTATTCGCCCTCTCACCCCCAACTACATTCTCCCCGCAACTGCATCAGGCTCCAAGACGTTTTGAGCAGACTATATCTGCCAGTTTAGGCACTTATTTGGCGGACGCTCCTCCTTTTCAAACAGCCTGCAGTTTGAATCTAGACCGATAGACTTCAGAAGCCCTCCACTCTGTTGCCTGATTCCTTTTCTTCCAACCGCGGAGTCTTCGGAGTATGTTTCTCGTTAGATTGTTTCAATCAATTTTTGTTTATCTCAGGTTAGTTCAATCAATCAAAGCAAGGTGCATCCCACGTAGCCGAAAAGAGTCACGTGCGTCCAATCCGACGTTTCTATTAGCAGCAGTAGCAATCACCAATCTCTGAAAGGGCCTACATAATTCCTCCAGGAAGCACGTGTGAATGGATGCATATATAACTCGTATTAAAGAATTTTTGCTCAGATCAGTAAACCCATTTTTTTCCAAAATTTCTCTATTATCTTAACTATTTCTGAGCGTCTGCGATTTTTTGTGGATATCGTTGCCTTCGGCATCACGTTTGGTTTGACTGCTTGCATTTCTCCCCATTTATTGATACTAACTTACAACATCAAGCAGTATTGATTTCATTCATGTTAGGAGAAACATTCGACGGTTGGAGTGGTTAGTTCTCCAGGCGCCTGTTGTCCGAGCAGTTATTATTGTGAGCGATATAATTGCTGTCGCTGAGATGAGGGAAGAAGCAAAAGCGTAAGTGAAGAGAGCTGTTCTTTCCAATCTTCAGCACCATCGATCTATATACTACGCACACGCTACTACTTATGTGTTCTTATCAATAGCTTTCTACCGATGCGATTAATTTGTTAATGCTATTAGCTTTCTATCGACAAAGAGAGATGTTGTCGTTGAGATGTTGTCGAGGCCCCATTCCTCAAATATACTCTTTCTTGATATTGAGCGCAAACTATGATATAGCTAACTTCTGGCATTTTTTGCAGTGGTTAGAATGCCTGTCTCGTTACATCTTCAGAATGATGGCAAAAAAAATATTCCTTTGAGTTTTTTTAAGTGACAATTTTGTGCTGCAATTATTTAGTTAGCGCCTGTAGAAATACTGCGTACACCTCCCTTATTCGTAATTTATCTGTTTCGGAAAGTTCTAATTGTTTGACCGAGTGGATTGGATGGTACTAGGAATGCTCAAACATTTCGGAGTTAGACGAATAGCAAAATTGGTGTAAGGCAAAATTCCTGTCGTTCTTGTTTTTCAGCTAATGTTTAGCCATTTCCTTTGTTACAGCTTAGAAGCCAGTTTCACAGTTGATTTATCCTCTCAAACATGCCAACACTAGAGTGGCTATTCGAGCAAATAGCCACTCTAAGGAAAAATATAACATTTTTTTTAAATGAGGGCCCTACCTAACTGCCTTCCCAAAATCTGCGAAGGTCCTGAAATAGTGTACGCTCGTTTGTGATTGCGGTATACTCGCTCATTTTGCTTACTTTTAGATTTCTGGCATATCTATCTAGAACTCTTCTCGGATTGTGCATTTCTGATTGAAAACAGTTTTCTACCGACTCGTTCAGATTCCTTCGATACTCAGACATATTCTCAGTTGGTTCCCTCATGCTGGCTATATTTGGTGTGCATACGTTGGCACGGGTTACGTCGGTGCGTCTACAGATTAGTTTTTTTTTTTGCTGCTTTTGGTATCGTATGTCCTTCTTATCTATTCTTATGTTTGTCTTTGTTTACATGAACCGTGAACTTCTCACTTATACCTACTAGAACCATTCACGCGCAACTACTAGCACGTCTTTCACTTTATCACTCAAAGTTTTGGTAACCTTAATCCATCTAGTTAAACCTAACTAGCTTTTTCCCCTACAAGAACTGCAGGATCTGAAGAGGGATATTAGAACTGTACGCTATGATGAAAAAAGTTCCATCTTTCTTAGTAAAGAGGAAACATTCAAGAGGTACCCGTACGATGTGCCGGCGCGTATCCAGGAAACTAATGAGCCTCCACAATTGCACCGCGCAACTACTTGCCCCCCATTTCGGCGGGTCTGCCGCTATTTCGATGCACTTTTTGAAAAAAGGAAAGTGCCTGGTGATGTAACATGTTTGAAACTACAGATAAAGTTAAAGTTGTTTAACAAAATCATAGAAGTGGTTTAGGAATGCGAGTGGCTGTACCGGCGTGCCGGGCACAAGGGATGTCTCTCCAGTTGTTGTAGCATGAGACGAAGATCATCCCGTTCCTGTTGGGCGCTTCGTAGTTCCGCACTGAGTCGTTGGCGCCGGCGCTCCCGTTCTCTGGCTGGATCCTCTTCCGGATGTGCGCGACCCTCTGCTTCTGCCCCGGGTTAGCGCCTCCTCTCGCTGGTTCCACCTGCGCTCGAGCCTGTTGTACTACCCGTTCCACCTGCTCTGCGGCCATGTCTTCTTCACTCTGTTCGTCCTGTTCATACTCGACTCCACTCTCGTCCTCGCCGACTTCATCCATAACTTCTAGGACATTCTCGTCATTCCTCTCTCCTTCCTCTTGTTCCTTTCTCTTTTTTGCCTCAATGTGGGGGGCTGGTTCTTGCTCAAGTGACGCTTGCCATTTTTGCTTTTCAGTGGTTCGTCTTGTTGGGTCTCGCTGTCTGTATCCTCTCCGGGTTCTTCGAAGGCCTTGGTGGGTTGCGTCTGCATCGTCGGTTCGATCTGTGTTGATTGGTCGCATCGCTCGGTTGGGAGAGTTTGGCATTTCGCGTCCCCGGCGGGGGTTTCTGTCTGAGTTTCCATGTCGATGCTCGGCATGGTCTGCCCCCTGCTCCTGTTCTGGATCGCTGTCCCGAGTGTTAAGATCAGTTGTTGTTTTGCTACTTCGATGTGGTCATGAAGGAGATGACTGTTGTCAATAATGATCTTCTTCGTATCATCGGCGTCTGAGTGGGACTGTATTATTACCTTCAAGGTTTGCGCTATCTGTTCTTCTAGGGATTCCTGTTCGAGCTTACCCATCATGGTCGTTTCGTGGATATAGTTCGCCACTCTATCGCGGTTCCGATCAAGCACTTGCAGTTCGTCTGCGATGCGCCTCTCCAGGAAGTCTTCATCCAGTTGCATGGTGTGTCCATTGGCGTTGTAAGCTGGCATTCGGATTAACTCGTTCCACCAATCCTGAGTCGTAGATCTGAAGGCTACAAGTATTGGTGGTATAGTAAGTAGTGTTCTCAGCTGCGTCCTGCTGAACTGTAGTTCCATCTTTATCTTATCGCCCCACAGGCCGGTAGTACCTCTTGCTCACGCGCTGGAACCTAGACAGGGTGTTCCTGTGGGTCAGAGATTGTACTTGCTCTACAAAGTTAGTCAAGGATGATGAGGCGACATCCAATTGTAATACAACCGTAATGATCTGATCACGTAGTTTGTCGGCGTTCGGTAGGAAGTGGAGAGCAGTCCGGAGTTGCTGCAGTTGATTCCACACATCCTCTTCGAACTCGGGATCATCCCGATACGAATCTGGCGACTCGATGCTGCGTTGGTCACTGTTATTATGGCTCGTCCTGTTGGGGGACTCGTCTTGGTGAGGTTCTTCCCTGAGGTGAGACATCGTTCTGAAACATGAAATTTTCAGCGTTACGAGTTTCTGCGACATGTGTGGGGCATTTTCTTTTCTGATGTCTAAGTGTACAAGTTCTACATGCTGTTAGCGTTTTGAGAGGAAATTTCACGTTCAAATTGTCAGTGTCGTGTGCAGAGTATTCACCGTGCGCCTTTTTCGTTAGAACTTTGGGTATGAGTTGGAGGGTATAATGACGTTGGCTCTGCGTTTGGCTCCGATATTCTATTCCTACATCGTGTTCCGCTCTCTGCGTCCAGTGCGTACCGCTAGATGTCTCGCATCGCGGTTGTCTCAGTTTCTTGCTTTTGTGCCCTTTTTGTGTCGCCGCATGGTCGTGTAACGTGATTTGTGGTGGTAATTTCAGCAGTAGTTGGTTCGACCGTGTCTCATACAGTTTGTATGATCTGTCCGTGCGCATTTCAAATATCTGTTTCATCGAGGTCTGAATGAGAATGCCGTTTTATATACACGTCATCTGACTCTGAGGCGTTTTTTGGCTGGTAATTTGGTGCGATCAAGGCCAGAAACATGAGGTGGAAAAGAAACCATCTTGTTAGAAGGGGTTTCGCGTTTCTTGTGGAGGTCGTCGCCACCGTTTTTTCTGTGTAGTTTAGTGGTCGGTGTGGACGGAGATTATATCTTGCCGTAGTTTCCTTCGCGGTTGTTTGATCGTCTTGTTCGTTCCCATCCTCGTTTCCCTCCCGCTCACTGGATCCGGGATCCGAGGAGTGGGCGGAGATTTCGAGTGGTGTTATTAAGTTTAATGGACGTCGGATCTTCCGATGTGTGGATGTCATAAGTTCCACTTCTCGTATGGCCTTATCTGAACCTCTCTGGGTGCCCGTTATTCTAGCCATTCTCCACTCATTTCTCGGCGTTGGGGCCTTTCGCATATCTTGGACAGATGGTGATGGTGTGATGGTGTTTCTGTCCATTGCAATTCCTGCATCCCTTGCTTATACATTCTGCGAGGAAGTGTCCTTCTCTCCCGCAATTCAAGCATCTGTTGTCGTTAAGCAGGAATGTTCGACGATCTGATGGACTTGACTTTTGATTACAATCAACTGATTTGTGTATGTTGGAGTTGCAAAACATGCAACACTGCTGTGATGTTGATGATGGAATCTTCTGACGACTTCTTTTATATTTGTCTGATTGATAAATGGGTGTTGCATCCTCTCGCTCATTTCTATCTACCATTTCGTTGATTTTTTCTTCGGTGGAAATAAGGTTGTCAAGGATTGACAATGTACGACTCATATTCCAATCGCTTTCTTGTGTATTCTGCGCGACGTACTCTTGTAATACTTGACGCTGCAGAGTGGTTGAGAACTTGGCAAGAATTTTCTGCGAGAGGTAGGATCCGTCGAGATTGACCCTTAGTTCTTGTAGCTGTATGATGATCGGAATGATCGTTTCTAGAAGGCGTCTCTGTGCTTTGATGTTCTTTGATTCAGCATTTGCCGTTTCTAGACGCGTTTGTAGATTCCCGATGAGAGCTGTCTCATTGCCGTATTTAGAGTGTAAAAGGTCAACTGCATGATCATAATTTGACTCAGTGATGGGATAACGGCGTATAAGCTCTCGGGCTTCTCCTCTCAGAGTGTTGACAAGATAGTTGAATTTCTGAAGCTTCGTCAAAGGTTGTTGATGTACATTGGCTTCGAACAGTGTCTAGAAATTTGAAAATTCCCAGATTTTTCCCGTAAACGTTGGTATAGGGATCGCTGGGAGTTTTGGAATTTGTGCTGCAGTTCTCATTTGTACTATTGTTGTTTCTTCCTGACTGGGTCCTAGTAGTCATCCCCTCTATAGTAATATCCCCTCTATGCTGATTATTCGTTCTTGTGCTCGCTCCAACACTGCGTGAGCTTTGTCTAAATACTGCGTCACTTGCTTATCGTTTTCTTCCGTGTGTGGTTCTTGAAGATCATCTAGTGCGGACGTGAAGTTATTTAAGGCATCTGTGACGAGCTGCATCGTTGCTGACAGTTCAAAGGAGGATCTGCGAAGTTTTTGTATTGATGTTTGGTCTATGCGAACTTCATCTGGCTGCGTTGGGGATTGCTCGTCAAGAAGCAGCGTTAAGCAATTGCAGTATCGAGTTAAAAGCCCTCTGTGTGAGCGTAGTGTAGCCGGGCCTGACATCTTTTCCCCTATGTCTACGATTAGTTGTGGGACGTGTTAGTATTCGTTAAGTTGTCTGAGTCTGTGTACCTCGTAGTATCGTATTGAAGGGGCAGAATAATCAGCGTTTGCAAACAAATAATCCGGTAGAGTTGCGTAAAATAAAAACGCAATCGGAAATCCGTGATACAAAAGGTCCAATGTACTCAAGATTATCAGTACACTGCGAAATTATCAAAAATCTTGAGCACTAATTGATCCAATTCCGAGCCTGCGGGTTCGGGCGTCGGGAACGTAGTGGGCCGATGCACCATGTTCGGAAAGGCTTTGCAGAGAAGCGATGAGAGAAAACTTCAGAGAGAGAGAGAGAGAGAGAGAGAGAGAGAGAGAGAGAGAGAGAGAGAGAGAGAGAGAGAGAGAGAAGCAGCATCGACAAGAGAGAGAATGCGCTGTGATCGTCGACTTCGCCTTTCTTTTACCTGTCATTATGTGAGCTGACATAACCCAGGTTAAACTACGGTTTATCAGAAATAAAGGAAAGATCCATGTTCGTTGTCATCTCAGTGAGCAATCAATCACAAAACTGGAGGCGCTGAGGAGCATCTTTTGGTTTTGATGCACAAACAACAGACACTCTGTAGGGATACATTTTTAGCTCCAGGTGAAGTATTCGTCCGCATGTTCGACGTGCCGGTTTGTTACGACAGGCGCCGGTTTGATTTCCTATGGGTCTGAAGTTTTTTCTGGTTAATTGCATCCACATTTTCTAGTTTGCGGACACGTTTTGGAATGTTTTGTGCCTTGTTCAAAACAGATCCTGTTTGACGCAATTTTGTGACTAATCATTGCATGGCACTCTTTTCTGGCACCTTAAGCACTTGTAAAACTTCTTTGGAATTCCCTCAGTGTGTATCTTCAAAAAAAAAAAAAATGAATTGCTGAGAATATACTCACGTTTCTCCAGCCTGACTCTTTGCTGTCTTTTATTCTTATGCTGTTTGTGTTGTTTTTGTCTATAAATTAGATGTAGTTGATCATATGATATAGTTGAACAGTTGATCACTCTTACAGTCATCTTTCATCGCAGCTTAGCTAAAATTTGGGTTCGATTCGATTCAGAGACAGATACACATTTAAAACATAATATTCTCAGAACAAGTTGTCGGAGTACTGCTTTCTCACGGTGTTCCGCTTCGTGGATGTGTCATTACTGTTCTTTTCTGCTCAACAACCCATGATCTTTCAAAACATACTTCTCCGTTTTGATCTCATTAAATGCGGTCCATTACTCACGGCTCAGGAAAATGCCACTTGTGAGTCTTTCCTATTATCTTTTGCGATCACAGCATGTTTTAGCTTACATTCCAGTTGTTTGCAATTTTGTGACCATTTGTGAGATGTTCGTCATGTGCTTGCTGGCTACGGTACTGCTTGCCCCGCGTCGCAACGCTATGTTCGATAGCCATCGCTTGCTCAAAACGCCTTCGTCCTTTCATGGCACTGAGGTGTCTGAGATTGGAGAACAGTGTTTAGGTGTCGAGTTTAGTTCGAATGAGCTAGACTGAGTTCAGTTTTTAATTGAGTCAAAAATACGTAGTCATTACCGTGCACTTTTTTTCGGGTCATTGCGTTCATTTTTGTTTGGAAAATTGCATTGTGAAATGTCCTTACATCTGAGTTATAGTGCTTTCTGATGTTAAATAAGTCGTCTGTGTTTTACTTTCTACGTGTAGCAGTTTTCATTGAAAATCTTTTTTTCAACTTCGATGACAATGTGGCTTTATTTGAAACTCTTTGCGTGCATTGAATGTTAACGCTTTGTCTTCATTCTTCTTTAAATGAGTATACAATGAATATACAGCAACTACTGTAGTCATAGGTGCCTGTTGAACTGGTCTACTGTGTTTGCCAGAAAACAGCACTTGGTGTGAGAAATAATTTGTTTAGCTGCAGGATTTGGCGAGCGCACCGATGGCATTTCAAAGTCGTCATAAAAAAGTGTATAACAGCTTATGAGTAGGATTAACTAGCCTCGGCCAAAACTTTTTCCATTAGTGTTATCATTCGTTTTGTTGTTAGGACACTCATAGGAACTTAGTTTGTGGGAATTGAATTTCTTGATTTCTTCGTGTAATTGTGTGTGGTTAATGTTTCTTGTAGTCGTAGTTGTATTAGAAGTCCCAAAAGCTGTCTTGGAACCCAACTAGGGAACCATAACGTAAAAATTGAAGCAGAAATCCTACAAATTCAAGTTTTCGGGGAGATGCGCTGGCATCAGAAGCAACTGTTACACAAGTGGAAAGGAGAATTCTTAGTATCACGAGATGAAGGGTGCTGATCATACGTAATTACACAAAGAATGGAACAAGGATCAGATTGCTACAAACGCCCTAGAGGCATTATAAGAGCGAAATTAACGGAAAGGAATTTTTTCAAGACTATTTAATCCTATTCACAAATTGTTGTAAGAAAAGGAAGCAGAAGTTATGTAAAACAAGAAGAAAAGAGGAGATTGTGGCGCTCGGTGGGGAGCGGTTCAATGTTCGCCTCCATGTAGGATGCGATGCGTCATTTCGATATAACACGTTTACGCTGTCTGTGCATTCGTTCACAATTCTCAATCACGACTGCTGGATGTTGCGTCCGTTACCTGAATCATCATCACGGGATGATACGTTCTTTTGTGCCTATCATCCATTGATGACAGAATGATAGGTGTCCAGACAGACGAACAGATGTCTAGGAAATGAAGAATGGAAAGTCTGGCGAATATGATTAAATTATCGCGGAAATGCTGGTCTTTCCTCACGTCTGGGATTCGTGAGGTTACGAAGGTCATCCGTTCAATATGGATTGGCGAAAGACTACTTGAGTCGTGGAGATACGCTATCATAATTGCTTTCCACAAGAAGGTATCCGTAGCGGATCTTAAGAATCACTCTGCGCTGCTTGTAATGCTAAAGGTACTGTAGCGGATCAACCTAGACCGGGTTAACAAACATCGCGGAGAACCGCCCGTGACGTGGAAGCCGGCTTTCCTAGTCGTTTTGCGATCGACCAGGTGTTAATTATCAGAAGAACGGTCGAAATGTGGCAGCGGTATTCCAAACCCCTGTAGTTAGCTTTTCTGGACTTCGAGGCAGTTTTTGACTCTCCTTAACAAGTCCGTCTTAACGCTTTTCGTGCTAATGTAGTTCCAAAAATTTTGTTTGCTTGATTAATGGCACGAATGAAACAAGAACAATTGCTGCAATTGGAACACCAGCCGGATGTAGTTCACCGTTCAAAATGGAAACAGGATTGAGATATAGTTGGATTCTCCTATAGTCATCGTATAATCATGGGAAGAACCGATGAGCAGTGTCCTTGATGTCGTTTCAGCAATACCAGCAGGTCAATTTGTCGATATCGAGTACGCCGACGATGTAGTGATGTTCGCATCTAGCAGCGCGAAATTGAAAAAGGTTGCTAACCTTGCATCGAAATTACCTGCTGCCTATAGGCTGCGACTTGCTTTGACAAAGTTAAGCTCCGAGTCTACTTTTTACGCAGTTCGCCCCATTATGTTTTGCAGATCCCGGCCTTGAACTAGTCACAGAAAACTGCCTTCGCTCCATCTTCATGTTATAGGAACACCGTCTGATCGCCTTGTCTAAGTTCTTTGAGGATGCTGCTAGACTCAAAATGGAGAAAGTCTCCGGGTTGTTAGAAGAGGTTTGAGAAACGAAGATCTGAAGATGTCACTAGGTGTCGATAGGCAGTTCAGGCGGGGCGTAACATTTTGCAGATTATGCGATAGCGAATGATAGATTTCGCGCGAGCTCTAGCTGAAGATGGAATAAAATGGGCTCGGATGTGTGTCAAGAACGAAAACCCCGACGAAGGTGCGTTAGATCGCAACATCCGCCTGTTCAAGTCAAGTAGGTCAAATTAAGTGTCATGTAGAGAAATTCGATTAAAAAGCCCGTTTTCCACATCTTTTTCAGGAAGTTCGGGAAAAATTGGGTGTCATTTCGCTCAAATTCGTGATCTGCGCCTATAACCCTATCTTTCCGCGATAGTTCACAGCATGTTCGCTTTTGTAGTATGCGGCCGGTATGTTCGACCTTCTTCCTTGTCATGTAGAAAAGCGGTCTTTTTTTTCTGTGTGCAGCCTGGGTGATCAATTGTTGATTGGACTGGTTGCTAAGTTACACATATCGTTCGCAGGTAATCTTAGATTTTCCTCAAGCACCGAAAGTGATATGGCTGCACGGGGACATTTGAAAAGAGAATTGGGGACACGACATGTGCCGAACATGTTCGGCCAACTGAGCTGCCGATCTATTAACTATTCGAAGTCTATAAATGATTCTAGAAAGTTTGGAAGTGTCTTGGTGATCAGTGCATGTGATTAAGAGACCTTGCCTGTCACATTTCCAAAAACCATACTCCAGCAACCATACTTAGGTCAAAAATTTCTGTAGTATCGGTAATTGCAGGGCGGGTGTAGTGTTGCGTTTAGATGTTCCGCTCCCTGCACAATCGATCGGAGGTTCGAATCCGCCCTAGTGCTCACCAAGCCTTTCATTTCTTCGGTGTCGATAAATTGGGACCAAACTTGTCTGGGAGGATAAAAACACTGACTTGACACATCGGCTAGCCACCGCAAGTCATTGTATAGGCCAGTTACACGTTCGTAAACTTCAAACGACTCTGATTTGAAGTGATCGTGGGGCGCATCCCAAGCGGATTGATTGACGCCACACACTTCATCCTTTTCTTGGTAATTGCCTGGACGCACTTTTTACGGCATAGTGATATTGTTGTAGTGTAGTTGTAGTTACAGCGGAAGACGAGTACCTTTATTGAAGGTGAATAAACAGAGAGAATGTCAACATAAAAACAAAAGGGTGGCAACACAAGAATACAACCTGTCCAGCGTGAGTTTGCACTGCGCGAATAATACGGTAGAAATCCCACCCTACAACTCTTCCCTTTTAGGCTAACTCGTATCGGGTTCTTGGTGGGTCCACCTGTAGTCGGCGGTGCGGTCGTCGAATGCGTTGCAGTCGTTGAGACGAGTCGGCACCATCGTCCTTGCTCGCACAGTCGAGTAGTGGTAGGTCGAACACATCGCAGAAAATATTAGTGTCGGTCCTGGATCGCAGCTGGTTTACGTATCGAGTCCTTACTTCGTTTCCACAGCGAGCAGTGTGGGCTGTGTTTCCATCGGCGTGTGATGAAATTGGGAGTCGAAGTAGAATTCTGTCCTCGATAGTTTTTGACGAAAATGCGTCGTATAAATGCTGCCCATGCTGGTCTCACCCTTCTATCCAGTTCTTTCTTCGAGTCGTTCCCCACATCCACAGAACGTACGAGGTGTACGTATGACAAAGCTTCTATGATTTGAGAGCTTTCAAGTTGTTCTCCTCCGTCCAGCAGGCGTTCTTGATGAATTGTGTCTTCCTTCTGTTTAGTCGCAGTCCTATTCTCTTCCCTGCTTCGTTCAGTTCCTTGGGAGCATCGTTCTTTCTTTATTAGTACTTCTCGAAAGGAGAACGATGTCGTCCACAAACGAAGGTTTTAGAGAAATCTTCCATCAACACGCATGCCCCTTTCTTCCCACGAGAGTGATTTCATTATCTACTGCAATTCAGCCGTGAAGAGCTTCGACAATATGGTATCGCCTTTTCGTACCCCCTTTCCAATGGGTAGGATGAGGGGGGAGAGGGAGAGGGAGGAGGAGGAGGAGGGGGGAGGGGTGGTGAGAAAGCTGCATCATGGTGGTGCATCGATCGTAGCAATTGGCTAATGTCCTCACATACGAGGCGTCCACACCTTGATCGACCAGCGCTGACAGTATTGACGCTGTCGAAGATTTTCTCGTAGTCGACGAAGGTTAGAACAAGGCGCAGGCGATATTCCCGGTAAACCTCATTGACCCTCGACACGATCTGGATGTGGTCCAAGCAGCTGAACCCTTGGCGGAATTCAGCTTGTTCCTAGATATGGGCGTGAGGATGATCTTAGTGAACACTTTGTACAACACGCTCAGCAAGCATGAAGAGACGGAACCAAGCTTGTTGATGCCTGGAGTGAAAAAGAGTGCAGGCATCAGTAAAAAAAATAATCAAAAGTTAGGTTTTTCAAAGGTGAGGACATGCGACCAAGGACGGAAACATAAACAATTTTAAGCATTTCGAAATAACGCATTTGTCTAATTATATGTTTTTTTTTTTGCTTCGGTTGAGAACCCCATAGCCTCATCGTATTTGTTTGAACAAAAACAGTAATGCTATCTCATTTTAAAGCGAAATTGTTCTCATACTATGCGACTTATGAACATCAACCCTTTCGAACTCATGCTACAAAAGAAATCATTGCTCATTACATAGATAATTGTCTTGACTAGCTAGACTTGACCTATCTGTGACTCACATCTCCATAGCATATAGCTCTAACCGCTTTTTAGCGCCAGAAATAGAATAAAATGTCTCATTTGTCGACACACTCGACATTCTTACTTCCCGGAATCGGAAACCTAGCTAAGAGTAAACCAGTGCTAAGATTCACCACTAGGTAAGGTGGCTCCCTGATCCAAATAGATTGGGTGAGGACCTTTGGTGAAAGCTAAGCTCGCTGTGGCAGGGCTGCCCAGTTTGGGAGAAGTTTTTTTTCGATCAAATCTCAAGTTGTTCAGGGCGTCTTTGATTCTGGACCAAAGCGACACCCGCTCGACTCGCCATGGAGGCCGGCACAGACTGTGTACCTACAACGCGAGAACAGTGTCCACAGACAGTGACCTGCATGCCCTTCTTGGAGCTGCAGAGCGTATCAAATTTCACGTGATTGCTCTACAGGAAACCAAGTGCAGAAGGAGCGACGTACGACAGATGAATGACGATACACTCGTCACTCGTGGATAGAAGGATCCGTCACGAAATGTAGGCGGTTTTGGTTTCCTATCAAGAGCATGAAACCTGGCCCAGCCCGCGTACCTGATTTTATATCAGCAGACTTTCTTCGGGCTGGTGGCCATCCACTTCATGTAATCTTAGCAGCGCACATAACATCCTACCTTCAGGAAGAAAGGATCCGATATGCTTGCTGAGCGTGTTATACAAAGTATTCACCAAGATCATCCTCACGCGCATATCTAGGACGCTGGAAGCCCAGCCTCAAGAAGAAGCTGAATTCCGCCAAGGGTTCAGCTGCTTGGACCACATCCAGATCGTGTCGAGGGTCAATGAGGTTTACCGGGAATATCGCCTGCGCCTTGTTCTAACCTTCGTCGACTACGAGAAAATCTTCGACAGCGTCAATACTGTCAGCGCTGGTCGATCAAGGTGTGGACGCCTCGTATGTGAGGACATTAGCCAATTGCTACGATCGATGCACCACCATGATGCAGCTTTCTCACCACCCCCTCCCCCCTCCTCCTCCTCCTCCTCCTCTCCCTCTCCCCCCTCATCCTACCCATTGGAAAGGGGGTACGAAAAGGCGATACCATATTGTCGAAGCTCTTCACGGCTGAATTGCAGTAGATAATGAAATCACTCTCGTGGGAAGAAAGGGGCATGCGTGTTGATGGAAGATTTCTCTAAAACCTTCGTTTGTGGACGACATCGTTCTCCTTTCGAGAAGTACTAATAAAGAAAGAACGATGCTCCCAAGGAACTGAACGAAGCAGGGAAGAGAATAGGACTGCGACTAAACAGAAGGAAGACACAATTCATCAAGAACGCCTGCTGGACGGAGGAGAACAACTTGAAAGCTCTCAAATCATAGAAGCTTTGTCATACGTACACCTCGTACGTTCTGTGGATGTGGGGAACGACTCGAAGAAAGAACTGAATAGAAGGATGAGACCAGCATGGGCAGCATTCGCACCCGTCAGGAAAGCTAAGGACCAACTGATGGACCAAGATCTCACCTATTCGACTCGACAGACCTTCCAGCGCTCTATTACGCAGCGACACATATGTAGACACCGCTGTCATGTCTAGGAAGCTACTTACTACCCATAGAGACCTTGAAGGATCTGAAGCAAGTCATTGACATCCTTCAAGGTCTCTGTGAGTCAGTCAGTTAGTGTGGGCCTCTTCAGTTCTCGGCAATAATGTTCCGTAGATAGTTCTCACACTTCTTCCAATGATTCCCACTCTATATCGCGGAAGAACGCGATTCAAATGTTTTGCCCACGTTCCCAAAACATCCTGCCGTTACTGAGGAGATAAAGCATATCAGAGAAATATCAACGCAGATGTTTTGGGAACCTCGCCCAGCACAGTATAAAAGAGAACGACAAATGCGCAAATGCGAATTACGACGCTGCGAAGATTTTATTTCTTTTTTCTTTTGCGATCGTTTTCTTATTGTATTCATTTTGTGAACAATCATTTAATATTTATTCTTATCGCTATAATTTCATTTATTATGTTTCACCTTATAATGTTATTTTGCCATGAAATTTTGCGATCGTTTTATTTTTCACTATTGTCATTTTTAGTTGCGAATGAAATTCATACTTTTGCGATTGATAAAAATATGTTATTTACTGCGAATGTTTGTTATTTTGGATGTTGCTCCCATTGTTGATTCCTAAAGTTTTAAATAAAAGTTTAATTACCCAAGTTTGAGATTACAAGCCCGCGTGGCACAAGTTCGGTTTCAGTTGCCAGTTGCAGTGCAGGGATAGCAAGCCCCTGCCATTTTATGGTGCATCGGCCGGGAAACGAACCCCGGCCGCCATTCTACCACTGAACCACCGATGCTCGGCCTAGGCCGGGAACGCACGACTCGGACTAGAGGTACGATTTTCGTCCTTTTTCTCTTGATTTGCGATATTTTCTTGCGGTATCGTCTCTCATCAGTTGGTTTTGGGACTGTTATCATGACGGGACCCATACAACTTAAGTCTCAGAAAGGCCCCTTAACAAGGTATCACAATATTTTAAATCAGTCAATTACGAAATATTCAGAAGTTTTTGATACCGAACTATCCCCTAGATTACTCGCGGAAATGTCGTATGAATTAAATGCGATATCAAAATTGGTAATTGAGGCACTGGATAATTTTACTAAGACGGTAGATCAAGTGGAAGAATTCCAGTCGGGGGATCAAGAAACTCAAATTCAAGATTACATTGATAAGACGCATACTGTATTAGAGAATGCCCAAACCTTGACTATCCAAATTGAGCGGAAAAAAGTGGGACTGCAACAACCTATGGCTGCTCAAGAACCTGCTATTACAGAACTTTCTTCTGCTAAGGTCGAGTTGCCAGCAATCCCCATTCCCATATTCAGTGGCAAAATTAGCGAATTTGAGAATTTTTGGGCACTTTTCAGTGCGAATGTTCATAACCAAAAACTTTCAAATTTGCAAAAATTCAACTATCTTTTGCGCGCTTTGAGGGGCGACGCAAGAGAGGTAATTAAGCGATACCAGGTAACAGAAGAAAACTATAATGCCGCGGTAGATGCCCTACATTCAAAATTCGGGGATAGATCAAAAGTCATCTATGAGCTTCAAGTGCGATTAGAAAGAGTTACTGCAAGAAGCCCATTAATTAGCGACCAACGAAAATTGTTGGAAAATTTACTTGCAACAACTACACAACTAGAACAAAAAAGAGTATACCTAAACGGTTCCTATATTGTCCAAAGAGTCCTATCTAAATTCCGTCAGGATCTCCAAAGGAGGGTCCTGAAAGATCAAATAGAGAGTGACTACTCGGAACAGGAATGGTCTATGAGTAAGCTTCTATTTGATCGAGACAGAATAATAAGTGCAGAAGAGAAAATAAATGAGATGTTACATGCTAATAAGGTTTTTCGAGGTAGGGAAAAACCTAACATAGGGCAAAAAGGCTTCGAAAATACTCCCACTCGCTTCACAGCATGCATCTACTGTGATTCACCCAATCATAATTCGCTAAAGTGCCTTAAAATTAGCTCTATTCAAGCGCGTACCGACTTTCTGATAAGAAACAGAAGATTTCTCAATTGTACAAAGTCTAATCATTTTTTGAAACAATGCCTCAGTAAAGGATGTAGCATGTGCGAAGACAAGAAGCATCACTTTTCTATTTGTTCAAAACGGATAAGCAAGGACAACGCTACCGCACAACAAAAACGAGATGGCCCAGTTGGAATCCCACCCACCATTAAACGTGGGAAGCAAGACAAAGGTAAAACTCCACAGCGGCAAAATTGCGCTGTGACTTCAGATACCCAAATTTTGCCTGAAACGGATGACCGCGAGATACCATTGTTGTGTGTATCAAATACAGAGCTCACTTCAAGGCAAAATAAAGGCCTCTTATTGACAGGACTTGCGAAAGTGCGAAATAAGAAGTCAGGAAACCTTCAAGATATTGGAATTCTTTTGGATACAGGAGTTGATAGGTCGTTTATTCAGGGGCAACTGGCGGATGATTTAGAGTTGCTAATAACGAACAAAGTGGATTTATCAGTCTACACATTCGGAGATAAATCTCCAAAAAGGCAAAAATATGACGTTACCCCTCTCCAAATTTGGGATGCCTTAGGAGATAGTCATACTTTCCACTTATGTAAAACCGATGTCATTACGGAAAAGGCTAAACAAGTTCAATTTACATCAGAAGACGTAGAGTACTTGCAGAAGAAAAACATTAAGTTGTCCAAAAAGGAACATACGTCTGTAAACCCTCAAGTATTACTAGGTTGCGATCAACTCTGGCCTCTATTGTCCACAACTAACCCTCAGCATATATTACCATCAGGTTTAATGGTGATCCCTTCTAAATTGGGGCATCTGCTGAGCGGACGACAAGAACGAAGCAGCGAAAAAAAGTACTCACTGTGAAAAAGCGGGAACTTTCATAGTGCGAGAATAAGTGCCCTCGATGCAGAAGAAGTAGAAGAGTGGGACCGGTGTTGGTCACTCGAATCTTCTGGCATTGAGGAGTATGCAGGAACAAAGTGTGAAGAAAAAGCGCAGGTCAACGCCGAGATCATGCAGTATTTTAACAACACGATAGAGAAGCGCCATGACGGATACCATGTCCGCCTCCCTTTCAAGAAAAATTGCGACACATTGCCTACAAACAAGACGTTAGCATATCGCCGCCTTATCAGTGTTTGGAATATGCTTAAATCAAATGAAGACCTCCATCTTTTTTCCAGGAGCAACTCGAAAAAGGTATCATTGAAGAGGTCCCTAATACAGGGGAAAACCCTTCTCGTCTGGTTCATTATTTACCCCATCAACCTGTGGTGACACCACAAAAGCAAACAACAAAGTTACGTGTTGTTTTTGATGCGACATCCCACCTTAAGGGTTCTCCTTCGCTGAATGATGCGTTGCATCAGGGTACCCTTATTCTGCCAGAACTATATGGAATACTATTGCGGTTTCATATGAAACCTTACGTAGTTATATCTGATGTTGAAAAGGCTTTTCTGCAGGTCCGGCTGCATGGACAGGACAGAGACGTAACAAGATGTTTTTGGATAAAAGATACGGCTCTCCCACCTGAAAAAGACAATATTATGACTTATCGGTTCACAAGAATTACATTAGGTTTAAACGTTTCTCCTTTTCTACTAGCGGTAACTATTCGATACCACCTAAATCATGAGATTAAGGACCAAAAACTAGCATGCGAAATCGGCGAAAACTTAGATGTGGATAACCTTATATTAACAGGCGACAGCGAAGAGGAAATTTTGGAGAAACCCCTAACAACCCGTAAGGTATTTTTTCAAATGAACATGAACTTGCGTGAGTTTCTTGCAAATGACAGCAGGGTGCAGGAAAAATTCCCACACGAAATCTGCGCAAGCAAAGCAACTCAGAAAGTTCTGGGAATCCCTTGCGATGCCAATAACGACACAATATCAATAGAGTGCAAGTTTATGGATACACCAAACATCACGAAAAGATCCATTGCTCGTCAAATTGCCTCCATATACGATCCTTTGGGGTGGTTAGTTCCATTGCTTATCCCGCATAAATGTTTCCAACAAAAGTTATGGCTAGAAGGCCATACGTGGGATCAAGAATTATCACCTCAGCTTTGCGAACAATGGAAAACGATGAGACAAAATGCCAATGACTTTCAAAAGACTTTGAAACGTGAGATATTAGTGCAGGCCCCTAGCGACATGGCGGTCTTTGCTGATGCAAGCGACCATGCCATGGCTACATGAGCTTACATTATCTCTGACCAACAATCCTCATTACTAATGGCTAAATCAAAATTGCCTTCGATTAACTCGAAAATGACAATACCCAAACTAGAAATGAACGCACTGACTATGGCAGTGCGGCTGGCTCGTTCACTCTGCGAAGCTCTGTGAAATTCCATGAAATCGCTCAAGAACATATTCATTTTTTCTGATTCTCAAATTGTTCTCAGTTGGATTGATAAATCTCCAGTCAAGGACGATGTAGGGGTTCTAATCCGCAATAGGATAAAAGAAATCCAAAAAATCATCCGATCGATAAACGAAGTCAGTATCAATGTTTTCTTTGGATACGTTCACACCAAAAACAACCCCGCAGATGCAGGAACTAGAGGTCTCTCAAAAGGTGAAATAGATAATCATGATTGGTGGACAGGGCCCAGTTTTCTTCGACAACCTACCTCTTCCTGGGAATCACCGTTATTCCGCATACTTGACCCCCTTGAACCCGTTCAGGAAACTGAAGAATCTTTCGCTTTCTCCACATTACACATGGAGGTTGAAAAAGATAATCAATTTCCATTATCCCGATACGCAACGCTCATTAAATCACAGCGGATAATTGCATGGGTTCTGCGTTTCATTAGTCGATGCATGAATGGCCTACCTTCAATGAGGATCGAAGCCGTAGCAAAGCGCGTCCCTGAACTGCGTCAAACAACGGATTATGGCCCTTTAACAGGACCAGAGATGCAATCTGCAAAACAAGCACTGATACGAAACCATCAATTATCAGTGCTCTCCGGCGACTATATTAAATCTATGAGCAAGACTCTGAAATTATTCCAAGACAACGATGGAATTTGGCGTGCCAGAGGACGGCTCGGCAAGTCATCATTAAGCGACAGTGCGAAATTTCCCATTTTTATTGGCCTAAAAAGCGAACTTGCCTCAAAAATTATCAACCATGCTCACGGAAAATACCATCGCGGAGTCGCACACATCATGTCCACAGTGCGGGAGACATTTTGGATCCCCAAGTTACGCCAGCAGGTTAGAACAGTTGTTATGTGCTGTATAAGATGCAGGCGTTTTAATGGGTTTCCATATACCTACCCTGAAATGTCAGACGTGCCGGCTCAAAGAATACAAAAAACACGCCCATTCGAAAACATCGGCCTTGACTTTTTTGACCTTCCACAAACAAGAGAAGGAGACTCCTTCAGAAAAGCTTATGGCTGTATCTTTACTTGCGCCGTTACACGAATGATTCATCTAGAAGTTTTGCGAAGTATGAGTGCAGAAGATTTCTTGAATGCGCTTAGGCGATTTTTTGCGCGTCGAGGCATTCCTAGCCTAATTATCTGCGACAATGCGCCTACATTTTCTCAAAGCGCCGAAATCTTGGGTAGTGTGATTAAAGATAGCTCACTAAACGACGTTCTAAGTAACAATACCATCGAGTGGAAGAACATAACTCCATACGCGCCGTGGCAAGGGGGTCTTTATGAACGGCTCATAAAGTCTATAAAACGCGCCTTGTACAAATGTATTGGAAGAGCGAAGCTGTCTTTATATAACCTCGCAACCATCATAACGGAGATCGAAGCCACACTCAATACAAGGCCGCTAACCTATCAGGAATCTGACTGTGACGTATTCACCTCCATAAGGCCGATAGACTTCATCCAAAAGAACATAGAGGTTACCTGCCCCTTTAAAAACATCGACAGCGACAATGTTGATCCGGAATACCATCCCTCCGCCGAGCTTGCAAGCTTAGAAACACGAAGGCAAACGGTGAAAGCGCTACAATCTTCCATCAAAATTAAGGAACGCTTCTGGAATATTTGGCGAGATCACTATCTGAATAGCCTTAGGGAACACCATCGAACGCGATTATCTCAGCATCGCACAAGTACTACAGTGCTGAGAAAAGGCGCGGTGGTTCTAATAAGCGACCCAGTTCTACCTCGTAATGACTGGAAAATGGCACGTATCACTGACACAAAACAAAGCTCAGATGGGGTCATAAGGGAAGTTGAATTAATCACTTCTACTAGAAGGAAGATCAGGCGACCAGTAAATCTCGTCATTCCACTTGAATTGGGTGACACATATAATGGTACCTACGAAGAGGGCAAAAATTTCGAAGTTTGCGAAGAGAATGCGAACCAAGATACCCGCTATGATTTTTGCCCACGAAAAAACATAAACTATAGCGAGAATTCGTTAGCCAATACAGCGTCTGCGACATCTCCTGGGTTCTTATTCTCACCCAAATTTTCTCTTCTGATATTGACTTTGCTTATGCTTTGTTTCCCATCACTATCTCACCCAATCCTCGAATCACTTAGTATGGAGTGTCATAAAAACGGCATACTGGTAAAAAATACTAACGCAGCAGATTTTGAAATTTGCATAGAAGATGAATGCAAGCTCTACACCAAACCATCTTTGTGAGAGTTAGTTCGGTTCTCTCCAGAACGAACTTTACATGAACACAGCGTTCTTCTCAAATGGGAAACGAATGAACATTATCTTCCATGGAAATGACCTGTCAACCAATAGATTTCTGCGAAAACATCCAATGCATTTTTTGCCTTTCACTCTTGCTGCATCCCGAATGTGGGCCACTGGGAGCACTACTAGGCTCTATCCTTTTGATTTACGTTGTTGCGGCATTGATATACATTTTGCTTTACGCACCAATCAAAATTGGGAAGCCCATACGAATAATGTTGCAAGCAAGTTGTTATATTTTCAGATCCTTCTTTCGTTTCATGCGATATTTGTTGCGATTTTCAAGTTGGACGCCCACTCAAAGGCAGCGATTAAGACGATTGGCAGAAGTTCTTGCGATAGTGGCGATATCAGTACAGGTAATTGCGAAGGGTCACACTTGCCAAGACGTGAATATTTTTGCTCTGAATTCGAACATCTGCAGCTCCTACTCATCATCCGCCGAAACATGCGAAGTCTCATTCTCCAATATTTTGAAATTAAACACATTCAAGCAAGACGCTTGCCTACGTTTTTCTGCGAACAAATCTCTTGTCTCCCATTTGAAAATTCGCTGGAAGGGACTAGCATTATATTGCACTCACGAAACTCTCAGTTACACGCGCGACATTCAGATTCATGTCCTTGATAGTAAACGTTGTCCTCATATGGGCTCATGTAACTGCGAAAAATGTGCGGCTATCAATCCCACTGATCTTGTTCCAGAACTACAAAAGGCTAATAGTTATCCAGGACGGACGGGGTGCCTAGAATCCTGTGGGGGGTTAGGCTGTGATTGCCTATACCCGAGCTCCGGATGTCTTTTTTATCGGGTCTATGCCGTTCCCCTAAGCGGAGACATTTTTGAGATATCTCGATGCATCCGATGGAAGCAGGAAGTAAAACTAGAAGTTACTATAGAAACCAATGGGAAAACACACCGTTATGTTTTAGCGGTTATCCCCAATGTGCCAATATTCATGCACAATTTCACGCTAACAATGACCTCTTTAGCAGTTCCTCCTCATCCCACTTTGAATCAGAAATTTATCATCAACGATAAGGAATATGCCGTATGGCAACTTGACACAAATCCACTTCTTTCCTGCAAATCACGTAGCGATGCAAAACACCTAAAGTGCGATTTCAGCGATGACTGCAGGTGTGGTCCTGCCGAATCTAAAGTGCGATGCGATTGTACTTACCCACAAGTGAGCAAAATTTTCAAGGCCCTCTCTCAAAAACTTCCACGACAACTAGGAAGTACATCGTTCTTCAAAAATAACGACTCCCAAATTGTGGCTCGGATACGAGATACTGCTTCCACAGAGTTTGTGATCACCTTCCAAGGAAAAGTCAATAGGACGCCACAGCAAGTAAATAAAGCAAGTGCTCAGTTGAGAATACAGTTTTGAAAGGTTGTTACCGCTGCAATAGAGGAGCAGAAGCGATTATCTCATGCTCATCTCCTCAACCGACTCTTGGAGAAATCACATGCGATCGTGACACATTCGTAGTGCCATGTACACCAGATGGTGCTCGAACACAATTACGACTTATGCGAAATTACGCTCGAAATCATCTCAATTGTTCGTTACACTGCGAAAACACGTCCTATTTTGTAATCTCTGGCCTTCTAAAATTCGTTGCACCTACAAAACTTCAGAGTAGCGATAGTATCAGCGAGAGCTCTGTTTTTTCTTTCCAATGGCCAGAGTTGCCAGATTTTTTTTTCATATAAGCGACATATTACTCTCTTAGCGAAAAAGTTTACTCATCTTAATTATAGTTTTGATAGTCGCAGTGGCGATCACATACTTTTATTTGCCAACGTTGGTAGCAATCCTCCTTCGCGCAGGAATGCGAGCTGCGATTTGCATTTTTATTTCTCTCCCAATGCGACTGCTACGTCTGTTGATCTTCTCATTTTGCAAACGACTCTGCGAGCTTGCAAGGAATTCACGAGAGCGAACTACCCGCGAAAAATACCTCTGAAGCTGTTACAAAATTTAATGTCCCATTTTTTAGAAATGGATGAGCTGCGACGTGTCAAGAGAGAGCTAAAACGCCTCAGGACCGCAATTCCACCGCTGCCCACACCGGATACGCTTTACGATGACATGGTCGACAACTGTCGCAATATCATGAGAACGATAGAATCGCTTGATGGACTCCGTAGTGATATCGAGTATTTCTATAATAGTAATTTGCGATATGGCGAATTGAAACGCGAGGCGCAAATACTGGAGCGCAAGGCAGAAATCTGCAAGCTTAAGTTCCAGTCTTTGCGCCAGCACTTACGTTTGTTGTTCTCGGTAGTTCCTATCCTAAAAGCGATGTCAGCACTAGCATGGAGAGCGAAAATGCAGGAGCCCCAAAGTTACGTAAGGCGAGATGGACAAGAAAAAGAACTGCTGACGAGCCAGAAAGAGATTGAGATTATTGTGAACGATCAGCTGCAAGGGATGAACGAATTTTTCACTGCGATTCGCGGAATCCGTTCCAGCTGTCTCAATATGGAGCGTGGCCAGAAGGAAAGCCTCAATGTTCGTATTCTGGAAACGGTGCAGTTCATCAGCGCCACCGTAACGGACATAAAGGAACAAATGGAGCGGGTCGGAGCAAACCAAGTCCACGATGAAGCGCAGCCGACAACTTCCAGTTCGACACTAGGGGACAACTTTTCGCAGACGGTGGAAAGTTGCCAGATGGCAACCAACGAGAAGGATCGTGGGGAAAGTTCAGAACAGGCGAAAATTGCGAGTAATGCCGAGTATATGGAAGCGGTGGAGATGGAATACGAAAAGGCGAGAGACGACCCGAAGGAAGCCGCAATTCGAGCAGAGATCAAATCGCTGGAAACAGAACTCACCAATGTCCAGAAGCGCCTTCGAGAACTTGCGAGGAAGCGAACCTGTAGGCAGCGAGAGTATGAGGCAGGAGTTTACCGCACTGAAGAAAGAAAGATGAGATGTGTTTTCTGCGGTGAGCAAGGATTGCACTACTCTGACTCCTGCAGTAAGATGCGAACCGGCGCGGAAAGAAGCTTCCTGAGAAAAGGTGGCAGATGTTTTAATTGTTTAGAGCTGCACTGCGTAGGTGGCTTTCAGTGCGTGAAGTACCGGTTACCCTGTTTCCATTGCAAAGAAAGAGGGCATCACTCGGCCACATGCGAACTACTGGAAACCTCAGTGCAGACGGGAGTGGAGAAGCTGCAGTGCGAGTTGGCGATTGACAACATTTTCAGAAGGCTCCGTCAGCTCCGCAAAAGGGATAGTGAGAAAAGTTAGAGGAATCGTACGAAAGGTGGCGAAGATACAAGAAGAACCCTGTGGGGTGTATCGCGGAAGAGCGCGATTCAAATGTTTTGCCCACGTTCCCAAAACATCCTGCCATTACTGAGGAGATAAAGCATATCAGAGAAATATCAACGCAGATGTTTTGGGAACCTCGCCCAGCACAGTGTAAAAGAGAACGACAAATGCGCAAATGCGAATTACGACGCTGCGAAGATTTTATTTCTTTTTTCTTTTGCGATCGTTTTCTTATTGTATTCATTTTGTGAACAATCATTTAATATTTATTCTTATCGCTATAATTTCATTTATTATGTTTCACCTTATAATGTTATTTTGCCATGAAATTTTGCGATCGTTTTATTTTTCACTATTATCATTTTTAGTTGCGAATGAAATTCATACTTGTGCGATTGATAAAAATATGTCATTTACTGCGAATGTTTGTGATTTTGGATGTTGCTCCCATTGTTGATTCCTAAAGTTTTAAATAAAGGTTTAATTACCCAAGTTTGAGATTACAAGCCGCGTGGCACAAGTTCGGTTTCGGTTGCCAGTTGCAGTGCAGGGGTGCAGGGGTAAGCCCCTGCCATTTTACTCTAATTGCTCCACTAGTGTTCAGAGTAGTGGTAGATAACACCTTCTGCACGCAACCTCCCCTTTCTGACTTTATTAGTCATTTGATCCACATTTTTCACATTAGTGTTGTTACTCTCCTACCTCACCTAAACATACTATTTGAGAGCAAGGAACACCAGACCAGTAATAGAGAATGGTCGAGAGCTTATTGTTAAATTGAACAGCCCCACAAAAATGATCCCCAACATCATAAAAGAAATCTTCACCTCAAATCTGAAACCTGTTCTTTAAGAATGCTTTCTCATGTACTCAGAAACGTTCTTCGTGTCTTAAGTACATGTCCTGACAGCAGATCTATCTATCATCGCATCGCTTCAGGAACGCAGGAGATGAGCTGCAGTAGTTGTCATCGCTGAAAGCATTGCCCCATTGTCCGTACTCCTGAAGTACTACATAGCAACAGCGCAACACAGCTTCCCATTTTTCTCAATTGTTTCGTTTTCTTTGTGTGTATCTTAGCTAGGTGCGCATTTCGCAGCTGTGGCAATCACGCCCAGTCTCTGCCTTCTATCCTTACGGATGTGATCTCGGAGAGTGCTTTTAATTGTCCATTGCTGCACTTTCATTCTCATTACTTCGAGACAACGTTCTACTTTAGTTGCAGGGTATCACTAGGTGCCGTAGACTACTGCAGGTCGAACGGTATGATATGAATGATGACTATAAAGAGCAGCGTAGAGAGAGCCCTGATGCAGATCGAGGAAGATGAGGAGTTTTGCCGACGTTCCCACAGCCGCCTGCACTCGATCTTATGAGTCAGCTTTGACAATTTTGATCGGTCTGACTAACTGCTGTGGAAAGGCATGTTTTCACAGAGCATTCCAGATAGTTTCATGCGGAACACCATCGAATGCTGCAAATCGATGAAAGAAGGATGCACTAGTTTTTACCTTTCACGATGCTTGTTAATCTGGAGCCGTGTGGCGTGGATGACATCGGTGGTGCTGCGAATCGAATATCGAATCTTGCGCTCGATGATACCTTCGAAGCTCGCGTCTAGGAAATTACTTACTACCCGCAGAGCTCTTGAGAGATGTCTTCTGAAGTTTAATCGCGCACACAACACCTAGTCCGTCTTCGCTGCTCCGACTTAAGAATAGTGTCTCGTCTTCGGAATATATATCGGAAACAATTCTCTTTATTTGTTTTCTTTATTATAGAATAGGAGCAAAGACGAGAATCCTATTAAGATAAGTACAGCAGCCGAACTACATGTAGATCACATTATGAGAATAATCGACGATAGATGGACTAAAGGAACGCTAGAGTGGATTCCAAGAGATGCTAAATGACTAAAAGAACGCGAGAGTGGATTCCAAGAGATGCTAAACGACTAAAAGAACGCTAGAGTGGATTCCAAGAGATGCTAAACGACTAAAAGAACGCTAGAGTGGATTCCAAGAGATGCTAAACGCCCTCGAGGAAGACCGCCAACGAGATGGGGTGACGTGTTCGCTACACTGAAGGACCAGCTGAGAGCTCAGCTGGATACGGCTCAAGGACCTCGTCAACGTCACTCACGAAACTTGAGAACACCTTGGATGACAATGGCTAGGGAAACGAGTGGAAGAGATGCCCGCACGTCTAGTGAAGACGGGCCATCTAAGTATCAAAGTATTTGTCGCCGAATCCACACTATGCTCTGTACAGATGTTTAGAGCATGAAAGAATTGTCTAACGTCCTTACAGGAATGAGAGTTTCGAAAACATATAACTTTTGCCCAATTCAATTTTAACTAAGACAAAAGAGGACGTCTCCTTAAACCACTTTTCTCTTTTATAAGCTGTGTTTGAAAGTTGACTCATATTCCATAGAAATCTTTAACACTGTGAGTGGATGCTTCCACTTCATCTCGCCAAAGTATAATGTATCAATGTACCTCTGATTTCTACTCCGGGTAGTTTGCGATGACTCTATTAGACGGATGCTCACACCACTTTTTTTATCATTTTCATTCATTTTCGTCTTTCCTCTGATTTCTAGAGCTTGGTCCTGCCAGCAACAGATGATGTAATAAGGCAGTGTCCGTGGTTCCAGGCACATATCACAAACGCCGTCCAGAAGTTTGATTTTTTTGCATATGTAATACGTTTTGTTTAGTTATACGAGTCTCTGCGCGAGCTCCTCGTAGAAGCTTAAAAGATTCATTTTACGCATACTCAAGCACCAACCTGTAAAACATTGTATATTATGGTTTTCTTAAAACGGCATGTATTTCTGCTTGCGGCTGAGATCAAACGAATGAACACCGTTCTCGCGCTTACAGTCACGTCGTTGCAATAGTTCTTCGTCACGGTACTGCTAGAGAAACAATGACACAGGTGTTTTAATTGCAGTCGAGGTCTCTTATGTTGCATTCGCTTCTTCTTAAAATGAACGCAGCCTTTGTTTGCTCTCATTAAACGCAGGAACTTAGAAAACAATGTCTAACAATACGATCGATTTGCTTCCAGAAAATTCCTATTTTCTGGAAGCAAATCGGTCGTATTGTTCTGACGTTTCACGTCAAATCGGTTTTCACAGTGGCTTCATCGAGAAGTTACTACGCCAAGATCACAGCGAACATGTGGAACAAGTCTTTGTACCTACGAAAATAAAGAAAGAAAGGAAATGTTTTCGCTTTCAATTGTTGTAATCGACGCCACAACACCCCTGCAGTTCATTTGGAGGTCAATCGAGACATTCCAACACTTCTCAATGAGCTTCTCACTGGCCGTCGTTTTGATTTTTCTACAAACTAGGATTATACTCGGACGTAAGTTGAAAATACTTAAACATTTTCCATTTAAAAATAACACTACCGATTTCCGTTGCATTTGTTCAAGAGTTGCAATACTCCAGAGTTTTACGGATCTCTCGGCGGTTACGCATGTTCACAGCAATCAATCTACGTCAGCTGCCAATGTCCAACATTTTGTTCGTAAGTTTTATTCATGCATTGTCGAGATATGCGTCCTTTTTGTCCGACAATCCTTAAGAAATGTAAAACTCGCTAAAATACTGTGAAACCACAACTGAATTTGATTCTATGGATTTAGAGTAGTTTTCCTTAATGATCTTGCAAAGCGCTCATCAATTCAGAAACTGCTGATGGTTTGTATATATTCTCAGTCCGAGCCATGTAGCTATAAGGTGTACCATGCCACTGCATATTGATAAGATCACTTTTGATTGTGCGGAAGTACCTTCGTTTGACGCTTTGATGAAATGAACCTCAGCTCTTACGAGGTGATGTCCTCGAACGGTGATATTCCAAAACCATCGATGCCTGAATTTTTGAAATGAAGCACGATTTGACATTCACAGATATTTCCATCATTACCTGAATTATTTGAACAGGATTCGATGTGAAGTAGTATAGGAAGTGGTCCTGCTGCACAGTGCTTCTTGTATAGTCCGATCAAAACGAGCTGGTTTTCAGTAGAACTGCCCCAGTGGCCGCGTTAGAACGGGAGCAATGGGACTAGCGGTTGAAAACCTTGCGAGGTCCTCGTTAGTTCCACCCTTCGCAGCAGTTCGAGTGAAGCTAGCGACGGTCTCCACTTCGATCCCAACTGCTAGTTCAACTATGTCGCTTCGAGCGGAGTTGCTGCAGCTCGAGCTTCAGGTCGTTTTGACCCGACAGTATCTTTGTAAAGTAATTGCGCCAAATCTTTGGACTTAAATAACACAGTGAACATTAAGTTACGAAATATTCAAGTTTAACAGTTAGCAAGTTGTAAATCAGTTCCTGCTGATGTAGTATAGTGATATAGATATAGTTTTCTCACTTTAGAGAACAAGAAATTACGAACTATGGTGTTAGGTTGAGTCATAAATAACTTCCGCTTCGTTTTCATACGCCTACTGCGATGATCATTTGTGATTGTGACGTAGTGAGTTCCTCTGCTAACTCTCGTTGTTTGATTTTGTTCCAATATTGACTTCAAAGTGTCGTCGAAATTTGAAGGGCGATCCCCCCTCGGTTCGTCTTTGTAGGTCACATCTTCAAAACGGGATTCGACAAACGGATTTCTAACTCTTCGATCGGTTATCACTTCATCATCATATACACTGTTTTCTTTTAGCAATGACCGCAGCAGTGCTACTTTGCTTAAATTTCCAAAGTATCACATAGTGCAAATGTATTCTTTGATTCTCTATTTTCAAAGTGAACAAAAAAATTAAACGTAACGTCCACAGCACTGGACTGCTGTCTAAAGACTAACCAAATTTGATATTAACACGTATGCGTATTGATAACAAAAAAAAACCTTTGTTTGAATAACACATTCTCTGCGTAACCAATAAGAATAAGCACTATGTACAAGGGTGGAAGTTGTTTATGACTCAGCCTAATAATTCAGTAGCAGTCCTTCTTAACCTGCCGTAATGTTCCAACGTCACACTTTCAGTGCTTATGATAATGCTCACGCTGGCTACAGGAGTTTCCCAGACTACAAAACTTGGTCCCGACGCCATCACCACAAAAGAAGACATCACAAAAAGAAGTTCCAAGTTTCGGAGCCGGATTCGGGTAAGATGGCACTAGGATTGTTGTGCTTCTTTATCTGTGCTCTAGCTGAGGCTCACTTTTTCTCATTGATGATTTCGTTTTTAATGAAAGTCTTAATTCCTAGTTCGGTCATCTGCCGTTGGTAGAGAATTATGCTAAAAACACTTCTGAACAATTCCGAAGAAAATCCACATAATTTCTTCGAGTCCTGACTTTGCTCACCAGTTTTCTCTCGTAGATTATTTCTTCTTTGACTGCTAGATACCTCAATCATTTTCATTGGTAACTAATTCAAACTTAAAATCTTAGCAAAAGAGAAGTTGCTCAGGGATGGGTATTGCCTTAATGTGGTTGTCCTCACATAATACGCAGTGCTGCAATAAAATTGTACTGGAACCAGTGTGAATGTCTGCTAACGGCGGACATGTGCACTGGTCACTTCCAAACGTAAAATCGCCGTGAAAAATGGCGTCTTTGTCTCCGCTCCGCGTTCCGCAATCTACTACCCGAGCTCTACGCATTTGATTTGGGTTCTACACCGCATCAAAATTATGAAAGACTGCCTTTAAGACAAGATAAACAATGCGACCTGATTGATGTCTCATAATATTACGATATCAAAGTAGTCCCATTGAGTGCTTGAGAAAACAGGAAGAAGTTGATTTCCACTGTTAGGCAGTTTCCACTGTCTTCTATTGGGACCCCATAACCATTTCTGCTTTCGAAGCTCGAAATCTAGGAGCAGGGTTTAGTCTATATTTGCTCCCTTCTCGATGTGCCAATCGCCCCGGGACAAAAAGCACTTGCATGTGCAATTATCGTATACGATTTCTTTCCTCAATCTTGTCGATAACAGATGTTCTTTTTCATCTTGTAGCGGAGTCATATTTTCGTCCGGAAGAGACGATAATTAGAACCACTGCAAAAGAATCCGATATGCAAAGTTGGCACCACCCCCGGTTGGTGAGTAGGTGACCAATCTCCACACGAGTTAGGCTAGCTCCCATTTAAATATACTCGAAGATTTTGATTTTTACTCATGGAAAGATAACTTTTATGAAAGAGGAATGTGGCGGACAGCAGCCCTGCTAGACGGCTGCCGTTCCATTTTGTCCCCTAATGTAAATGTTCCGATAGTGTAACCTTCTCTAACATCAATTTCAGTACCAAAGGGAGCTGAGGCATGACCACAAATATATTTGCACAATGTAACAATTATTAAGCGCTATTCATATAGAGCATTTGTAATAAATGAGAAATTTTGTTATAGAAGAGCTCCCTTTACAAGAGTCCTCAACGTCTGCTCCCAGAAGTTCGACGCATTCGTGGGAGAACGAGGTAAGCGGAATCAGCCAACTGAGTGTAGATGGCCGAGTACATTCTCAAACTTCTGAAAGGAATTCAATCTGTTTATAGAAACTAAAAGTGTGTATGGTTAGAAGTCGAGTTCTGTGCGCATCTTTCGTTTTACCGTAAACAGCATCTTAGGTCTAACTCCTTAAATGTGTACTTGTTAGCAAATGTTCCCAAGTGCTGGCCTACCACACAATTGATTTAGGATTTGTGGGAAAAGAAGTTCGTGAATTCGAACTCAAAGACCAAGACATCCGAAAGCGGCACAGAGGAGCTTCCGGAAATTGACAGTGCAGAGGTGAAACGTAGTTTATCGCAGTACCATATAACATTTACTTAACCGATGTTTATTTATTCGTAGTACCTGTAAACGATATGAAAGGCAGCTTCCACTGAGAATTTTGGCTTCACGGTCTTAAGCATCATATAAACGGTGAATTTCGTCAAATTAATAAAGATGGTGAAAATTAGGGGTAGCTGAGGTCGTCCCCAACTTCACTGTCAACAACAAGCGGCTGATCATAACCATTCGTTTGCTCGAACAATCTGATAATTCCGCATTAATCTTTACGAAATCCATCAAATTTTTGAGAGTCACTCAAACAATCAATCCGAGTGGAGTACTCGAAATACTATACACAAGATTAGATCTGTTCATCCCCATGTGGAAGTTGCATGGTAGAACTAACTCATATTCACGAAAAAAGTAACTGGGTAAGTTGACTGCACCACTGCCTTTTCTTAAAAAGAAGAGGAGGACCTTCTTTGGTTCTTTGCGCCCTCAATCTATTCTCATCTTGGTAAATGGCACACCCCGATGAAACAACAAATATTTCCTTTTTAGTATTTCTCGCGCACTGGAAGTTCTCCACGAATATGCACACTCCACCATCCAGTGATTACACGAAAAATCTCCATTCATATTTGTTACTTTCTCTCTTCATGTTTATGTATCTCTTTCACTTCCTTCTCGGAAATGCTCCATTTTTTTTTCATTTCTTGTTTGTATAGTGGGGCGAGAGTAGTGCAGTCAGTTAGAGATCCTCTGTAGCCACACAGTCTATAGTTCGTAAACGCCCTAGTGCAAACCAAGCCTTTTAGTCATCCGGGGGCGATAAATTGGTATCAAACTTGTCTGGAGGATAAAAACACTGACTTGATCATCAGTTGGCCACCGCAAGTCATTATATAGACCAAAACGCATTCCAAAACCTCAACGATTCCGATTTGCAGTGAAAACGGCACGACGCATCCCAAGCGGATTGACACGAATTATGTTATCCTTTTTTTAATGAATACAAAATGCATGACCTGAGTTATTACTTCTTTTGCTTCTGTAAACGTTCTTATTTACCCAGCCTTCATTATCACATTGTCCTCAGGTGTATCTTGATAGGGTTCAACAAAAACACAAGTCAAGTCACGTCCAGAGAGAACGAAGCTAAGATTGAATTGCTAGGATCATTGCAGACATCCTCTTCTGTAATGCTGAAGATTTGATCCTTCGGGCCAGTTTTTTTTTCGTGAAGATGTAGGAAAGGAGGGTCGTCGCTACCAGAAATGCTGCTGTAGGTCGCTTTAGGTTAAAGGCGTCACCCCACGAATCTGCAATGGTACGGTGGAGTATTCGTATACGGGGTTGTAGATTATGGGGAGGAAGATGATTCCGTCCATTTCTTCCTAATTGCCGTAAAAAACGGCCCGGAAGATACGGCTTCGAGCGTTTCGGCGCACTATTTTCTACAAGGAGTTCGATTGGAGCGCGTCAGCTCTGTGCCGCACCGCATCTTCCGGGCCACCTCAGATTCGTGGGGTGATGCCTTTAGACCTTCACGATTTGCAGCATCCTAAGCGTATTGGTCCTCCAGTGACTTTATCCTTTCCTTGTAAAGCTGCAGTTTTTTTTTAATTGCTTTTTAATTTTAATCACCACTTGGGGTCATTTTTATTTCCGAAAGTGAGTAGAGAGCTCCAAATCCGAAATATGCCACTGAGTGCACTGTGAGATCACACCATTGATATTACTTACAAATGGCAATCTTGGTCTGCGCTTTCAATATCTTGAGAAACCTGAATTGGTTCAGAATTTCTCTCTGCAAGAGGCGCTTCCTAACGAGAGTTCTCTTATCATGTTGTTTGAGGTCATTAATAGCAGTATTGCTGCGCTTTCTGCTCCGCAACACATCGTAGGACAGAAGAGTATTTAGTGACTTCTTTCTTTATATATCCACTAACCCCTACTATTCACCATTACTGTAGTAGTAAATCCTCTCATGAAAAGGACTTGCAAAAAGGGGTCTTCAAATCCGATTTCAGATTGCTGCTGCTCGAGCTCGCATGAGAGGTCATGTTGAAAAGGCGGAATCTTTACAAGCACCTGCTACCTTGCCAAATACAGGTGCTCGTCCTCCAATAGGTATGTATATAACAAAACTAAGACGCTCAGTACATGGAACATTTTCTTCGTTCCTTAATGTTTTGTGCTAGGAGGTGGAGGTGTTGGTATTGGCAGTGGTCTCGGAGTCGGCCCCATTGGTGTGAGCTCTGGTCTTGGCATAGGAGCCCCCGGAATAGGAGGATTGGGAGGTTGGTCTTCTTTGGTCTATTAATCATCATATGGTAAATTTGTTACCCTGCACTTGCAAGAGCATAACATCTTGTTTGAGAAAAGGAACTTATGTGGAAGAGTGTACAGTACATCGTTTCAGGCCAGGGCGGCATTTTTGGGATCTCGTCAGGCGTAGGCGTGGGAGTTCCTGGAGTCGGACCAATCGGTATCTCTTCGGGTCTCGGAATAGGACGATAGCTGTTATTTTTCCTGCTGCTGTCTTTATACTCATAATACCTCAAAGTCCAGTGAATTGTATGTATAGTTAGTTTGGAATGATTCGTCCAAATTATTTGTTAAGATGCAGACCTCTTGGAACCTCTGATTCTTAATGAACACTCAAATGTACTTATCAAAGCTACGTGAAACACTGACAACTAAGCTCGACATCACGTTTCAGTTGCGAGCAACCGAACTGTTACTTTTCTGTCAGTTGTTTTTCCGAACCTAACAACCTGTGTATGCTTTTGAAAATTTCTGAGAATTTGTGACATCCGAAGTGAAATAATGTCATTTACTCTGGCAATACATCGATAAAATATATTTAAAATGAAAAGTAGAAGGGTGTTCTATGAAGAATGAATTCTGCTCCAGAATTCGTATATAATATTATCATGTGACTTTCACTGTTAACTCCTTCAAGAGATAGCATAAAGCAGATTCTGAAATTGTGACCTAGGCATGGGCGGGAAAGTGGCATGTCATTTGGGTACTCTTCTCAAATCAGCGTGAAAAAAGTGCCTGAAAAACACAGTGCTGTTACGTCAATTTAGGCTCTTATGAGCTTACCTCTGACAGAGCGGTCCAAAATTCACGCACTTCATGTATTGTTTTTCCTACATGAAATCGTCGTTTCCAAATTCAATCTGCTCCTCGAAGGTAGGAATTGACGGAAAATAATAATCCTTTTCATGCCCGTTTCGTTTCAAGAGAGTTAATCAGTAAACGTTCTTCGCTCTAGAAAAGGATGCTTCGGACGAAAGCAAAACGACAATGTATCACCTCTACCGATGCAGCTGTCAACGCATTTTTGTTTTCCACTGAAACTCCGGGTCATTGTCTCAATCAGCGCAGGATTCTTCAGAGGGAGGCGGCTTCGCTTTCAGCCTACTCGCTACTTTCGCTTTGCTCCATTTGGTGTCCTAGCTAATGTAGTGGGCTTTTACAGTACCCCTGTTTTCAAATTTCAGGACTGTGATATTGATGGCACTGTTATTAGCAGCATTTTCTATACTCACTATAATTCAAAGAACTAGCAACTGTATCCCAACACGAACGACAACTACAGTAGGTGGGATGTGATCTTATAGATTGGCAAATACTAGTTCCTGCTAGATCACCTGCTCACTTTTTTCTCCCCAAATATCCAACTTTGGGTTCATGTCCGGAAAGGCTACATGTTTTTCATTAACTCATTAGTAAGTTTCTTTACACTCGTATTGTAAGTCGGTGCTCCACTCTTGAAATTAAGATATTGCAATATACTATCATATTTTAACAAGAGCGTTTCAGCTTAGTGTCTGCAACCCTTCATCTTCAGAAGTATTCCAGAATTAGATAGCACAATTTCATTAAGGAATAGATAAATTCATTTCATCATGGATAGTTGTTTTATTTCGGCAATTATTTCCAAACTAAACTTTTCCTTATGATGCGAAAGAAAGCTCAGATAATAATCTGAGAATTCCAGCAGATATCTCTACATATGGAATCAATATTGACTTGGATCTCACGTTAGATAATAGTGCAGTCGAGAAATGGAACCTCTTTTCTAGGCTAGTGATCTTGTGAAAATCTGATAGTGACTACATTTATTCGTTGCATCTTAATTATCTTCACAGATCGTAGTTTATCCACTGCTTTACAAGCACCTATAAAGTAGAATTTATTGTACAAAAAAATCCAAATTACAGAGACCAGTAGATTTGTGGGTAAACAATTTGACATGCAATTTATTCTGAAAACAGCACGCAATCTGCGTCACATTTTCAATTCTCAGTTCCAGCGTGCTGCCCTATGCTCTCACAAACTGCTTTGCCTCGTCGAGCACCATCCACCACCACTTTCCAGCAATGTTCGATTTTACGCAGAGTCAGCTCCAATTGTCCCTCAGATGGCTTCGTGTTTTGTGATGCTGCTCCCGAAACAAACGTCAGTTAGGTGCCGAAGCGAAAGATAGGTCTTTTAAGCATAACAAACTATGTTCTTTAAGCCAACCACGATGCAAATAGAGTTCTTCAATTCAACTGGAAACGTCGTGCGCACAGTACAAAAATCTGGAACAACACTAACTGTTCGAGTGAGTATCACTTATGGTTCAACATGCAGAAATTAGACGTTCTTTTTAGGTCTTCTGTAAAAACGGAATATGGTGGACAACGACAGCAACGAACACCACCACAAATGCTCCTATCAATTCGGTAAGCGTTGAGGTGTTACAAACATTGCAGTGATATCGCACTAGAAGGTCAATAGCATTACAAACAGCGTCGAACCCGTTATGTTAACGTGGCATCCTCGATGGATGGAGCGGAGGCGCATTTTGGTTTGTAATGATACCGCAATAATCTGTAAGGTTGGATCTCTCTACTTTTTTGTTGTTACAATCACTACTACTCATGCACATTTGTTTCGAAAAAAAATTGACAGAAACGTGGTCCCTACTAACTAATTTCTTCGAACTTTCTTAGCAGCAAAATTAACGATAGAGCTGTCGAAAAAAAAAGGTTTTTGCGGAGCTTCGTTCGTTCTACTCATGCAATATTACACGAGGATGGGCAAGAAACTATGGAAGAACAGGAAAAAAAGTGCGCCAAGCATCTTACTGATGTCATCGTCCTATCGATCAAGTGTCCAGTTGACCAAAGGAGATGGGTCAGTGTCCGTCTCGAACGAGTACGTTACGAGTCACGCCGGCGCAATGAGTTCGACACCAACTGTATGATTATTGCGGGTTTCTTCAGCGCACATTACTAGTTCATTGGTCTTTGACACGTTATTGGGGGCCTAGATTGAGTGCGCACTTGTCAAAACTGTCAATTAAGTTCATACAAATATCGCTAAGTTGGTTCAAATGTACGACCAAGTAAGCAAATTTTATTTGTTTGAATTTCCTTTGCGAAAAATTCAATCACTATTGACTTAATCGTCGAGCAACCCCACAAATTGTCACATTTGTCACATCATAGGCTGGATTTTTCCGGAATGTGAAGTGTTTTCAAATGAACGAACAACAAGCAAATCTCCGGGCATGCTGAGAGTATAGACAATATACGTAGTCATGCCATTTATAACTTGAGCTAAGACTGACGCGCTTACAGAAATTATACCATTTAATGCATTTATGGTAAAGGAAGTGACTTAAGAATCATCTGACATGCTATAACTACAGTGAGTGAAATGAAATCGCCAAACGTTTGTCGAATTGTCCGCAGAGTGGAATCGGATCGTTCTCTCACTGCTCAACCAGGTTTTGAGTTAAAGCCTAGAGACTCTATCACAAGTAGTTAATCACTGGTATGAAAAAGAAAAGATTTCATGCTTCAAGTGAATCAGTCCATTATGGGTGGATAATGATTCAGCATTATCACCGTGTAATTCAAATCAAAGTCGATCAGTAATGCTCACGAATACGATACATGCTCTCACAAAATAAGAGCATATATCGTCTTACAGGTCCTTGGAAAAAGTGCTGTGTCAGTACGCTTCACAGCGAGGTCCTGACATGTTGTAGAGCTTATGCTCGCTGTGGAACTTTCTCCAACTCCAGTCAGGTTGCGTGGTTAAATGAGGGATTCTTGGAAAAAGAGTTCATTTGACAAGATCTCTAGACTTTTTGGAGGTGATATCTAGATAAACTTCCTCCGCTTCACTTAGTAGAACACCACACAAAATGAGATTTATTTTTAACTTCTTTACATATTTCCTTATAACTGTGTAGTTTTTTGCGTCTCCATGGCTAGAAGAGCACCTAAGAGGTTTGTCTGCGTCTCCATGAACAACTGACACATGACTTCCTCGAGGAATGCTGGCGCATCCCCGGCGCATCCCCAGTACAGGGTTTCTGGTCCCCTCAGCAACCGATTGGTTTTATGTGAATAGGCTGGTGAGGGGACCTCATTAATACTCGACCGCTCGCACTCAGTTGCGGCGCGTGCAAAAGAGTGGCGCATTGCAACTGCCGTCTTTCACGTCGTTTTAACGACGATTAGGGAAATATGAGTGGAACCACATGTGCAGCCCAAACTCTACTTTGTCGCTGTGGGTTGCTCACCACGTCAAAGTCGTGATACGCCACCTTTAACCTCAACTATTACAGTCAAATATTGGGAAGAATAATTTGCGCAGATTTCGCAGTAGCACCATTTTTAAAAGTGAACATATGACTAAACATGAATAGTAGGATAAAGTTGAATACTAGTATGCGATTATACAAATAGACAAAGTCAACATAAAGCCTGGAAAGCATTAAGGACTTTACTTTTATTTACTGAAGAAAAAATGAGCAAAGTAGTGATGGACGTTCTTCTAATAGTTGGAAAGAATACGTTAATGAGAGATAAAAGAATCTCTTTTTCTAAATTTCGAGTGTAATTTTTAAACATTGTAAAAATTTTTAGAAGATGAGCAGAATAAATAAAGGAAACATCAACGAAAAAATACGCACTTTAACTCACACAGTTGTGAGTGATTTCAAAATACGAAACAAAGTGATTTGTTAGTAAACATTAGGAGATAAAATAAATATTTATCAATCGCAATTCGAAAATAAAAAAAAAATGGAAACTATGCAATACTCATACGAGACCATATTCATATTAAAAGGCCTATGAAGAAGACTTTGCAGAACACAAATGACCATTCTTTTATAATATAGCCATTGAATATACATAGTACATACTGCTTTAATATTATTTATGAACAGTTTTCCTATAATGCGGTTAATAACAGCAGCACTTATTTAATCCTTTACAAATGAAGTATTCATTTCAAGAAGGCAGTCAGGTTAGGTTCGAAAGTACTTTCATTATATCTGCAACTGTTAAAATTCGGGCAGTTTTAAGAAAAATCAAAACCATATTGATAGTGATTGCCAAAGTAACCGTTCAAAAATTATATAACTAGAAAAACTACCAGATGTCAACATGTATAAATTTAATTCATTGATTAATGCAACATAACGCGGCTAAATACATAAACCAGGAGAGAGAATCTGTCCATTAATCAGACGATAATATGAAACGAGATAAACGTATGCTTGTGATGCGATGCATATGTGTACATATGTATGCATATGTATATGATTGTATACATCTTAGAACGCCTCATAATTGTACATTTTAACACTTAGGCTAGTTGCCTAGAAGTTCAATGCATTTACAGCTTTTGAATTTTGATGTATTCAGTCGAAATTATTCGTACTTCTAGTTCATCCACTCGAAATATTCATCAAGCTACTGATTGTCACTGTTAGATGCCAATGTTAGCACCACCTTCTCTTCCCAATTTTCCGAAAAGCATATTGTAAATAATTTGCTGTGATTTCATATCTGGGCGTAAATCACATCGTCACAATCAGTGAAACGAACGGCGTTGCAACAGTAGGTTACGATGGTGTAATTATTTTCATAACATGCTTAAAAGCAGGATTCTTCATTAATCTTTTTCGCACTTTTATATCAATCTTATGTTACGTCGACAACACCCTGAAATTCACTTTTTTAGGTTTCCTGCTCACAGTCAGGATCGGCAGGTACGGACTACGGTTATGTGATTGGTACAGCAGTGGAGTAGTCACCTGAAATCGCCACAATTAGAACTTCAAGCGAATTTTTATGTCAAAATTACATTTATTTATTGAGGGAAATACAATTAACTTGAGAAAAGATAGTGAAAGAAATGAGTAGGAGTGGTCCGAAAGATGGTAGGAAGTCCATCGGAAATTCGTACCAAATAAAAAAGCGATAGTGCAAAAATGTTGACAAAGGATCTGGTAAATAGACCTGGAAGTCTCGGAATATTACGGCTTGACAGATTTAAAAGAAGAAATTAAGGAAAGTGAGGAAATAAAAACAGGGGAGCGACAAATGAATAATAATTCGCAACATTTTTGATTTATTGTATTTTTGCACGAATTTCCGATGGATTTCTTGACACGAATTCAACGGCATGCTCTGAATCTCCATGTTAAGACGTCAAAACGCTGTCAGATTTGTCTAACTTCCTCAAATGAATTTTTCTATTATTCGGTTTTTAGCAGTCTTTGGAAGCACATATGGCCTTCACACATCAGGACCTGTAGAAAATCCACTACAAGCGCGAAAGGCCGCTAATATATTTGTAAACTCAAGAATTGAAACAAACATGCTATATAAAAACGCGCTTTGTCCGTGTGTGTACATGTAGAGGGAGTATGTATGGGGACAGTCGGGTTCCACTGCGTCGGATTGGTGTGCGAGAGCTCCAAGGCGGTAGAATGGGTTTCTATGCTCTCTTCGCATATCTATTTCCCAGCATGTCTCCTGATGCTGCTAACATCCTTTCTTCAAAAAGAGGAAACAGGCGTGGGAACGCCTGATCACATGCGAATACAACACATAGTAGCCAACAGTATAAGCGATCTGACGTAGAACGTTATTTTTATCACCACGATAGTGATATTCACGTCTTGATGTTAGCACATCATTCTTTGCTTATAGCTGAGAAAAAAGAAAACTCATACTTCGAATAATGTTTCCAAATTGTGGAGGTTTGAGAGAAAAATAGATGTAAAATTAAGTTTGATTGTCCTGCAAATATAGAACTGCGTTGATAGAAAGAAAACAACTCTATTTTCACAAAAAAATGTTGCTACTATTATTTCTTATTTATCGGTGAAGGCGAGCGAAGCGAACACCCAAAAAAGCCTGAAGTCCGGCTTTAGCTGGACGTTCATGCTGGTATACATATGTACTTACTTAGATGGCCCGTCTTCACTGGACGTGCGGGTCCCAGCATCTTTTCCACTCGTTTCGTTCCCTCGCCATTGTCATCTAAGATGTTCTCAAGTTTCGTGAGTGATGTTGACGTGGTCCTTGAGCCGTATCCAGCTGAGCTCTCAGCTGGTCCATCCGTGTAGCGCACACGTCACCCCATCTCGTTGGGGGTCTCCCTCGAGGGCGTTTAGCATCTCTTGGGATCCACTCTAGCGTTTTTTTAGTCCATCTATCGTCGATTCTTCTCATGATTTGACCGGCCCATTTATGTTTTGTTTTCGGTAGATATTCCGCTGGGTCGCGAAGACGGGACATTCCTCTTAAGTCGGAGCTGCGAAGACCGGCAAGGTGTTGTGTGCGCCGGTTAAACTTCAGAAGACATCTCTCAAGGGTTCTGTAGGTAGTATGTAGCTTCCTAGACGTGGCAGCGGTGTCTGCGCACGTCCGCGCTGCGTAACAGAGCGCTGGAAGAACTGTTGAGTCAAACAGATGGGCACGAAGATCTTGGTCCGTCAGTTGGTCCGAGCTTCCCTAACGACTGCGAATGCTGCCCATGCTGCTCTCATTCTTCTATTCAGTTCTTCCTTCAAGTCGTTTTCCATGTTCATAGAACGCGTGAGGTATACGTATGACGAAGTTTCCACGATTTGGGAGCCTTCAAGTTGTACTCCTCCTTCCTCGCAGCAGGCGTTGTTCATGAACTGTGTCTTCTCTCTGTTTATTCGCAGTCCTGTTCTCTACCCTGCTTCGTTCAATTCGTTGAGCATCGTTTCTGCTTCGTTGGTACTGCTCGAAAAGAGAACGATGTCGAAACGAAGGTTCGAGAGAAATCTTCCATCAACACGTATGCCCCTTTCTTCCCAAGGAAGTAATTTCATTATCCATTGCAATGCAGCCACGAACAGTTTCGGCGATATAGTATCGCTTTGTCGTACCCCCTTTCCAATGGGTATGGTGAGAGGGCGGTGGAAAAGCTGTATCCTAGTCGTGCAACGATCGTAGCAATTGGCTAATGTCCTCACATACGACGCGACCACACCTTGATCGACCAGCGCTGACAGTATTGCATTCGTTTCTACGCTGTCTAAGGCTTTCTCATAGTCGACGAAGGTTAGAACAAGGGGCAGGCGGTATTCCCGGCAAACCTCTATGACCCTCGACACGGTCTGGATGTGGTCCAAGCAGCTGAACCCTTGGCGGAATTCAGCTTGTTCTTGAGGCTGGGCTTCCAGCGTCCTAGATATGCGCGTGAGGATGATCTTGGTGAATACTTTGTATAACACGCTCAGCAAGCATATCGGATCCTTTCTTCCTGAAGGTAGGATGTTATGTGCGCTGCTAAGATTACATGAAGTGGATGGCCACCAGCCCGAAGAAAGTCTGCTGATATAAAGTCGTGTCCGGGGACTGTGCCAGGTTTCATGCTCTTGATAACGACTCGTACTTCCGAAGGGAGAATCCGTGGTGGAGCTTCACCAGTAGGGATGATCGAGCTTGACACAGGAGCTGATGAACGGAAAAGGTTCGAGTAGAACCTCTCCGTAATGATTTCCATTTTACGACGAGAAGAAGTGCGAGTCCCGTCTTCGCTCAGCAGGGCTGCTAACGGAATATTATACTCGCGGAGATCCCTGCGGCACTTCTTAAGACTCGTTCTTCTTTGTGCTGCTTCCAGAATCTTCTTCTGCCTGTATTTCAAAAGATCCTCCTGCAACGCTTTTCTGCAGCTAGTGTTTGCTACTAACCACTCAACGTGCGATGCATTCGGATCAAGCCTCAAAGCCCTTCTTCTTTCCAACAATTCCTTGGTGGTCTTCGAAATTCGATCCATGTTTGTCGTGCGCGACTTCAATGCACGCTCAGCACAGGCTCGTAATCCTCTGAGAAGCATCTCGTAGTTCACGTTTGGGTCCTCCTCGATGTGCCAGTCACCGTTGGACAAGGAATCCTCGAGTACGCAATCGTCGTAGACGACTTCTTTTCTCCTTCGCTGCCGATAGCAGATGTTCTTTTCCATCGTGTGGCTAAATCGTATTTTCGCACGAAGGAGACGGTGATCAGAACCGCTACAAAAAGGAACAACTTGTTGATAGTCGAATTTAAGCAACAGCCAAGATTGTTAACAAAATTTATTACGGCGTTGTCGCCTTCGTCAGAGCCTGGAAAGCAAGAACATTTGCAATATATCCTCTCAAATGCCTCATCCAGAACAAGTCATCATCCCCTAGGATATTACACTCGGAAACAAAAACCAAAAAAGCCCAAAAATTTTGTTAACAATCCTGGCTGTTGCTTAAATTCGACTAGTTGTTTCAACAAGTTGCAATCTCCATGCCAAGATTCAAAGAAAGTCGAACTTTCGCACTTCTACAAAAAGGATGGTACTACTGAGACTTCAAGTAGACACCACCTCCGGTTGGTGAGTATGTGGTCGATCTCCGCACGAGTCGCGCCATTGGGCGATTCCCATATCCACCGACGATGATCTTTTTTTTTTATGAAAAGAGGCGAGCGGCGGACAACAGCCCGGCGAGACGATTGCCATTTTCATTCCGGTGCCCTAGCCCAAATCTTCCAATCCTGTATTCCTCTTCTGTGGCCTTTCCTAGTTTTGCGTTGAAGTCTCCGACAACGAATTTGTAGAAGGTCTTCTCATTGCGGATTACTTCCTCCAGCTCCTCGTAAAACGCGTCCAACTCGGGTTCATCGGCTGCTGATATTGATGAGTAGCATTTGATGATACTGATGGGTTTTTGGCGCAGAGGGCGGAGGAGAAGAATGGCCAGTCGAGGTGACAGGATCTCGTGAGAATCGACAAGATGGACGACAGATGGGTACACAACAAAACCAGCACATACAAAACATACAAAACACTTACACAACCTACACATACAAAACCTATACATATATGGTATATGATATATATATATATATATATATATATATATACGTATATATATTGATACAGTTTGAAAACAAGCATCGTAAATCTAGTGAAACACTTTACGTGTGAGATAATTTGCATGGTTTTACGAGAGATCAACTACACGTAGAGATGCAATTGGGACAAAACCTGGTCATATTCTCTTGGATGCGCTTGAGATGTAACGTTTACACAGCATTGGCCATGAAGTATCCACGAAAGAAAAACTTAGTTTGAAAGAGCCACTTGAATTCCTCAAGGAGTGCTTTGTCAGAGAAGTATAACTATCATGTTGGTTTGTTCATGAAGTGAGAACTACCTGTTTTCTAAAGGGGTGTTATATGTACTTACATTTTACTCACTAACATTTCCACAACACATGAATTTTACACTAACATTATAATTTTCCATGTGTTCAAATTATGGAGTGAAGGATCAGCGTGATCTCTAGGAAGCTCGATGAAATCTTTGCCATTTCTGAGAAACTGGACACGAAGTACCGCAGAGATCATCAGCCATGTAGTTCAAACCGTTAGACCACCCTAAACCATTGCTTATCATAAATGTCCAGATAAAATCCTTGAGTAAAGTGAAGTAGATGTTTGCGAAACAAAGCGAGGGCTGAGTTTTCGATAGCTCATGACGACAGACGACAGTTTGGAGCAAGGAAAGAGTCCAAGTGTATAGCAGCATAACGACGGTTTTGATATGGAGAGAAGAGGTGAAACGAGTGTTCGATGATCACCAATAGTTTTTTGCTTTCGTATCGTCATGACAACTGCACAACACAACTAACTATACAGCTATCATCTAGGGTGCGGTTAACACCCTAGATGATAGCTACTTCACTTGCTTGCATTGAGTGCCAAGCGTCGATCTATGACTGTCAAATACTCGCAAGAAAGCGAAACTTGAGAATGCCTCTGCGTGTTTCATTTGTGAATTATCGCCTGCTGATCTGTCGGTGAACTGCAAAAGCAATGGGTCAAAAACGCATGGTTAGAACAACCCTTCTATTTCTCCAGAGAGAACGCAAATGTCGAAAGCTAATTCTAAAAAGTACAAATTTTCAACTGCAACAACTTGTAGAAAAATCTAACTTATTCTTAGTGCTGAGCTGCCCTTCGGCAACTCTTTTCAAAATTAAATGCGTGAATCGGGAAATGTCTAGAGGGCACGAAGGTTTTCCGGTTTATTTTCTTCACCTGATTCGGGAGCATGAATTTAGCTAACATTTTGAAAAGTGATCTTAGTCCAGCAGAAAAAATCGTTCAGCAAAGCAAATCTTTTTTCATTTTTCATTCACTTATCCAAGTTCTTACACAAGTTAGTATTATTTCTAGCCATCAGCAAAAACAACTCTCCAAATTGTTGATTTCAACTATGATTATCCGCTGAAGTCATTATATTCGCATGTACATTACTTGAGTCTGTAAAGGACAATCTCTCTCGCTGTACATAGAGCAACGAAGTTAACACTCCAGAAAGCAGGAGATGGTTTGGCGGTCCTTAAATTGAATTTACACAAAGGAATATGAATGTAAAATCAAGTTCGAATATTCCTCAAATTTAGTACTGACACCTTCAGTAAGAAGTCCACTAGGAAAAACACTGGTGAAATGTTTTATCAATTCTTCTTTTTAAAAATTTTTAATGCAATTATTTCTTCTCCAGCACACTTTCTTCCGCTCTTTTCAAAAAAAGCGCAGGAAGCTGTGTTGAGAAAGAAATAATTATATATGTTAAGCAGGTATTCACGGGAAAACTGCCCAAAACTTCTATTTATCAGTAAAACGGGCGAAGCATCTGATGAAGTCTGAAGTCCGGCAGTAGCCGGACATTCAGGATAGTATAAAGGATAAATGATTGACACAGCATTGACCAATCCCCTTAGGGATGCGCCTACGCGTTCGACTTCAATTCAGACCTCGTTTGGGGTTAATATCGCGCGTACGGCCTTACAATGACTTGTGAGTGTTAACCGATGTGCCAAGTCAGTGTTTTTATCCCCTCAAACAAGTCTGTTGCCAATTTATCGACCCCGGACGGATGAAAAGTTTGGTTTGCACTAGGTCGGGTTCAGAATTCAAATTTGATGTAGGATGGTGTATATATAAATTAAGAATAAATGCAGTTGAGAACTTTGATCTGTAAGAGTTGAAATAAAGATGACCAAAAATGAGTAGAAGAAAGCATTTATTCTGCAAATTACGACCATTTTAATTAATTATTATGTAACTGTTTAGCTGAGTTGTTCTCGCATTGTCTTCGTTTGTTGTGCAATAAACTCCAGTTATACATATGTTGCCACAAAGCGACTTCCATTTAAAGCAATGGTTCGGAACGATTTCCTTCTATTAACATAGCCTTTTTGATTTATATTAACTTATTTATCACGAAATCATGTAAATTTCTCATGTAGAATTATTCACTGATCCTATAGGGAGATAGCAACCGATGTTGACATTTACACTCATTACTCGCATTTACTCGCAATGCTCCGCCATCACGATATATACCAAATCGCTGTGCCCATAGGGGGCTTCATCCCAACTACGAGAGAGAGACATCGACCAACTTAGTACTCTGGCTCCATCAGTCCTCATAAGCGCCTTGATCAAATAAATCGTTAGTATATCTGTCATCTATTTGTAAGTTGCAATAAATCTATTATTCTTCTATCCACGTAGCAGTTGCAGAGCAATTGAAGGGCGAGCAAAATTAATCCGCTCAACCTCCCACAACTTGGTGCACCAGCTTCAATTCTCAATGATCCAGGTCGATTTGCCGGGATTTTTTTCGTATACATTTTCGTATTTCACATGTGTGTTTTCAAGAGAACATTTCTCGATTGTTCCTGAATCGTGAGTACTTAGACTTACCTATATTTCATGAAGAGACGTACCTATGCAACCGACTTAGCACATTCTTTAACGCTAAGACAATGGAATATCCGTACTTACCTAAATCGCAGACAAAGAAACGATCCTCGAATCGGGCAAGAAGAGACTAGTGCAGATAGACATTTTAGTAGATTCAGGAACAGAAATATGCTTTATTGAAAATGCTCTGGCCGAGTGCTTCACCTACCAGTCATTGAAGAAAGGCAAATTCAGCTACACCTTTTCGGGTCAAAAAAATACATTCAAATAGCGTCGCTTCTTCAAAATCCATATCTTGTTTAGTGATGGCAAGCAGCACGTGCTGAAATTGCTCAATTACGAAGTACTAACTCAAGCTTTCAGACCGCAAAAGGTGTCCAGTGACGTCGAATTCCTACGATCTCTCAAGATGTAAACTTTAAAGCGTTCGGAGAATGATCTTGTCAAGCCGTCAATACACCTGGGATGTGACCAGCTATGGAATTTCACGGGAAAAGATACCCCCCTTATCCAGCTACTATCAGGACTGCATTTGATGCCAACCGGTCTCAGATATATCATCTCCCCCAAGCAGACTGAAAGAGAAAGCAACGTTCGGCAAAGATCTCAGTTCCACCTGAAGAAATTTCGCAATGGGACAACCTTTGCTCAATTACTCCGAGATTGCTCTTAGTTGGGTTCGATACAAGCCACACAAAGAATCGAGTATATGTGTTCAATCACTCATCTGAAATATCTCGTATCATAGAATGTCTCTCCTCCAAAAAATGTGTGATGTATTTCGGGCACTCTTCGTCCGAGGACAATCCAGACTGTGGCACAAGGGGTTCAACCGAAAGCGACCTGCAGCAGCATTTCTGGTGGCGACGACCCTCCTTCTTACTTACTTACTTACTTAGTTACTTAGATGGCCCGTCTTCACTCGACGTGCGGGCCCCAGCATCTCTTCCACTCGTTTCGTTCCCTCGCCATTGTCATCCAAGATGTTCTCAAGCTTCGTGAGTGACGTTGACGAGGTCCTTGAGCCGTATCCAGCTGAGCTCTCAGCTGGTCCATCCGTGCAGCGAACACGTCACTCCATCTCGTTGGCGGTCTCCCTCGGGGGCGTTTAGCGTCCCTTGGGATCCACTCTAGCGTTCTTTTAGTCCATCTATCGTCGATTCTTCTCATGATGTGACCGGCCCATCTATGTTTTGCTTTCGATACATATTCCGCTGGGTCGCGAAGACGGGACATTCCTCTTAAGTCGGAGCTACGAAGACCGGCAAGGTGTTGTGTGCGCCGGTTAAACTTCAGGAGACATCTCTCAAGGGCTCTGTGGGTAATAAGTAGCTTCCTAGACGTGGCCGCGGTGTCTGCCCACGTCTCCGCTGCGTAACAGAGCGCTGGAAGGACTGTCGAGTCGAACAGATGGGCACGAAGATCATGGTCCGTCAGTTGGTCCGTAGCTTCCCTGACGGCTGCGAATGCTGCCCATGCTGCTCTCATTCTTCTATTCAGTTCTTCCTTCAAGTCGTTTTCCATGTTCATAGAACGTCCGAGGTATACGTATGACGGAGTTTCCACGATTTGGGAGCCTTCAAGTTGTACTCCTCCGTCCTCGCAGTGCGCGTTCTTCATGAACTGTGTCTTCTTTCTGTTTATTCGTAGTCCTATTCTCTTCCCTGCTTCGTTCAATTCGTTGAGCATCGTTTCTGCTTCATTGGTGCTGCTCGAAAAGAGAACGATGTCGTCCGCGAAACGAAGGTTCGAAAGAAATCTTCCATCAACACGTATGCCCCTTTCTTCCCAGGATAGTGATTTCATTATCCATTGCAATGCAGCCGTGAACAGCTTCGGCGATATAGTATCGCCTTGTCGTACCCCCTTTCCAATGGGTATGGTGAGAGGGCGGTGGAAAAGCTGTATCCTAGTCGTGCATCGTTCATAGCAATTGGCTAATGTCCTCACATACGACGCGTCCACACCTTGATCGACCAGCGCTGACAGTATTGCATTCGTTTCTACGCTGTCAAAGGCTTTCTCATAGTCGACGAAGGTTAGAACAAGGGGCAGGCGGTATTCCCGGCAAACCTCTATGACCCTCGACACGGTCTGGATGTGGTCCAAGCAGCTGAACCCTTGGCGGAATCCAGCTTGTTCTTGAGGCTGGGCTTCATCCAGCGTCCTAGATATGCGTGTGAGGATGATCTTGGTGAATACTTTGTATAACACGCTCAGCAAGCATATCGGACGGTAGTTCCGAAGGTCCTCTCGGTCACCTTTCTTATGGATAAGAACGGTTCGCGAGGTCTTCCACTGGTCTGGGATCCTTTCTTTCTGAAGATAGGATGTCATGTGCGCTGCTAAGATTACATGAAGCGGATGGCCACCAGCCCGAAGAAAGTCTGCTGATATAAAATCAGGTCCGGGGGCTGTGCCAGGTTTCATGCTCTTGATAGCGACTCGTACTTCCGAAGGGAGAATCCGTGGTGGAGCATCGCCAGTGGGGATGATTGGGCTTGACACAGGAGTTGATGAACGGAAAAGGTTCGAGTAGAACCTCTCCGTAATGATTTCCATCTCACGACGAGAAGACGTGCGAGTCCCGTCTTCGCTCAGCAAGGTTGCTAGCGGAATATTATATTCGCGGAGGTCCCTGCGGCACTTCTTTAGACTCGTTCTTCTTTGTGCTGCTTCTAGAATCTTCTTCTGCCTGTACTTCGAAAGATCCTCCTGCAACGCTTTTCTGCAGCTAGTGTTTGCTACTAACCGCTCAATGTGCGATGCATTCGGATCAAGCCTCAAAGCCCTTCTTCTTCCTAACAATTCCTTGGTGGTCTTCGAAATTCGATCCAAGTTTGTCGTGCGCGACTTCGAGGCACGTTCAGCACAGGCTCGTAATCCTCTGAGCAGCATCTCGTAGTCCACGTTTGGGTCCTCCTCGATGTGCCAGTCACCTTGGGACAGGGAGTCCTCGAGTACGCAATCGTCGTAGACGACTTCTTTTCTCCTTCGTTGCCGATAGCAGATGTTCTTTTCCATCGTGTGGCTAAGTCGTATTTTCGCACGAAGGAGACGGTGATCAGAACCACTACAAAAGGATGGTACTACTGAGACGTCAAGTAGACACCACCTCCGGTTGGTGAGTATGTGGTCGATCTCCGCACGAGTCGCGCCATTGGGCGATTCCCATGTCCACCGACGATGATCTTTTTTCATGAAAAGAGAGTTCCCATGAAAGAGGCGAGCGGCGGACAACAGCCCGGCGAGACGATTGCCATTTTCATTCCGGTCCCCTAGTCCAAATCTTCCAATCCTGTATTCCTCTTCTGTGGCCTTTCCTAGTTTTGCGTTGAAGTCTCCGACAACGAATTTGTAAAAGGACTTCTCGTTGTGGACTACTTCCTCCAGCTCCTCGTAAAACGCGTCCAATTCGGAATCATCAGCTGCTGATGTTGGTGAATAGCAGTTGATGATACTGATGGATTTTTGGCGCAGAGGGCGGAGGCGAAGAATGGCCAGTCGAGGTGACAGGATCTCGTGAGAATCGACAAGATGGACGACAGATGGGTACACAACAAAACCAACACCGCCTACATTTCGCGACGGAACCTTCTCTCCACGAATGACGAGTGTACCGTCATTCATCTGTCGTACGTCGCTCCTTCTGCACTTGGTCTCCTGCAGAGCAATCACGTGAAATTTGATACGCTCTGCAGCTCCGAGAAGGGCATGCAGGTCGGCGTCTGTGGAAACTGTTCTCGCGTTGTAAGTACACAGTCTGAGACAGTCTCCATGGCGAGTCGTGCGTGTGTCGCCTTGGTCCAGAATCAATGACGTCCTGAGCAACCTGAGATTTGATCGCCTCTCACCGGTCGCCATACCGTCCGACGTCTGAGACGGCAGGGCCCAGTGTGCAGGGTACTGAGGCAGTGAATATGCTGGAGTGGCAAAGAGACTTTTCCCCAAACTAAGCAGCCATGCCACGGCGAGCTTAGCTTTCACCACAGGTCGTCGCCCAACCTATATGGATCAGGGAACCACCTTGCGACATTTCGCCAAGACGGTGGTGAATCTTAGCAGTGGTTTACTCTTAGCTAGGCTTCCGATTCCGAGAAGTCGGAATGTCGGATGTGTCGAACTCCTTCTCAGCTTGGGAGACCCTGCCGGAGGACGAACCTCCGCTGTGCACCACACCCGCCGCCTTGTACCGATTACAGTGGAGGAAACAAATCGACGATGTACAAGCAGAATTGAGCTCTCGCCATTAACATCAGTGAGATCAGCTCTTATATCCTATCTTTTGAGCTCTGCAGAGATTAACAATGCAGGAGAGATTCCTATACAAAATCACCAAGAAATCTACGTGAAAGCTCAAGTTCTGAAGTCCTTAGACCTCAATGTTCATAACGATACAGAAGGGATACTGAGATGCTGCGGCCGTCTCGACAATGTGGAGATACCTGAAGAGGCAAAGTATCCTATATTCATTTTGCAAAAGACAACTTTTGCAGTAATCACCATCCAGGATTTCCACCAGAAGCGTCATCCAGGGATAAGCCATACAGTGGCACTGGTTCATCAGCACATCTGCATACCACAGCTTCTCTCTAGTGACGCGAATTCTTCGTCAATGCTTCCTTTGCCAAAAATTCAACAACATCCCATATCAATATCCAATATCCCTTAAAAGTATTCTATGCAGAAGGATCTCCCGAAGACCAGAATCGTACGATCTCTCCGTTTGAACATGTCGGTTCGCACTACTTCGGACCATTAACAGTTAAACTGTCATCAGGAGATCACGAGAAATACTATGCATCATCACATGCATGTTACTTGACTCATCCTACCTGGAAAATTAGTAACGAGTGACAGTGCGCCTGGTTTCTCGTCAGCAGAAGCTATCCTCAAAGATCTTCACCAGGCAGCTGAAAAGGATGCAGCTACAGCTGAAGAGTTGAGCAAAAGAGAAGAGGAATGGAAGCGAATCACGCCATACATTACCTGGCAAGGAGGACTTTACAAGACGCTGATCAGACCCGTCAAACACTCTGTTGTGGATGCCGACACAGACGAAGGAGAGGAGATGTCGAAGTGATTTCGGCATCACTATGCGGGATGCAGTGAGCAGACATCCTTTGACTGTCGTCATGGTATTTCTGTGGTTGTAGTAGTGCCACAGAGGAGAATGGCAGTTGACTTCGGGCCAGTTTCCGGACTTCGTATAGTTGATCACAAGCTGGATAAGACGGTCGGCTTGCGTAGCAGTCCGAATGGATTCGGCGGATACTGGAAGATGACGGCAGTTCTCTGAGAACTCAGAAGTGACATCAGCATCAATTGAGGCGATCACGTAGTCTTCCGGTATCGATGATTGTGACGAGACGAGGCGTAAAAGAGCGTCCACTTGGCCAAAATCCTTTGTATATTGATGTATTCGATAGTGAAGCTGTAGTTGAGCAGCATCGTGGCCCATCATTGAAGACGGTTGGCACTGTAGACCGGAATTCCTTTCTTCCTTCCGAAGATTGCCAAAAGTGGTTTTTGGTCAGTGCTCAGTGTGAAATGTCGTCCATGGATGAAACGATGGAACTTCTGCGAAACGGCGAAAATAAGAGCGAGTGCTTCCTTTTCTATCTGGCTGTAGTTCTTCTGTGGTTGTGTCAGGCAACAGCTTGCGTAATTAATGATGTTCTCGCATCCATCTGCGAAGCGATGTGAAAGGGTTGCTCCCATTCTGTAATTTGAAGCATCAGCGGCAACGATGATCGGGAGACTTAGGTCAAAGTGGGTCAACAGGAGATCCGAGCTTAGGATTGCTTTAATCTTGTCGAAAGAAGACTGGCACTCCTGTATCCATGTGTAGACAACATCCATTATCGTAAGAGTATCCAAAAGAGCGCGTAGATTGTGGAGATCCTTGACGAAGTTTCCGTAGAAATTGATGAGTCCCAGAAAAGAGCGAAGTTGACTGACGTCCTTCGGAGCGGGCATCTTCTGGATAGCTTTGATCTTCTCAGGACCTGGCTTCGTCCTTGTGCGTTGATGACGAACCCAAGGTAGGTGATCGCCGTCTGCATGAAAGCACATTTGAATCCGCTTGAGTACGGCCTCTAGTCGGGCATTGTGTTCGCCGATGGTTCTACCAATAACCAATATGTCGTCGAGATAGGCAGCAGTTCCATCTAATCCAGCGATAAGAGCATCCATACATTGTTGGAATATACCAGGAGCTGGTTTCACTCCAAATGGTAGTCGGTTGAAGCGATACAGTCCACGGTGTGTGTGGATAGTGAGCAGCTGTTTTGAGACGTCGCCCACTTCCAATTGGAGATATGCTTCGGCTACGTCGAGCTGTGAAAAGTAGCGTCCTCCGTTGAGTTTCGTGAAAGTGTCCTCTGGGGTTGGAAGCGGATACTGGTTTTGTTCCAGTGCATCGCTCCGGTGGAGTAGTCTGCGCAGAGGCGGATCGATCCATTTTTCTTCTGAAAATGGGTGCTGCCCATTCTGAGTGATCAACGGGCTCCAGCATATGTACAGACACAAGTCCATCGATTTCTGTTGAAATCCTTGGCATAGCAGCATAGGGCACCGGGCGAGCCTTCAGAAAGAAAGACTTTGAGTCAGGCCTCAGAGCGAGTTTAGCCTTTGACTTTGTACAACATCCCAGTCCAGCAGCGAAGACTGCTGGGAACTTCTTCCTCATGTGCGTAGCGAGAAAAAAAAATCCAAGGTGCTGAGAAGAATTCTGCACAAAACTCTGGGTAAATTAATCTTATCTCTTGAGAAACTGTCAACAGTCATAATCGAGATCGAAGCATTGCTCAATACTCGAAGCTTGACCTACATCACCAAGAAGCTCGGAAACGATGCCATTCTTTGACCTACTGGTTTCTTGCAGAAGGATCTCCAAATTTCGTGCCCTTGAATGTGTAATACTGAAAACAGCCTTGACCCAGATTTTGTGGCACCACAAGAACGGGCAGCAATCCAAACGAAGTGTCAGGCAATGGATGCTTTTCAGTCTTCCTGTGCAACGGCAGAAAAGTTCTGGTAGATATGGCACAGCCAATATCTGACGTCACTTCGCGAGAAACACACCCACATAGTACTCATACAAGACGAGCTGCAACCACGGCGTCAATCTCTTCTCTCTCGAACTGGCAGGTCCGAAATCTCTCTCGAACTGGAAGGTCCGAAGAACGGAGAAACTGAAGAAGAAAATAACCAAGAAAACAGCATTAACCTACCAGAGGAGCAGGCAGTAAATACAGCAAAAGAAGAACCTCTAAGCGCTCTACCTACTTCCCGAATTCACCGGTACAACCTGCACCAGCAAAGGAGAATCAGCTACAAAGAAGATGACCTCCTAGAAGGAGAAAAGTCACCTCATCGCATGTAAATCACAAGCGTCAATACCTTGGCACTGATATCACTCTTAGTCGAAATCTTCTCGGCTGGTGATGCACATCCTACGGCAGACAAGAACTCGTCTACCTTGCTTTCAGTCCGCTGCATACAAGAAGGAGTTTTGTGCTACCATTTCGATCGCATTCGAGGCAATCACACCCTTCGATTCCTACCACAAGTGATCTTGCACATCCATCCGTGATAATTTGGCGATTGAGTAGCGGTATTTGAGGTACTGTGAGTGATGACAAAGTAAATGTGAAAATTCTCCATTTAAATGGTGCATTGGGGATTAATTGGATGGTGGTTGTGACTCTCTCCATCGATTACAATGAAAGATCTCATATACCTGATCATTGGTGAAACCACTGTGCGGAAATCTCTTACTGTTGATGATTTTGTAATTATCGTCACGAGTGAACAGTCGGTTTCTGACTCGCAAGTCAGTTGCTTTGGCCTCCATCGCAGACGTATTTCACGGATTGGCGTGTTATTCTGTGAAAGTCGAAGGCAAGCTTCGCGTTTGAAGAGATTGATATTGAACACTCCTGAAGTCGCACGTGACATGGTTGGGAAGCTTTGTCAAGGGTGAGTGGACAAATTGATTCGTTGGCAGGCGTACCCTTCTAGCATGCTGGATGATATGATGGCTGATATTGCCAGGACTTCCGCGAGTGTCCTCTTTTGTTGCCTTGATGTTATTGGGTGCTGGAACAATCGTCGCAGAAATAGTAATACGGATTGAAGGGCTGAGTACAGTAACGACGTTATTACTCGAAGTGGTCGTATTATGACAAGGGAACATATAAAAAGACGTAGCAACCAGCGACAACGAAAAAGATCAAACGCTGTGGCTATTGCTTCCTTTATCGGCCAACATTCCGAATTGAGAATTGTTTCCGAGCGAAACGTGCAATCGATGTGTTGACAAAACGGCGCGGATGGACAATTGATGTTTACGGTATTGATAGTTGATCCTTCTGCTATCTTTCATTGAATGGCAATCCTTGGCGGATTTCATAAGTTTTTCGTAAAGTCCTCCTTGCCAGGGAATATTCGGCGCGATTCGTTTCCATTCCACTTCGCTTTTGCTCAACTCTTTAGCTGTAGTTGTGTTCGTTTGAGCTGCCTAGTGAAGATCATTGAGGATAGTTTCTGCTGACGCGAAACCAGGCGCATTATAACTCGTTACTGATTTTTGAATTCCTTCACGTCCAAAGAATGGTCGAATCATCATTGAAAAGGCGTGCGTAGGTAGATCCGATGCTACATCCAAGTGGGATGAGTGGAGTAACTATGCATGTGATGATGCATTGTATTTCCCGTGATCTCCTGATGACGGTTTAACTGTTAACGGTCCGAAGTAGTCCAACCCGACATGTTCAAACGGAGAGATCGCACCATTCTGATCTTCGGGAGATCCTTCTGTATAGGATACTTTTAAGGGATATTGTCGAATTTTGTTGAAGGACACTTACTCGGAATTGGATTGGAACGGTGTTGTGAATAAAACAGATTTTCATGGTTTCTTTCACGATTCTATACTTCAAACACTGCATTCTGTTCCTCAGATGCACGCGGCTTGTATTATCTTCAGGCGCGTTTGCTCGCATCTTTGTCGAGGCGTACTGTCCCCTAACAGCTCTGGACCAATGTCCTCCTCCTGCTCACTCTTAAGCTTACCCTTTCGACCAGCTCGCCTTTTACGACCTTGATCCTACTGACTTCACAGAACATGCTGAACAAGGCAATATGCTGGTCTTCTTGTAATATAGACCAAGAAACAAAGACGGCGACTACCTTGCACAGGCATAATTTTGAGGCTTTCCGCGTGTTATCCACTGATACACTACATGTACTTTCGCATGATTTCGCACCACAGGCTAAGGTAGCCAAAAATTCGCTTAAACAGGCTCACATCGGTGCAGTTGAGTTCCAGTGGCATCAATCTGTATATCATAATAAGCAAAAAAAGAGGAAACGTCTAGGTTTCACTGTTTCTTGTTGAAGTCCTAGTTGCACGGTTCATTAGGAAGGCTATTTCGTTGTGTATCAGTGGGTCTCTCCTAGTACCTTCCGTCCAATTCAAAACTCATTCTCGCAACTTGTTTCCATGCTCTGCGTGTAATCTTAACATAAGCTTTAGCATGGATATAGTTTGATCTGTGGATCAGATACTAACCTATCAAAGTTCCCTGGTAAGACACTAAGTTGATGCGAATATAACTTCTATTTGATACCCAATCGCAAAATATTATATAAATGGAAGTTTCGCGCTTTGGCTGCCGCCTCCAGTGCCCTTGCTCCCTTCGTTAAGTAATTCTCCCAACCGAGAACGGATGAAAGCATAATTGGAACTCGTTAGAGAAAATCGAAGATTAGTGGGAGAACAGGTGATGCAGGTGCTCACCATTCTTGGACATTAAAGAACAAAAAGAACTATCTCGTTGGGAAGTCAGCACCTCCACAATCTCACAACTTTAGACACACCTTTGCAGATCAAGTTTCCCAGTGTCTTGGAGCTAGTACCCATCTCCCAATCATGGCTAAATTCTCCTTTAATGCTTTTTTGTGCAATGTCTGTGTAGATGGGTCCTTCCGAATTATCCGGACTCGGGTGGCGTAAAGAAAAGCACTTTCTTGCGCTCCTTTCCACTTGTAGCAGTTGTCCGAAGCCGACAAATCGTTTTGTTGAACGCAGCGTTATGCTTCATGTTCTCAGTGGGGAGGATTTTCTCGTGATTTACATTTTTCTGTTCTTATGTGTTTAGTCCCTCTTCTTAAGGTTTCGAATTCTTATTTGCTTTCCTTCAGTCCTCCCTATTCTTCAGTTTCTCTTGCGATATTCTAGATGCACGACGAATGGCGCACGCATCAGTCGTAGACGATCCGGAAAAACATTTTTTGGGAAATCTTCTCGAAGAGGACACCTCGCAGAATCCTTTACCATTAACAGCAGGTTGTTATTCCTAAATTATGCGAACTTTATTGTTTCTACACCTCGTAGGCATCACTTGTTACTGTCGGATAACTTGCTGTTTATTTCTTTCCAACCATCTCATTTCTGCGCGCTCAGGTTCTTCGCCATCTTTGGGAACTATTCCTCCTGTATCTGTTATAAGTGGCGTTGGACCTATCAGCAGTACAAACAGCCTTCTCCGCTCATACTGGCCGGAACCTCCGCCACCTTATTCCCCTCCCACTCAGGTAAAACCTTCAATTAAGTTCTTTTTTTAGTTATCTTGTAGTTCATGTAGAGTTGAATTTTCTATTGATGCTGTATGCACTTGCCTAAATTGTGGTTCAGAATCCGTTCCGAGTCCCTTGGTGCAGTAGTGAATCTAAGCCATTTTTGAGTACGACTTCATCGGACTTTTTGTTCCCTGGTGTGAGTTCTACCTCTTATTCTTTCTCAGTTGGTGTACCTATTTTTTTCTTACTACAATGCAGTTTTCCTCTTTAATTCCAGTTCATAAAAGGCAAATATCCTGTTGCAGCGGGATACAACTTTAAATTATATAAGCTGCAAAGATAAATGTTTCAGGGACAACCGACTTTCATAACTCAGCAGCAAATCCATCACCATCACCACAATCTTCACCATCACACACATACGCACAGTCTGGCACGTGATTATTCACATCTAGTACTTGACCAATAGTTTTTGACTTTTCCTTTTGATCTTTTCAACAACAATAACAATCTTTCTTCTCATCAAGTGGACTAGTTCCTTCAGGTCGAAAGTCACCATCACTATCCTATTACAACTATCACAGTACCTTCCCATAGCTACTGTCCCAACTTCTTGACAGAAGACCCACTGAACATTGGCAATGTTATACTAAATGACGAATGTCGTCGTTTCTCGTCCGATTCTTCTATGAAATATGCTACTCAAAAAATGGGAGAGGATGAACTTCCGCTACCCAGCACCACTTTGCTACCTAACAAACTGCCATTAAGGTTGGTTCACTTTTGCTAGGTAACACATTAGCTTCAGTTTTTTACTTCGTGCGCCGAGCACAGCCAGCACCTTTTCAAGTTATCGTGATGTAGCTGCAAGAAACGATCAAATTACCGGCAGTGATGGCAGTCCTCTTCCACAGGTGCACAACCTACCTTTTATAATAGTCGCTTCTGTTTTATAATTCATTATTTTATTGCGAATGGGATGGATTTTAATTTTTTGTAGGTCAAAAAGTTGCAGTCACATCCAGGTAGCGAAAACAGTTCAAACTTCCTGAAAGTTCAAGAAAATGTCGATGGTGAGAGCGCTACGATTGTAAAAACAAAAGGTACCTAACGTCAAGCCCAGGTGATGTCAAAATTAGAGGTAGTATTTTCAGGAAGTCGTAAGAGTAAGAGTGATCAACCAGTTGAGTTCCAGAAGATCACAAGGAAGAAAGTTGCTACGAAGAAAGATAAGGTTGTTTTTCTTTTATGTTCAATATGAGCCCAGTAGATGTGGAGACGATGTTTAAAGTGCTATAGTCGGATTGAAACGACCTGAAACTTGGTGCATTTCCGTGTGGATGCGCTGGAAGTGGGACTGCAGAAATGAATAACCGCTTACGCAATTGCGGCGATGTTCAGCTAATTTTGATACCACTATGTCTGCTGGACCTTATAGTACAACCTTCTTTTTTCTAAAACAAGGAAAGTTTTTGTGTCTCAATAAAAGGAGTTGTTGATTTAAGGACAACCTTCGGGTAAAATGTAGTTGGGAGGGGTAGAAGGGGTGGGACTCAGTGGTGCCTTTATTTCTAAAACTAAATAACTAGATCAGTCGGGGCCCTAAGAGCTAATCATTAGTCTTAGAGAATATATGACATGTAAACTAAAGTTACGAAGAGTAAGAGTAAGTTGGAGCGTCGATAAATAAGGGCGCCATTGAGTGCTCGCTCTAACTACTTTTTCCCACGACCTTCTTCTGGTCGATCACTCGCTACTGTACGTATTTCTCTACTATTTTAGAAATTAAAACATTATGGAATGTGCATCCGTCGTCAGAGACTACTTTTGTCCGCTGTAATAAAAAATGTTCAGTAGCACATGTATTCACCGTTTTCTTAGGCCTCCTTGCGTGCCTTCTCTTCTCTCCATGTTGTGGGTCAAACCGCCACTGTGGACGTTCCAACGAAATATGAGGTGCATTTCCTTCTCATCTCTTGAATCTTTTTGAACAAATGACGTCTTCTAGTGAGAAAAAAGGCTATTCGTTCAAAAAGTGGTTCTTGCTTCAGAATCAATCGAATATGAAAGATATATTCAGTAAATGTTCAAGACTCCTGTAGCACATTTATGTTTTTCGATCGATTTCTCGATTAAGTTTTCGCGTAATTGATGGTAGCTACCCAACAACAAATTAAATCTTTTGCGTGAACTTAAGAATTGTTTGTGGTTTTTGCCCGAATATTCAATTTCACAAACTCCCGAAAAAAAGTTGAACGGTGACAAATCGTGAACTTCGCTGGTCACTTCTCGGCGCCAAATCGGCTGAGAAAAACTCCCTTGATATGCCAAAAATCCAGTTTGATACCTTTTTGCTGGAAGTACATGTTTTCATTGGTCGTGTTGTGCTATTGAAGCGCCAAAAATTCCGTCATCGCGTGATGAACTAGGGAGTGGAGTAACGGGAGAAAAACGTTACACAAGGTTATGTTTTTTAATAAAACAAGTACTCTGTTTCCATCATGTTCTATGTGAACAAAGCCAAAACGGACAGGCAAAGAACAATCAGACTCTTACAGGTGGCTTGTACGTTCCATCATTACCGGTCGTAGCAGTTATAAATGAAATTGCTGCGTACAATTTAATTTGACAGCAATTGACATGATTTAGATTCGGCGTTCTTAATGAAATATTTTATATGTTTCTGCTTGTGAGATGAATATATTCCTTTAATGGGTTCTAAAATACGCTACGCGCTATTTCTGTTTCTGCAGTAAGGTCGACTGTTGCACTTCTGTTAATTTCAGATCCTTCAGAAACTTATTTTGAAGTCGAGCAAAGGGACTTTAAGTACTGGAGATGTGTTGATGTCCAGGCGTGAACAAGGTTAACTAACCTTGTCCTTCTTTTATGCTGTACTAAATCTAAGCTATTTAGAAAACATGCGACCAACTATGATGAATGGAAGACCGCGATCTAGCTCATTGTTCCCTGGTACTCCCGTCACGTCACTTAAAGGCATCGCCCCACGAATCTGAGGTGGTGCAGATTTCAGGTGGAGTATTCGTATATGGGATGGGAGACTACGGAGAGGGGGTGATTCCGTCCATTTCTTCCTAATTGCCGTAAAAAACGGCCCGGAAGATACGGCTTCATTCGTTTTGGCGCACCATTTTGTACAAGAGGTTCGATTGGAGCGCGCCAGTCTTATGCGGCGCCGCATCTTCCTGGCCGTTTTTTACGGCAATTAGCAAGAAATGAACGGAATCACCTCCCTCTCCGTAGTCTCCCATCCCGTATTCGAATACTCCACCTGAAATCTGCAGCACCTCAGATTCGTGGGGTGATGCCTTTAATGATAGCGTTCAGAGGAATTTTCGTGGTCCTGATCTCTCCACAAGTACGTAGACCGGAGAGTAGTTTACTCGAAGTAATATGATAAAAATGCTGGATATCCTCCACAAGTCCGAGAGCTTGAGATGTAAAGAGCATATAGAGGCCTCACTCCTGACGCTTACCCCATGCGCCTTTGAATACTTGTTGGATAGATTGATTTACTGCTCTCATAAAACCAACACATGTACCATGCTAGGATCATTCGAATCTTTTGCTAACTTTCTGGCAATTTACCTAATGGCATCTGCGCATGCAAAGAGAGGTTCACCGTGATACTTGTGGACTACATCCTTACCCTGGTCCTTACCGCTGGTGGAGAGACCACCACCTTGAAAATTCCTTCAAACGATTCTTTTAATGCTTTTTAAATGATGTACCCGGTTATAAACGGTTTATTGTTCGTCTTTTTGAAGATAACAATGGGGGGACTCTTGTTGACGTCCCCGTCCGGCTCAAACGTACTGTCGATATGACCGAGAAGAAGAAGCAAATATTGAACACATCGAACAATATGACTCAATCACAGCAAAGAGGCCGCAAACGCAGTGAGCGTGGTTGGATGGATAAGACAGGTATGGTCGGTCTAAACGACCTGAAACTCGGTGCAGTTGCGTAAGCAGCTGCGTTCGAAGCGGTGCGGTGGAGTGCAGCGTCTAGGATCATGCTCTTGCTAGCACCACTAATCGCTACGGTTCGTGATGGACTCACTTCTATTCCAACCAGTAGCTGCACCGCGCCACTTCGAGCGTAGCCACTTACGCAACTACAACGAGCTTCATGTCGTTTTGATCCCACTATAAATGGCTAACCAAATTGGTGACTACACTAACGCAATCATAGTTTCTTGGCTTTTCTAACGGTGTCGAATGGTAAGTAAAATTGGTTATGTCAACACTTTAATAGTTGTTGTTGTTGTGATGTTGTTCAATAGAACAGTATGCAAGTTTGCTTTTTTCATAGGTACGATAGGGAGGAGCTAGACCTTCAGGTAAAGGGGTGTAGCTCATGAGGTGCAGTGCAAGTGCAAGAGCAATTTTTTTTCTTTGAGAAGTTTTAGTCATCGTCATCGTTTTCCTTTTTGGATGGATTGAACTTGGATTTAAATGGATTCTCAATCTGGTTGTTGATGTGTGTCTTCAAATTTACGCTGTCACGTTCTTCAGGTTCCTTTTATTCCACTTCTTTATACTTGCAAGCAACAATTTAACATTATTTTTTTGGTAAGTTGCAGCATAATATATCTTTGGGGATCTGTACACTCTCATATTAGACGGTTCTTCATCATGACATCTAGTGCAGCTCTGTATGTTCTGCTTTTTTGAAGGTTATGGTTATGATAAGAGTGCTGTTTATTTGTCATATTAAAAGTGTTGTCTAGTTATTCCATCGCCTCGATTCGCCAAATAGACCTGCGACGCCTTCTACGCTTCCGTGAGCCTGAACCGCTGGTTTGGGGGTTAGAAGAGAATATTGTTCTGCCGACAACTGGTAAGAACTAGGATATGGAATTTCTGTCTACGGATTGTCACCCCACAGATTCGTGGAATATTCAAGGTGAAGAAGCATTGGAGCGATTTCTTTACTCTCCAAAGTGTCAAGACGCTTATGGGGTTCTTGGGCTTCAGGCATCGTGTACTGAAGAAGATGTTCGCCGTCATTACAAGAAACTCAGTACGCTATTGAATCCCGAAAGAGTGTGTCGCCCTCTTTAAAACTTGATCTTCTTCTGTCCTGTTTATTTCGTTTTCGCATTGTTACTGATGAACCTTTTCGTAGAACCCATTGGAAGGAGCTGAAGAGGCATACGAAATGGTCACAAAAGCGTACCAAGTTCTATCGACACCAGAGTCCCGTAAAGCGTACAACTTCTATCGCATTCGTCCATGCAAAAGCGATCTTGTCAGACTTAATTTTCTAGAAATATGTAGTGTAGAAATTTAGTTTTATTCTGTTATAGCACCATGAAATTGGAGAAATGTGGGACCGTGTTCGTGAAAGAATTAAGGACTCTCGTAGTTCTATGTACTGCGACTGTGGTCATAGGCATGCTAGAATTGCTCTCGACATCCCCCAGTGTGAAGCTCGGTATTGCCGTCGTTGCAAAACTCGTCATCCTGCTAGAGCCGTGAGTTGACATTTTATCATTTATTAGATTGATTGTAGAATTTCCATTTTTTTGAATGACCATCTATTACAAACATTTCAAAGACTAACAGATCTGGTCATCAGAGATATACGCCTTCCATATTCACCACTCCACGACGTTCAGACAACTTTTCAAAATTCCATCCTCCCAGGGCTATTGCTAGGACTTGAAGAAATCGCTGAGTACCTTCCTCACTTCATTCCCAGTTTTGAACCTTTTTTAAAACCCAAACTCGCTGTCCAGCCCAACGTAGGTGAAGTTTACAGATAAAGTCTTCTAGCTGTCCGCTTTCGATGAGTATCTTCAGCCTTTGCAGTCAAGGTAGATGTGTACATTATTATTTTGTTCTCTCTCAATACTCCGTCCTGGACTACCTAAAGAAGAGAGACACTTTTCTGGAGTTTGGATTGGGCTTTGGGCTCGGTTCGGGTGCCTCATTCTGATCCACCCACGATGGTGTGATCGAAGCGATGCTTATGTGCCGTATTAGCATATAAGCTCCAAACTGATGCATGGCAGTGATGTTAGTGAAAATAGAGTGTGTCCACTCCACGCTCCCTCTTATACTATCACTCTTGTGAGTGTATGCGGGAAATGAGCGGGGTTATCACAAACATTTGAAGAGTTTTATGCGACAACTCAAAAGTACGCCTGAGTCAGTGTTGGTAGAACTAGCCATCTTGTTATTTGAAATTAATAACTGATTTCTAAATGTGTTCACTGCACAGAAGACACATAAGAGCACTTGGAAAACGGCCGCCAATTCATTTGTAGGCTATTATTCGGCACCGTGTGAAGAGGTTCTTGTACATTTTCGAGCATGCCTCCGATTATACTTTGGCAGGCAATTAGCGACAGAACGTATATCAAGAAGGTTTATTGCCGGCACCGCCCAGGTAACTGGATCTCCTCACTCGCCCATCACTGATCATACACGGTATCACAAGCACTTTGAGAGAGATCCTGATGTTTATCAATAATAAAGGTATAAAGTATGCGACGACCCAGTTTACGAGTTAAGAGATGAAGATGAAGTTTATTATTATTCTATAGGTTATACATGTCTTTGCATGTCCTCACGTCATTTTCACCAACGATGTTGGAGGTTTTGAAATGAGTGGATAAACATGCGATGGAAAAAAAAATGGGAAACTGATAATATGGGTTGTAAAACTGCTTCAGAGAGATACCTTGTTTCCCTGATCCCTTCATTGAAATAGATTTCGAAACATTCTGGAGATGTTATCCATAAATTCGCTCTTCCTATTTTAGTGGATCGCCACATGTTTCACCGTGTAGAATATAGGGCGTTGCTAGAAACAACAAAAGGTATATCATGGCAAACAACTTTATCATGCATAAAAATGGTCATTCCCAAAAAAAAGTAAAGAAAAAAGGACCATGTGACCCATGAGTAGTTGGTCACGCTTGCTTCTGACTGAAAAATGGTTTTGGTCCTACACGCTGTTCACGTGAAGTTCGTGCAATCACCAATGAGTTAGGTATAGTGCTGTTCAAATGTCATGTGCAGGCTTATGTTATACCCGTATGCTGTACATGACTTGTAATTATCGTGGATTGTTCGTGCTCTTTAGATTAGATTCAGTAATTTGTGCCATCGTCATTTGTAATGCTTCATTTGATTAAGTAATTTCGATAAACCCCGCTATGTGTTTTCCTTTTTTATTTTTTTTTCTCCTTTTTTATTACTATATTCAAGTTCACTGCGTCCCTATAACCGGAGGAACATCTAGGACTGGGCGTTGTTTAAGTATGCGTTAAAAGAGAGTAGAATGAAGTGTGTGCTTGAGGCATATCGTGTCTTGTCGAGCATGTCCACTGAATTTTCCATCAGACGATAATATCAGCCCGCCGATGAGATCAAGTGAGTGAGCCCACTGAATATGTAATGTTTCAAAGATCCTTTGAGGAAAATCAACTGAAATTTAAATAATTTCCATCATTCCTCTCATTTTTCGATGTCCTTCTCACCTCCGACTATTCCCAGCCGGCGTTGATGCATTTACTTGAATGCGTAATTCATGAATACCTAGAATGACATATGGGTTGAAACTCGCTTGTGTGGTTTTCTGTGGGTGTATTTCACGTGTTGTGACGGCGTTATCTACGACATCACTGACTGGGCAACCTGCGAGGTATGTTGCTTCGAGCACCGCTTCATTTTGAAACTCCAGAAGGTAGAGTTACAGGCAAACTATCTCAAACATGTACGGCCGAACTCTCACGCCGTGCAGTACCGCTTGGTTTCACCATCTAGAAGACCTACCTGTGATGACCCATCTTCCCATTACCATCACAACGACAAAGTGCGCGAACTTGCTGACGTCGCTAATGAAATCCGCCCGGATTGGGGTATATATTATTTCTTTTTCTGCTGGATGCATAAAAATACAATTCTTTTATTCTTTTCTTAGTTCTCCTGTTATTTGCAAGATTGGTAGGACCTTGTTATACTCAAACAAAACAATTTTGATGGAGAGTCCGTAATGATGAGTAAAGAGCGTGCAATGTTCTTAGTAGAGAGGATATCCACTGCTGTGACTTTTCAATAGGGAGGAGCCTGAAAGTCAATAATCAGCTGGCCCATTGGAATGAAGAATGATCCGACGACTTATATAAAATTTTGGGAATTACCATTTATAGGTGTACAAAGGCGATATAACTCCTCAGTTAATCAAAATTCGCGAACAAAATCCTCGTCAAACTTTTCTACACATAGTGTAGCAAAACTATGAATACCTGAAATTCTATTCATAGTTTACTTTGTTTTCTGAATATGAATAAGCTATCTGATGGGGTCGATATTATTTCTTTCGTTTGTTAGTGCAGTTGCCGTATAACGTAGAAAAAACTTTATCTTTCGGATTCTCTCTATACAAAAATCTCTCTAATGATTTTAATTACATTGGTAGTTAGTATCCCAGTTCCGTCTGGTTCAAGTCAAGCTTAAGTTACTGTGCAACTTTACTTCGTTGTCCCAGAAGTCTCATTTGTTTAGGTCACTTGGCAACTAAATGTTAGTGCTGCATTGATCTTGTAGACTTGCTGCATCTTTAAAAGTTGCTGTACCAATTACTGTACTTGCTGTGTTTTAACTTGTTTTGAATTGATGTTGCAGAACAAGCTTGGTTTAAAATTTCAAATTCGATGTTGATTTGCCTGATAAAAAACCACTCTAGGCGAAATTTGAATTATTTTCTGCCGTAGTTTTTTGAGGATGCCTCGGGTCGTTGATGATCGACATCGACAAATGAATAAAAAAAAACTTTGTTCTCAATGACTAAAATTTGATTTTGATGAAGAAATAGGTAGAGGTAGGTAGAGGGAACGTTAGAGATGGTTTTGTGGACTCTAAGACTGCCTATATAACTTTTGTACAAAATAACGTATCTTTGTAACTACTTAATCCTTTTTTGCAACACTACTGTTTTCTGGTCCTCTTTCTTCGCATAAGCTTAAAATCTTTCGTTGTCCACTCCAATTACTTTGAAAGTTTTGAATTGGCCTTTTTCGTCGTCAGTAAGACCTCGGTTTCGCTCCATTTTTTACTTTTATTGTAGGGCGGTAAAATTAAGGAATAGTTCAGGAAGGGACATAAAAGCGAGGAAATTTGAAGATCCGTCATTGATTAAGGTATGGAATTTCAGTTGAGCTTATCTTCTTGTTATGCTTGGAAAAGATTTTTAAACTTTTGCTGTAAAATTGATGGTGGGGACAAACAGAAGTGGTAATCCTTTGTTTTTCTGAGGTGCTGAATTTGCTACTACAAGAACTGTCACCATTTGTGTAACAAAATCTTGCGCAATTGAGTTTCTAGAAATTTTCTTGGGAAGAAAATGTGTAGAAATGAGTAAGTCGGTAAAGACGATATTATTGCTGAAAAGTGAGAACAACACTCGAAATCAGCTTATTTTAAAGCTTCGATTGGTTTCTTTTTTTATATTGCGTGCAACAAAAAGAAAAGTGTTTATTGCAAATAAAATCAGTGTGATCGAGAACGAATTAATACCATGAGAAAATCTGCATGTAATTTGTGCCTTTTTCCGAAATTTCTGTAGACAAACTTTGTTCTAGATCGGCCCAACTGAGAACCTGCTAGAAACGAACAGCTGCACTAAAGAAAAGGAACGACTTCCTATCTTTAGCAAAATCCCCTTAAACAAAGCAGTAATTTGTCTTACCGTCTGATGCGACACCTCAAACCTCATTAAACCAATGTGGTCGATAAGATCGTCTCTGCGAGTACATGGAGACAGAAATATCGAGTTAGCATAGTGGAAATAGATCAATGAGCTGCAGAAAACAGAACCATCTATCTGGTACAATTAAGCTGAGGCAGGAAAAACGGAAGTAATGGCTGTTAGTGTTTTCCTTTACGACTCTCATGCAGAAACTGAGTCCACTCAAATGAGTACACTCTACACCTCCACTTAAATAGGTGTGTGTTCTTGAAGGGAGGGTGGGAGTCTCCCGGCAAGCACCGAGCACGCCAGTCTTTGTCCTCTCACAGCAAATCGAAACGAGGTGAAAGGAGTTACATGTGAAAGTGCACAAAATACACTCCTATTTTCTTATTTGCGAGAAGCAGTGTATGCATGTCTTTTTGGAGTGGACTTCATCACTCAAGAAAATGTATGAAGTAAATGATTTCAAAATATGTTGAGTTTTTAGCATATCTGAGTCGTCGACTCAGTCGAGTTTTTAAAGGTACCGAAATCCTCATACTGACGGATTTCGAAAACTCACTAGATTTGCAGAGTGACAATATTCATCGTTGTTTTCGCATTTCATTTGATAAATTGAGCACTGACCGTAAGAACTTTCTACATATGTGCCCTTAGTTAAGGACGTCCAGGACATGCCCAAATTTCATATCTCCCTCTTGAGCCGCGGGATGAAGATCGCTCCCGTCGTGCAGCTAACCGTCGCCAAAAGAAGTGGCGTTAATTCTTCGAAAACGCCAACTTCAAGGAGGTATCTGTTGTCTTTGAAAATGAAATTTAGGTAGATAAGTGTTTGCCTACTTATAGATTTGGCTTTACTTTCTACTTATACAATGAGATTGGTGCTTTAGTTCTCCGATGGTTGTACTTGAGGGTTTTTGTGTATTCCATTTTGTTTTTCATATTGGTTGGCTTTACCCTAGTGGTTCCTCATGCCTGTTTCCGTTTGTTGCTGTTTTCGTTCTTCCTTTACATTTAACAGGTTTGGTTCCTTTTGCAGCTTCGTCCTCTTCTTCATTTTCTCTAGGGGTTTTTTTTCACGTGCTTTGTGTGCGTTTACCTTTGGACAATTTAATTAGCTCAATCAACATCACTTCTTTTTATAGGTACTGCCTTAGGCCGTCGCTCTATTAAATTTGTATTATTGTTTATCTAGGGATAAGTCGATGGCACTTCTCAGAAGAGTGTCGAGTAGTGGCTGTCACTAGATGTGGAAGATGTGAACCGCTTAAAGTCCGGTTTCCTCAGCATAATCTTCAAGTATTAATGAGTTATCGAATTGCATTGTATTCTGCATTTCTAACTAGCTATTCTTGGAACGTTTTGCTTCAATGAATTGTGAAACAATCATTTCTACTGTTCAGGCTTGTAAGCGATTGTTTCGCAAAACGAAGGATTTTCATTACTTCAGTAGGATTGCTGTCGTATCCTAATAGGCTCAATATTTAGCGTGAACAAGTGAAGCACTCGAAAATTATTTAGTGTCCCTTGAAGTTGTATTGAACTTTTCTGACATTTCTTGTGGAAGGTTGTCTTGTTTTCATAAATATAGTGTGGCAGCTCAGTTCTTATTTGAAGGGGTCGTGAAAGCGACGATGTAGGGATCTTTTCACGAGGGGTATGAGTGTGGTTTGTCTTATTTCGGGATCGAACGCGGGTAATTTCTGTCGTCGACGAAATACGCATTTTCATGGTTTGTGTAACTCATTGCCAACAGGCTTCAACTTACGACGACGGAGAAAGCGCTGAGGACGCTTCACATTTTGTGATTGATGCGACAGCGCAAAATTTGGATTCGACGTAGACTGCCTAAAAAGTAGTTTACAGTTCACGTGATCCGACTTAGAACCTTATCTTTAGCAGAATGTGTAATGACAACGTTCACGACATTTCTTGTTTACTCATCATTCTGTGCTAATTGTTGTGGAAAAGAGAGAAACTCGTACTTTGAGTGCATTCAAATTGTGGCGGCATTGGAGGAATATAGGTGTAAAATCAAGTATTAACCTTCACCAAATATAGTACTAACTCCTTTAGGAAAAAAAAATAAGAGATCTTTCATCTGATGATGATGATTAAAACTTCATAGAAAATCGAAGAAAGCAGAGTGTGAGAAGATACATTTAAATTTACAGAAAGTACCACTACTTTTAAATTTTATCTATTAGTGAGGGTGAGCGAAGCCAGCATCAAAAGAAGTCTGAAGGGTTTACCAGGACGTTAAGACTGGTAAGTCAAATAAGCAGCAGAAGTTGGCTTAGCAACAGAACCGAGCAAAGTAATAGGTCAAAACGCGGCTCAAGCCCCGGTTAGAAAAATATTTTTACTTCTCTGAAGAGGATGTAAATATCGAGAGCTAATGCAAAAAAGAAAATCTCCGTTATCACAACTTGTAAAATACTTGATATTCTCAAGTTCTAAAATCGTTAATCAATACAAACACTTCTGGAGAAGGAGGTAAAGCATTGCGGCAGTAACAATCGTTCCTGAGTTTCCTCTACTTCAAATTTTGGGTAAAGTGTAGTTGGAGGGGTGGTAGCACTTAACGGTGCCCTTATTTGTCGATGTAAATAACTGAATCAATCGGGGCCCTAAGACATAAGCATTAGTTTTAAAGGATCCATAACATGTAAGCTAAAGTTACGAAGAGAAAAAGGTAAGTTGGAGCGTCGAGAAATAGAGGCGCCGGTGCCCCCGCCCATCCCAACTACATTTCCCCCAAATTTTTACTAATCTTAATCCATGTAGCTTGTGTTGCACGCCAACCACTCGGTCCAGTGTGTTATTGATAAACCAGCCTGAACGTCCGGCTAAAGCCGGACTTCGGCTTTTTTTTGGTGTTCGTTTTGCTCGCCTTTACCAATCAATAAAAAATAACAGCCACATTTTTGTAAAACTAGAGAAATTGTAAATTGTTTTCTTTCTATTAACGCTTTCTTCAATTTTTCAATTGCCCGAAAATTTAAGCATAGATGAAGGATTTTACGGTTTTTCTCTAATTAAAATTTCTCAGTTCTATATTTTGAGAGCAATCCAGCTTAATTTTACATCTATATTTCTCTCAAACCTCCACAACCTGGTAACATTATTCGAAATATGAGTCTCCTCCGTTCCCAACTTGCAAAGCCTATTTATCTTTGTTTTAGTACACTTATGTATGAGTGTTTTATTTTTGTAAACATCGTTAGAATGTGTCCGACCAATATATCCATCCCTCATCACTAGAGGGATGGCAAAGCCTACGTGGCTCGGGGGCTGAGACTGAACAAAAAAAAACAAAAGCGGATTTGAAATCAGTGAAAAAGTTGGACAGTTTTTGTTTCAGGAAAACGTTTCCTCTTTTAACGTGGTACGTTTGAAGGTGCCCCATTTTTGTATAAAACTCAGCTCCCTGTTTCTGCTGAGCCAGGACTGACTCATGATATCCTTGTATCCCGCACGTCGGTCCGGCCGAAAGCCTGCAATCAAGTGATTGGGAGATTCAAGGGAGGCGGTTTGGAGTCGCCTCCAACAAATAAGCTCCACATGTCCACTCCGGAAGAACGGGAGTTCTCCCAGAAACTCATGGGACTAGAGGCTTGCAACCTGCCCATGGGTTTTAAATTTTGTGCAAAATACAGTAATAGAGAAGAGTCTCCTGATTCCGGAGAGAAAGCCTGGTACTGTAGTGCCAGGTAGGACGGGGTTGCAGGAGTCATGTAGGCTACCGAAACGGAAAAGGACTAGGATGGCGATCTGTACTTATAACACACGTACGCTTGCATCGGAAGCGGCCATCGAAGATCTGATGATGCAAGCCAAGAAGATCAAGTACGACGTCATCGGACCGACCGAGACGAGACCACGTCACCCTCTCAACGCCGTATATGAAACTGGAGAAGAACTGTTCTTAGGAACATGCGACAGCAGAGGTGTTGGCGGAGTTGGCGTCCCCATCCATAATTTTGTTGATTCCTGTGATCTCAGTTTTCATACCAAAAGGTTAAATTTATTACCTACTCGTTGGAAAAGATGAGTAGATTCTGATGGTTTTTATTTCAATTAATAAAGTTCTGTTTAAGCTGAGTTATAGCAATTTGAAGCATGTGTTCCGTTTCCAAAATTAATTAAGCACCAACCCAATATATATATATATATATATATATACCAGTTCTCAACAAACACTCTATCAATATATTATGACAAATTTAAATTAAATATGGGTTTTCCTCTCTTTCTATAAACAGTTTAATACTTTATATTAGTATTTTTTTTTTTTTTGCGGTTGGGTTTGTGGCGCGTAATAATTTTTTTTTCTTTTTTTTTTTCCTTTTTCGTGGTGGTTTGTCTTTTTGTACCTTTTGGTGTTTTCTTTCGGGGTGCCCGTGGGGGATGTTTTTCCCTGGGGGGGGGGGTAGGGGGGGGAGGGCGGGGGGGTTTTCTTTTGGTTTTTTTTTGAGGGGGTTTGGGGGCGGGGGGGGGGGGGGGGGGGCCTGTTTACTTTTTTTTTTTGGGTAGCCGGGGGCCCGGTGGGCCCTCTTTTATGTGGTTTTGACGCTTTTGGCCCCCGGCCCCCTGCCCCGGTCCCTGTGGCCGCTGGCCGGGGCCCACCCCCCTTCTTTTCCTGTGGGGCCGGCGGGGCCCGCTATCTGCCTCCTGTGGCCCTGTGGCGTCGCGGCCCCCGGGTGTCCCCTTCTCTGTGGCCGGTGGCCCCGCCTCCCCCGCCTTCCTTTCCTCGTTGTCTGGGGCCGCCCCCCCCTGCCGCTTTCCCGCCCCTTTCCCCCCGTGGGTCGCTTTCTGGGGGGCCCCGTCCCCCCCTATTTTTTGTTGTCCCTTGTGGAGGTGTCCCTCGCCCCCTTTCTTTTGTGGCCCCCCCCTCGGGGGGCCCCCTCGCCCCCTTTGGCCCGCCGCCCCCCCTCCCCCGTTCCATTGGGCCCTGGGCCCCCTCCCCCCTCGTTCCCCTGGCCTCTGGCCCCCCGCCCCCCCTCCCCCCGGTCTACCCCCCCCCACCCCCCCTTTTGGGCCCCTCGCCCCCCTACCCCCCTTTTTGCCCTTCTACGCCTCTCTCCCCCTTATATATCTTTCCCGGTGGTCCCGCTCCTCCCTTTTATAAAATCTTCCCTCCCCCCAAACCCCCCCCCCCCCCCCCAACCCCATCCCCCCCCCACACCCCCCCCCCCCCCCCCCCCAAAACCACCCCCCCCCCCCCACAACCCCCCCCCCCCCCCCCACCCCCCCCCCCCCCCCCCAACACCCCCCCCCCCCCCCCCAAACCCCCCCCCCCCCCCCCCCCCCCACCCACCCCCCCACACACACCCCCCCCCCCCCCCCCCCCCACACCCCCCCACACCCACCCACCCCCACCCCCCCACCCCCCCCCCCCCCCCCACACCCACCCACACCCCCCCACAAAAAAACACACACACAAACAAACCCACACAAACCCACACAAACACCCACACACAAACACACACCCCCAAACACCCCCACACACACCCACCCACCAAAAACCCACACACCCACCCCCCCACAAAAACCCCCACAAAAAAAAACACACACACACCCACCCAAAAACCCCCCAAAAAACAACCCCCCCCACCCCCACACAACCCCCCACCCCCACACCCCCACCCCCACCCCCAAAAAAAAACACACACACACACACACACACACACACACACACACACACGTGACAGAATAAGCCCGTTATTATATAGTAGATATATATATATATATATATATATAATTAGAAAGAGTTACGATTGGACTAATATCACCACCTTCTCAGCTTCGTTTTTTCTCACTATTTTTCTTTTGGCATTTACTGCGGTGTTTCTGTATAGCCAATCACAATTTAGTTACAACGATGTTCTTCGGAATAGCGACGCAAATAGCAGAACGCTACGTAGTCCGAGCATCGGCAGCGAGTGAAGTTTTCATTCTAGGATTTGTTGAAGAGCATGGATCTTGAAGAAAGAGCTAAATGAACTACCTACGCTCATCTACTGCATAATTGGAAAAAGCAGGAGTAAGTTGTCTTGAAAGTGGGCATGATTTTTGCGACGTCTCTTTTTTTGCCTTTTTAAAAGAAAATGAAGGAAGCCGAGAAAATTGTAACATAACTCAAAAATAATAAATAGAAACAAAATACTTACCCATTTCAAAAAATCGTAGTCTCATTATTGGTATTAAATTATTATTTGTGGTGAATACGAAAGTTTGGCCATTAATGCATATCCACAAATCTGCGAAATCTATAGCTGAATCTATAACATCGTTTTACCATTTCGATACAGCTGTTGACTTTCTTGAATTTACTTGAAGGCATCACCACACGAATTTGACGTGGCATGGATTTCTGACGGCCAAAGACTATAATAAAAATGATTTTACGGCCAAAGACTATACGGGGGCTTAGATTGCAAAAACGGGTGGGATCTCGCTCACCTCTCCCTGCAACACCATACACAGACGGTTTCGGAATGTGGTTCCTCACGACATCCTCTATTGCAACGCGCCATACTTGCGCCCTGCCCCGTCTGTGATTCGTCGAAAATCCATTCGGACGCACCGAGAGGCAATTCATTTCATTCGAGCATACCACGAATCTGACGAGGTGAGGGAGTCCGCGGGAGAATTTAGAGTAAGTTTTGTAGCTCGCGGGATCAGAGGTGATTCCGCTCGTCTCTCCTGGTCGTCTCTGGTCATAAGACCCGACCTTGTACATGCGCCGCATCCAATTGCGATCGGTCGAAGAACGAAGGTGGTTCCCATGCCGTTTCTTATAATTGTCAAGGGGAGATGAGTAGAATCACTTTTCATCAATCTACAACCCCATCTCTAGTTTTCCCCGCCGCTGCCCTCACCACGTCAGATTCGTGGTATGCTGTTCTAAATGAGTACACGGAAAGAATGTTGCGAAAACTGCGGACAAAAAGTTTAAAATAGCAGATTCTGTTTCTAGGCAACCATAAGCAGAGTGTTTTTTTTTTTTAAGATAGAAAAGATAGAGTGGAAGAGACCACTTTACAATAGCTTTCGAAAGGTGTAAGCGAGAAGCAGCGAACTTTAATGCCGACTACGTAAGAATCGTGACTGACCGTAAAAGCTAGCGCTTCTTTGTCTCTTTGTAAGCTTGTTAACACTCTTTGATTTCAATTCTGCTAGCCAAAGCTGAGCTCGCTGTTTTGCTTCCCTGGAAACAAGAAACACAAGTCAGTGTATGCGTGTACATCAATTCCATAAGATATAAAAAAAGAAAAAGTTAAGCGAATGTCAAGCACAAACTTCATTTTCTTCTTGTTTCTGATTTTATCTTCATGATCGACCCGCATCTGCATTGAGGATAGCAGTGTGGTGACCTTAACGTCTAGGAACATGCTACTTCTTCACAAAAGATCTAAGTTACTATGAAATAAAAAATACTAAGCGCTAGTGCACTATATGACAACTTCTTGATGAAAGAAACCCTCCACCTTTATGAGTCGTCGTTGTTTTAAAACATCGAAAATGGAAGCGAAGAAAATAGCGGATGTTTTTCGATTTCCTCAATTTCCACGTCATTGCAGGAATCGAAGAATCCCTCCGCTTGAAAGTTGCGGAATTGGCAATACCCAATTTTCTACCATCAGTGCTCTCTATCTACCTTCATAAAACCTCCTCTTGAAAAGACACCAGCAACGTAAGTGAATGATAAATTCTGCGCTATTTTTGTGTGCTTGGGCGGGTGTAGCGCAATCGGTAAGAGACACCAGCAACGTGAGTTCCGCTCTGGCTACAATTGACCGGAGGTTCGAATCCACTTTAGTGCAAAGCAAGCCTCTTATCCATCCGGGGTCGATAAATTGGTAACAGACTTGTCTGGGAGGATAAAAACACTGATTTGACACACCGGTTAGCCCCTGCAAGTCATTGTGTAGGTCAGTTACACGTTCGTTAACCTCAAGCGATTCTCAATTGAAGTGAATGTGGTGGCGCATCCCAAGCGGATTGTTCAACGCCAGACACTTTATCCTTTATCTCTTATTTTTATGTGGTTACGAGGCCAAACACACCTGATCATCCAAAGACTCATTCCATTCAATTGAACGAAACATCAAAAGGATTATGATAGAAGCGAACAGTCCAAGGATCACAATCGTGTAGAGATCAGCGCCTGAGACGTGTGCCTAAATGATTTGGAGATATGATACAATGCATTTGTTTTGTTGGTATTAAAATTAATGGTACTTGAGACTATCAGCGGTTTTCTTCCAAACTAACTAACCAAATGAGGCGTGACGGATCCCACAGCGTCAGATTGGCACGCATGCGGTGGAGTGAGTTGGACTGGTCCAACGGGGACACAAAGTGATGAGACGAATGCAGTAGCGTCACATTAGTGGACCGCCTACGGAAAGCAGCGGATTGAGGTGAGAAGAGTCTATACAGATTGATGCACCTGCTCTAAAAGGTGTAGGGATGGGTCCAGTGTCTGGTGTCCTGTCCTGCCGGTAAGTCGGAGCCAGAAAGCACTGAGATCAGGTGAAGCGGATCCAGTGGTACCAGAAAAGCGGGGCAGGTTCGGTGGCATCAGGTTTGTGCGCTGACACCACATTTCAGGCATGATTAGTTTATTTCATTAGTTTATTTCCTATTTCATGAGATTGATGTGCCAGCGCAAGAACGGTAGCCAGTCAGGCAGGTTAATGGTACACCAATACTAAGCAATTCCAAATTAACTGAACTTTAACTCTTCGAAAAAGAGATGTTCTGAGAGATTCTGAACAATTTATTTATTTGTTTTAAAGATGAACGATGCTAAACTTATAGGAATTCAGACACATGAGATTGCATTTTTGGTATTTAGTTTAGCCCTATCTGAACAATTCAACAAGATCTAGGTCAATTTTTATAGAATTTTAGCAACCAACAGCGACTATTAACTATCAGCAGCAAAAACAAATGATAGCATACCTCAGATTTTCTGTACTCGGACCATAATTTATTGTTTATAGTTCGAGCAATTGTGAAAAAGAGATGGCAGCATATGACCGCAGAAGTATCTGTGCAGTTGTAAGCGTCCTTGAACGTGCTTGACTCATTCGAAGTAAGTTCTGCAGGTTCTGCCATGCTAGCGAAATTACTGAGTGGTTGGGCGTCACGCGTAAGCACTGAAAAAGTTGGAATGCAAGAACTGCGAAAAAAAAAACTTCATTAGGTCAGAACTTTGAGAGACTGCATCTATTCAACTGTAGTTTAACCCCTCTAGTTAGAAACAACTTTGAAAAGGTGCAATCCAGAACAGAAAGGTGATTCCTGCGTACGAAAGCGGATAAGTAAATGCTGGAGTAGCTATAACAATTCATCAGTAAATAATACCTGCAAACCACCCTAGAATAAGATTGGCGCGTTGTCAAGGTTTCGCGGTAACTACATCAATAGCTTGTTATGCATCCCTTCAGTGAAAAGTCTTAAAAGAAACAATACTCAATTACACTTTAGGTCTGGCTATTGTATATGTGCTCTACTTGTCAAAGCCAAACAAGGTGATTTCGGAAGCATATATATATATATATACATATATATATACGTATATATATATATATATCCGTGGATATATATATATATATATATCCACGGATCTCCCTCACTAGAGGGATCACAGCCGGTCAGTCGCGAGGCTACGTGGCGCGTCCCCGGGTGGCGGATGGGGGGCTAATCGCGGACCAAAAGCGACCTTGTGCTTGCCCAGAGACGCAAGTGGATTCAGGGGATGGACTCCCTGTTTCTGCTGAGCCAGGACTGACTCATGACCTCCTTGTATCCCGCACGTCGGTCCGGCCAAAAGCCTGCAATCAAGTGACTGGGAGGTGCAAGGGAGGCGGTTTGGAGTCGTCTCCAACAAATAAGCTCCACATGTCCACTTTGGGAGAAGTTTCTGGGAAATTCTCCCAGAAACTCCTCCCGGAGGTCTAGAGGCTTGCAACCTGCCCATGGGTTTTAAAATTTTACGCAAAACACAGTAATAGAAAAGAGTCTCCTGATTCCGGAGGAAAGCCTGGTACGGTAGCGCCAGGTGGGACGGGGTTGCAGGAGTCATGTAGGCTACCGAAACGGAAAAGGACTGGGATGGTGATCTGTACTTATAACACACGTACGCTTGCATCGGAAGCAGCCATCGAAGGTCTGATGATGCAAGCCAAAAAGATGAGACGAGAACGGCAAAGAACATCGACTCTTTCGAACAACTTACGACCCGAATCGGCGGACGTCTGCGGATGAGAAGATGTGGTCCAACACCAGCTTTGACTATCTTCGTCGCTTACGCTCCAACATCAAGCTACGAAGAAGAAGAAGTCGAAGCTTTCTATATGGACCTAGAGAAGTTCTACAGAGAAGATCATGCCTTTTACAAGGTCATAATTGGCGATTTCAGCGCCAAAGTTGGCCCAAGAAGAACGCCGGAGGAACTTTACATCGGCACCCACGGCCTACAATGGAATGACCAGGGGAGAGGCTCTCCGAGTTCATCATGACGACTAAGACCATCCATGGGAACTCGCACTTCCAGAAGCCTCCCTCTCTACGCTGGACGCGAGAGTCACCCGGTGGAGGGTACTGTAATGAAATAGAACGGATCATCGTCAATAAAAGGTTCTGCCTGACGGATGTCGCCGTTGTACCAAAGTTCTATACGGGATCGGACCATCGCCTCCTCCGAGGAAAATTTTCCTTCACAAGGAGAGCAGAGAAAGCCGCCAAGTTCAGAGAGAGAAATCCCAGGACTACCATCAACTGGGATCTCTTCGCTACGCTAGCCAGCTTTTGGGAAGATTCCGCAATGGACAACATCGACGAGGAATATGATCGGCTTCTTGAACACCTTCACGACTGCGCGAAGAAGGCTGAGAGTTTTAAAACCACCAAGAGACGCCTGTCTCTTGAAACTCTTGAGCTGATACGCCAGCGTGGAGCAGCATGAGCCGCAGGGAACCGAGAACTCACGTCCGATCTCGCAAGGCTTTGCAGAGAGGCGATAAAGGAAGACCTTAAAGAGAGAAGAGCAGAAGTGCTGGCTGAAGCTGCAGAGGCGGGGAAAAGCATCCGCTATGCCCGTCGAGACTTCGCCAGTCGCAAGACGAGGATGACTGCTCTCCGGAACCCAAAGGGAACAGCCATTGCATCGAGAAGGGAGATGGAGAAAAGCATCCACGACTTCTACTCTGATCTCTTCGACAGCCATGTCCACTTGCCTCCTCACCACCTGAGGGAAGATGGACAAGTCATTCCAGAGGTTCTCCCGTCCGAAATACGACATGCTATCATGTCGGTAAGAAATCGTGCGGCATCCGGTCCCGACAGAATAAGACCAGAACACCTGAAGAGCCTTCCGCCAGTACTCATCAACACCCTGGCGAGGCTCTTTACACGTTATCTGTCCGAATGCGAGGTTCCTAAACAGTGGAAGACTAGCAAGACCGTGTTGTTGTATAAAAAGGGAGATCCACATGAAATCGGCAACTATCGTCCAATCTGCCTATTTTCCGTCATCTACAAGCTCTTTACAAGAGTGATCCTTAATAGGATTGAAAAAGTCCTGGATGAAGGACAGCCATGCGAGCAAGCAGGGTCTCGAAAAGAATTAAGCACGATTGACCACATTCACACTGTTTCGAAACTCATCGAGGTATCACGAGAGTACAAGATGCCGCTCTGTCTCACCTTCATCGACTTGAAGAAGGCCTTCGACTCAGTTGAGACGGAAGCGGTCGTGGAAGCCGTGGACAACCAAGGCGTCCCTACTCAGTACATAAAGGTACTTCGAGAGTTGTACAGTAACTTCACGACCGGAATTTCGCCATTCTACAAGAACATCATCATTGACGTGAAGAGGGAGCTCCGACAGGGTGATACAATTTCACCCAAAATATTCACAGCCACCCTCGAGAACGCAGTGCGAAAGTTGGAATGGGACGACATGGGAGTGAAGGATGATGGTCGGCAGCTACACCATTTGCGCTTTGCTGATGACATCGTACTGATAACACCTAGCATCAGCCAAGCGGAACGAATGTTGACCGAATTCGACGAAACATGTGGATGCATCGGTCTTCAGCTGAATCTGCAAAAGAACATGTTCATGCGGAACGGATGGGTCTCGGATGCCCCATTCACGCTCAACGGAACGAACATATCCGAATGCACCAGTTACGTTTTTTTCTGGGTTGGGAACTGAACATGATGAACGACCTGACCCCCGAGCGGGGCAGGAGGAGACGAGCGGCTAGGGGAGCGTATAAGAGCACCGAAAATGTAGTGAAGAAGACCAGGAACACCCGGCTCCGTGCTCACCTCTTCAACACCACCGTACTTCCTGCTTTGACCTATGCTTCGGAAACCTGGGCATTGCGCAAGCAGGAAGAAAACGCGGTGAGCGTCATTGAACGCGCAACTGAGAGAGTATCCCGTTTCACGCAAGTGAGGGACAGGATTCGAAGTTCTCTCCTACGTCAGCGATCGAAGATTAGAGACGCCGCCGCGTTTGCCAAGGAAAGTAAATTAAGGTGAGCCGGACACGTAATGCGCTTTAATGACAACCGTTGGACCAGAGCCTTGAGCGACTGGGTTCCCCGCGATATTAAGCGCACTACAGGAAGACCGCCGACCCGATGGTCAGATTTCTTCACGAAGTCCTTCAAAGAAAAATATGATGCTCTTCGTGTCCCACTCGAAAGGAGGAACCACTGGGCTGCTCTGGCACGCGATCGGGACAAATGGAAGAATTACTGGCGCCCGCTCGACCATTTCGAAGATCAACGGGAGTCAAGGTGGTCAAGGTGACTTATTTATTGAAACACCTGCAGGTGTGCCATAAAACAGAAAAAAGAACAAGATGGAACAGAGTTCGCTAGAATTTCGCCTGAATTTTATACAACAAGGCTGGCCCTTTAAATCATGAGGAATAGTGGGTTGGCAGGTCATTCTCCTGCTACAGAAGGTGAGAAATCCTCACGCGAGATCCTTTTCCCAGACCCAGAACGCTACGGTAGATAACTGATACCAGGGTTTGGGTGACCAACTTAACCTCGAACGGAGGAATCCGTCAGGGACCCTGGGCGAATGGGTGAGAGGACCTCAATCGCAAGGGCTCACCAACTTTGCTATCCTTGAACGGCTTTCCACCACCAGGAGAGAATAAGGACCAACTGTGGGGACGAATTGAAAAGGAGCATATCAAGGCAGAATTCCAGTTAGCTAGTGTCATAACAAGAACAACAAGAAAAGAGGAGCCAAAACTGTGAGCTTAAAACAGATATCAATCCAGTGCTTATTGTGGTCGCTTGTTAGATGAAGGACTTGCTCCACGTCTCTGAAACAATGAGATTTTAGGCCTCCCTCATACCTAGAATAGGTAGAATATTTTATTTAGATAGTCTGTTTTTGAATATCTTCGAATTTGGACTAGACATAATTTCAACTGGAAGTAGATTAATCCAACGCGCAATTCTGCAGAAAAAAGGAGTTAAACATAGTTGAGAAGAGTTTTCGTCTGAGTTTAGAGTAGTGCAAATTGAAGCTTCCGGTTCTCCCGCTTGTTGGTCGGAAAATCCAATACTTGCTTGCCTTTAGGTTAACTTCCATTCGTAAGATCCGAAAACCTAAAACTAAATCGTTCACTACTCGCCTGTACTTCAAGCTCTTCAATTTCAGCGCGTTAAGTCGAATTTCATAGGAGGGAAGTGTGTCAGGGTAACCCGGATCTGGAAATAACCTATAATAAACCAGCCTAGTGGAAATTTGTTGTACTTTCTCCATCTTTTTGATGTTCTTTTTCAAGAATGGACTCCATACTGGCGTAGCCTATTCTAGATGTGGCAAAACGTATGTCTTGTAAAGAAATACTAGTAAATTAGGGTGCTTAACGTGCACTCTCCTCATTATTATAAAAATAGACGACAGCGCTTTTTTGGTGACAAGGTCAAAATGAGTGGAGAAGTCGAACGATTTATCAATTATTACCCCAAAGTCTCGAACTTGCTCTCGATATTGAATAGTTGTTGAATTGCAAAAGTAGGGAATCTGAGGAGCCTCTCCGAAATGCAAAGCTACTGTTTTGGTTTAAAGGTAGATCCCATTTTTTTTAACTTTATACCTTTTTTTTTATTTTTAAGGAAACCGTGTTGTGGGCGAAAGTTTGCTCATTAGGTCGATACGAAAAATATATTTTGATGTCGTCCGCGAACATTCGAACTTTCATGTCAGGATGGGTTTTCAAATAGCTGGGAAGGTCAGCAATGTACGCAAGGAAAAGGAGCGACCAGAGTGCACTGCCTTAAGGAACGCCGGTTTGCAATGTATAACGCTTGGAGTAACTGTGTATCGGCAGATACTTTGTAAAAAAAATTTTTTTTTTTTTTTTTTTTTTTTTATTTTTTTTTTTTTTATTATTATTTTTTTTTTTTTTTTTAAAATTTGTTTTTTTTTTTTTTTTTTTTTTTTTTTTTTCAACCCACCCCCAATATTTTTTTTTTTTTTTTTTTTTGGGGGGAAAAAATTTTACCGGGCGTAGATTGCAAAAACGAGTGGGATCTCGCTCATCTCTTCCTGCATCACTGGAAACAGACGGCTTCGGAATGCGGTTCCTTACGACGTCCTCTACTCACGCCCCCCTTCCCTCTTTTCTATATTTTTTATGATTTTCACTCATCCAGGGGGAGCGCAAAGATGGTGCGTTGCAATAGAGGAGAAGAGAGAAACAACGTTCCGGAGCCATCTGTTTACAGGGATACAGGGAGAAATAGGCGGATTTACCTCTTTATTCATTATCTACAACCCGATATAGGTATACTCCAACGAAAATTCATACCATCACAGATTTGTTTGGCGTTGCCTTTAATTAGAATAGGCTGTCGAGAAGACCTAATTGATTTGCAACCTCATGTTCGTGGATGTAGTGTGTGCACAAGGATGTTGCGGAAGTGCGAAAGTTCGACTTTCCTTGAATCTTGGCATAGAGATTGCAACTTGTTGATAATAATATAAAAAAATAATTTTTTATTTTTTTTTTTTTTTTTTTTTTATAATTCAAAAAAAAAAAAATTTTTTTAAATTTTTTTTTTTAATTTTTTAAATAAAAAATAATTCTTATTCCTTAAAAAATTAAAAAAAAAAAAAAAAAAAAAAAAATAATTTTTTTTTTTTTTTTTTTTTTTTGGTTTTTTTGTTTGTTTTTTGGGTTTTTTTGTGTGGTTTTATTTGTTTTTTTTTTTTAGGTGGGGTGTAAACTATATAAGAATAAAAAAAAAAAGGGAAGTTTTTGAAAAAAAAGTTGTTTGTTTTTTTTTATAAAAAATTTTTTTTTTTTTTTTTTTTTTTTTTTTTTTTTTTTTTTTAAAAATTTTTTTATTTTTTGGGTGGTATTTTTTTGGGTTTGTAAGAAAGATTTGGGAGGGGTTTGCAGAAAGGAACGTTTTAGCCCATTGTCTCGGGAAGTCGAAGGGGACTGCATTCGATGTCTCTTCTTTTTTTTTTTTTTTTTTTTTTTTTTATTATCACCCCAATAACCTAAACATCTTGTAGGTTGATCGCAGTCTATCTAATTTCGTGCAAAACATGTGGGGACCAATACATTGGCGAAACAGGGCGCCCCCTTTGTATTCGCATTAAAGAACATCTAAGGGGGATGAAACAATCGAATGCAGCAACTCCCCTCGGAGTTCACCGCAGACAATGTCATGAAAACGTTCCTTTCTGCATAGCTGTCACAATTCTATCGTACGAACCCGAAATTATAGCTCGCAGAACTTTAGAAGCGTTTTGGATAAATGCAAAAGGTCCAAAAATGAATAGAAAGGAAGAGTGCTTAGCCGTGACCAACGAGCTGGCTCTGTATCAAGACCTTTGCGGGTTTGATCTACGGGGTCATATGCGGGTCGCATCCTAATTAGTATCAGCTGAGCGATAGCACCACGCGAATATCCGCTAACATCACGGCAACGCGGCTACTAAGGTAGGCAAAACGATTTGGGCTTTTTTGGTTTTTGTTTCCGGGTGTAATATCCTAGGGGATGATGACTTGTTCTGGATGAGGCATTTGAGAGGATATATTGCAAATGTTCTTACTTTCCAGGCTCTGACGAAGGCGACAACGCCGAAACGTTAGCCGTAATAAATTTTGTTAACAATCTTGGCTGTTGCTTAAATTCGACTATCAACAAGGATGTTGCTTTTTCACTAACCTCGTAGGAAAAATACCACTTCCTACACCGTTTTCCAGAAGGGTGGAAGGGGCGGGTATGAGCGCACTACGCTCATACTCGTAATCTACATCACCAACTCTATATTTGCTCACAGGGACCCCAACATTGTCAGTTTCATGACGCACTGCTTTTAAGCATCCCAAACAAGCGCTCGCATGTCGCTCCGGCCACTCGTCGCCAACTTGGGGCCCTGCGCTGATTCTCCATCCACTCTATTCCATAAATCTCCCCCAATCAGACCACCACTTGTTAGGAACTGTTAAGCACTCTCTGAAACAAGTGCTGCTCAACTCTTTCACCCACTTCAAATCCGTTGTTGAGTTGCTCTTCGAGTCTCAGTCACCCAGCATCTGGTTTCAGATAGTTGTAATACTGGCAGTAAGATGGAGCATTGTTATGGACAGTCATGGTGGATACATTGATAGGTGATCATGAATGTGTAAATAAGAAGCTATGAAATCGCTAAGGATATGCGTGTTTAAAAAAACAAGCAATCAACCTAACATTATACTTTCCAACCAGTTCGTCTGGGATTGCTGTCTCGACGCTGGTGTAACCCTCTGGCGCTGACAGAACTGAAACGTGGTTTCTCATCAATGAAACCTTTGAGTCTTCTTCTATCGTCCTCCGCTCTGTTTGCACCATCGATCGGAGGTTCAAATCCTGCCTAGTATCAGCCAAGCCTTTTATCCCTCCGGGGTCGAAATTGGTGGAAGAATAAAACATTTACTTGAAGAGAAAGACCTGTTACAAAAGGTAAACCCGCCGCGAAGAAAATGATTCAAATTCTCCTGTCAAGAAGTTATGTGTGCGGAGGTTTTCTTTTGACTAGGAAATAATTAGTTTCCCTTTTCATGGTGGTGTATTGGCTTATGTAAATAAATCAATAAATCTGACGCCGGTGGATCTGTCTCATATCTCTTCCATCGTACTGTTTGGTGGCTGATTTTCGGCAGCTTTGCACCATTCTTACCGGCTTCTAGCAACGGCATACCATTTGTGTTGTATGTGTGCAAAACTCTTGGAATCTTGGCTATATGGTTCCCAGGAATAGCAGGTGGTTCAGTTGAATGTTTATTGCCACAGAGGTACCACACGTGAGCAAAGTAGCGAAGTTATATGCTGTTCATACCAAGCAAGAGCAACGACTACACGGACCCGCCCGTAAACAAAGTGAGTTGCAATGAGCTCACTATAAGCGACCTTCATCGCTAAGATGATGCTGCGACCCGAGGAGAGACAGGAAACAAATATACAAGTCAGCCTTGCACATACAAACAATTTAATTATCAATCATGTTTCATTGCTCTGGTTTGGGCTTTCGTCTTTTCTTTGGCTGGAGGGTTTGGTGGAGGTTCCCTTTGTAGTTGTTGATGACGTCGTTGACCGCGGCGCTGACTGGCGGCGGCATTGATTAGCGATGACGTTAATTGGTGATGACGTTGCCTGGCGGCGGGGTTGGTGGCTGGTTGTCGGCAGCTTTGAAGGGTGACGTTACTGTTGGTGCTGATTTCTGTGGGGACGCTTCGCAGGCTCCTGGACGCTCCTATTGGGGCGAAATAGGACATTGCGGCCGAGGCCACAATTCTCACCCTTTACCTCGCAGTCATCTCCGTGGACGAGGACCCAGTTTGGTGGCCTACGCCGCCCACGGGCCTGGATCGCGATATTTTCAGCATCAGTTTTTCGTACCATTTTTGCCGCTCGAAGCTGCTGTGTAGAGCTCGTTGTAAACATTCCAGCCGAGTAGTTTTTGTCCAACTCTGTCGTGTTTTCTTTGAGGGGGAATGGAGCTGTAGCTATATCAATGTCGAACAATATTCTTTGAGAATAATCTTCGAAATATTTGTGATTTTTTTCGGATTACCAGTTCTTCGAGTTCAAATATTTTTTCATAGGAGTTCCTTCTCTCTGTTATTGGAAATTGCTGTCGGTACTTTGTTAGCGGTCTCACTTGCTGTGCTGATTTCTCGACCATATATAGTAGAGCCAAAAACTGTTTCTGCTAAAGGTAAACCAGACACTGTTTGAATTGCGTTTGCTCGGCGATATTTTCTTCGATTACTGTTCTTTGTGCACCAGAATAAAAAAAGAAGAATGAAGAAAAATAGTGCTTTTTCAAATGCTTGTTTTCTCGGGTTCCAAATATTGCCTGCATTCATCAATATCAGTCGTTGATTAGTTGTAGTGTGCTGAACGTTGTTTTCTTTGATTTGTGAGGGTTCCACAGATACCTGAGAGCTTACTGGATTTTTTTTCCTGAATATTTCAACCGTTTTGTTCTCTATTTTGGTGGCCGTGCTGCTTCCGCTGATTTTGTCCAACACGAACGAATTTCGGTTTCGACTTGTTGTTTTGGCTGAGTTCCTCTGTAGTAAAATTTGGACTTATATGGTGTTTTTTGTCCGCCCTTTACACAGTCTGTTTTTAGGCAATCACAACAAGTATGATTGGAAGAGCAACGCTTCCAACAGCGATCTTGTCAAACAGTTACGAACGTTAGATTAGGTTGTAAACTGTCGTGTCTGCACTTCGATGGGATGACCCTGTTGATATGTTTGTAGCCAATTCTGCTTTCGACGTAGCCTTTTGCATCGATCTCTGCTTTTAAGATATTCATGAGGTCATTGTTTACCGGTCTTACGATTGACTAGCTACCAGATCTTATGATGTCTTCGGCGCATTTTTACACGATTGTTTCGTACGAGGGTTACATGACTTGGCTATATCATATCCTGTGAAGATCACTTGGTTGGTCAGCATCCTTACTTGATCAAATGTTGCAGAGCACTTGTCTGCAAAGTTGTTTGCCGGTCTCGCGCTGACCAATCTTTTGACTATTTGTGATCTATTAGACTACTGATTGGAGCAATTGTCCTGTAATGTCTTGATCAACCATTAATAATTTCCGAAGCGAGTTTTATGCCTTTGATGGGATTTGCGCCCTTTCTTTTTTGGTTTTTCTTGAGTAGGAGTAACTTATCCATAACGTCTAATTTTTCACTGTTATGGAAGAGGGCCTCGAAAGCAGAAGAGTACTTTAGAATGTTGTCAAAATTTCCATCAAATTTTGCTGGTGTGGCTTCTGGAGGTTTTATTGACTTGAGCTTTGTTATCACAGTGCAACTACGGAACGTGAATGTTGAATTTGATGGGTGTTATGAGTAGGATTGTATTCCAGTGTCTCGCACACAATTTCCGTTTGTGCAATCAATTTCGCCGTCACCTTCTTAATATTTCCCGTTGTTGACGTTATAGTCTTTTTGGAGCTTTAGTGATGTGTATCCTAGATTGGTTACCGTGTTCTCACGGATATTCTTTGTTTCATCAAGGAGGTATGTTAACATGAATGTCAAATCGTTGGCCCCAGCTATTGCTGATTGTAACAGTGACTCTTCCTTGATCTGCTCAATTTTAATCATCAGACCCTTCCTATCGGGTATTCTATTGGATAAATTGGACTGGCATTGTCTGCTTCAAACTAGAGTGAGTTGCAGGAGACTGACTTTGTGTTACTCTTCTTTTCCACATGAACAAAAAGAGATCGCAACTTTTTGATAGTCGAATTTATACAACAGCCAAGATTGGCTGTTGCTTAAATTTGACTATCAACAAGTTGCAATCTCTATGCCAAGATTCAAGGAAAGTCGAACTTTTGCACTTCTGAAAATACTTCGTGTCATGTATAGATAGGATTGCGAGGTTAGCTAATGCTTCACGGAATATCATTGGACGTAAGATCGCCGCCTAACGTTTGGTGACGATTGATCCCGTCCCAACCGTTTGGCAAAACAATCGATAGGACGATTTTCATAGTACAGGAGTTTGCTACGATTATGACTACCAAAGAGATGCGAGTGTTGCTTCTTTGAATAAAACAGTATTGTAAATACCGATCATATAAGCATTTGCGGTATGCTTTGTATGACACGATTCCGTGAATATAAAATGACAACAGGGGAGTTCTGTATTTGAATTCAAGTTGGGCTTTGGAGCAAGAGCAGCTTTATAAAAGATTTATTCGTGCTTCGATATAACAACATGGTACCCGTAATAACAGTCGGATCGCATTTCAACTTGAAGATGTGTTTTAACTCCAAACACTAAAATGTTTTGTATCCTTGACTACCTGGGTGAGATGTTGGTATTATACCGAAATCAAAAAGAGGTTGTTACCTTTCAACTACAAATTGATATGTAGGGAAGTAAAAAAAAGAAAGGTCACCAGCTACTAGAGTGCTTAATAAATGTGCCTCTGAATTTCACTTCACCTTAGTACTCCTCCCACTCAGCTATATCGCGTGGACGGAAAGGACAAGAAGGTTTCTATTTATGCAAATGATGTGTGAAACGACAAACCACCAGCTCACTACGTTCCTCCAGCCACCTTCTTGCAGTTTCCTGCGTGATTTACTTCTGCATACTCAAAATTATAGAATTGGAAGAGATCATGGTGATAAATGACGAAGACATTGGCAAAAGACTCCAACCTATCAAACGTTTTACATAGAATTATGCAGACATTTAGAAAATTGTTGATAGAGGAGAGCGAGCATGGCAAATGGAGGGAAGTTACTAGTCGAAAGAACTTACTAGAAAACTAACAAATTTGACACAAAATCGCGATATGGGGTTGACTGGATGTGCGGTTTTACGTATGGTTGCGACAAGATCTAATAAGTGCAGTATTTTCGCCAGTGAAGATGCTCGCGTCGTGAAGATCCTTCGCTGCTGTGTTTCACAGTTACGCGTTGCTGGAGGGTAATGAAGTTTTCAACCATCATCTCATATGAGTCGTCGGCGCACTTTCTGCGGGCAGCTGCTGGGCCATTCGATACGGTTGTGGAAGGCATGTGGCGGAGGGGCGTCCTTCTCAAAGTAAGGCACTATATATGACCACCATGACCTGAAAACGTCCTTTTTAGATGTTTCCAGATGACACACAATTCGAAGACTTTAGTCTTCTCACCAAGAGAGAATGTTCCTCTCCAGCGAGTGCTCGTGGTATGATAGCATGAGTGCATGGTACTCCATGAATACGCGAGTTGAAACTGTGTAGCTGTAATGTCTTCCCTGTACTCTGAGGAATGGTCCGTAAAACTATTTAGGTTTTTTTTAAATCAATTTAAACACTATGTGGAACACGAGGTTTTCATTGTTTCAGAGGATTGGATCTAATATTGTAAAGGAATCTACTTTACATGGTGGGAAGAAAGGGTGCGTGTAAAGAGGGTCCCGGGAAGAAAGGGTGCGTGTAAAGAGGGTCGGAATTTCGAGCATGCCCCGATCAGAGCAGTTAACGATGGTGCATGTCCTAAAGAGACGCACTTTCGTTGGCACCTAAGTAGCTGGCTCTGCGAACCTACCGCTAATCATACGCTGCTAGGATATAATTCACTATCTACTTAATTGTTCTGAAAAACTAGACACATTCACTGCAATTTTGTGACGTGAGATGATCTCAATTTTGTAATCGTACCAGAAGCAAGAGGAATCCTTACGTGAAATATGAGATAAGGATGTATCTAATAGCTTCAAATTACGTGCATAAAAATCTTCATTAAAACGGAACATTCCAGCTCTCAAAAGTAACGGTAATGAGAATTATCGTTATCTTGTAATTCCCAAGCTTTTTTGTAGCCTAATTTATTTCTGGACAGAGAGACCTTCTGTATCTCTTACTTCTTGGAACTCACTGAAGAAAAAGAGTTCAAATTTCGTAAGATTTTTAGACTTTCTAAAGGTGATATAAAGACAAACTCACTCCCTTTCTTTATTAGAACACCATACAAATTCCATGTACTTCTATCTAACACTATTATTCTTTGAGAACATTTCGACAGCTAATATCACTCTTCTTTGAATATTTCCTTGTAAATGCGCAGTTTTCTGCGTCTTTGTGGCCAGAAGAACATCTATGATGGTTGTCTGCGTCTTCATGAGCGACGGGAGCGTGACCTCGTCGAGGTGAGTTCGCGTATCTGCCGGCATATCCACTGGACACGTTATGTCTCGGAGGCATTCGCGGAAAATCCGCCGGGACCCTCTTCACTGTTCCTGTGGAAGAAACGGGGGAGTCGAAGCAAACCGGGGAACGGTAAAGAGGGTCCCGGCGGATTCTCCTCGAATGCCCCCGACATAACGTGCTCAGTAGATATGCCGGCGGACACGCGAACATACCTCGACGAGGTCACGCTCCAGTCGTTCATGAAGACGCAGACAACCGTCATAGATGTTCTTCTAGCCACAGAGACCGCAGAAAACTGTGCAGTTACAAGGAAATATTCAAAGAAGAGTGGTGTTAGCTGTCGAAATGTTCTCAAAGAATAATAGTGTTAGATAGAAGTACATGGGATTTGTATGGTGTTCTAATAAAGAAAGGGAGTGAGTTTGTCTTTATATCACCTCCAGAAAGTCTAAAAATCTTACGAAATTTGAACTCTTTTTTTTCCTGTAAGTTCCAAGAAGTCAGAGATACAGAAGGTTCCTCTGTCCAGAAATAAATTAGACAAAAAAGCTTGGGAGTTACAGGATAAGGATAATTCTCATTACTTTTGAGTTGCTCTTGAGAGCTGGAATGTTCCATTTTAACGAAAATTTTAATGCACGTAATTTGAAGCTATTAGATACATCCTTATCTCATATTTCACGTGAGGATTCCTCTTGCTTCTGGTACGATTACAAAATTGAGATCACCTCACGTCACAAAATTGCAGTGAATGTATCTGATTCTCCAAAACAATTTGGTGGATAGTGAATTATATCCTGGCCGGTGATGCAGTGTATGATTGTGGTGGTGGTGAGCAGAGTCAGCTATTTAGGTGCTAACGAAAGTGAATCTCTTTAGGACACGCACCATCGCTAATTGCTCTGGCGAGGCATGACCGCCATTCTGCCGGGACCCCCTTTACACGCACCTAAGCAAACCGCACTTCAAACTTATCTTGAAAAAGTCGTAATCTCCTGGATTCTGGAAGTGATACTCCAAGCGATGGTGCAAGTCTATCTTATAAACAATGGATATATACTTATGTAAACAGAAAATGCCTCGATCTCACTAAAATAAAACACCAGACCCTTACCCGAAATTTTGAGAGCCATAGCACTACACGAAGAACGTGGTGCTAATCCTCATCCAAAAAACGTAGAAAAGAACCACTTGCAGGAAAAACGAATTTATGAAAATGCTAGGTTCCTCTGTAATTCGTTACGGGCACAGAAGAAAGTTTTCTACACAATCTCGATGAGATACGCAAGCATTGATGTTCAAACTATTATTTCAATAAACGAATTCAACAAGATGGTAGGCGTGGCACAACTTTTTCCTGCTTGAGTTAGTTCCTTCGAGTACTTCTGTGAAAGGAATTTTGTAAATTAGTAAAGAAGGAGTTGTTTAACGCTTTTGAGGAAGACCGAAACAGAAAGTCGAATAGCGACATAATCTCATCTCATCGAAATCGACATCACATCTTTGTCTCTCTAGATACTGCATTCCCAGTCAAAAAATTTCCGTCACATAAATTGAGGGCGCCACTGTTGACAGGGAAATCTTCGATCTTTCTAAATAGTAGTTTATTTAGACCGTTCATGCCTAAAAAAGATACTATGATGTTTAAAAAAAATGGACTTTTTTGAAATCAAGTAAGTGGCGTAAATAACTATACTTTTGAACTTTGAAGCACTTTGAAGAACGTAGGCTCGACATTTATAGCGAGGATAAGAATAAAAAACACGGCTTTGATCAATCGATATGAGGATCCATTCCATTGATCAAAGCCGTCACATCAATTTAGAGTTGTTTAAGGTTTTATGAACATTGACAGCCTTACGTTGACTTGCGGCGCGAGACAATGTACCAAGTTTTTTGTCAGTGTTTTAGTTCCTCCAAGATAAATGTGATACCAATTTACTTGATGCTAGAGGTATGAAAGGCCTACCTGGTCCCGGAATGGTATCGAACCATAAATAGTGCAGTCACAGCTGAACCTCTTACCTACTGCGCTAATCAAACATGATGAATTAGAAAACTTCTCCATAAAAGTTGTGGCCATATTAGGTTGGGCTGTATTTTTTGAGTTTTTGAGTCTCAATGTCGTCTACTTCTTGATACCCTGCTTTTCACTGTAAAATCATTCATTACGCTCCTCTCTATTCCTTTGTTTATCCTTTTATTGATCACCGGTATTTAGTAGTGAGTTTCTTAAAGTACCTTTTAAATGGAATGGAACAACGGCTACTGCATTTTACAAAGGTTACATAGAGTTTCCGATTCTCGTCTGTGACCATCTGCCAGCGATTCGGAAGCAGCCGGACACCAACGTGTAAGCCACGCTGCATCCCATTTTCGAGTGCACTCTTGAGGTTGCTTTTGAACTCAGACTGGTCAGCGTGGAGACGTGATGACCCAGAAAGATTAAGGGTGTGTTCTTCCAAAAAGTTGCCATCCAGTGTCAAAATGCTCAGTACGTTTCGTTTTATAATAGATCTTTCCGCTCTTAATTACCACTGGTGCAGCCTAATATATTTATGTTTGATATTGGTCGCTCAGGCTACTTTCTTACATTACGTTGTACATTTTCTGCCGCTTCACTCGTATATGCTGCACCAGACCAAAAAAAAGTATTCCTAAAAGTGAACGAATTATGTATTAAAGACCCCTGTCACATATATGAGATTCACACAACCATCACATTGCCGGTTTCCAATATGATTATAAGGCAAACCGTATATCCTCGCTCCTTGATGACTGCTAGTCAAAATCATCCGAAGGATGAGAAAGTGCTTTGCTTACTAAACAGGTTGGCATTGCGTTGGCGGAAGTATTTTTTTGAAACAACAAACTATGGAAATGCATCGTTTAGAAACTGTGAACTCGTTTTTTATAATAGATTTGTTAGAAAAGGTCAGAAAATTGATTCGTTTTCATGGCAGTGCCTATCATTTTGAAAGTTCCCAGTGAATTACTACCAATACTTTCTAGAAATAGATAAAGTAGTATTGAGATCCTACAGAAGTGTTTTTTTTAAATTCTAATTGTTTTAGATAGAATGCTGCATGGTCATGTGGAGTCCTGTTCAAAATTTAGGCTGGTTCTCTCTACGTGACCTTTACTAAGAATTTTTCAGTTGTCTCAACATAAGAAACCAACCCTAGGACGACGTCTATGGTGTAGTGTTTTCTAGCAAAGAGGATTGCCACCACAGCCATGATAGCGAGCACGTTGAACATGTAGGATAAAGGCTGAAAAACGAGAAATTTAGTTTCTGCGGAACAGTTTTTGGCTCGTACATTCAGTGGGCACCGAAGAGGAGATGCTAACTTAGTAGCAATGTAATCAGTACAGAGTTACAAGCACACGTAAGCATACCTTCAACTTTTTGGGTGCATAGTGTTTGAACGCATAGAAAGAGGTGAAAATTGTGACGGTGTGGCCGGAAACTATCAGATCACCGCAGAGTTCTCGTGGACGCAGTTGCTGAGGAAAATGAATAGTAGGAAAAGTATTTTCTCTTTTCCAGAAATTACTGTTACAAACAACGTAAAGAAATTGAAGGCGATAATTGAGAAGTCAACATAACAACTAAGGCTGACATGTTCCCTGGAGTTCTGTGTAATTTAGCAATGATATTCATAAATTCGTTATATTTAGACATTTATTTGGTTTATTTATTGGATCATGAGTTTACTTGAAGGAAAAAACTTTGAGAATATGTGATATGTCAGTGGACAGAGAAACGAATTTGTTTACAACAGAAATTTATGCTACTGCTCTGAAGAGAAAGGTCTAGAACATTATTAGATTCATAGATTCGTCGGTGCCCGAAACACACTTCCATGCATCTTTAAACCTATCACACCGGTAAAGGTGCTTGGTGCTTTGCGAAAAAGTGTTCAATTGACGGTTTTATATTGATTACGCCTTTTAAGACTAGGGGGTTTCCACCCACAAGGGACCAGCACGGAGTCCTCTTTTCGTCTCATTTGATCCAAGAACAACCGCGTCTAAGATCCAATCGCAGGAACAGCAAAATCGTTTCATTCAGGTTTTTTTTAGATAAATTCAGGAACACTGCCCATTGAAAGCCTTACCTCGATTCCCGCGCTCCAAAACATTCTTGCGACTCGAGCTGAGACTATGTAGAAGGACCCATTGGTTTTTGGAGCACAGTAGGTGTGCACGGATGGCACAGGCACCTAAACAAGCCACTGTTATTGTATGTTTACTGAGCGAATGATCAAGGTAATCCCTCCGATGTTGCTATTTTTCCTTTCTTCTTTGTAACTCTTTGGTATGTGCGTCGCTAAGCGAGTAATTGGTGTTGTATTTCTCATCCAGTTCGCTTCTCTGCAACGTTGGTTTCTCTGCTTATCACATTTTAACCCGCGCTTGCTCGTAATGAAGCGAACTGCAACAGCACTTTGCTAAGCAGGCCACTAGTAATCAGGTGACGTTGTTCTTTGATGAACTAGCGTTTGCCGTGTCTATCGCACTTAGACCTCGTAGTCTGCTGAACTTTTGGAACGCTTGAGTTTCCTAAATTCGTCTACTGCAAAGTATTTGGGATCAGGATCAGGTGAATGGACCTGTCCCCCTACCCGCAAGAAATATTCGTCAAGAAACAGAAAAATAGAAACAAGAGTCAAGTTAGATCCAAAACAAGATTGGGACCTACTGATACAAGATTGGGGAATTTAAAAAAAAAAATCATAGAAATTTCAAAAGAAAGAAAGAAAAAGAAGTAATCGGAAGAATTGTATTTTTTTATAATCATTGCTTGTGAACTGTGGACTGTCAAATCATCTTCATCCGAGCACGAATGTAAATTTTATTGTTTTGGTTGTTTCGCTGATCTAATGGTAAGACTCGAATGCAACATTCTTTTTAGAATAATCTAGCAAATATTCTATTTGTGGTAATTTCGATGTAACTATGTTGTTTCAGTGTGACTTCTTGAATTACTACCTGTAAAATCTGAGCATAAAATTGCGCTATTCTCCTCATTCCAATGAGGTAGTGGAAATCGAATTTGAAAGAATGAAATAATGTCTACTGTAGGCGCAGTTTTCTTAACGAATCAGTCAAGGACTACGCAAGCGACGTGCATCCAGAATGTGTTTTTGACGATTGGAAAAACTTTAGACAATCAGAATAGCATCGGCTTAAATGGAATTCTTCTAATATGAAGTGTCAGGTCCAACTGGTAATTAATGATGTTCACATAATTTAAACTAGTTCGATAGTTCCCCTATCCATGTATTTACGTTCCGACTTCGACTTCGCTACACATTGCCACGTAAAGCTGTCGTCTCAGCGTTTCCATGGAAGTGGCTTTAAAAAATGCAGAGCAGTGGTGGAATATTTTGCTGTTCAAAGAACGCATACTCGACATGAAACGTGATACAAAAACAGAGGTCTCAGTACCAGAGATCAGTGTGAATTTACCTGGAATATGGTGATGCAAAGTGCACGGAAACAGTAGGACAAAGCGGCACAGAAAAACACTCGTCGAGATACGATCCATCTGAATTTGTTGTATCTTACAAACAGTTCAATTCTGGGTGAAGGCCCGGATTTTTCACGCTTCTGAGAGTTAAGGTACCTCTATACAGCAGCTGAACCCTGTAATGTGATCGAAATATTCTCGGAAACTCACCTGTGCTGATGGGTTACTATGATAACCAGGGTGTTCACGACAAGGATCAGCATGATGTACTCGGTAATCCGAATAGCACCTTTGACCTGAAATGGTCAAAAAAGCATGACTTCATGGAAGAATCAGTCATATTCTACGGAAGCCTCAACTTTCACATTTCCCTTTGCTAATGTTGCTTGCTTGAGTGTTGTTCAAGTGTTAATTACTGTGGGGCTTTTCTTACTAGAACTCTGGAACTGATCAGAAAACGAGCTCTGGATTGCGAACGCAACCTTTCTCCAAAATACAGGATATCTTAAACAACGTATTAAGTATTGGAGTGTAGCTTGCAAGAATGCATCGTCCCATAGGGGTTTTTTTTTATCCAATTTACATGCCGTTGAAATGTGGGTAGATAACTTGCAAATGTTTGTTATATGTGGATGTGTATTCCAAAATTTCGACTCATTTTTTTTTCGGATGACTTAGAGATTTTTTCGCCAGTTGTACTTGTAAGTGATACACTCATTGAAGAAAAAAGCGTAACCTTTCTGTCTCTTCTCTGGCTCGAGATGGATGGTTAGATGTGACACATAAGAAAAAGTGCCAGCATGATTCTAAGAAGTTGTATTACGCTGTTCAATTAGGGAACACACATAATCACAACGTCTATAGATATTCACAACAGTTTCGCTACGTTAAGAAGTTGCATCATTGCCAGAATTGTGTGCACCAGTCGTCCTTTGTAGTGAGTACTACTTTCTCGTTTGCAAATATTTTCTCACCACGTGACTGATACGGCTAAGATCCAAAACACGAGTTGATTCGAAATATTCTTTATTCTGTATACTCAGTGGTAGCATCATTGATTGCTCGGGAAACATTTGTGGTGCAGGATTCATCACAACACACAGAACTTTCGAGTAATATGAGGAGAGCAACAAGTAAGTGTGTTTAGGACGGAACACAAACCTCAGGGAACCACGAAAACCACAAATCAGGCAATGGAGTTGTATCCCGCGGAACCCTTTCGTGAATCCATGCCAGCGCAACTTCATTGAGCAACCAGCCAACTCCCTAAAACAGAGGACACATTTGCTCCCACAAATTACGTAGAACGCGATAAGCTCGCTTGCTGCTCGCACAAACCACCAATGCCAGAGAGACCAACGTGGGTAGTCGCCGTACGACGCAGAATTTCGTCACTGACGTGGGCAGAATTTCTCGTTTCTCTTTGTCCAACATTCTGCATTTGTAAACAGTGAACGAAAACACCTCGATTCAATTACGAACAGAAATGGTACGAAACCATCAAGTAATAATTTACAATTTACTTTACAATTTACAATTTAGTTTACAATACAATTTTTTTACAATTTACAATTTAATTTACAATACGTACCACGAATCTGACGCGGCGAGGGAGTCCGCGGGAAAAGCTAGAAGTAGGGTTGTAGACTGCCGGATCCTTGGTGGTTCCACTCATTTCTCCTTGATCGTCGTAAACGTAAACGGAGTGCGAATCACTGCCTATTACGAGGTACATTGGAATGCTCCTCTATGCACATACAAATTCCGGCCTCCTTAGCAGCCTATTCATTGGTTTTACTCAAACAGGCTGGTGAGAGGGCATCGCTGGTCTTCGACCGATCGCATTTGGATGCGGCGCGTGCGCGAGTGGGTGGAGAGTTGCAATTGAAATCGTCTTCCACGCCGTTTCCTACGAAGCGAGAGCTGAGAGGAATCACCCTTGATCTTCCTTCCTTCCTTATTCCTTCACCACGTCAGATTCGTGGTATCCTACCCTCCTATTAACTGTTTAATTTTAAGTCAAAGCTTCTCGGAGTGAGCATAAAAATCTTTTTTTATAAAGGTATGTCTCAAGGACCGGCTAAAAAAGTTGGTAAAAATATTCTTCATATCAATTTCTAGAAATAAGGCTGCGCTTCACACTTTGATGATCTTCGAAGTGTTAAAAATGCCAAAAATAACATAGCTGATACAAACTGGAGAAGAATGAAGGTAAAAAAAAAAAACTTTTTTCGGAATGTTTAATATCTTGAGAAGAGCGTATATGCTGATTCATTTCCTCGATACAACACAAATGATAATAATAACTTTATGTGGTAAGATACTATAATAATAATACTGATTGGCACATTGTAGTACCCTGACCTTCTCATTGATTTCCGATTCGATTAGGCCAGGGCCTCCTTATTTTGTTTCGATGCGAGAGTTGCTCTCTTTCCTCAACGTACAAGAAGAACATTATTTTTTCAAGAACGTCGCAAAAAAAACTGACGATTAATCGACAAACTTTCTGTATTGCACTTTCTAAAGTCACTCGCCTACGTTGTGTCATGATGTCAGGTTCACAGCAATTCAGGAAAAGCCCTGCGAAACAGCCTCGAGTGATCCTGTTCCCGAACGGTGCGATCTATTGCATCTGGGGTCGCACAACACTGTTCACATATCTCCCTTTGAATGACAAGGAGAATTGAAGGGCATCACGCACATATCCGTGAACTACCCACACTCGGTACCACTAGCAATTTGTGAAGAGCGTCGTCAACCTTGCGATACGCCGCTTTAAAACGCATCACGTGTTCGACGAGTTAATCTTATTTCCTTCCTTACATTTGCTGCCGTAGAATACAACTCTAGATGGACGTTTGATGACGTTGAGCGCATTCTCCTTCTGCTCACAAAGCGCTCATATTTCTGAGGCGGAACTAAAAATGGGAAGAAGAGCGGAGATAAAGAGATGAGCAGGAAGTTTGGTGTTCTTAGTTTCTTTCACAACATTTTCAATAAAAGCTGGGTATAAATAGTTCCTCCTTTCTTTGAGGGAATCACTACTATTAGGGAACGTGGAAAGGACTTCTTTTTCAAACATCTACTACGATGATAATTTGTGATTGTGACATAGGGAGTTCCTCTGCTCTGAGTTCATCACTCTTGTGTGCTGTTTGTTTCGTTTTTTGACACTGAAGTCAGGTCATTCATGACGTTGATTCCCCTTACCCCCCACTAGAGGTAGCTGAAGATCAGGTGTATTCTTTATTATTCTCTTTTGAGCGTAAGTGGAGAATCGCTTTTTTCGTGAATTATATCCTCCAAACCGAGGTGTTGGTTGCTCCACGTACATGCTCGGTCTAGAACGATCACTGCATCGAATATTAGTGCCTCCCAAGCGCTTTTTATTACAAGAACGAAGTCGTTAGCGAACGATGTCCATTCTACTTTTCCAGCGTTTTTTCCACATTCAGGAACGATTTGGCGCATACTATACGAAACAAAAAATTCCACAGCGATGGCAAACTTCGATGAAAACTTTAATAAAAGCTGGATATAAATAGTTTCTTCTTCCTTTGAGGTAGCCATTACGATTAGGGAACATCGTGGAAAGGAGTTTCTTTTTTCTTGCATCTACTGCTACGATAATTTGTGATTAAGGCGTAGTGAGTTCCTCCGTTAACTCTCGTTCTCTGACGTGGATTTTGTTCCAACATTGACTTCAAAATATCATCATCGAAATCTGAAGGGCGATTCCCTTGGTTTGTCATTCTAGGTCACATCTCGAAGACGGAATTTGGCGAATTAATTTTTAATAGTTCGAACGCTTATCACTTCCTCTCCATACACACTGCATATTTTTTGAGCCCTTACCGCAGCAGTGTTACCTTCACTGAATTCCCAAAGCATCATATGACGTAAGTGTACTTTTTGATTCTCCATTTTTAGGGCGAACAAAAAAAGTTCGACGTAACGTACAAAACACTAGATTATTATCGAAAGACTATCCGAAGTTTTGCCTTCGTAGCGATAACAAAAATCCCTTGTTTGGGTAACTCATTCTATTTTAAACAACAACAAGAAACACTATGTACATGGGCGGAAGTTAGTCATGACTCATCCTAATAATTGATTCTTTACTGATCAAGTATGATTCGCTGTACGAATGAAGCCGCAGAACTCTATCCGAAGAAATTTTTTTTCCAATTTTTTTTTCCAATTTTTTGCATGCGCATTTTCTAATGTAGGAATGGAAGTCCGGATATTCGGCGATTCATACATGATGCACAAAGAGAAAGGAGAAAGATAAAGCGCACGGCGCTGACTAACCCTTGATACTTGATCCTAACGGATGCGCCTTTGCAGTCGGGCTAAATTCAGAATAGGTTGGAGGTTAAAAAGACGCCTGCAGATCATACAATGATTGGAAGGGCTGGCCGATGTGTCATGTTACTGTTTCTACCCTTGATAAGACTAGACCAATCCATCGGGTCCTTAGGAATGAAATGATTGGTTGGCACTAGGGCGGTTTCAAACAATTGATCGTGCAGTCACAGCCGAACCTCTTGATAACTGCTTTACATCTGTCCGTGCTCCACAAAATTTGGAATTGAACAACCGCAGTCTGCGCCAGAGTTGATTTCCACCGACTGTTTTGTTTAGTTCGTCCTTATCAACCAGTGTAGATCGCCCTTCGCTTTTCTCACATAACAAGCCTTCAATCTCCCAACGACGATCAACGTTGCGACGGATGCCAGAGTTGATTTTGCTGATGACGCAGTCCCAAACTCATTGCCCGTGATGCGGTGAGATTCACTGCCAGTGTTCTCTCGTTGCAGTCGTAGAACAAGAAAATACTCACTAGAAAATTAAAACCATTTTTGAAACATTTTCTGCCATGAAATAATCCAAGTATTACAAGTAACATGTATGAGAACTCTTCCTAATGAGTGCACAGTCATATGAAGATCTACTAAAAAAGAATGTCAGTAGGCAAACAGAGCAGCAGTAACTAATAAAAACAATAGCAACTAAAGAATGAAAAAGATGTACTTTCAACTAAGCTCACTCACACTGTAAATGTCTTGAGTAAGATACAAATAATACAGAGAATTCATGCTATTGCTGGATTACAGACTGTGGCACAAGTATTTGTCGCTTGAAAAAGCATAGACACAGCAAGAAATAGAGATAAACAACATGAATTTCACCTGAGAAGATAGAAAACTGACACTTGAACCACATCTTATCGTTCAAATTCCACGCGACCGCCTCTGGCACGAGCACGCTGACGAAGACGACATGGAAAGACCTCCACAATGCGCCGGAGGTTTTTGTCGTCCAACTCACCCTAAGCTTTCAGAAAACAGAAGAAAACCTTCGCGACTCCATCATCGGCATAAATGGCCCTGCCGTCGTCGGCAGTGTGGTCGCGCTGAATTAGAATGATGAAATGTGATTCGGATACCTACGTTTTCTCGAGCGGTCAACACCGCACCATGTAGATCGAATTCCAAAAGGCACCGTTAAAACATCCAACTTGGTCTGTTTTCTTGTCTTTGCTGCGGTTTTGTATAGCAGCAGAGAGCAGTATTTTAAGGTAACTGTCATAATCGACAGACTGATCAGTTTCTCTTTTTCTCTTAATTTTCCGTACATCGAAAGTCAAAAGAGTGAGATCCAAAAGGAAGCATTTTCCACAACCGTGCTTTGTTTACCTTCAGTCTGAAGCGAGCGGGAGCGGCAACAGACGTGGCTGCTGCCATACTCCACTATCATTACTGACAGCGGAGTTCACGTTGTTAATATGTTAATATAATATATTAATTGTTAATATGTTAATTGTGGACGGGAAACTCGTAGAACTCAGCCCACAGACAATATCTATAATCACTTCTGGTCGTTCTCGCAAATGACGGAAGATTTGAGTAACAACCTATGGTGGGCAGCAAATATCATTTCAAAGGAAAAGGAACGGAAAAGTGGAAGTTTTTTTTGGTAGCGTACATGAAGAGACACGAATATGAAAAGCAACAGAAGGAAGTGTCAGACAACTGATCTTCGAAGGAAACTCATTGTAACATTTCTAAAGGATCGTCATGCCTTCTTAAAGTGACCCACTCCACAAAGTCGGCATAAAAAGGATGGATCTCCTAGGTTACGAGGGAAAACGACACTTTTCAGATTCGGAAAATGTAACGATTTGGTACTCTGCTAGCAGAGCTGTGGAACAGTGATTGACGTGAAACGCTGAAATGTGCAACTGATAAGAATGAAGAGTGCAGAGTAACCCTTCGGTTCCTCAGGAAGAGGAACAGCTTGAGATACGAGAACGGTAGGAGTGGAACTTACGAGTTCGCTATGATACAATACTATGCTGCTTCTCTCTTGAGAAATGACCAGACAGCAACCGTGCGAAACAAACACCAAACAACAATTTTCATAGTGATTCGCAAAGATTTGGCTGACCGCATGAAGGCAAATGGGATTTGATCAATATTGTTATTTTGTTCAAATTCACGCAATTCATCTTTAAGTTCCTTTAAAATTTGAAGCGCGGAACCCTGAAAATGTCTCATGAAATAAAGAGAAAAATAGTTCATAAAATCGCTTTCTTGCGGCTATAAAGAGACTCTGCTGCACTAATATGTTTGGCTATAATCGAATGAATCATGTGGATGATCAGGAAAGGAAAATGAAAAAGAAGCGATGAAAATAGTGAATATAATGAGAACAAAATAATGCGTGAAGGATGATTTCTTCTAGAAACTCAATCATTTCTGCAAAAGGTGGAAATCAGCACGCCTGATTTGGGAGAGATGCAATCACTACGACGGGTCGTTCGTTCGTGTTAAAAAGAATAGTTAGAAGTAAGAAGAGTTCCCAATTAATTATTCATCGCGGTAGAAATAGTTCATAGACAAAAGAACCTGATAGTTATTCGAGAAACCCAATTTCATCCTCAGAATCGGATGCAAGCGAAGTAAAGAACACTCAGAACTGTCAGGTGTCGAAGGGCCGATGGTGCTTTGTGCTCCGTCGATTAACATCACAAACAAAGGTGTTTGTAGGGGAAAAGTAACGTCGGCAAAAGCGCACAGAGACACCACCAAAGACCGTCCAAGAGCGTCCTCTGTCGTCCGAGTTCTCTTAGCAACTGCGAAAAAAACCGCAGCCTGCTATCAATTAATTCACGATCCGTACTGAACAAGCAGTGACCGAATGATGCTTACTTTCATATCGGAAGAAGGTCCTTATTTTATTCTTTTAACACGGCAAGCTTTCAGTTTTCCCTAGCTGTTGTCATGGGGAGAACAAACAATCCACGCCCAAATGTGTACGTACACTGAAGACTTTTCTGGACGGAAGACGCGGAAGACGTCCAGAAAAAAAGAGATGTCTTCGCCGCACTAACAAATCGGCGCGAGTGGTTGTAGCTGCCCAACAGGTTGTCGTTGAAGAAATACGTGGCTTTAGAATTTGCACACCCAATTAACTCTTTATGAGTAGGCGATTTTGACAAAGGAACCCACATGAACCTAATCTACCGTCCCCTTCGATGCTCTTCGCAACTCCTGTGCTGAAATCCACTTTCGAAACACATCAGAACATTTTTGAAATCAATTATCGTGTTTGGCATGTGTAAAATGTTAACATCTACTCCCACTGGGTTATGGAAAGCTTGCAAGCCATTCCACATAAAGTTTTTCGACACTTTTTCTTGTTTCTCCGTCTGTTTAGACAGTTGTGTATGTTGGTGAAAGGTTCACTAGTTCTTCGCGATTTGTATGCCATAATGAACCACGCTCACTTTTATTTTCTTTTCGTTCTGCTAAGAATTTGCTTCTCTTCATACTTTAAGTAAGGTCCTGATACTGCAGCTTTCCCGTGAACATAGCAGGAATACCGTCCGAGGCAATGAAATAGGAGACGTGTAAACAATTGCCAATATTAGTTTGTTGTAGCGATGTGGATGTGAAGATGCGGAAGTCCGAAGATGCAAAATCGCGCCCTTCGCTTGATTTAACCTTTGCGCGGGCAAGTACGAACTACATTAGTAGCGAGTAAACAGCGGCGTTCTTGCTTGCTCTTCTTTGCCAGAGTCCATGCTGCACGATGCTATCGATTATCTCCTGATCCCGTTGTGGCTCTCCACTGCCTCGACGACTTTTTCATCGGTTGTCGTTAGTGGAGAAGAGAGTACTTGATACTTTGTTGGTGTTAATGATGCATTTTTTTTAATAATAGTTTTCCGCTCCCTTCCTTCAAAGTTCCTTTTTCCGCAACGAAAAAATCAGTAGCCACTGGAAAAAAGCATTTACTACAACTCCCTTCAAATTTACGATGTTTAATTCATTCACGCGAATAGACCAGCGGACAGACAGCGACAAACTATCATTTCCACACATATCTCAATCCACAACTATCACTTCGTTTGCAATGCATCAAGTAAATACAATACAATGCAATACAACATCGATGCAATTCTATCCTATATCACAGCCTGCAGTTCCTCGAAAGTTTGCAGAAGAAAATAGAGGGGATAAAATTTTGGGTATTTTTACTGTTCACTATAAAGGGGGAAAATCGGCCAGAACTGCGAAAGTGCACATAAGAATTTCAAAAAAATATTCGCAAAATGTTACCAGTTGCATTCGAGGCCAGAGAAAAGCAAAAAAAGAGATAACATGAAAGATGGATGGAAACCTAAGAAGACGAGGTGAAAAATAGCACGATGTATTAAAAAACCTGAGAAAGTATGGGTTGAAGACATTGGGAACGAAAAAATGAACAATAGATATACTATCGACTAACTAGCAGTAGGCGTTGTTGTTTTATAAACCCAGCACCACCCCAGATCCGTGGAGTGATATCTTTAATAATCTGGAAAAGCAAGAGCAAATACAATTGAGAAGTACCAAAATTGTTTATATTTTTGTCAACATTTACTGCGACTACGAATTATTCCTTGACCCGTCATAGTTGCTCCTCTTAAATTGCCGTTGTCCTCTCAATATTCCGATGACGTTGAGAAATAAAATTAACGTGCTTAGTTAAAGCGAGGCGATAATTTGGCTACAGATCGAGCAGAGATTTTAGATTAATAGGTTGCTATGACAATGAGGACACTTTACTGATAACGTTAATATAATATTATTATCTTTAATACTGAGTATGCAAAAACTAAAAAGTTATCTCAATTCAAAATGTAATACATATTTTTGCCGACACAAAAACAGTTCTCTGACTGTGACATAGAAAATATAACTCGCATGCACAAAAAAACATTTTGCTGTTCTCAAAAGCCACCACCATCAGTCGAATGCACAACTCTTGTTCCGCGCTTTCATATAAACATAGAACTGAAATCTACGAGATCATAACACATGCTTTAACTTGCCGACAGAAACAAAGCGGATGAAAACTACTGACAAGTTCCCTCCACACCTCCATTTTGAAACCTTTGCATATCTGCATATCATTCCAGTGGTTGTCGTCCGTAATGGCATCACAGATCACGACTAATTGCAACAGATGCAAGCGTCATAGCCTTGAGCGCACCTTGTTGCAGGGTATTTTCTGCAGCAATGGTTACCTTGCCAATGTTATTCCGAAACCAATCTCGATTAAACCTTAGCTGTGGGAATTAGTGCGTCCGTACGTGCGCGCAGCAAATCAGAAAGTGCAGAAGAAAGACGTGGGAAACGACAGGGTCGGGTTGACAGAATGTACCTATTATTATCAATGAACTGCCGGCTTCGGGGCCCTCACGTTAGTAACAATGTTTTTCAAACACAGATAATAACGTGAAAAAGCAGTAACGATACCCGTAGTCAAATATCCGCGCTGGTTTCGTCGCGTTCGGCAAACCTTAAGTGGTAGGCTTGCAGTAAAAGCGCAAAAATTAATGAAATAGATCGTTGCTGAAAGATATGGTCCACGTAAAATCGATTTCCTATGGGGTTCGAAATCCTCCATGTATACGATAAAAGGGGAAACGCGATCATTGCCTAAGGCAATGTTCCACACCTTTCTTGCCTTCTCTAGCTCCTCATCACCACTCTCTACAGCACCCTTGAACGTGTTGCTCCGTCCTTCCTTGAAATGTTGTCTCGTAAGTTCTGCCACATTCTGGATGGAATTCACACTAACGTATTCACCAAACTGAAACAAAATTCGATCTGACCCTCAAAGAATTACAAGCCTGCGGTTTTAAGCCTAACATAATGTACATAGGTCGCATTTCAACAGTAATCTGGAGCTTACCGTTAAGGGACTTAGAAGCAAGTCCGAACACACCACTCTTCATGCTGCTAGTAGCAAATGCCAGTTTTAGAAAATACATGTGGAAAAATCTCTGGAAGTTCAACCCCATCCTATCGTATCGAGCGATTCTCCATCTTCCTATTTGTGATCTTCATTCACGAAAATAAAATCTCCGTAAAATAGTCAAACATTGGCGCGGTGAAACCGCTTTCTTCCTAGTTTTTCTAATCCAAATCTTTCTATCCTGTACTCCTTTTTGTATCAATTTCTGTTTGACATTAAAATCCCCGACAACGATCTTTTAGAAGAAATTCTCAAGAGAATGAATTCTTCAAAGTTCCCGTAAAAGTATTCTCTGCGCAATTGTTAGGAAGTTTCGGCATGAAATATGGAGGTTAACAATTATCCGATGAGATGTAGTGAGAGCAAGAAGGATTGCGTAGACGAAAGAACGACGCAAGCATCTTCTCAAGTATTAGAAAAGCATTTAAAAATATGTGTACATTATTGTTTGAATATGCAGTAAGTTCTGGCCATTGCAACAACTTAAGCAAAAAAAATGCATGTAAGCGATAAATGGTCTTTAGCTGGATCGGTCTTTTGAGCGCAGCTGCATAAATTGAACAGGAGTCCCTCCAATCAAAAACACACAACGCTCCTATGCCCAAACACAATTCCGCACAATTCTTCTCCCATAACATCAATGACACATATTTCACGCGTATTGGGTTATAGATTTTAGTAGTGATACGTACTTTAAATCTACCTACATACTTGTATAAATTCTACTTACCGTCGGTGTAAGTAGCATTGAAGTTGGAGGCACATCATATTTCTGCGGCTAATAATCACATTTCTGCCTACGTGTATCAATTTCACTACTTGCACGTAGCATTGCCTGCTTCAAAAACGACGAGTGAAAGGAAAGAAGGCTAAAAGGTCTCGTGCAAAAACGAACTTGAATAAAAACTCTTGAAACGTTTGTTTCAGAAAAGTAGAGAACAGTGTGTATAAGCACGGTGCACTCTTCTCCACGAAAGATGACGACGTACCACAAACCTGAAGAAAATTGATCCTCTTCGCATCCGTCATGGACGTTATGTGTAGTTTTATAATTTTCTTTTATATCCTAGTTCTTATGGTATTTCATTTTTATCCTCACAGTCGGGACAAATAAAGGATAAAATTAAGGATAAAGTTTCTGGCGTTAATCAATCCGCTTGGGATGCGCCCCCACGTTCACTTCGATTCAGAATCGTTTGAGGTTTACGAACGTGTATCTGGCCTATACAATGACTTGCGGTGGCTAGCCGATGTGTCAAGTCAGTGTTTTTATCCTCCCAGACAAGTCTGGTACCAATTTATCGACCCCGGAGGGATGAAAGGCTTGATGAGCACTATTAGCACCACAAATATTCTTAGATATTAGATCCCTTACAGGAAATAACGCTTGCGACGTAGTTTGTTAATATCATAATAAAAACCCGAAGCACTCACTCCAAATCCAGAAATCAGATGGATAGCTTGCAATAGGTTGATCAGTTTACTTGAACTCCACACCCGTGTACGAGCAGTGAAATTAAAGGCATCACCCCACGAATCTGGGTTGGTGCGGATTTCAGGTGGAGTACTCGTATACAGGATAGTATATTATGGAGAGAGGGGTGATTCCGCCCATTTCTTCCTAATTGCCGTAAAAAACGGCCCGGAAGATGCGGCGCGTGCACAAGGTTGGCGCGCTCCAATCGAACTCCTTGTAGAATGTAGCACGCCGGAATGTCCGAAGCCGTATCTTCGGGACCGTTTTTTGGCCGCGGCAGTTAGGAAGAACAGGACGGGATCACCTTTCCCTTCATATTCTACGATCCCGAATACGAATACTCTACCTGAAATCCGTACCACCTCAGATTCGTGGGGTGATGCCTTTAAAGCAGGTAGAGTCAATCAATACTGAAAGGCATTATCAGGCAACGCAACTTCACATCCGCGGAAGTAGTAAACATATTAGTCCTACTTCTAATACTTGCAAACAACGTCTTAAATCCCCAACATTTTAGCTAAGACTGTATCTAATTGGGCTATCTATTGGGCCTGCATTTAGTGGTGTTGATCTCTGCCTTGTCCTTTCCTTTCTCACCTTTTCATTACAGGGCTCTTTTGGTCAGTGGTTTATTCCCCAACCGATTAGTCACCATAACTGAGCGCAGTACAGGACATTAGTGCATCTATTATATATCGAATAATTATTTTCTGCAAGACCCTTCTATTACTGGTATGTACATGGTACATCAATTTGATAATGTCTCTGCATATTTCCGCATGACGGCTGGAACTGCTTTATTTGAGTTTTTTTTTTTTGGTTTTCAGCGCTCTTTTCAATACATTTCGGTCCCATTTTTGAAACTTTTTGCATCAGTTGAGGATAGGTGTATTTTTAAAGAACTAGCCTGAACGTCGCAAAAGCCGGACTTCAGGCTTTTTTGGTGTTCGCTTCGATCGCCTTCACCGATCATTAAGAAATAACAGTAGCGAGATTTTCTGTAAAGTTAGAATTGCTTTTTTCTATCAACGCTTTTTTCAATTTTTTTACCCAAAAATTCAACCATAGGTAAAAGATTTTATAGTTTTTCCCTAAACGCTCAGTCCTATATTTGGAGAACAATCAAACTTGATTTTACATCTATTTTTCTCTCAAACCTCCACAATCTGGAAACATTATTCGAAGTATGAGTTTTTTTCGTTCTCAACTAATAGCAAAGAATGATGTGCTAGCAGTGAAGACGTGAATATCACTATCGCGATCTGACGTAGAACGTTATCTTTATCTATTGATAAAGATAACGTTCTACGTCAGATCGCGTAAACTGTTGGCTATTATGTATTGTATTTAAACCGTTCGCATGTGTGTTTCCTCCTTTTGAAAAAAGATGTTAGCAGCGTTAGGGAGTGGGGCTCCTGCGCAACAATCCAACGCAGCGGAAACCGTCTCTTCACACTCTATAACTTTCTGGCACCGGCGCACCGTTCAGACCCCATGGGACCCGCGCACCCCATTTTACAGCTATCTGGCTCCGGGACACGAATTCGACGCCGTAGGACCCGTCTCATCGTATTTTACCGCGTTGGGGCTCTAGCGCGCCAAACCGACGCCACGGTATCCGTCTTCCTCTCTTTTTGGAGTTTCCTGACTGAGACACACACATACACAGACGCACATACGTAACAGAATACGCCCGTCATTATACAGCATGATAGTTTTCAAATTTGGGAGTATAAATTCACATAGAAGTTTATTTACCCTCACTAACATATAAGAGAAAGTAACCTGCCTTATCAAAGTCAACATACATGTATTCCTATCGTTGGACAATGGATAAAAGGTAGAGTGTTCGCCTATCAGGTGCATTGCGATGGTTCGGCACCTCACCAGCAAAGTATTTTGCATCATTGTGGAGTATTTTCGTGACACACAGACAAACACACACACTCGGACCAAGCGTCATTATATAGCTTGATGATGATAGCTCCTGTACTGGTTATTTAGCCGACCCTAGTTGTAGATCTAAAAGTACGCTCAATTGCAAGGTACCTTTTTCGATTGACATATATACTGCCTGCATCGAGAAATGGAGAAATGGATCATCTGAGCCAGTACGAAACCTTTCTATTGTCTCAAGCGATTAACTTAAGGAATTTAGAGTTCCCAAATAACTTTAAGAAGAAGTAAGTAAACTTTGCTATTACACCATCTTACAAACGAAATGACTTGAACGTAGAGTATCAATCAAACAAAAATCGAACTATATCTCTCTTTTACGTTTCCAGTTTGATTTTTCCGAGCGCAGTACAAATATACGGCGGCAGTGTTTGCCCCCCGAAATTCTTGCCTCACACGTTCTGCGCATGGCACAGATTAAGTGGAGGGAGAAAGACCAAGATACATATCTCTCATTCCACTGTGTACCTGCTGACAAAAAACATCACCTACGGAGGCGTAGAATTTATACTAAACACTACGTTTTCCAGCGGAAAGTTTTTATGAATGACACATACTTGAACCTGAGAGGTGCACAGGTTTCAAGTTCCGTTCGGCTTCATTGAAATAGACCAATTTCCATGGCAATCAATTAAGCACTTATTGAGAAATTGGGTAAGCCGTTCAAGTCGACGTTTGCTACTAGAAAATTATTCGGAGTCGAAAAGGAGACTTTCATTAACTTGGAGGGGATTACGAGAATAACATGAAGGACGGGCGAAAACAAGAAGAGCTTAACATATTTATACTCAATGGAGATACCTGTAAGCATGTTGGACAAGTTTTCCGATCCTACGAACTCTTCTTCTAATACTTAAGGAGGGGCTCTCAGTCCGTTTTTGTTGTGTTGAAAGAATTGGTCTCTACCTTCTCGACTCATATTTCTCAATGTGTAAATTTCTGATTTTTTTTTTAAATTCATTGCTAAGAGTGTACATACGTCTCATCATATTTGATTAGCCTATCGAGTTGTTTTCTTTTCATTGACGAATTTTAGCTTGTACAAGGAAATAAACATCCACTTTTAACGTGAGTATGTAAAATAGATTTACCATCTGTATTCTTTGGAAATAACTAGACTATTGGATGATGGAGAGATAGTTCTATTCACCTCAGGGAAATGAACTGGACTGAAAGACCAGCTGCGCGAAGCAAGAAAAAAACGACTGCACTTTTTTTTTAAATTCAGTACTTTTTTCTAGTGAGATTAAGTACAGGTGATGCTCGGATTTACTGGGAGAGAATCACACCTCACACGTCATGCTATTCTATACGTTAGCGCATTTATTCTTCACAAAATTCATCGTTTTCACCGCGATTCTGAGTTTTCGAAACCTATAATTTTGTCTAGGGATTCGCTGTGGAGTTAGGAAAAAGATAAAGTTATCAAATTAACAAGAAGCTGTTCGCATTGAACAAGTTCAAAATGTTCGTCTTTCTAAGTAGATGAAGAATTCATGGGAAGCGAAGTAGGAAAAAGAGGTTTTTTCTCTTGTAGCTGGCTGAAATAGTGCAAATGTAATATAACTATAGGAGACGCGATGTATGAAAACTCCTCCTAATAGGCTAATAAAAAAATGTAAGTGATTGAGAACAGAAACACAACAAATGACAAAATAAAGACTGGGCGTATTCCGAGACATATATATATATATATATAATATATATATATATATATATATATATATATATATGAACAAAATGTTCGTCTTTTCTTGCTTTTCGGCGAAGTCCAGCATGCGACGTCATTGGGGTATCAAATCACACTTACGAATAATAAAGGAAATCCGATTGGGATTGCGAATTCGTAAGCATTGCAGTCAACAAGTCATTGTTTAGAATAAGAAACTACTACCATCATTATACGAAATCGACAAAATGCTAGGGTCAGGACAAATTGCGAGAGAAAAACAGATGTCGGCAATGTGCGCTCAAGAAATGAGCTAACCACGAGACCGCTCAGTCGACTGTTTGACTTGTGGCAACAAACAGAGAGGAGGTGGTTCACGTTGTGACGAGGGGAATGGCATGAACCGTAAACCTGGACGATTAGGAATTTTTTTGAACGATTTGGTGGCAAATATTTGAGAAAGTTTGTGGAGCGGTCCAATCGAGGCACCGAACATAAACTTGCCTTTTAAAGGAATTAGAGCACTGGTTGACATCTGTAAAAGTATATTCTCGATTATGAACTTAACTGCGTGGCAGTGCTGCAGAAAATGAATACGGTAGAGGACATCAATTGTCTGACAAAACCTGCTCTAAGTCTAGCTAAAATTCTCGTCTAGAGATGCATATAGATATGAAATGATGGAATCCGAATTACGCAAGTCAAAATTATCGAATCTTATCGTCCTGCATGTCGAACAGTCATATGTTGGTAGTCTATTTATGAAAATCCATTAAATTTAAGAAGTAGATGTAGAAGCGATCAGACAAGATAAATTTTTTGTGCAGATAAGTTTAATTATTTGCACTGGAGATGGCTCTAGAAGAGAGGAAGATGATATCTTGAAACGAATATCCTCATAGAGTGCACTTAGTTATGTTTTAATTCGCCATTTTCACAAATTTTACAGGAATTTACAAGAAATAAGAATTCATCTAAGTAGGTAAACTGTCCATTAAAATTGAATGCCGAATTTTTAGAATTCTCAGTTTTTGGTCCCGTGTTCCTTTGGGAGACGTTTTGGCAACCGGCAATTGTCAGGCTATACTATAATTATAATGGGCATAGTGTATGTGTTTTTACGTCTAAGTTAATGAAATACTCTACGCAGTGAAACGACTTCAACTCCTGCCATCTTTGTCGAGAGATGCGTTCAACGTCGTCAGACAGATGTACACATTCCAAAAGAAAATGAAATGAATCCTATAGCAGCAGGTTACCGGAGAATAGACGCGTTTTCTGCGATTAGTGCGACAGCATCAGAAAGTTGCTTAAGAAGCTGCCTTATTTTCATGAGTATGACGATGACGTCCACGCCATTTTATTTTTCATCACCCTACGAATCTGGAGTGGTACGGATTTTCGGTGGAGTATTCGTATACGGGATCGTAGCTTATTGAGAGAAGGGTGATTCCGTTCATTTCTTCCTAATTGCTGTAGAAAACGACCCCGAAGATACTGCTTCGAGCGTTCCGGCGCAATATTTTCCACAAGGAGTTCGATTGGAGCGCGCCAGCCTTGTGCACGCGCGCACCTTGCGGCCGTTTTTTTACGGCAATTAGGAAGAAATGGTCACATCACACCCCTCTCCATAATTTACTATTCCGTGTACAAATACTCCACCTGAAATCCACACCACCCCAGATTCGTGGTATGCTGCCTTTAAGCTGACCATTCCGTGTTGAATGTCACAAAGAAAAGACGAGAAGAGCTTTGTCTAATACTTCGAATAAAATTTTTAACTTACCGAAAGAGTCCAGATTCATAATCACATCTGAATATTCTTTAGATATAGTACTGACTTTTAAAAAAGTCAACAAAACCTTTCATTAGTGATTTTCTAAATTTCTAAATTTCTAAAATTTTTACTTCTTAAATTTCTAAACAAAACAAGCGAACACAGTATTTTTACTACCAAAGGCAACTTTAGTTCTTAAGGTTAGGTTGGCAAAAATCTACAAAATCCCCCCATTTCAACTTTGCATTCATAACTGCACCGCGAAACGATAACGTCGGACTTGTGGCGAGCACCACAAGTCCGACGTTAACAGAACGCCCAAAACATGTGTGCATTTATGTTTATTCGAAGTTGTGATCCCCGAGCCACTGGGAGGGCTTTTCAAGTGCTACTGGTTGATGCGTAATTAACTTCGGAAACGGACCACATCGAATTGTAATAACTTAGATTAAACACATCTTTATTAAGTGAAATAGAAACCATCAGAATCTACACATCTTTCCCAACGAGTCGGTAATGAATCTAACCCATTAGTATGAAAACTGAGATCTCAGGAATCAACAAAATTCTGGAAAGCACTTCCAACATCGTCTGAATTAGTGGACTGCCGCTGGCGCAAATGTGAATCGAGAGCTCGAAAAAAGTGATAGTCTGCTGGGGAACGTTCTGGGGAATACGGTGGGTGAGAGAGAACTTCTGTACCCAAATGGGTCAATTTCTGCGGTTAAGTGGCTTTCCTCATGTTTATGTTAGGAAAAGCACGACCCCTGATGAGAGGAAGCATGAATTTGAGTTAAGAGAGCAAGCTCGTGAACTTAACCACGGTAAACAAGTCCGTGGATGGGTTGTTTACCGCGGCGAGCTTCGGCGTATTTCTGAACTTCCTTGTAGGTCGGAAGATCTGTAAGCCCGCATGGTATTTCTGGATTGTCCTGTTTTTTGTTTAATGCCCGTAGCCTCGCTAACAAACTTCATCATTTACAGTATTTTTAATTGTAAATAAACCTGATATTGTGTTTATCACCGAAAAAATCTTGGGGAGTCTACCTTATCATATCCTACGCTCTGACACACCTGTGCGTAAAGGTGGTGGTGTTTGCTGTATTATCAAAAGTACCTTTCTCGCCAATATTGTCCATCACAACATCCAAATAAGAGCTGAATTCCTATGTGTTGATATTCTGATTCCCTATAAAATCAACTATCTTCGCTTTATTGTAATTTATCGGCCTCCTAGTTCTTCTATTCCCGACGACGAAAAGTTTCTTGAGCTCGTGTCTGATTTTTGCTCAACTCAGAGCTCTACTGTAATTCTAGGTGATTCCAATTTACAAATTGACTGGCAACAATCCATTTCACTCAATAGCACTTCCGAAAAAATCTTCGAGTTTTTTGCAAATATTGGTCTAGTTCAATATGTCTTAGAACCTACCCTAGCTGACTCAGTTCCCGATCCCATACTCTCTTCTACACCCTCATGTTCTCATGTTCAGCCTCTTCCTCCTTTCTCCTCGTCCGACAACGAAATGGTTGGATTCAGGATTCTGGAGGAAGCCTTTAGCTTTATTGCATTACCACTGCCAGATTTTCACAAAGTCGATTATGTCGGTCTTAACAGTGATCTCGGCCGTGTCAATTGGTTCACTTTGTTTGATTAATACTACTCATCCACCCAACTATACCTCAGGTTCTGTCTTATGATGTATCAGGCTTTCTCTAAATTCGTTCCTTTGAAATTTCCTGTACTGTCTTGCTATCGTCGTCATCCTAAACATATACACTCCCTTATGGAACAAAAGAACCGATTATTTGTGAAATTTAGTGATCCCTTATCCAATGGTTATCACAAAAAGGTCTGCTCTGATCTCGACTACCACTTGAAGAAGCTCAGTGCAAACTATGAACGTCTACTGGCCAACAGAGCATCTTACGAACTCTTGTTTTCCTATGTAAATACCAAGTTCAAATCGAAAAATCAATGTTCCTGTATTATTGATCAATCTGACAAGAAACTTCTTCATGATTCTGACAAGGCTAATGCCCTTGGTGGGTATCTTGCAAGTGTCTTTTCTGCTGAATATGCCTCTGGTCTCGACGTTAATGTTTTGGATGATCCTCATGAGTCTCGTTTTCCTTGTGACAGCATTTATTTTCATCTAAATGATATTCTTGGCATACATAAATGCTTAAAAGCATCGACTACCTTACCCTGACTTACTTGACTTAATCGGCGGGCTGATGTCATCGCCTGACGCGATTACCCGCATCTTCGCTGAGGTGTGCCGTCCTTGAACACAGCTCTGCCCAACCTTCTCGATCTTCTGCGAGAGCTTGCACAGAATCAATCCATTCGTCGCTATTCCATGTTCTGCGAAACCTTACGTCTCGCCTGAACTGCCTATCCACGCCGAGCGTCTTCAGGTCCTCTTTTACCACCTCAGTCCAGAACTTCCGTTTTCGGCCAGATGGCTTCTTCAAGCTCGAACCCGACGAACTCTTCAGAACTCGTTGGACAAGGCGATCTGCCGATCTCCTTAATATATGACCAAAGAAGCGAAGACGATTTACTTTAGCCGCTTTCGAAAGCGGTGCAAGATGTTGATATCTTGCACGTGTCATCCGCTGGTAAACCACATCAATTTCTGCGTAAAGACCTTCATTGTGGCATACCCTAGGCCAAAATCAGCCGTCTAAGCAGCTTTCGTTCCGTGCAGTCAAGCCATAACCGTTGATGGTACTGCCCAAGTCTCCGATCCGTTCATCATGATGGGGCGAATTGCGGATAGGTAGACTCGCCGCTTGACTTCGTTGGTGATGGGGGTCGACCACATTCATTTCGTTAAGGAGTTAAATGCACAAGTGGCCTTAGCGCATCTTTGCTGAACATCTCTCTCGTAGCTGCCGTTGTTCTTCAGCATACAGCCCAGGTAACAGAACTCATCGACGAGTTCTATCGGTTGTCCGTCCACCCTGATTCCCGTTCGAGGTCTCGAAGAGATCCACATCTGCTTGCATTTATCAGGGCGTAGGCGTAGTCCGTAGGCTGTTGATTCATGTCATCAAGCAAGCGAACGAACTTTCCTGGTACTCCATCGGCGCGAAGCGCGTTGAGAAGACGGCCTCGGTGAGGAGAGTCGAACGCGCTTCAAAGTCCAGAAACGCTAGTTGCATTGGCTTCAAATACCGCTGCCAGATTTCGATCACTCTCCTGACGATGAACACCCGGTCAATCGTAGATCAGCCAGGACGAAAGCCAGCTTGCTCGTCGCGCGTTGTTTCTTCTTTTTAATGAGTCGGTTCAGGATAATGCGCTCCAGTACCTTGTACATAACACGCAACAAAGAGATTCCTCGATAATTCCTTGGGTCCGTGACGGATAACTTCTTGTGAAGGGGAATTGTGATAGCGTGTTTCCACGAATCAGGTATCCTTTCGTCTATCCATATTGAACGGATGATCTTTGTCATCTCACGAATCCCAGACGGAGGAAGAAATTTTAGCATTTCTGCGCTAATCCCATCGTTTCCACCAGATTTTCCATTCTTCATTTTCTGAATACAGACCAGGACCTCCGACTCGGTCGGTGGCTCCTCGTTAACCGCGTATGTCGGTCTATGAACGTGTTCGAGTCTAGGAGCTGACGGTGCCAGCCGGTTCAGCAAGATCTTGAAGTGTTCCTTCCAAATTAGAAGGTTTGCTTCACCGACAGCCACCCCATTAGCAGTGTTGAGGACATGGGAACATCTTTTCATTTTGCCGCTATACTGTTTTAGTAGAGCGTAGGCTTTCCGCGGGTTCCTATCCTCCCACGCCTTCTCAAACTCCATCGCTTTTGACGTCCACTCGTCATCGCGGTCTTGTTGCAGTTGACGACGCAGCTTCCTTCGAAGACGCTTTTCCTGGCTGAAGTCACCAGCGCTGCGCGCGACACATACAGAATTTTATGTGGATTTTGTTTCCGCAGATGCAAAGGCAAACTTTTTCCGCGGCAAAAGAACTGGGAGCGTTTTCCTTGCAGCGTCCTGGATGCACTTTGTGAAGGAATCCGCATCGCTAAGCTTCTTCCTGGTCCGTACTCCAACATGAATAGACACACGTTAATTTTCTTCTGCATTCATCGTCTTTCAGACCTACCATGTCGATTTTCGGTTGAAGATGAACTCCTCGGTTTCTCTTGTGGAACCGTATCTTGAAACTCAGAAGAACTGGACGGTGGTCAGAGTCGAACGCGACGTCCCAAACAGCTCTAGATTTTCGGATATCTGACTGAGGAATGTTTCTCGCCAGAACGTAGTCGAGCTGAAGTTTAAGAGTCCTCATCTTCCGCTTGCGCTGCTCTTCAGGCGTTAAAAGGGTTGACCCCTGCCACGTGAGCTGATGCCGTCGATGATTCCTCTTAAACGTGGACGTCACCAGACGGTCACCGTTGTCCGTCGTGCGCTCCGCTGCATAGTACCACTTTCCTAGCCCATTGGATTGCTGTTCGAGTCTCATCTTCGCATTTGCGTCGATTCCGACAATGACCACCTGCTGGCTTGGTATTTCAGATATCAACGCATTGAGTTCATCATAGAAGGCGTCCTTACTGTAGTCCTCAGCGGTTTCCGTAGGTGCGTGAGCACTTACGATCCAGAGTTCACATCCTCTGCGATCCCGCAGTCGTAGAAAGGCGCATCTAGACGACGTTGAGCCAAATTCCTCTACCAGGTTCTTGTAATCGTTCCTCACAGCTATCGCGCATCCATCTACTTTGTTCTCATCAGCATCGCCGCAGTATATGGTGTAATTTTCGATGCTGATGACAGGCCGATCCCTCATGCGTGTTTCCTGCAGTGCAGCAAAAGGCACACAGAGATATCGCAGAAGTCTGGATAGAGCGGCTTGTTGGAGTTCACTCGAAAGTGTTCGGCAGTTCAGCGTGACGAAACGAATGTTTGTTGCCAAAGATTCCATACTCCCTTCAGGCAGTTGACCTTTCAGGTTATGGGCTTTGGTGGTGTGCTGGACGACAGCACCTTTTTGCAATGTATGGGAAGCTTTCGCCATATAACAGTGCAGGTTATATAGCTCGTACGTTCCCAATGCGTACACCCGAACGCCTGATTGCCTTTAGTTAAGGCAGGGTCACCACGTGCAGGTAGCAATCAGACTCGTATACGCGGCCCCACCTTACCTGTGATGGTATACCACAAACAGTCTACAAAAAAATGCGCAAATACTTTATCTCAACTATTGGCTCACCTCTTCAATGTTCCCATGCTACTCGGTGAAGTTCCCGCACTCTGAAAGGAAGCTCTAGTTGCTGCCATTCCCAAAACGTCCTTCTCAGGTCTATTATCTGATTTTCGCCTAATTAGCATCTCTTTTACTCCTGTTAAAGTTATATTGAGGAAGAAATATTGAGGAACAAACTCTCATCTTGGGTCCTAAGAAATAATGTTATTCCTAACATGTGTTATTCCTAACCTAACATGGTTTTCTCCCCGGCGCCTCAACAACTTCTAACTTAATTGATTCCCTCCATGATTGGAGTACTGCTTTGTGCAATGGAAATTTTGTCGGTGTAATCTATATCGATTTATCGAAAGCCTTTGATAAAGTTTGTCACAACTTATTGTTAATGAAATTGGAAAGTATTGTTATCCGTAGCAATATGTTAGCCTGGATCAGGTCTTACCTAACTAATAGGATCATGACTGTTAAATTGGACATGCATATTCTGAAAAATTCCATTGTAAAAGCGGTGTACCTCAAGGTGGAGTACTTTCCCCCTTACTATTTCTTTTATACATATCTGATTTGCCAGCTTGTCTTAAAGCTCCTCTTAATATCACAGTACAATTGTATGCTGATGGTATTAAAATTTCTTTTATCTACAGCTCTGAAAACCGGTATGCAATATGCTCCCAGTTGCAATCTACCTTGGATAGTGTTGTTATCTGGGCTTCCAAATGGGGTCATTAAGCCTACCAAATGTTGCGTACTGCATCTTGGAAACGGCGACTCTGCAAACTATATGATAAACGAATACTGCTCTTAGATCTGGGGTACCTATGCCAAAAGATACATTGGTAAGATTAAGAAAGTCCAAAAAACCTTCACAAGGCTAGTTTTCACTAGAATTGGTTATGAGTACCAAAACATACCCAATTACGCTGATCGGCTGAATGCATTAGCATTAAAACCTTTGTTTTATAGAAGAATAGTCACAAAATTAGTATTTTCTCTTCGAATCCTCCGAAACGATACTAAACTGTCACCCAGTAAATACTGAGTGTTTAGACCTAGCAGTACCAGAATGAGGGGGTTTGGAATTTATAACAGAGAACTTGGCAGAAAATTTTCACACCTCTCTTACTCGTTCTTCGTTCGTACCGCCAAATGGCTCCGTCTTCTTCCCCTACACGTGCTTACGGCCGAAAGCACCAGGATTTTTAAACGAAGGTTGAGTCAAGTTGATTTAGTTCGACTTTTTAACCTCGAAATTTCCTAATTTCTCTCTTCTTTTTTCAGCTTCTTCTGATGGAGAGTTTATCTCCTCATCTTCCTCAGCCACAATGTCAGTTCGTATGGCATCCTATGCAAGACCGCCTGCTCCCTGCTTTCGATTTTCTAATCTTTCCTTCGATTTCGTCTTTATTTGACCTTTCGGTGCCTTTGTTTCGTCTTCGGTGCTGTATTTTGCTTTACTATTCATACAACTAGTAGCTTGATTGGTTCTTCTTTTCAACTTTACGTTGTTCTTCTATTTGCTTCTCCTTTCCTAGCAGGGATCAGTCTAATGCGTTCTAATGCCTAGTTCCTTTGATCTTTTGTTTGAACCTTCTCTGCATTGTTGTTATTCCCTTTTACTTCTTTATCTAGCCTAAAATATTAGTGCTTCCGTTTCCACTCACCGGTTGAGCGGGGTGAGCAAGTATACCCGCTTGCCGAACTGCCGGTGTTGTATCTATTAATTCTCTATGAGGGCATATTGCTGGATGATGTGATGGTAAACCACTAATTTTTATAGCCTACCTATACTTTCTTATTTTCCAAGAGTTTTAATTCCCACGCTGTCGAGTTTATGTCGTTTTTGAAATTACTAAATCGTCCCTTACTTTACTGTTCGCGTGACTTATCCCTGCTTATTCTCATTCTTCTCTTTTCTCTTTGTTGGATTTTCTATTGCTGATTTGTATTCATTCCTTGCCTCTTACTCTGGGCACGCCTTTGAGCGTAATAAATAAATAAATAAATAAATAAATTTCTGCCGGGTGATTTGTGTGGTACGTGGCCTTGCGTTGTCTTGCAATAGAATGGGCACTGCTCTATTCACCACTGCCAGCCACAACTTTTGCAACTTTTCATACATATGCTCTAAATCACAGCAGTAGGACTCTGATGTAACTGTCTGGCCTGGTTGCATGAAGGTGTAGTGCACTAAACCCTTACAGCACCACCAAACTGTAAGCATGACTTTTTTAGGGTGAAGATCGGGTTTAGGAAAAGTGTTTCGAGGGGCATCCTTATCTACCCACACAAATCCACGTTTCCTATCATCATAAAGAAGCCACTTTTCATCTACAGTTATACTATGACCAAAAAAGGAATTTTTAACCGAATCAAAAGGTTAGCACGCGTGCTGTAAGGTGCCAGACACTGCTATTCGGTCACTTTGACATCTTCTTCACCTTGCCAATTTCCGTCAAATGTGTAACTACTGCAGTGTACGCCCAGGTCTTCTGCAAACATCCGTGTCTTAGCTTCCGGATTTGCTTCCACGGCTCTCTCCAGATCTTCATATCAAGCGACGCGGTATTTCTTCGAGATCGAAATCGCTAGAAGCGAATTTTTTAAACCAGAGCTCCACTGTCCATTCGCAAGGACAGTCCGACCCAAAAGCCCTGCTAAGGTTACGAGATGCTTCTGCCGTGGAGGGTTCCCATTTAAATTCGTAAAGCATGATGACTCGATAGTCTCGTTGGTTCATGATTTTTCAGAAAAAGACCGACGAAACGATATGTGTCGTTTGCCTTGAGACGAAATAATAGGTTGATGCATAATTATGGAACGTTTTTTAAAAATATTTTTATTCAACAGAACAATAACAATATTTAATCAAAAAAGTTTTAATGATCATTCGAGAGCATAGTCACCATCCACTTCAAGAACTGCTCCCCATTTGCTTGGCAGTCGGTCGATTCCACGTGCGAAGAAGTCACGATTCTTGGAGGCAATCCACGCTTTGACATCAGCCACCGAGTCATCCAAGTCGTCGTAGACTTTGTTTGTTTGCCAGTTTTTCAAAGAGTGATTGACATGATAGTCCGTTGGTGCTTCTGTCGGTGAGTACGGCGGATGTGGGAGCAGATCCCATCCCTTATTGGCGATGGATTCGATTACACGGCGCTCAACATGTGGACGGGCGTTATCGTGATGGAACACGATGTCGAACGCGTTCAGCTTTGTTGTTGTCGGAGAGCTCATGGGGCACCCATCCAGCCAATTTTCATACCTTTCCAAGCTTCTTCAGGCGTCGAACGATCGTTGACTGATTGACATTAAAGTATTCAGCCAGCACTCGCGTTATCAGGCTTTCGTCCTCTTCCACGGCTGTCAGAAGTGCTTGATCATCAAAATCCGATGGCCGACCTCTTCCTTCTTTATCCTCCAAACTAGTGTCACCTGATTTAAAGCGAATAAACCACTTCCGTACTGCACTATCAGTAATTGTTCCTTTGCCAAAAAGTTCGTTGACATCGCGAAGTGACTGGGCTGCGGTCCATCCTTTCTCGTAGTGGTAGAGCATAATATGGCGAATATGAGTGTGATTTTCGAGACGCATTTTTTAAACTAAATATTGAGGATTATTTTCATGAAAATAAAATAAACAAAACGCCAATCTTTACTAAAGAAAAACGCGTTAATGAAAACGTTCCATAATTATGCATCAACCTAATAATATAGGGTAAAAAATTCTTTTACAATTTTTTACACATAACTCGAAACCGAAATTAATTTTGCACCAACCAACAGATAAATATCACAACGAAGACGCACAGCTTCTCCCACAAATCCAGAAAAAAGTTAAGCAGTGAAGTCTGCAGTAATATTTGAAGCAAAGTAAGACAAATCCACTCAAAACTGCGTGAAATTAGCGCGCGTTAGTTATTTTTCCTTCCTTTTTTGACAAGATTTCGATGATGTGATGGATCACCGTGAGGAACGATCACTCAGGAACTCACTCGTTAGTGATCTTTTTTTTTCTGGATTCGTGAAGTGAGTTTTATGTCTTCACAGTAATATTTGTGAATTTCCGTCCTTACTTGCTCGTAGAGAAATCCCTAACACAAGAATCTAGCCTCCTTTGACAATCAAATCGCAGAAAGCCAGTGGCCAAAGCCAAAACTTCTCGTCGCTTTGACGTGAAATTTCACTTCACCTAAAGCTCCTAAGATTGTCATCTAGAGCCTAGACCTTAACACTTTTATGAGTCGTAATGCTGAGCGTAACGTAATGCGCAATGGGGACGTATTGTATTACATCCAGTTACATATATTACATGGAATTGAGAGAGAAGATTAAAAAGCCGGTAAAGTCGACATTAAAAAAAGGCAAAGCTATTGGCGTATCAATCCACTTCGAATGCGCCAACGCGTTTTACTGCAATTCGTAATTTTGAGTTTTTTGGAACGCGTGTTGGCCTATATAATGACTTGCGAGGGCCAGTCGATGATCAACTCAGTGTTTTTGTTCTACCAGACAAATCTGGTTTATCGACCGCGGAGGGATAAAAGACTTGGTTTGTGCTAGGGCAGTTTCGAGCCCTCGACTGTGTGTCTACGACGGGCTTCTAACCCATTGCGCCACACCCCTAAATCCAGTATAAAACAAATCTGACGTGGTGAGAGAGTTGCAGATTGCAAGATTCCGCTCATCCCTTCCTAATTGTCACAAAAAAGCAGCGTGGGAACAGCTTTGTTTCCTACAAAGTATGCTAGAACGGCCCTCTATTTACACGTTCCGATCAACTCAGCAGTCATTGGTTTTACATGAATAGACAGACTAGTGAGAGGACATTACTGATCTTACGGATAACGGGTAGTGCCCGTTGCAAATGAAATTGTCGTGAAAAACGACGTCTTCCACGTCGTTTTCTTACGACGATTAAGAAGAAATGCGCGAAAGTTCGACCTTCCTTGAATGTTGGCAGAGAGATTGCAACTTGTCGATTGTCAAATTGAACCAAGGCCCAAGATTGTTAACAAACCTTATTACGGCTAACGTTTCGGCAGCGTCGCCGTCGTCCTGTAAAGTCGGATCATTTGTAATATAAGGATAAAGGATAAAGTTTCTGGCGTTAATCAATCCTTTTGGAATGCGCCCCCACGTTCACTTCAATTCAGAATCGTTTGAGATTTACGAACGTGTATCTGGCCGATACAATGACTTGCGGTGGCTGGCCGATGTGTCAAGTCAGTGTTTTTATCCTCCCAGACAAGTCTGGTACCAACTTATCGACCACGGAGGGATGAAAGGCTTGGTGAGCACTAGGGCGGATTCGAACCTCCGATCGATCGTGCAGGAAGCGGGACCTCTAACCGCTACACCACACACTTGGTCATCGAGACACACCTGAGCAGACTGCCACTTATCGCCTTACTGAGCACGTCGGTTGTGAAAGGTAAGCAAAAAATTGATCTTTTCCGAGTTATCCACTGTGGCATAATCTCGCTGCGCAGTAAAACCTGGCCTCCGCAGCACAGCAATGTAACGATTAGAAGCTGCGATCCGCTGCGCTAGGGGAACCGCATCGATCCGCTCATGTACATCAGATTTCTCCCTTACGGCTGTCCTAAACATGTTCAAAATGACTGATTTCTTGGTTTTCCAAGAATAAGCAGAAAGACAGTGGACTAATATGTTTCTACTACTAGGATTTCGAAGCCATCTCGTTTTCCACTCACCGTTGGACCACTGTATTTCCAAGCTAAAGAAGGACAGCCAATTTTCTTTGGGTTTTTGGATAGTGGGCAGTATGTACATGAGCGTCTGGGATTCACTGTGATCCCAGATGGGATGGGACATACGTTTGTCTCACTACGTACTTTTATTTGCAAATAACAATGAAATCGCTCACCGTGTCGCTAAGACTTTATTTTTGGAAAGCTTTTAAATTTTTGGAAATTCATCTTAGAGAGGAAAGTAGGTAAAGAAATCTTACCACTATGTCAAAGTTTATTGGAAATTCGATAGGCTAGGGTTACAGGTTTAGGGTTTTTCGTGTCGTGTGTTCGTGTGGTTTGATTCGTGTCATTTACAACTCACGGCTGGCAGAATCTTTGGTACTGAAGCATTATTTATGTACCTGAAAATTGCAATTGGCTTTATTTTGCACGCTGTTCTCATATGTCCACAGATTTCCCACATGTATATCTCTGCAGTTTAGAGGTTCTACTCCACCGTGCACTCGTTTTATTAAATTATTCTACTTTCCTTTGCTCTGAACTGCCAAGTGTTCCTTCAAATTTAATGTTTTTAATGATAGACTTATCGAAAGTGTGGTTTTTAAACGGCAACCTGTTTTACTGCAATAATGATTTGCAATCGTTTGAGGTGAGGATTTCCAGAAATTCATTGGAATTTAGTCTATTACAACGTTTCGTATACGTCCATCTACATCAACATTTTCCTTTCATTTCATCTTGCCTTAATTCTGCTTATATTTAATTTGGAGTTCATCAAAAGCTATCTATAACAAATCCTATGTAGTGCAATTGGTTTTTGTCATATTTAAAATTTTTCGAGTGAATTTTCCAATTTCGCTTTGAACACAGCTGTAGTTGTCAAACGTAGTAAGTAGATCCAGGGCACTTTATTCGCCTTTGTCACCGAGCTCTTATTCTGCCACTTTATCCAGCCGACTGTGTATGGCAAAGATCTCGCATTTCGCAAAGGCTGGTCCCGTGTGGAAAATGGATCACAAGTTGTCGTTATTTCACAATGCTGAAAAGGGTAACATTCGTATCTAGTTGTGTCTATATCACCATACGCTATGTCATCGTCCTCTCACGAACTATGGGACTGTCCTATCTGCGCCAAAATACTTCTAAGAAAAAATCTGTACTCTCATCTAAGAGTAACCCACAAATATTCTGAGCAGCACATAGCTCAGATTAAGCTGGAAGTGAAGAAGAAGGCTAGTTCATCAAAACCTATTCCCGAAGAACCCTGTATGTATTACCCCATTTGTGATGAGGGTTTTACCGACCACGAAAGTATGGCCTGTTACTGCGAAGACAATCATAGCGAAGACGGGGCTAACGGTAAACCCCAGGACTATACTGTTTTACTGCTTACATTTGATACGGTTGGAGAATTCGAGGTAGGTCATTGGAAGTATTCACTGAAATGCACTGAAAATAAATAGAGTGTACTTTCTTCAGTTCTAAGAAGTTTGCAATATTCCAGGAATGGTTGCATGAGCAGTGTGAAAGAAGTGGTACTAGTTTTTTCAAGCGATCAAGTTATGTCAAGGGCTCGTCGTACTCTTTAAGGTGCTTATAAAATGTAAATTTTGTATACAAAACATGACTTAATTCCTAAGATGCACATATGAGAAAGCAACCACTTCAAAGGCAACATCTAGTAAAAAGGATGTCATAAGCTGTTCATGTTTTATGAACGTTCACACTGCCGATGATGGTAAAGTCAACATAAAAGGATGTTTGGGGCATTTCGGTCACGATATAGAGCCTGCGCTGCTCCGTCTTCACAATACACAAGAACAACTTTTGAGAACTCTTCTCGAAGGTCTGAATTAAAATGATTGCTTGAAAAATGACAAATCTAGACCTATTTTCATGTACAGAACATTCAATGGACTATATTTTGCGACGGCTCAAAAGGGACTACTCAGCGAAAACTTCTAGGTTGTGGTTTGTCGATAGGTCAGATCTTTGGAATTTGACAACAAAATTTGAATTACGCCCTGGATATCGCCACAAGAATGACATGAATTCTTTGATGCACGAGAAGCAGAGGAGAACGCGGACGACGGAATCCGTATCCTAGAGGTTACTGATGACCCTAGTGGACGAGGATTTCGTTTAAGTGAGCTGCTTGACATAATACCTAGAATTTTGCAAACAAGCTCATTTCTTTAGTAATGATCACTCCGACACAGTTAGAATGGTTGAGAAAATTCTCGTCAGGTGGAATTGTAGTCGACGACACACATAACGTCACACGTTACAATCTAAAGCTAGCGACTGTTTCAGTAGCTGACAACAAGAACCGGGGTCTTCCGGCTGGTACAGTTTTACTCCTAATTGCTCACATTAATAGTTGATAACAATATTGATAAATGGTTTCGCATTAAAGCTTTTTTACTGAGCGGCACAATGACAATATTGGATGTGCAGAGGCTCTTTTTGGAGATCAAGAAGCTTCTGCCTGATTTCAACCCACAACAGATAGTTACTGATAAAGCTCCATGCTTTTACAACGGATTTCGAGCTGTTTTTCCGGAAGCGCGGACTACGCTGCACTACTGTAGATGGCACATCGACCAAACATTCAAAAGGAGCGCCACCAGATTAGTTGCGGTAAAAAAAATTCAGAAATCATTCCGCCTACTTTTGCGCTACCTACGGAGTAATTCTTCAGGCTCGCATTCGAGGACAAGTAAAGAAAGACCTCAGTGAACTTCTCCTCATTGCTGACCTCACTTTGTTTGAGTCACGCTTCGGACAAATTCTCGGTTTTCTCGAAACAGAAGGCCAAACTGGAATGGTTAATTATCTTAAGGATAATTATTTAAGCAAGTATAGAACCGTTTTGTCTTTACTTCCCTTTTCCCGAAAAGCTTTTTCAGGAAGGACTGCCAGTTGGGCATCACTTGCAAACAAAGGTGCCGTGATGGACACGACGATGATTAGTGAGAGGTGGCATCTGCGTCTAAAGAAGGACTTCCTCCACAGAAATGCCAACTCAAGAGCCGACTTTCTCGTAGAGCTGCTAATCAGAGCTGTGGAGGACCTGGCTGATTCAGCCGAAATTAGGGTAAAACGTTTTTGTAAACGTATGAAATATATTCTTAAGTGATGATTGTAGGATCGCCGTCGACTCGCAGCATCCTCTTTCCGTGTTCAGCAGTCCACTAAATGTCATAGATGGGCATTGAAACACTACGAGAACAGTCCTGAGAAGGTGAAGCGAGTGGCAGAAAAGAAATGGGAACTTCAAGGAAAAGGTGTGGCGGAAAAATACCAAGTGGTATACTTGGGTGGATGCGCATGCAGTGAATCCTTGAGTGAAAACGTTCACTGCCCACTCTGCGGTGTCTCTTGGCGCTGCAGCTGCTTGGATAATAGAGCTGGAATCAGTTGCCTTCACAGACATGCGGCAAAATTATATGGAGGAGGCGTTGTAGAGGAACATCCATCTACTTCACAAGTCCATGAAAGACCCCATACACAGCTAAGTGAGACGATGTATGAGGTCGACCAAGTACTTTCCACTCAAGATCTGGTCACGGCAGCTCAGGAGCGCAAACAACAACGAACTCAAATAAGGAGTAACATTGAAAGTGTAAGTGTTTCAACTGCCTCCAACCTTTCCAAATTATCAAATATCAGATGTTGATTATCAAATTTCAAACCAAACAAATATTTAGAAATATGCAGTCCTGCGCGCAAATGTAAACATTCTTGTAAACACTGACACAGAAGAAGCGGCGGAAACGCTCAAGAAGATTTATGATCTTGTTGATCAAGCATCAAAATTAAAAGTCAGTCAGCCCTCTACAGAAGGAGTGCATATCGCTGCTAGGCCAGAGCTGACTAAACCCGGAGCAAAACCTCAGCTCACTAAGGCAGAGCTTTACACAGTAAGTTACCCATGTTAATCAGAACTTACGTGAGTGCAATTTCTAACACAGCATTGCAGCGCTAACAATATCGAAGTAAAAAGAAGAAAGAAAAGAGCAAAGAGGGCAATTAATGCAGAGAAAGAATGGCATAAGAAACAGCTACATTTCATACATGTATATATGTATATACTAAGCACCGTGATATGTACAAGAAGTATTATGTATTACTTTTGCATATAAAATAAAGATTACAACTGCATAAACACAAAAACCTTTTTTTCTTGATTTATGATATGTACCATACTAAAAGAAATGAGTGAACAAAAGTTATACTAGATGAGCGATCACAGCATAGCAGAAACGAGAAGAAAAACTGAGATTTCTGTTAGACTGCGCCAGCTGTGGGTTGCTTGAGCAAGGAATCAAACTTAAGTTCTTCGCAAATACAACTCCTAGTTAGCACATGTCATTAAGCAAAGACCAGAAAAGCAATCACAGCATAGACTGCATATCTAGAAGTAACTTACCTCAGTTGATAGAATTTAGAAGGTAGACTAATGAATAAAGGTGTAACTTCACCTTTTACGGCGAGACGAGTGTAGAAACTAGCGCATGGAACCATTGGGGTCAGGTCAAATTAGCCGCAAGTGCCTGCTAACACCATAGGCCCTCACGTCTGCGAAGGGCCGCAGATATGGCAGAGCTGGCAGCGAGCCAGCGCGGCGCGACGCGACCTCCTGCGCAGCCGTTTGAGTAGATTTAGATAGCACCCCTTCTGCACAGTTCATCTTGTTCTTTTGTGTAATTATGCTAGATCTTCATCTTTTGTAGTCGGAAAACCCTTTTTCAAAACCCTTGGGAAAATGTAGGTGGGGGCACCTACTGGCGCCCTTCGTCCTGATGCTATAACTTACTTTTTCTCTTAGGAACTTTAGTTTACATGTCATAGATCCTCTGAGACTAATGCTTAAACTTTACTGCCCCGACTGATTTGATTATTTACTTAAGATATAAGGGCCCACTGAGTGCTCCCCTGACTACATTTTACCCCGACTCACTTGTTCCTTCTGATTCCAAGACATCTCTCCAGTCTCCATTTGTAGGAAATAGGTTTCTGTCCTTTTTTAAGCGAAACTGTGCATAGTTGGACTCCCTCTTGGATGGATTTTGGTTGGGATTTTATCTTCCGAACATAATGACTGCTAATTGGTTTACGTTTCACTTTTTTTTTCATCTTCTGCCCCCATCATCTAATGAGGTGCGAAACATGTTCCCGGTATTGCTTCTGTATTATGGAGTATCGATCAATTACGTATAGAGGTACATCGAACGATTGCACACGAAATACTACAAATAGAAATAAGGTTTTATTTGTGTGTGTATGTGTATGTATATGTGTATGTGTGTGTGTGTAAACTGCTGCATTTTCCTTTAAGGGTGGGATCATGGAGAAACTGGACCCGAAGTGGGTGGACAACAAAGAGTCGACGCATCGAATCCCAAATGAACGCATCGAGCGATCTGAAAGCTCCAGCAAACTTTTCATTTCCAGTTCTAAATGACGTGAGGCAATACACACACAAAACTTCTGGAGATCACAACTCTTTAGGAAAATGCTAGGCGCAGCAAAAGCCCCAGAGCAGTTGTTAGGAGCTACATTCTATTGAAATCCTGTCACCCGTTTGAGGTTGACATTTGCCTCAAAAGTGATCTTTCTAGTTTCTCAGTGGTCAGTTTTGTTCTTTTTACAATTAAGGCATGAAGGTTGACAAGGAAATGACTGAGGGCTGTTAGCAATGACAGCGATGGTATAGTAGAGTCAAAGCCACATGAAGCACGGTGCAGTTGCGTAAGCTATTGCGCTCGAAGCGGTGCGGTGGAGCGTAGCAGTTAGGTTCGAATGGGGACCTCTGTTATCACCGTTCAATGCTGCAGTTCGCGATGGTCCCATCTCGTTTCCATCCGCTACCGTCGTGCACGTGCACAAGGATGGCGCGATTGAAAGCAGAACGACTGGAATAGCCTTCCACGTCTTTTTTTTTTATAACGATTGGGGAAAGATGAGTGGAACCACGCTTCAATCCGCAATCTGCTATCCGATCTCTACTCTTTCGCTGCAGGTTCCATACCACATTAAAATCGTGATATGTTGGCTTTAAGGGAAGAAAACAATGTTATTCCAAGATTCAAGCTAAGGCTGCCCAGAGTTCGGAGCCGTGCGAGCGGCTCTGCTGTTTTGGTGGCAGTTGAGCGCACTGTTTTGAATAGTCGAACTCTGCGAGCAGCCTAACCTGAACCTTTGCACATCGGAAATCATTCTCTTCAACGAGAAATTCAACAGTATAGATCCCCACAGCGCTATACCTTCGTGCTGGGTTTATTTGTGATTTGCTTCTAAGAACTTCGAACAGTTCCCTTCAACAGCGTTACTTTCAGGCATGCCAAAACGACATGGTCAGAAATGCGTATCCTCTTAGTACACTTTGTTTCTTATGATCAAATCACACTATAATTTCTAAGTATTTATAAGTTATTTCTTCGAATAAGCGGCCATGCTATACACTCGTAGTGTATTGTACTCATCGAATATTTACCAAATAAGCACACATCTATATTAAAGTTCCGTGATATAACGTGAGTGTAAAATCAAAATACAAGCTATTGAGTTTCTCTCTAACATTTGGCTGATCAGTTCCGATGAGTTCGACTTGCGTGTTAGCGTTGAAGATGCAATTGAAGAACTGAATCGCTCTCAAGTATATCAATGAAACGGATATTCGAAATCACGTCTGCGCGATGTACGAGGGAGAAAATAGTGGTCGTGAGTGCCACCTGAGCAAGATAGACATTGGCTCGATTCAATTACGCAAGTTTCTGGGTACCCTTATGACTGCCCGAGTCATCAGAACAACACTAACTCGATAGCAGTACAACACAAAATGTTTTGGTCGTAATCAACATCAAGAAACGTTTTATTACAGATTCACCTGTACAAGGAAACTACATCAAACATACATTTTTAATGAGCAAATGGAAGCTACAGTTCTAACAAGGCTGACTAACAAAACTCTAAAAATAGCTAATTGGAAATTCGTTCGTCTGCCACCTTCGTGAAAGAACAAACGCACATAGTAGGCCATCTACGACTACATACGGAACAAGGGTTAGGATACTACAAGATACGACTGACGCGATTGACGCGCACAAGGATACCGATAGAATGCCTGCGTCTTTCACACATAAATAACTTGGCGAATCTAAAATGAAGGCCATGGTGAACCAATTAACGGGGTAGGATAATGGATAAAGTGAACACCCGAATCGCACAGCATGACGACGAAGCTGAACAACCGCAGAGCGGGGTGGGACCGCGGCACACTATCACAGCAGAGCGAAAGATATTGTTATATTCTACAATTAATCCCGTCCGCCAAAGCTCTCTAGCGACTTTCGAAGCAGAAAACGCATAGCAAAATACGCCAAGCGCGTTCATCACATAACCGTACCAGAAAAAAATGATATAAGATGAGTGAAACAAAATGTAATAAAAGAATATAGATAGTAGGAATAACTTCTATGAGAACATTAGAATACATAACGAAAACACAGTAGTTAGACCAGTTGACGTACAAGCAAGCGGACTTTTCTTTTTGAAAAGTTGCTCATGTGGTCACTGGGCGATCCATAGGTTCGATCTGAAAGAATATTACCGTCAGACAGCTTCAACCAAAACACAAACGTTCAATAAAAGCACAAATTCGCTCAACTCCCTGCGATAAAATTTTATGACTTAGATAAAGACTTTCTAAGAATCAAAAAATGGGCCACAGCTTACTATGAGGTGTACATAATTACTGTGAGAGCGTATACTTCCGCCCATCATGTCAACAGCACGGAATATCTGCTGTACTATCCACTATATATCAACTTTCAAAACAGAGAAAAGTCTGAAGAAGTTACTGCAAAAAAAAAATCACGTCTTTCACTGTAGCGGCGATAGCTACACATCAGCGTCTTAAAAAAACAAACGTATTAGAAAAAAACAAACCATTGAATTATGAACGTTATCTTCCGGATGAGCTAGTACCAAGCTAACATTCCTTTGATCTTGTATTGCATTGTTGTCGCTGAAAATAACATTCAGAACAGATGTGAGATGTGAGACGCACAAATTTTAAGAAAAAAAAAAAACCTTTAAAGGTGGCGTATCACGAAAACGACGTTGTTAAAGTGACTGTGGACAAACTTAGGGATGTAGATTACGAGTATGAGCGTGGTCCGTCTCATTTCTTCTTAACCGTCCAGAAAAACGGTGAGTGTTCCTACGAGGTACGGGTAGGACGTGCAAACTTTGAAAACTACTATTCATAATCTGTTGGGCTGCTGAGGAGACCCAGTTGATTCTCGACCGCTGACTCGTGGACGGGGCACAAAAGTGGGTCATTTTCACACAGCTCATACTAACAACAAATGCCGTTTTCCACACCATTTAAAGGACGATTAGGAGGAATTGAGCAGGGCCACGCTCATAATCGATATCCGGAACTCTATACTTGCCAACAGAGACCTCAACATCGTCAGTTTTATTATATTTACTGATATGCTTGTGATAAAAACTCACTTGAAAGGATCACGAAATGGATCATCCATATCAGGCTCAGTAGTGCGCCGATAAATCGGGTTGTCGAAATTCAGAGCAGTGAATGCACCGGGAGAGTGACGCTTGCGATAATACAGAACACCCTTGAAGGAAATACGAAAATAGAACTTTAGAAAATTACTATGAAGTCTAAAGCAGGAGTGAAAGGAAACCCACCATCACAGCAAATATCGACAACATTAAAAAGAATAACATTGTGCTAAGTGAAAACCCTCGTCCAGTGCCGCCAGACGCAATATCTACTGAAATATTTCAGAGGTAACTGAACTATCGCTTACAAGTATATTTATTTTTCTAGTATCGAAAGGAAGGCATAATACTTACTGGCACATTCTATAAGGTCAGTGGGAGTGTTACCCTCACACATACATGCGAATGGTCTGTCATGCCATACAGTTTCAAGAGCTCGTTCCTTCTTGCGGTACACAGCTCGAGGAAGACACATTTGATCACAACCCGAGTTTATGCACTATAACACAGCATACAACTATTAATCACAGAACTTGTACATGCATTGTACAGTTAGTGAAAATCCACATTTTGAAATAATAAACCTTGTTTGGCAGTGGTGGTTGTGCAAGTCTGTGGTAAATTCTAACGGTCATTGGTGTAGAAACTTTCTGCATAACAGTACGCATTTCACCTCCAGTGAACTTAAAAAAAAGAAACAATTAGATATAGTCGGGTCAAAACGACATGAAACATGGACATTTGCGCAAGCGGCTGCGCTCAAAGCGGAGCGGTGGAGCGTAGCGGTTGGGATCGTGTAAGGATCCACGCTACCGCCACACACCTCTGCTGTTCGCCATGGTCCCATCTCGATTCCAACCGCTGTCTCCACCGCACCGCTTCCGAGCGCGGCAGCTTGCGCAACGGTCCGTGTTTCATATCGTTTTGACCCAACTATAGATAAAGACGAGAAAAAAAGAACAGTAAGTAATCTTTCATTTCGCCGAAACAGTTCTAAAAAAATAACATAGGTATGATTCATAAGGAAAGTTGTATAATTGTGATTGACCTTATTAATAGTGATTACTCCATCATGCTCCCAGTCAGTGTAGTAAATCCTGTCCTCGAACACAGCAATAGAAAATGGATGTCGTAGGTATTGATGGGAATGGAGGATTATCTGGAAGTAAACTAAACTTTATTTCCATATAATGAACATATAACTACTTAATCAGTGAGCCAGTTCAAATAGTTACAAATGTATCTTGTTTGAACAAGTATGATCACTTGAATTTAACAAGTATATTATATTGATCAAAAACTGACCTTTATGTCACGTCCCCAGTAATCGCAGGAGAAAATAGACTTCACTTTTGCGTCTGCCCAGTACACTCGTTTGTCAATGTAGTCCAACGCAAGACCGTTGGGCCACTTGACTCGTTCACCTTTTACAATGACCTAGAACACATTCTGCTAACCACTGCTACAAACTCCAAGTAAATGTCAGCAGAAAGCAATTATCGTGCCTCACACATATTACTTACCGCGACAAGAAATAAAATAATAGCATACTTTCTTCAAAAACAAGCGAAAAATGCTGCTTTTAAGATTAACACATGCAAAAGATCTAAAATTACAAAGAAGACCTTCCTTTTTAACTATTCAAGAAAAAAATGAAGTGCTCATTATCCTACAAATTTTGAGAAAAACTGGTGAAGTACTCGCTACCCCTGAAATTTCTTTTTTTCATTCAGTTTGCAAGGAGATACTTCTTCAAATCGCATGGGAGTTCTGGTTTTGTATGTAATGTGATGTAATGTATCAAACATAGGATTTAGATGCTTCTTGTGATATAAGTAAGAAAAATACTACTGCGAACTTACGGTTCTGTGTTGTCCATCCATGCCAGCACGTTCAATGCGAGCCTCTTTTCCCCAGTCGGTCCAGAAAATTAGGCCCATTTCAGGATCCACAGCTATCGCACGTGGTTCTTCAAGACCGTCAGAAAACAAAGTACGTTTACGGCGTGTCGTCAAATCCATGACATTCACCTCAAACAGTGCGTCTGCAATAAGATCTAATGAAAATTTTCTAAAATTGATAAGCACCTGGTCAAGGCCGCCATCAGTCCAGAAAAGAAGATTATGAACCCAGTCTACAGCTAATCCATCTGGAGTATGCACGTCTGAATCAAGAAGAATGCTCTGCTCCCCATCAGCACACTAAAAAAGTGAATTTGGTTAATTTGTGTTTTTTTTTTCGAAAAGCGTTCCTGAGGAAACCTTTTCTCTGACTGCTAAATGGTGATGGACAGAGTCGTTGCCAATTTTACACATCAAAATTTTTTGCAGTGCAATATCAGACCAAACTAGTGTCTAAAACATACAAAGTTTAAATTTTGAGGACCGGCACTACATTAAAACAACAAACTCCGTTCTCTAGATGAAAATCCATAGCAACAGCAGATCCTGGACTCTGGATGAGAGGAATGTGCACATTTGTAACTAAATCGAACTGCCTTATGGTTGCCCTAAAAGTAATCAGAATAGTACTTCGATGTCCAACAATAACAACAGAACATCACACCTACCTATTGCTAAGAAGAAGAAGTGGATCGCCTCCAAGTGCTCTACATCTATTAGGAACGGTAGAGTTTTGACTTCTACTTAGTTTGTATCCGTGATGACATCTGCACACGTAACTGCCTGGAGTATTCTCGCAAATCTGATCGCATGTTCCCGGCTGCTCACACTCATTGATGTCTGCGAGGAAGGCTTTTAACGAAATTTTTAATTATGCAGTACAATACTGAGAGTGTAACAACTATAAGTTAAGTTAATAGGTAGCAGAACTTTGGACGGTTTTGAATACAGTTAAAGCTTGAATAAGTACTTCAATTGTATGAAATAATACAAGTGACGTCTCTTAATCAGATCGTTGAAAAAAATTAAGAGTGCGCCTATGCGACGATCAAGAAAAAATGCTTCGACAACAGGTAGTAGTTATCTCACTGGTAAATTGCGCTCACTGTGGAAGGGTTCTAGTAAGCAACAACTTCACCAGATTTAGCAGCTATTTGTTTGGATCACACTGATCAAATTGACTCCCATTGACCTTCGAACTGGCTGAGCGAGCGCCAGTAATCCAATCCAAATTTTCTTTGAAGGACTTCGTGAGAAGTCTGACCATTGTGCCGGCGATCCTTCTGTACTGTGCTTAATATCGCGTGGAAACCAGTCGCTCACGACTCTGGTTCAACGGTTGACGTTGAAGCGCATCACGTGTCCTGTCCATCTTATTTTATTTACGTTGGTAAACGCGGCGTCTCTAACCTTCGATCGCTGACGTAAGAGAAAACTTCGAATCTCATCTCTCACTTGGGCGAAGCAGAATACTCCTGGGTCATTCTTTCGATTGCGATTTCGATTTCTATTTCGATTCACTATATCCTCCAAACTTTTACAAGCTCCGCAAGTCGCTCGTTTCCTCCTGCCCCCAGCTCGGGGCTCACTTCGTTCCTTGTGCCCATATCCCGATAAACATAGTTGTAGCATTCAGATATGTTCCTTCCGTTAACTGAAGATAGGGCATCCATCCGAGACCCGTCCGTTTCTGATGAACATCATCTTTCTCAGATTCAGCTGAAGACCGATGCATTCACATGTTTCGTAGAGTTCAGTCAGCATTCAGACCGCCTTCCTGATGCTAGATGTTATCAGAACTACGTCATCAGCAAAGCGTAGATGGTGCAGCTGCCGACCGTCAAACTTCACTCACGTCGTCTCATTTCAGCTTTCGTCTTGCGTGCTGGAGTGTGGCTGTGAATATTTTAGATGAAAATGTGTCACCTTGTCAGACCCTTCTTCACTCGGGTTGATGATGATATTCTTGTAGAATAGAACTGTGCGCTTCATAGAACTAATATAAAGGAATGCTGAGGTGATGCACACAAAAGTCGGGAAGCTTCAGAAGCCTGGGCACTTCGGAATCGGGAGAAAAATGAGGTAAGAGTTATTGAACGCTCCATCAAAAAAAAGGTTGGAGCATCTCGCTCCACGGAAATGAGAGAAGTATCTGATGATCTCTTCTACGTCAACAACCAAGAACTAGAAGCGCTGTGGCATCTGTCAAAGAAACAAAAACAAGACGGTCCGAACACATGATTAAAAGACAAACGTTGCAGCAGAGCCGCCAGCGACTGGCTTCTGTGCGGTATTAAACGCACCACAGGAAACCACCGAGCCATTGGTCAGATTTCTTTACTGAGCCTTTTAAGAAAAATTTGATGCTCTTCGTGCTCCTCAAGACACTGTGCAACGTGATCAGAACGATAAAAGTATCACTGATGTTCTCACATGTTCATTTAGCTACAAGACTTTTGCTCCAAAAATGGGAACTATCATGTACTGGGAGTGCTTCACTCTCTTTCTAAAGCAACGACGACGTTGCCAACACAACCACCTAGAGCTATTTTGGGTAGAGACTCGTGCACCTACTCCTGAAACATTCTTGTCTAATCTGCAGGAAACAAAGTACCGTTGCAACGAAGGCGTTAAGCTCTTCTTTTCTGTTCCATAGTACGGATTTGGCTTTGAACTAGGAACCTATTAACCTCTTTTTACATCACTTTCACCTTGCTCGCGGACACTGTGACAAAGATCATCCCGCCAGAGTTTCATCAGACGTGGTGCACGTACTAAGCTGCATAGGAAGGGTGAATATGGTTATGAGAGATTCTCTGAATGTTTAGAATGAGGGTTAGTGTAGCTCGGTCAGCAAGAAGTACCGCTGTGACCGTACGACCAACGTTCGGTTCACGGTTCGAAGCCGCCCTAGTGCAGACCAAGCCTTTCACCTCTCCGAAATCGATGAATTATCAGCACCAGGTTTGCCTGGAAGTATAAAAACACTTACTTGACACATCGGCTAGCCCAAGTAAGCCATAGTAAAGCTGTATGCACGTTCATAAATCTCACAGTTCTGAATTAAAGTCGAAAGCAAAGCGCATCCCCATAGGGATTGATCAAAGCCATGCACTTTATCCTTAGCACTTTTCTGAATTATTCTGTTGGAATATTATGTACATTATTATTACATGCATGTACATTGTGTATGTTTGGTACCTAGTTATTTGTTGTTATGTTATCCCTTATTATCATAGTTACTTGTTAGGTCAGAGCGCCCAGGTCAGGGCGTATATAAGGAGGCGTCTGCGTATACTGAAGCTTTTGGTCTGAACATAACCAAGCGAAGAGAAGTGGTTCCTCTGAAATCTAGCGAAATCTCCAAAATAAGCCGGACAGCCTAAGATAGATGAGGAAAACCGAGTGCTCCTGAGCAGCGGAAATTGATTAGTCATCGACTAGCTGATGTTGCGGTGGAGGTCACGCGCAACATTTCGAAGGTAGCTAGCAGCTACCAGATTAGGATCTTCTAGTGGTGTCACAGGCAGGGAGGCCACATTTACCCCACGTCACCCATCGACAGGAGCCCTCACATTTATACTCGTGTTATCGTTGATCCTCATCTAATCTTAGTGCATTATACCATGGCCTCGTTAATCTCAGAAAGTTGCCATAAGATACTCAACGAGTTGTTGACCCTCACGAGTCATTATTTGTCACCGGTCATTTCGGATAAAGAATATATTATTTGACTGTGTTGTTTCTGAGAACAATGGTCTACACCGTGAACATTTTCCATCGTATACCTTATTCGTGTGATCGTGAAATACAACCGCCAACCATTTAGTTCTACTTTCAGGCTGCAGTAAGCACTCAGTTCTGTCGTGGAGTACTACATGTTGTATTTAAAGGCATCACCCCACGAATCTGGGGTAGTGCGGGATTCAGGTGGGTTATGCCTACACGAGGTCGTAAATTATGGGAAGGGGGCGATTCCGTTAATTTCTTCCAACTGCCGTAAAAACGGCCCCGAAGATGCGGCTTCGAGCGTTCCCAGGCGCTGTTGTCTACGATGAGTTCGATTGGAGCGCGCCAGCCTTGGCACGCGCCACATCTTGCGGGCCGTTTTTTACGGTAATTAGGAAGAAATGGACGGAATCACACCCCTCTCCATAATTTACGACCCGTATAGGAATAACCCACCCGAAACACTCCAGATTCGTGAGGTGATGTTTTTGAGGTGAGACTTGTTGGTCTGGAATTCCAGAGCATCGTGTATGCTAGAGGTATTTACAATTCGAAACTTCGACATGCACACTACATGGTTTTGTCGAGGCTTTTGTTCCCGCCTTAAGTTCTTCATTAGCTTTGAAACGTACGTCGTAGAAAATTTTGCAGCACTTCGAGCAAAAACCAAAGGCGTGCTTCGGATGCCTCAATTTCCAAGAACTTCAGTGCACTCTCCATTCTCCCCATTATCTGATGCTTCAACGAAGCAATGGTAATTTCCAAAATAGAGGACGTCGTCGTTCGAGGCAATTTTGTTGTTTGAAAAAAAACTTTGAAACAGATATGACCTGCGAATCGTTGGAGGTATTACGGGTCGCTGACATTGACATCGAGCAGCAAAACTCTTCTACTGTCTTTATTTTCTTCCTTTTGTGTTTTTGAAATCGTTTTCAACCCCACTGAATCTTAAGATATTCCTTTTTTTAAAGCACACACAATACTACAATACTTTCTTTTCGCAGAAGAAAACTTTCAATTACTGTTTTGAAAATCATGCACCACAAGATACATCCCATAGATGAAAGGCAACAAAATTAAGGGTGTTGGGATCTCTCCAGAAATTGATGGAGTTAAGGGCGTAGTTTACAAGTCTGAGCTGTCCAGCGGGATATGAGGGCGAAATCCAGTTGTGCAATACCATATGCAGACGTTTTCCGCATGGGATCCGTCCGTGACAATCGTAGTAGTCGCTTTGCGCAGTGCCTATTCTCGCTAGTTTCACCTCCTATGAGGTGTAATAACGCGTGTGCGACGGAGAGGAAAATCAATGTAATCCCTCTTCCTTGAACCTATTCGTTGAGAACAACCTTAGTCTCGCATTTTGCTGTTTTTTTTTAATAAAGAAGGAACACGTACCTTCACACTTCTCGTTAACAGCGCGAAAACCGGCTCTGCAATGGCATATGCGAACGTTCTTCGCATATGATTTGTGACAATCGCAATAGTCACTCTTCTCCGTACAAATTGCTGAAAGTAAGCATGGAAACTACTATTTTCCCAGTCAGCCGGAATGAATGAGCTTACACAGATTCTTAGCACATGTGATGTCATCACCACAATCATTATGGCCTCGCTCCAGACAAAGGTCCTTGTATTTAACACAGATGGGAGGGTCAGTAGGGCAAGAAAATTGTGTGTCTTTGTCGCAAGACTCAACTGAAATATATATTTTCAACCCCTAAAACAGCTGGAAACTTTTTTCTGAACAAAGTCGCAGATCCTTAATCAATGTTCAAAACTACAGAAGTTTTCATTGTAAATGATAAAATCGGCTCTACACAACTTAATCAAAGGCGAACCTGTGCCATTAGTAGGACAGTGCAACTCATCGGAACCGTCAGGACAATCTTCAACCCCATTGCACCTGAGGGTAGCTCACTTCTCAAAACTGCAGCTGAGAAATATCAAAACTGCAAGTAATGCCTACCACTGAGTCTCAGAAATGCAAAGGTTGCTAGAAGGACATCTTCGTTCTCCTTTGACACACTCTCTTGCTGAAGCACAATTTCGCTCATCGCTACCATCTGGGCAGTCTTCCTCTCCGTCACAGTACCACAATCTGTTAATGCAGTACCGCCCAGACGCACATGCGAATTCCTGAAATTGACAAAGATTTGGCTTTTGCGTAGGATATTTTGTATGAAGAGATTACGTGCCGTTTCTGGGTGAGCACATTCATGTGGTGTTTCCGTACAGTTTCGTTCGTCGGAGTGGTCGAAGCAATCAGCTTCACCGTCACAAACCCAATCTTTCGATATGCAACCATCACTCGTGAGGCACTGTAACAACCTTCACAACTCAAATATCACTTTTAACTTACTATAAGAAACAAAGAAACGCTTCTCGACCATTGTATGTATAACATGCTGCAGTAAACAGATGCCAACCATGTTGCGTAACAAGGAACGGCTCCTCAATCAAAACGCAACTCAAACTTCACGAGAAAAACTGCATAGCTAACTTTGAACATCCGTTTGGAATCACAGATCTGTTGCGGCGTTTGAGTGCAGTTCTTTTCATCAGACCTGTCCCCGCAATCATCTTCACCGTCACATTTCCAGTTCTTGAAGATACAAATCCCATTGGCGCACCTGAATAATAGGTACCTTTAAAACATAGCTCGCTACAGCAGAAACCACACCTGAATAATAATCAATAAATGAGCAAATAAATAAATAAATAAAGTAGACAGAAGAGGAAATGCTAGAAATAATGGTAAGAAAATCCTTTTCAGAGTATGCATGTGTTGTCAAAGAAACTACTCACTGTCATAACCTCTTTGCTATAGTAGCTGTAGCTTAGCTCAAATTGTAAGTTAATTTTGTTTGCTTCGTACCCTTTTGAAGATTGTGGCAATAAAACGAGAAACATACTGAAAATCAGTATCCTCGCATTTACGTTTTTCACAGTTCTCCTCATCAGCGCCTGACGCACAATCCTTCTAAACATAAGGACATCAGATTAATGCAGTGATGGTTATAGCAACAAAACAAATAATTAGCGATATTATATGTTCAAAAATAAACCAATCATCCTGCCGAAGGACTGGATGAATTTGATAATGGCTGCTTGATGTAGAATGTAAAAGACATTCCTAGGTAGAAATGGAAAATGATACAAAGGAAAACAAAGACGAACGATGTAATGAGTGATGGCATATCCGTTCCTATCGGCGAATCAAAAATTTTTGACCACACCCAATGTATTGATTAAATCCGTTGTTTAAAAAATAACAGTAGCTCTATTCAAACAAAAACTCTGACGAATAATGACAGTTCAACAAAAACGAACTTGTCCATCACACTGCCACGATTTTGGAATACAAAGCTTGAATTGTCCATCAAACTCAGAGCATGTGAACTGATTCTCGTTGCACTTCACGTCTACAAACAAATATTTCCTTGTTTAATGGCAAATCTATATTATTTGCAGCTGCAAAAAAGCCTGCAGTTTTTTTGGAAAAAAAAAACTTAGGCACGCAGCTGCGAAAGAAAAACTAGAATTTCGAAGGGAATTTTGAAAAGAAAAAAAATACCAGGGCAATCTCGCTCATCGCTCCTGTCTTCGCAGTCAAACTCGCCATCGCAAACCCACCGCGATGGTATACACATCTGGGCGGTTTTAAAGGCCGGGGCTGGTTGTTCCTTCGCGCAGTGAAATTCTTCTGGTCCGCATGTAGCTAGAAGTAAAAGTTAAGTGTAAAAAGTATAATACCTTTTTGTACTATTTGTCACAGTTCACTTTATTTCTTTCTTCCGAGATCTGAGATATCTGAAGTAACTATATCCTATCCACAGTCGTAAAACTTAGTCGTATCGGGGTGACCTGATGCGGCTTCGGTGGAGATGCGTAATATCGCTCCCCACTGAGCGCGGCTTCTTGTCTTATATTTCATGGTTTTCTCCTTTTTTCGTAGAACAGTGCAAAAATAGGACTACACAGTCTTAGGAAAGTCCATTTCCACTTATGATTTCCTGTGCTGTTAAGGCGCCTCAAAGATTGTAATTTCTAAGAACTGAATTCCTCCTACATATCTTTGTTCGACTGTATATGATCAGCGTTTTTTTTTAGTTGTATGCATAGTAAAATCCAAAAGCCCGTTATAGAAGAACACTAACTATGCACGTGGCAGAAATTGGATTCCCTCAAACGATAATCTTCGAGTATATGGCATCAGAAAAAAACTATCAAACTAACAAGAAAAAAAAAAAGAATTTCTTCAGTGTTACGATTACCTTCCATTCGTTTTATCATTTGTGTTGGTAAAATACAAATGGAAACCTAAAGTCTCCTTAGAAGCAAACCCCGCAACTAGTGGAAAACGTCTATTGCGTAATTCTACTCACTATTATCATCGCTGCTATTATGTGAAAGAAAAAAGTGAACAATTGAAATAAGAAAAAGCTCAGAGCAGCTTGTCATGCTTCGTAATGTGATGCCAAGGTACGCTTTCAGCGAGGACTCGACACTCCACTGCGATACAACATGTTTTCTATGAATGTATGGGTATCTTCCATCGAAATATCAAGTCACAAACTTACTTTTGTTTGCGGATGAGCCACATTACGTATGGGTAGTACTTAAACCATTCTAATTTCCTAATATCACTTCCGAACAAATTTGGAAATGCTTGTCTTAAAGCTCTTCGGCACAAAAGATGACCCAGATGAGGAAATGGTTATTCCCGTTAACTCATGGCAACCACATATGAACACAGTCAAATTTCTTCCTATCTAAAATTTAACAACTATTGCTACCATTTAAAGCGTATCTTCTAAATTTCAAACGCAATTGGTATTGAAGAATCTAGTATTGACTGTTGCAAGTGCAACCATGGCCCACTGTGTATTCACATGCGCTACGAAGCCAATTGGGCATAAAAGAACAAAGAAGTGTCAACAGTTATATCGTACTGATGTGGAACACAGGAAATTTGGCGTATTAACAAACAGTGCTACTTCATTTAAGATATGTGGATGTGGTCGTATCTCATAATATTCTCTCACAACTACTCATACCTCAGACACATGCGATTCAAAAGCGCTTTAATTCGATCCACAGGAACACTTTAACGTCTGGTCGTGATGTTTCTGTGAATACCGGTAACTAACAACTTTGTACAACAAAGATCGTCCTCTTGTTGCACACCAGTGTCAAAAACGACTAGTAATTGAAGTGATGTTGCTTAGATGTGTCCCCATCTGTTGTTCAGAAACACCAACCGCTTTTTTTGCACGAAAGCGGAAATCACCGTGCTTTTAATTATGAACCACCTGACTGTTGATAGGTGATTCGCCGCGTAGTAGATCACAGATCATTATTAAAGGCATCACTCTACGAATCTGAAGCGGTACGGATTTCAGGTGGAGTACTCGTATACGGGATAGTAGATTATGGAAAGTGGGTGATTCCGTCCATTTCTTCCTCATTGGGGTAAAAACGGCTCGGAAGATACGGTTTCGGGCGTTCTGGCGCACTATTTAATACAAGGAGTTCGACTGTAGCGCGCCAGCCTTGTGCACACGCCTCAGATTCGGGGGGTAATGCCTTTAAATTGTTAACGAAACTGCCAGTAATTTCTACTTGTTGTAACATATTGTTTGAGTAATGGACCGATAGAGTTGTCTTTCAAATTCAATCTTGGTGGTTAACTCCTTCGTAATCTCGGTTCGCACATGCATAAATGATTCTTGAAATGGTTCCCTTAGAAAACAGTGAAGAATGGCTAGCCTCAATAACTGGATTTGGCTCGACTACTGCTATTTCTGAAGACCAAACCCTAGACTAGTATTTGATCTTCAGTATTCTTTGAAGTATTCTTCGAAAAGAACTCGGATTTCTTTCCAGTTAGAATCTCTAGGCATTGGATAAGATTACAGATCACATCCTACGAAGAGATTTGTAGCTAGACATATCGTAACATATACAACCAGTTTCTGCCTGAGACGTAACGCATCAGGTCGAGACAATACGTTGGGCGGTGGACGAGGTGAAGTCTTACATCCATGGCCTTGTTTTCCACAACTGACAGTGGTTTATTTGCTACTGTCGAAAGCCCATTACTAACTCATGTTCTCGCTAGAAAAACGAACGACTCACTCGAGCAATTTTTCTCATCTTCTTCATTCTTGCAATCTACATCACCGTCACAACGCCACGACTTTGGAATGCACCGTCCGTCGTTACACGCAAAAGTTTCGTTCCCGACGCAAGCTGTAACAAAAGGATTTTAGGTCCATATTAGTAATGAGAAACATCCACCAATGATATGACAACTTTTCAACGTGTGTACAATGTGAAGGACGTTGTACTAGTTCCAACACAAAAATGCAAAGCACATGGCGGTTCACAATACAAATACGTGTTAGCAACACAAAAGTCAAGAACGAACGAAAATACTTGTGTAATCCATAAATCTTACTAACGAAGAATGATGAAGTGACCTCAAATTTAAAAACATTACAGCAGGTGCTTTCGGAAAAGGAGCAAGCATTTATTAACAATCGACCACAGATCTGCTTAGCTAGCAGCTTTTCAAGTGTAAGTGAAATTGAAAGCACCGTATCCCGAAGTAAACATAGTGTTGAAACCTGGTGGAAAGCATATACTTCGGGGTGTAGATTTGAATATGAGCGTGGCTCCTATCGATTCCGCTTAATCGCTCTAAACATCGCAGTAGGAACCGCCTCAGTCCCTACAAGGTATGTTGAAACGCACCACCCTTCCACACGCTCCGGTTCCCGCAGCAGCCTACTCATTGCTTTTACATGAATAGACTTCTGAGGAGACCCACTTCATTCTCAATCGCTTGTGAATGAGGCGAGTGCACGATTATGGCGCGTTCTATTTCATTCGTAGGGACGAACGCCGTTTCCCACGCCGTTCTTTAAGACCATTAGGGAAAGTTGAGCAGGGCCACGCCAATATCTACGCGCCGAAGTCTATATTTTCCGCAGGATTCCACTACGTCAATTTCGTGATACGTGAGCAACAAAAAGCCAATTATCAGGTCACACATGTAGAGAGTGGTATTCCTATAAATGAAGAGAAGAGATGCCCTCCAGAAGAGTTTTTAATCAAAGTCAATTAATTCTGCAGAAATCCGATCATTTGAAACGCTAAAGTTATGAAAGAAATGTCGGGATAAGAAATCACACCCAAATGCACGAAGTAATAAAGTCGAGCCAAAACGAGTTGACTTCTGATACAGTTACAGCAGGTGTGCTCGCAATGACACAATGAGACAGACTCTCGTTCAGTTTCGCAGGCAAATTCGAGCCAGTGGCCGCTTATGCAACTGCACCAGAAGCGAGACGAATTTCACTCGACCACATGAACAGTGAAATTAAGAGCAGCTTTAGGGAAAATTGAAGAGATGTTGATCCCCACTAATGGTAAGTAGGGTGTGTTTAGTAACGAAAGCACGAAAAATGAAGAACTTCCTCTGCAACTCTAGGAATCAGAAAACTCAAACGGACACAAAGTACTCAGACATGTGCGACAACCACGCCGACAGTGTTAACTACGTACAACATGTAGTTGTAGAACGCTGAGATTCTACACCCACACATAGTTGCGATAGGGAAGAGCCGACCCCCTCAGGTGAGGGGGTCTTTCTCATGGGGTGCAGCTCAACTGATGAACATCCCTTCGCCAACCGTCAAAAGTGAGAGGGGTCCCTTCGCCAACCGCCCAAAAATGAAGAAGGTAGAAGCACCGGGTCTGACTATCGCATGTATGAACCCACAGTTTTGGATATTGTTGGCGTCACTGAACGAATTGTCGAGTAAATGTCATCACGAGTCCCACAAGTTCCTAATATTTCATTGATCCTTGGATTTGCCTTCCTCTTCTGTTTTGCTTGTAACAAGGTGCATAACGACATCTACCTACCACTGGAAAGAACATCTACACAATTTTCCTAAACACTACTAAGAATTCGGGGGTTTCAAATCGTGTACATTCGATCTAATGTGACGATAATCACTTTATAATCCCTCAGCATCAACTGAAAACTATCTCAGCCCACACGATACTGAACTTTTTCCGAACTGACTCTAGAACAAAGGTAAATGAAAATGAAAACATAGTAACGAAATGCACAGAGCCTCTGCTATTGATCGAACTTTATTTAGAGAAGAGTGGAACAAAAAAAAAAAAAAAAAACAAATACCTAGGACGGACGGAATCACCCACCTCTCCATAATCTACGATCATCCATTTCTTCCTAATTGCCGTAAAAAACAGCCCGAAAGATGCGTTCGCGGACAAGGCTGGCGCGCTGCAATCGAACTCATTGTAGGAAATAGTGCGCCGGAACGCTCGAAGCCGTATCTTCGGGCCGTTTTGTACGGCATTTAGGAAGAAATGAACGCAATCACTCTTCTCTCAATAATCTACGATCCCGTATACGAATACTCCACCTGTAATTCGTACCACCTCAGATTCGTGGGGTGATGCCTTTAAGTTTAGACCTCGTACTTGAAATTTCTTGTTTCTGCAATACAAATAGTAGTTGGACCACACAGTCGTACGTAAAACATACATTATTATTTACGAAGAAATGTTTGCATGAAACACTTTTAGTTTGGCAAGTATAGGAATAACGAGAATTAGAAATGAAAAAAAAATGAAAATGGTGGCTGACAAAACTTTGTTTGCGAACCACTGAGAGCAAATAATGCGAAATATATCAATGTCGGTCAATACTCTGTTGATCACTCGAATTGTGCGCGGTGCATACAGGGAACAAAAACAAAACGAGAACTGCTTCCAATTTCGCTCAAGACCACCGCAACAACTTTTCGATCGCATCCATCTCCGACAGAGTATGAATGTGCCTGAGGAAAGCGTTAATGTGCTAGCCGATAAGTGGATTTTACATAAGAACAGTTCAGAACAAAGAAGTGCAAAATATGAAGTGGTGGTTATATCAACTGTCGCAGAGCAAAAAAAAAAAAAACCGAAGTCAGACAACATTCTCCTCAAAAACAAACCCAGGCTACGTCGGTGTGTACCAGACAACAAGCCGTTCACACCTCCATCGGCAGATCTCCAGTGACCAGCTAAAAGTTGAGCGTAATATGATTAAAAACAGAATTCACAAAACAAGCATTGTCGACACAGACACCCATCTTACGAGACATTTTGACTGACGCAAGACGTACTATTGGTATATGTCAGATAGCAAAAATACGTTTTGCGCCGTGCATTCGGAATGCACAAAGTTGGCAGTTAAAGGCATCACCCCACGAATCTGGAGTGGTACGGATTTCCGGTGGAGTATTCGTGTACAGGATCGTAGATTACCGAGAGAAGGGTGATTCCGCCCATTTCTTCCTGACTGCCGCAGAAAACAGCCTGGACGATACGGCTTCGAGCGTTCCGGCGCACTCTTTTCCACAAGGAGTTCGATTTGGGCGCACCAACCTTGTTCGCGCCGCATCTTCCGGGCCGTTTTTAACGGCAATTAGGAAGAGATTGACGGAATCACATCCCTCTCCATAATCTACTATACCGTATACAAATACTCCACCTGAAATCCGCACCACCTCAGAATCGTGGTATGCTGCCTTTAACTAGGGGCCTTAGAAACAGAATTCGAGGAATTTCGGATTCAGCTAGATGCAGTGGGTGCAGGAGAATTTAAATTCCTCAGTTTTTCCAGCTGGATGTCGCTGTGTCATCAAACAAGTTGTTGCAAGTAAATTAGTGTTGTGTTTTTGAGGATTTTCTAACTCTACAACTTGCTTTACACTTTTACTGCGGTTGGTACGAAGCAGATGCTGATTACTACTGACTACTGAGAAGAACTTGACCTACAGAACTCCAATGAACTCTACCTTAACTGAATTGTGAGGACACGCATTAAACTCAAGCATACACGTACTAGACGAGTGAAGATTGGAGCATTCTACACTGGCTTCGCTTCCACAAAAGAAGTCAAGACTGAATTCGAAAGAACGAACAGATCGACAGTCTCCTTCAGTATGCTGGCCTTCAACAGCGCTGCATACCATCATGTATTAGTCCATATTTGTATTACGCACCACCGGAAACAAAGACACGGGCTGTGCAGTTTGCAACGGAGCAACTGCATTCATAAGAGGGAAATATGTCAGAGCGTTTTAATGGTTTCTAAAGGCTAAGGATGTTCTAAAGACTTTTAACGAAGTTATACGAAAGCGTGAACTAAAACTAGAAGAACCAGAGCCAGATACATGATATTAAAAACTTATCCAGTCATTCAAAAGTCTACTGCAAAACGAATAAACCTCAACGATTGTCGTGCACCACAGCGCTTTTCTTCGGGAGCACCATAACGATTAGTTTACCTGATGAAGCAACTCTTTATAATCGCATGAGTGATATGATGAACCACGCATTTTCGTTCCTTTACCGTATTGAACTGTTCCCTGAACTTATGCCCTAGAGACCTTCGACGTTTCGCATATGTACTTGCAACCAGAATTTCTGCTAAAGCTGTCTTCAAGGCTGAAAGCCGACAGTGACTTCCATTAAGTAATCAAGTTGGCTTTCGTTTTCAATCTGTTAGCGCGCCATCTAGTGGTCACAGTCCAAACGTGTGTTTTTGCAAATGATATTAGACTTAGTGTGATCGGGAGACTCAGTAGATGATGCCCATCCGTGTAACCACTTATTCAAGAATATTCGAGCGTTCAAGAATAATCTTGAAATGACTCAAAAAAACTTACGGACATGCACAGTATCAAAGCGTTCGTCAACTTTCCTCAGTCTTTTTAAGCTTCCTTTTAATAAAGGAAAATGTTGGAGCTGTAAAATAGATGGCATAGAACAGACCACAAGTAGGAAAAGAACTTGATAGGATTCCTCTTCATTTCAAAAATATTCAGTTCTGGAACAAAACAATGAACAAAACGATCCAATTGGGTTGATTAAAAGCAGCATATTACAAAATTGACAGTGATGAGATCTCGCCATAGGTGTATAGGATTAGTGGGTGCAGTTTACGATACTAGTGTGATCACGTTCGATTCGTTCTGGCAATCCAGAAAAAGACGTGAGAAACAGCATTGGTTGCGCCGACCCCGATGTGACTAGCTACATGTAGTAAAATTGGTTCAGAGATGGTGATCCGCAACTCGTCGCGGAACGCCATCGTTTGCGACTGCGATTTTGCTGCTTCCGCTACTTATTTGAGTTACATTAGTCGGATTGTGCACGTCGGGCGAGGGAATTCCCCGCGTTCTCTCGCACATCGTAGGGTGGATAGGTGCCGCCACGACTACTTTTCCCGGACTTCTAGGTGGAACTGAGCATGGTTAGACTCAAATCCGTAAACTAGACCCTTACCCCGATCCAGTCGTGGAGAGGACCGACACCTTCAATTTTGTCTTTAACTGCCTTTAACAGCTATTTATTTTATTTATTTATCCACAAAAGCAAATTGAGATTCAAATGCAACAGCGTAGTAGTCAGTGATTTGGAGAATTACATAATCCAGGCTTTTTGCTCTCAATTGGTAACTGCCCGCTCATCGTACATATAAAGCAGAGCGGCTAGCGCAAAAATCATGTTTTCGCTGTTCGAGTACTTTCCTCTAAAACAACAACATTTCTACAAGTTCTCTCTCCACTATTTCTAGATAATTTCCTCTCTCTGTCACGTTCTTAGTTATTAGGACAACATTATCTCACCTTTTTACTGTCGTTTTTGTATCTCCTATATTCGTATACGCTCATTTGATATGCTAACGAAGAAATTTCTTCAATTATTATGTAGTTTTTACCCCCAGCACTAATCTACACTATGTACGGGAGGCAACAACACATAGAGGAAGTCATACTATTGATTCTAAGTCAATACGATTGAAGTGAAGTTCCGAATGCGATATCCTAAAGGTTGCCCGCAGGCGCTGGCTGTTTAGTGGTTATTGAGCGCACGATTGCGGACCAGTGCGGGTGGCGCCCTCCGCGCGGCTGTGAACTCTGCGGGCAGCCAAAGGATTTTTTGTCATTGTTACTAAACATTTCCAGCTTCCAAGGCCTTTCATAGGTTACACTCGAGCGCTATGAAATGGTAACGAAAGTGGGGGTAATGAAAATTATTGTGTCTAACTATTTTGGTTGTGGCTTCGAAAAAAGAAGGCAAGCTCGATCCATGAATGAGAATTCACAAGGCTTATGATAGCACAGCTGAATTAGCCTGCTAGACAGTAATTAATACGCATTCAGCCCAATAATGCACCTACATGAAACGTAAAACTACATCGATCGTGATTGACCTTCTTCACATTTCTTTTTTCTTCAGCCTTATAACTCCGAAAATTAATTTATACCTAGTATGCAACCAGTGAGCCTTCGTTCAAGCAGAACTTCAGGAAAAAAAATAGAGCACACTTCTCTCCAGGGATAACCAAGATAAGATTACAAAGGAAAAAACGACGCCTCATCTCTATCTGCACGATCACAGGGGGGACAAGCACAGCACAGCACTTATCTTCATTATCTAGAATTCTGTACTCCAAAAAAGGACAGTCGATACAAGAACAAATCAACACAAAGGAAACCACTTAGAGCAGAGAATAAAACAAACAGTTAATGAACAAAAAGGGAGGAACTCTGCATTACCGAACGAAAAGGGAGGAACTCTGCAATACCGAAAAAAAGGGAGAAACTCTGCAAACTTCACTATTATTTAATAAGAAAGTCTATATCAGGACGAAATGAATTGGACTCAAAGAAGGTAATCAACCTACATCGAAGAGCTGGTTTTGCATGAGACTTAAATTTACAGCGAAGACCGGAATTGAATCTGACTTTTTAATTTTTTCCATAGTATAACGGAACGGCAAGCAGTTCGAATGTTCTTTTGTCTTGAAACCTCGGCATATTCTGTCTGTGTTTTGCTATAGTGTGCCTACGAGGTTTTTAGATGGAACCTAAAAACCTCGTAGGCACACTATAGCAGAAATCAATCAGAGCTAGGAATGAAAGTAACCATCAGCACGCTGCACCTATAAGCAGAAGAGCGTTACCCCCAACACCATTTCCGCGCAACTTTTATAAAGAACCCGAACCAGCTCGCGAAACAGACACAAAATTTAGAATTCTATTATCTGGGGTGTTGTCCGCTTATAACCATCATAGACGACTCACCCTTAACAATCTTACGCGCGAGCAATGGCAGGGTTTGAAGGAAATCCGCGAAATGACTACAAGAAGGGACATACACCTTTCAGTAAGCGATAAGGGTGGGGAATTCGTAGTCATGTCACAGGCTCTTGATCGGGAAATAACAAATCTTCACTTGCAAGATGAAACGATCTATCGCCGCGTAACAGAGAAAGAATTCCTTGTGCAGTGCAAACGCTTGAATCATGTATGGATGACTATGGGAAAATCTGCTGGCCTTGACGAACGATTTGTTAGCCGCCTAAAGCTTGACAAACCGACCTGCCCTGTGTTCTACAGCCTCATCAAAACGCATAAGCTGAAACCCGATGAGGTCAACTCAACATCAGCGGCCACATTCAAAATCCGACCAATAATAAGTTGTGTGGGAGGACCAACGGATCGCATTTCGTGGTTTCTTAATAAAATCGTGAGTCAAATTTTGCCTAAAATACCATCTCACTTGTCGAACACGCACCATTTCCTTGAGCGATTACGCAGTGCGAGAGTTGAGGGCAACTGCGTAATAGAGTCTTTTGATTTAACCTCACTCTACACGAATGTAAAAAACAGTGAGGCGCTGCAAGCTCTCTCTGAGATGATAGATTTATATGGTAACAACTTGGAAACATATGGACTAAGTAAATCTCGCATAATAACGCTTATCAAGGAATGCCTGAATTGTAATATCTTCAGGTGGTCAGGAAATTATTTCGCGCAACTGAGAGGGCTAGCAATGGGTCAACGATTAGCACCAGTACTGACGATCTGCTTCATGAGCAGAATCGAAGAACCAGTACTTTCGCGTAGACCAATAATGTATTGCAGATATATTGACGACTGTTGCATCATAACATCAACACAGTCCGAAATGGACGAGTGTTTCCGAATACTCAACCAACAATCGCAATATATAAGACTCACACGAGAAACCCCAAAAGAAGGATGGCTTCCGTACCTCAGCACACAAATAAGTACTTCAAACGGCATTATTAGAGTAAAGTGGTATCGCAAAGAAAGTTGCAAGAACATCATATTGCACGCCAAATCTGCACATCCGACTGCAGTAAAACGCGCAGTGATTCGTAATATGTTCAAAACCGCTAGTGAAGTATGCACTGGCAACCAAGAACGACACGAATCACGAAGACTAGCCTTGAAAATCGCATGTGCCAATGGCCATACAGTACGTCTGCATTACCGAATAACCCGCACTGTAAATAGCAATATTCCGCGCGAAAACAAAATTTCTCTTTGTCTTCCTTTTATCTCTGACAGTGTCAGTGCCGCTGTTCAGCGCAGCATTATCCAAGCACAATTACGAAATGGGGGTAATATATGAGATTGAGTGCTTGATATGCAATGCAACTTACGTTGGGGAGACCGGTAGGAATCTTGGAGTGAGGATTAATGAACACATGGCCGGAAAACGACGAAAAAGTTTGATAACACCACTAGGAAGGCACAGACATGAGGCCCACAACGGGAACGATTACGATGTGAAATGCGTTATACTGGCTCACGAAACAAAAATATCGGCAAGGAAGACGTTGGAGGCGTTTTTTATTCTTAAAAGAAACCCTTCAATGAATAATAGGAATGAATGCTTGTCCATAACGAATGAGTTCTTGCCACTTGTACCGCTCTGTGACCTATAACCGCCTGATATTCTGTGTGTAGATCAAATAATCTATGTCGTCGCTGGTGATCTACACGCAGTAATACTCATTCGCTGGTACACTGAGTGACAAGTGCGTGCAACCAGCCGCGCCACATCCGGTGGAGCAAAACGTAAGACCATTTTCAATGTAGATAGGTTTTTGTTTTCACTACCCTGAACGATTATCGAAACACTGACCCAGGGTGGTGTGGCACTTGACGGGATAAACGTAGCATTGTTCCAGTCATCCTCTATTTAGGCCTCTGAAGACGGCGAAAAAGCCGAAACGTCAGGCAAATAAAGGTTCCATCTAAAAACCTCGTAGGCACACTATAGCAAAACACGGAACGGCTAGCAACCGCAGAATAACATAACTTGTAGAATTCTCTGTTATGACCACCATGTAAACCCTGATGTGTCTGAATTATGAATAAGACGTACAAAATGAGCGGCTCATAATGAAAAGAGATCAAATCTGGCTTTATATTCTGATTATATTTTGTACTGTAATCATTTTTACAACGTTCACCAAGGATTTTCTATGCTATAGGAAAGCCATTACATTTATTTGGTATGTTACCACAGCAAATAGCATCGCTGATGCAGGTCTTAAACAGAGGTCGGCATAAAGTATTATTACGACTATTACTTTAAGATTTCATCAGTATGCGCTGAATCTGCATTGAGAGCAGAACTATTCACAGTAGAATCAAATGTCCACTCGTCTATTAGAGTGACTTAATTCCTCCCAGAAAAAAGTCGTAGGTTGCTTTATACAACAAATACAAAGAGCATAGCCGTAAATTTTCTACAGCTGAAAACTGTAAAAATGGGTGTTTTTACTTTGAACTGTTTTGAAAGAGGGCATTGTTACTTGTCTTGAAAGTAGATCCTCGTTAAGCTTGAACTCACTTCTGACATTGGAATCTCTGAAGGAGAGTCGACGTCATATCAGAGTGGAAACTATTAAGGCAAGATAGATAGATAGATATAGATTCGATCAAAGGTTTCGCTTCCGAGATTTATTTCGCACTAGTTCGAACAACTCAGAAAAGTGCAAATAGATAACTAACGACCTTGTCTACTTCACTGTATCCCTGTCATGTCAGACCAGCCACTAACGATTAAAAAATAATTACAAAGAATATTAGTTTCAGCATGTTGAGCGTTCATATCATGAATTAATAGATGTGCAGGATCCTACACCCGAGACAATCCCATGGCGCAAACAACTCCATTTGATTACGTCTGCTGAGTATATATATATATATATATATATATATATATATATATATATATATATATATAGTGATGTGGATATGTATCGAATGCACTGATGTAGAGAGGTCAAAATGACCTCTCCATATCAGTACATTCGATAAAAAAAAGCTCGAGAACCTCTGAGAACCCCTTTTCACGGTATTTTCAATAATTTACAGTGTTCGAATATACCAGTGATGTCGTTGAGGTATAGTAATCCCAACTTTATAAAGCTTGTTCGTCTAAGTACGTCTATGTAACTCCATCAGGAACGAGTCGAACAGGTACGTGGGGAAGTTTTGTCTTCACTCTTCATAAAAGCTAGCACAACTTGATTTGAGGTTATAGTACCACAGCACACTTTTTCATGTCAATTTGTCAATATTCAAACTGTGCTCGCGCACCAACAAGCTCCAATCAATCACTTGTCGACTGACTCGTTTTTCAATTTATCGCTGCCTCAAGAAACAGGAAGATAGAAAACAACCTACTGAAATCGATTTTTCGCTAGTTAAAAGATTCAGATCTACAAACAACCCCAAAAGAGGTAACCCACCTCGCCGAGCCGAAGCAAATGCTAAAATAGCCATCAACGCCACCATCGTGTGTGTCAGAATTGGCGGAAGCCCCATCTCGTTGATCGACGACACAGTCCGCTATGTCGAAATGTTCTAAAATTACTTGAACAGTGAATGGACGTCCAAACCCTAGCCACACAAAGCACTACATATACCATTGCAATGAAAAGAAAATCAATATAACCACAAGTTTGCGAAATGAGTCATGATGAATATCGAAAGCACCAGAATACACCATAGAGAGAAGCCTATGCGGCTGAAACCTTCAGAACTGAATGTTTTCAAGCACCATGTGATGAAAATCAGCATTCAGGAAGGAACTAATAGTTCCTTCCACAAGTTTGGAATTTAAAAAATTGTAATGTGAGAGTTCCAAAAAACGAAGATTCCTTCAAAAAGTACAGCAATGAAAGCTATTCCGTATTAGAGAGCAATCTGCATTTACTCACCAATGCTCATTTGTTGCACAAAATTCGTCTAGAACATGAAACAGGACAGAAACTTTGAGGGAAGAATAGCCCAATGATTAAAGGTGAATGATTATAACGAGATCACCCCTGGAAATCACCATTCCTTGAATTTAAAAAAAAAAGAAATAAGCCCTGCAACCACGAAACCCCTCAATGGAGGCAAAGTTAGCTAATAAATGAATTTGCAAAGAATGATTTGCATTCTCTCACAGACAAAAAGCGTGAAATGCAAGACAAAGTGTGGGGAACTGTACACAAGGCCAGTATAAATACAAGTCTGTACACAGCCCCTGCTCTGGGAAAAGCATGCTGAGTCAGTCACCACAGCGGCCTGTGCTCGCAACCAACAACTCATCGCAACAATCGATAAAAAGCACTGTATCATCCACGGGACAGGTGAGTCACTAGATCACTCTTTAGCGTTTGGATTACTCGTTCCCGCTTTTTCAACGAAATGAGTGTAGCAACTCAACAGCACGGTCACTTTCTTAGCGTATTCAAATGAGATGAAAGAATGTGAGAAGTTATGCACGTAACGTGACCACAAGAACCAACCCTTCCTAAGAACATCCATCAAAGATCCATCAGGAAGTTGAGATCGAGTTATTGGCTTCGTACAGACTGGGTCGGTCACGCTGCGACCGCTAGAAGTCTAGAAGCTACGAATTGAGGATTCCAAAAGGACCGAATTAACGAAACTCATCAAGCACCACAAAAGACCAACAAGAATCCAGAGCTCACATAGAAACGCGCACTAAAGACCAATGGCACTTGAGTTCGTGCCATCCCTGAAAGTGATTCCACTCCAACACCTAGCTCAGGCACCTTCTATGCTACCCGACAGTGAGAGCAAACAACTCCGCACGCCCAGCATGATGAGCGAGTAGGCGGAGCAGCAAAGTCGTCGTAGGACAAAGCGTTTCTGCGCAAATGCGTCCTTGAACGTTCGCAGAATGGTGTGTCTTGATTCCGTTGCGCAATTCTGTTGGCAAGGAAGTATGGTATGTGAACAACCATCTGCGAAATCAGTGCTAAGGTAGTCGAATGGGCCAGGGGACCCGATTTTTGAGGTCGATGAGGCTCTTCTAGGATAACTTCAGATGCTGGACACGATTATAGCATTTAACATATTGGAAATTTTGAATGTGAACACAGTTTTTGCAAAACGGAACGGTCCTGTTCGTTTCTCATTTCGTCTTCGTAATTCGTTTCTTATTCTCTTGCGTTCATCAAAAGTGAGCTTTGGGTCAGCCAGCAAAAGTCTGTCTTTAGCGGCCGTGAGGAGTGCGGTTAGGTTAGGTACAACCTAAAAGAAAGTTGTCTGATTTGAATGTTCCCATCAACGGATATGATACATGCTGAAATCAACTGCTACAGTTCGTACAAAGATTCCGGATGTGATATTATCACTTCTACAAAACCTGGAGGAAGTACAATCCTAAGCATCCTCTTTGAAACCGTGTCATCGGCAAATCTTCTCTCTCGATTGAGACCCTCAAGTGAGTAAGAATTCGTCTGACTTTGATTGAAGAAATTGCGACGTGTTGCAGAGTGGCGGTGTCGCGGTTCTCGACTATTTCGACAATCATCAGTTTCGTTCCGTCCTGGATTTCACAATCTTTGCAATCGACTCGCACTCACTCGTACATATGACACACAATGTTGGTTCCGCTGGTCTTTATTGTTCGTTACGCCCAGCTGCACGACATCACATCATGAAAACATTTATTCAATAGCATCATCGTTTTTCCTGCACCTCGAGCAGCTGTTTCCAACACCGTTCCAAGGTCGTGAGCAGTGGGGTAACATGCCAATGTTTACGACGACTAGGGAGAGATTAGCGGAACTACTTCGGATCCCGCAATCTACCACTCTTTCTCTAGCTTTTCGCGCGGGTTTCCTCAGCACGTCAGATTCCTGGTATGGTGACTTTAATCGAACTTCTCGGCCCAAGAAGGCTATGTTCAAATTTCCACCTTCCATCTGAGCCGTTGGGACACATTTGGTCAGTTTCCCTCCTGTGACTTTCACACTTCGGAGATAGGCGATCCTACCACAGTAGTCTCCGTGCCTTTGAATCGCTATATCGCGACCAGAAGCCAGTGGTTTTCAGACTGGAGTACGCTTGATGTAATTTCTATGGTCAACGCTTTAGCAAAACATTGCAAACCTTTTTGGCAATAGCATCAACCGTGATGCTCACAGCGTTAACTTATGTCGTGAGTCCAGCCGCAATACTATACGTGGCGAAATAACCAATTTATCCTTTCAAAATATTGCTCGCTGCAAGTCGACTTTTTTGCTGCGCGGAGAAGCCAATCAACACGTCCGGTAGGCCAATTGTCGCCTCCTATTTCCTAGCCTACTAAGCCAATTGTGACCGTATCGAAATCAACGTGGAATCGTGCAGAGATAGCAGAATCACAGCGAAGCCGTACTTTTTGAAAGCTTTCGAGATCGAAATTTGTCCTCTTCTCCTCCCATATACGCTTATTTTCGCAACTATTAAAAACCGATCTTTGGAAACCATTTCCGAACAATTTCGGAAATGGTTTTCTTGTGACTCTTGGTTCCATTTTGAGCAATTTCGAAAATCATTGGAACCTTCTCAACGAAAACTGCATTCATAAACAAGCTTTACGACATACCGGTGTTCAGTAAACCGAATTCTTAAAGTTTTCATATTTGAGAAGGCATAGGTTAGCCACAAGAAGCAGTTTTAGTTTATTCAGATTTTGTTCCAAAAATCTTTCACCAATTTAATTCGTATGGTGTATGTATGCTGCATGTGTTCTTGGCGTATGAAATAACTATGGAAGTAGCCCCGGACTGCTTGAAAACTTGTAAAAAAAAAAGTCGAAAACGTCCACTACCTTTCTATCGCGAAATGACTACGGTCAGATTTTGATGAATTAGTTGCCCTCTGATAGTGGCACTGCAGTCACTGACATTTTGTTTATTCTTGATCGATCTCAGGGTTGTTAGTAAGTTTGGAGAGAACAGAAATGGATTTCACCTCTTTTTAAGAGGTTGATTACTGTGGTTGTGAAGGTTTGGACACACAATATCGCAGGAGGCAGGATGTCTTTAGTCGGTTTACTCTTCCTAGTTTCAGTCTAGAAGAAGGCGACAAGTTGAAAATCTCAGTTATTAGCTCTCACCCACTTCAGCAGTTGGTCTTTGCATATGTGAAGGAGGCGCCGCAGTTCTCAATGGTCAGGACCGGTGGCCACTTAAGTTTGCGTACAATCTTTCTAAGCATGGCACACAAATTTTGTTTCCTCTACCCACTCTTAATCGAACACGCATCCATACTAGTAACTGTGACTTGGACAGTATATTTCATAGTCGCCGTCGAACGTGTTGTGTCGACGCGTGATGACAGGCAATCCTCCTCATCACCGATCGACGGCGCATATGAATAGGTGAGTATGTTTATGTGTATGTGTGTGTGTGTCAATGTGTGCATGTGTGTCTCTATTTCTCACTCCTTTTACTCATCGGGCTTATATATTGTTGATATGGCTCGTTAGGATGTCGACAGAAGTTGGTACTTCGGAATCAGAAGACGGTAAAACAAGCCAATAGGGTGACGCACTGACGCAAAAAAGGGGAACCAAAGAAAAGAAGTTTGATGGCCAATGAAATCGTGAAGAAGAAGTATGACGTTAAAAAAAAACTACCTTAGTGAGGTTTTTTCCTATTATTAGTGTGAAGCAAGAGCCAAGATTGTTAACACTCCGTATCACGGCCAACGTTTCGTCGTCGTCGCCTCTGTTTAAGCCTGGAAAGGCTGGACATTTGTAACATATCTTCTCAGGGGGGCGGTCGTTAGGTACCCGCAGCCGCTGTGACAGCTGATCATTAGGGAAAACGACTGGCAACGGCGATTAATTGCGCTGCGCAGCGTCAGCAGAGGATGGGCGTGGCTTAGTGATCACAGGTAGCTCAACATATGCCCGCTCTGGCCTCCCGACAGCCTCTTCTGCAGGCACTTATCCGGCTTCAGATAATCGGCTGCGGGTACCTAACTATACGCACCCTATCTTCTCAAATGCCTCATCCATTGACAAGATATCGTCTTATAAGATATTACATCCGAAACGAAAAACCAAGGGACCGCATCAGAAGGGCTTTCCGCTCACTCCTTGAAAGTCAAGAAATCATTCATTGGAAATGTGTTTGGGGCAGCCGTAAGGATGACATCTGATGCCCAAGCGAATCAATGCAGTCAATGTAGCGCAACGATGGCAAATTCCAACGGTTACGTTGTTGATCTGGGACGTAGCTGTAGATTACTTGAAAAAGATCAGTTTCTGCTCGTCTTTCATAACGTATGACTTGAGTAGAGCGATACCGACTAGTTTGGTAAGGTGCAACCTCGAAGTGAAAGTTCTCCCACAAATCACAAGAAGCAATTAACTCGAGATAAAATGTGCGATCGCTTCTCCTCAAGTATTGACTGTGTAATATGCACATTTCGAAAGGAGGCCGGCAGCATGATCGATGGTCTATCGTGTCGTCTATCTAATTTCGGACAAAACAAGTGGCAAGCAAAGCATTGGCGAATACTTTGTGTTCGTGTTACAGAACATTGAAATAGGATGAAACCCTCGAACGCAAAGACCATTCTCGGAGCTCATCGGATACAATGTTATGGAGATGCAGGTTTCTCCTTTATGTGGGTCGCATCTTTATTAGTACCAGTGGAGCGATTCTACAACGCGGAGGCCCGCTAACATCACAGTGACGTGGTTACTTGGGTAGGCACAACATTGTGGGCTTTTTTGGTTTTTGTTTTTGTAACACCTTAGGAAACGATGACTTGTTCTGGATGAGGCATTTGAGAGGATATGTTACAAACGTTCTGACTTTCCTAAATACTTACTAAATATGGTTCTGACGAAGGTGACGACGCCGAAACTTCACTCATAATAGGGAATGTTAACAATCTTGGCTTTTGCTTCATATTTATAATCTACAAGTTGCACTTCATGCCGAGATTCAGAGAAGATCGAAATTTTATGCTCCTGAGAGTCTTTCCGTTCTGGTGTTAGTGATATGCTGTGAAACTCTTGCCATATTTAGTATGGAGGTGATACTAGCAAGTGAGTGTAGGTGCAAAATCAATTTTCTAAAAGCAGTGTGGTACTTCACCTTTAATGTACCCCACCACCGAGTCACAGACTGAAAAAGAACAAGAAGAAATCTAAGTTTGGAAAAACTGCAAATATCTGCGCCGTTCTTTGTTGACTTCAAGGATACTGATTAGCGGTACTTCACTGATAAATATTTGTTGCTTTCACTGTCTTCATCACCTCCAGAGCCGCTGAACTTCATGCAACCGAAATAAGTGAACTCGCTTCTCGTTGGCAAAAACATTTAGATTCTAATGTCTTTCATTTCGATTAATAACGTTTTCTCTGAGCCTTGATATACCGCTTTTAACTTACAGATCAAAATCGTGCATTATATTCCGAACCATCTAATATATTTCCAGAGCTTATTTTCCACTTTGCTTAAAGGCATCACCTCACGAATCTGAGGTGGTACGGATTTCAGGTGGAGTATTCGTAACGGGATAGCAGATTATGGAGAGGGGTGTGATTCCATCCATTTCTTTCTAGTTGCCGTAAAAAACAGCCCGGAAGATGCGGTGCGCGCACAAGGCTGCAGCCGAACTCGTTGTAGAAAATAGTGCGCCGGAATGCTTGAAGCTGTATCTTCCGGGCTGTTTTTACGGCAATTAAGAAGAAATGAACGCAATCACTCTTCTCTCAATAATCTACGATCCTGTATACGAATATTCCACCCGAAATCCCACGAATCTGGGGTGGTACAGATTTCTTTAAGTCCTCTCTAAAGAAACAGTGTTCTTTTAATGAATTTTTACCTGGATCGCCAATCTGAGGGGGGGGGGCAAACTAAGAGTAGACGGTATTTCAGCAATCGCTGAATAAAATCCCCCTTAAAATGCATAATCATCTTTTGTTAGCAGCTGTTAAAATAGTATACGCTCTCACTTCACTCGCATGCAATTTCTGAGGTGATATCCGCCTATAAAAAAAGATACAACACGTGAGAAATTCTGACCGTTGCTTTGGTAAGTTAACAAGTATTTACATTTCCGATATTAAACATATTTTTCCTGCCATAGAGACGCATCACTCAACATAGTTGGCGTTGGGCGTTATGTTAGTTTTTAGTTATCTATCTAATGAATGCCTTCAGTTCACACTGAGTCTCACAGAAGCACGGCTATGTATGTAACGTCTGACAGCAAAGACGACTGGAAATTTGTAACGAAACGGGACAGACTGATGCAGGAACAAAAGTAGTCTTAATTTTCCGATGAACCCAGGAGTCAGTCAGCAATTCTTGCTTCCTTTATTCTCATAATAGTTTTGATAGATTACGATCTCGAGCTTAATTTTACTCCTTTTTTTGCTCTTCTTTCCCGAGTTGTTATATTCTCGTGTTTTTTTTTCTTAAAATTTCTCGTATTTCGTCATCCCACGGCGGATATTTTTTTCAAATTTAGGCTCAAACCTATGCATGGGTCGAAGTGGATATTGCAGATGTTCTTCTTCCTGTATAATCTAAGAAAACATTGACGGAGGTCGTAGTGAGAAGACGCATAATTCATACATTATTTAAACTTCAATAACTCTAGCCCGAAAAATCTCCAACATCTCAAAATTTCAAACTTTTTCTCGCATTCTTTTTGGTGTACATTCGGCGTCTAACGGTTTCTCAAATTAAATAGTGCATGCTCACGTTTGAATTTTAGTGGATAGGAACTTCATAATCCAGTTCCCATCTTTTTTGGTTGCCTCGCAAGCCGTTTAGGTGGGAACAACTTTTTATGTGAACTGTTTTTTTTTATGTTGGTCCTTCCGACTCCTGAAGATCACTGGTTACGACTATTTAGGTAGTTTCTCACTTTTATACCTGGAAAATTTGATAGAACAATATGACCTATGATTTCTGGTTGTTTTTCGTGCCATCTTTTTTCAGTACCTAAAATGTGTATAGTTGGGTCAAACGACACGTAGCGCAGACACTCGCGTAAGCGGCAGCGTTCGAAGCGAGGCGGTGGAGCGTGGCGGTTGAGATCGTGCAAAGATCTTCTCTACCGCCACCCATTTTTGCAGTTTGCCATAGTCCCTCCTCAATTCCAACGGCTGTCTCTACCGCACCGCTCCGAGCGCAGATGCTTACGCAACTTTTCGTGCTTCAAGTCGTTTTACCCGGCTATACACATTCTTTTTTTAAAATCTGCATTGCATATAGTCGGGTCAAAACGACATGAATCTCGAGTGTGGTTGCGGTGCATTTGCGTACGCGCTCGAAACGGCGCGGTGGAGGCAGTAGTTGGAACCGAGGCGGGACCGCGAACTGCAGCGATGGGTGGTGCCAACAAGGGTTTCACCACGCTGCTAGCCACTACGCTCCACTGAAGCGTCTCGAAAGAAGCCGAGTACGTAATTTTGTGCGTGCATCATGTCGTTTTGACCTTACCATACACTTTGTCGATTTTCGCATTCTTAGTCAAGTTTACAGAGTAGTGTGCACTAAGAAAAGTTCCGAAGCGTTCGGAGTTGTAAAATCACTCTTAATAACCTTGTACATGTTTATTTAGTACAATCGTTCATTCTGCTGTCATCTCATGACATTACGTAAGTTTTTAATTTTCGATTTACCACCACATGCCCGTGTACTTCCATTTTTCGTTTTACATTCCGCCGTTCTGAAAGTGTTCATATAACTAAGCTCGAAAACTATCCTCACTGAGTATTAACCAGTTGATATCACGGACAGCAACTGTGGGAGCAGATCATACAACACTCTACATAAATTTTGGGCGGAAGACTAGGTCTTTAAAATAATACAGCAGAACAGCGATAATCTTTTCGATAATTTCTGGGATACCTCGCAGAAGAAATTAGACCTATGGTGTGCGTGTGAGATTGGCTCACGAAATATGGGATTTATACCCAAGAAAAATGCAGTGGTTCAGTGGTTGAATATTTATCAAAATACAGAAAGTCAAGAACACAGAAGAATGCCGGCCTGCTCCGGCTAGTACATGAACGAGATGCTCACAAACCCGCCGCCTCCTTGCCATATGGTCGGCAAGGAGGGGACAGTATCGCGTCGAACAATAAACTATCAAAGGTCGTGTTCCGAGGTCGGAACACTCCGGCGACACAGCAAAAAAGTATATATATATATATATATATATACATTGCATAATGAAATATATCGTAGTAGCATGTAGTTTTCCGAATCTTCTTTCCCGGAGAATGTCGAGTCCAATATTTTCTTGAGTTGACGAGTGGTGACCTTGCAGTTGGGTTGGACGGAGACGAGTAGAAAATGGTTGGAAGACCGCGGATGCTGATCAAAAGCATGATATGCGGTAAACCACAATGCACGCAGTTGATGCCGTAGTCTTTCGTATTACGAACTGTGTATTTGAAGTGCTGTGCAGCACCTACCTGCGCAGGCGCAAAGCAGTTTCAGTAGAAGAATTGTTATGGAAACAGCAGTTTTTAGCAGTGTAACGACAATTTTTATCAATAGTATAAGGTGGGCTGGTGGGCCCAGCACATAGGTGATCCCTATTGTTATTGCCATGGCACCTAGCGTTCCAAGGAACAAATTCCAGTGTTCTTTAAGAACTTTCAAGAGTGGCTGAAGATCAGGTAGATCAAATTTTCCAAAGTATTCGCTTGAGCTTTCTCTGCTATTTTCTTCGGAATAAACCTGGCTTCTCTTACTTCTGGGATGGTATACAAGTGTTCCATGTAGATCAAATGTGATTTCATGCCCATTGCAAGACGTATAACACTTTTGCTGTATCAGAGCGTTACTAAACTCCAGATATACTACATTAGTTTTGTTCGATGGTCCACATTCGATGGAGAACATTTGAGATTCGCACTGGACAGTTGCCCAGGCATTGATGCGAGTTATGCACGAGACTTTAACTTGTGCTCCTTCAAGGCAATTATAGCAGCCTTTTATTTCTTCAAATGTTACATCACAAGATTGTTCTATGATGTAATGCGCGCTGTTGAACATAAGGCTTGACTCAAGAACAATAGTGGTTTCGTGTTGATGAGTATAGGCGTTGATATTTCCTTCTTCTAACCTTATTTCTGTGAATGGGGTTTTAATGGGAAGTACATTTGTGATCTCTTCACGCAGGTTCCTAATAGAACCTAGTGGACACTTGCATCCTCTAGGAGCCTTTAGATTTTCACAAGTACAAACCATGTGATTTTCGTATTTTGAAAATTCTTCTTTCGCTTGGATATATAACTCGCATTCCACAGGGAGACTAAAATCGTTTGGCAACATTAGTGCCCCGTTTTCGGAAACCGAATCTTCTGTCCGTTAGAGGAAAATGTGGTTTTTGAATTGAAACTGCGGTAATCGATAGCTCAGTGTACTTGTGAGTGACATAGGATACGTCGTTATTTCAATGTCGACCTGCACTGTTGGCGTCCACTCCATGCAGCGCACTATTTCAAACACTGACTTACTTTTTGGTACTTGCGCCAGACGCAAGAATGAGCATGCTGGCATTTGGGAGAAGATATCCGCAGACAATACCGCCGCATGTTTCTTCACATGCAATGTATCCTGGATACTTTGAGGCCATATCTAAATCTGGTATAGTATTATTTGGATACATTCTATTACAAATATTTTGTGTGCAGGATCCCATCTGAGCGCATCTCGTGGTGCGAAAAAATTTGTGCATCGTGTCTCTTGTGAAGAAAAATGAAAGTTTGCTGCAATTGAGTTTTATGCCGTTATTTTCATTCTTATCATACCCACTGTAGTATTTAAGTGGTTGATTTGAATACAGATTTCTGAATGAATTCTGTTAAAGAGTATTTCTTGTCTCAATTCGAATAGACATTTGCCTCTTGACGTGCACACCATTTCTGCGGTGTGCCTTGTGTAACCATGTTGACAAGCGAATGTAGCACTTTTGAATGCTAAAGTGAACAAAGTGACTACTATTAAAGTGTTTGCAATTAGAGGAGATGGTTTGAACGTACTCAGTTCGCACTCAATTTGTACATTAGTACTTCTCCGCCTTTGTTTTCGGCATTTGCGTATGGACCACACCATACCAATCATTGCTACGGGAATAGAATACAAGATTATGGATACAGTAAGAATGGCGCCAAATGGCCAACAATGTGGATTTCCTAAGAGTGCTCTACTCAATATTGTTGAAGATGCTGCGCAAAATTCATGACGCTCACATTGTTATTACTTCGTTTCTCAAGTAGAAACGTAGTTTTACCGTTACAGGCTTGTCCAATGGTGAAACAGGAAGAGTATACCTAATTTCTTCCGTAACATTTTTGAATGACTTGCATTCATGATCAAATCACAATTCGAATTGTCCTCTAGGAGGTGTAATAAACGCGATACCTTCATTACAAGTAATACTGGTGTTTGGTTGCGCATTACCAGGGTTGATTAGAAACAAGGATAACATTGCCGTTATTAGGCAGGATACTGTTGATCGTGCAGATGTAGGTGTCATCGATCTGTCGAGGTCTGTTTCGAATTCTCGAATGACGTCTAAAGCGCGAGATTTGGAGGTTCTCGCTAGATGATTCCTAGATTGAGTTGTGGTTGGGATATGGATATCATTATCCATGATCTCAGAGTTTCGTTCAACAGATTGTTGGTTGTCAGGCACTGAACGAATTTCTAGAGGGTATATTTTATTAACTGGTCTCTGCAAAATTTTGCGGCTAGGCATTAGAATTTTTGCGGACCTTATCATGCCGTCTGCGCTTCGTACTAAATCTTCTATTTTACCGTATACCCATTGTGCTCTGGGCAGTAATTCCTGTTCAACCAAAACAATTTCGCCGACTTGTGGGATTTTACTCACATGACGTTTCTGATTCAATTGACATCTATGGCTGTCACGTAAAATAGTAAGATATTCAGTGTTCCATTTCTCCCAGAACTTTGTTGCAATGTTTTCTGAAGATACAAGCGCTTCGTAAGCTTGAGCAGCTGTCTGTATCAACTCTGGCTCAAATGTGAGATCGTTTCTGAGTTTTGACATTTCTGAGTTTGGAATTGAGAATTTGAAATTTCCTTGTAGAAAATCAATAGGTCTGAGTGAAATTTCAGAAAGATCAGTTGCTGAGAGTTTTGTGAGTGGACGTGTGTTTATAACTGCCTCTATACGAGTGACTACAGTAGTCATCTGTTCAAATGACAGTTTCTTTCTTCCAACTGACTCTTGGAAGCTTCTTTTCACAGATCCAACAAGCCTTTCCCATACACCACCCATCCATGGAGATGCTGGTGGGTTAAAAATCCATCTAATGCCTTCCGAGGCATAGTAATTCATTACTGAATTCCCTGTTGTTTCATCACTTTCGAACAACTTTTCAATTATTTTCTGACCAAGTTTGAAATTTGATCCACAGTCTGTTCTCATTAAAAGAGGTACACCTCTACGTGATACAAATCGAATAAAACTATTGAGAAACGCTCCTGTACTGAGGCTTTCTACCACTTCCAAATGGATTGCTCTGATTGCAAGACAGGCGTAGAGACATATATACATCCTTTCATTCCTGTTGGATAGAAATGGTCCCATAAAATCACATCCTACGTTTTGAAACGGTTTGCTTATTGTCACCCTATCTGATGGTAGTGGTGGCATCTCTGGAGCTCCAAAAGGCATACCTTGGCATCTCTTACAAATAGTACAATCTTTTATGTACTTCTTAATTGCTCTTGATGGCTGCGGAATCCAATATTTCTGTCTAGCCAGAGACAGTATGTGATCTTTGCCACAGTGAGCATTGTTGCAATGCAAGTCTATAATAATGAGTCTAACAAGGTCAGAGTCATTATCGATATAAATAGGCATTTTTGTATCTAAAGGTAGATTTGCATTTCGAATTCTTGATTTGTATCTTATGATTCCATTTTCATCTTTTACGATTATTTGGTTCGGAAACCGTTTTTGCAGTTTTCTCATGTTGACATTCTTATGAAATGATGCTATGATTAATTTCTCACTTAAGCGCATCTCTTCGCAGTCAATTAGCGATTCCGGGTCAAAGTGCGAGACTGTAGATATTGCAATTGATGTCAATCTAGTAGTATTACATCGATTGATCCATTTGTGCAGCACTTTCGCAACTTTAGATACAGTTCGTAACGCTGTCCTGAAGCGTGAAAATCTCGATAGATCTACGAACATTGAGTTCGCATTATCATTATTACTCTCAGACTCTTCAACATGGGGATTTTCAAATGTTTCCATTTCTTCCATAATTTCTTTTCCATTCAAAGTATCGATAGAGCGTAGTTTCCAGCTAGATGGCTCTAGAGCCAGCCATTGCGGTCCTCTCACCCAGTTGTGTGAGTCGAGTTGAGATGATGTAAGACCTCGCGTCCCTGCATCTGCTGGATTGGTGTGTGTTGGAACATGGAAAAAGTTCACGGAAATTCCTTTGCTCTCAACCTGAGATTTAATTTTTTCAATTCGGTCTTTCTGATTGATTATGAAAGTTGGAAGTTTTCGAGAGGAATTAATCCATTGTAGGGCAATTTCACTATCAGTGACAAGATTGAAGTGATCTATATTGTGATCAAGATTTTGTAAGATACTCTTTCCCAATCCCATTCCAGTAACTATTCCAAGCAATTCTAACCTTGGAGTTGTTTGCCGGCATTTTTTAGGAGTAAACTTTGACTTTCCGCAAATCAATTACGTGACCTCGTTAGTGTCATTATGCCGCAGGAAGGCGCAACTTGATATAGCAAGATTGCTTGCATCACAAAATATCCATAAATCTGTTTTTGAAGTGTGAAGGTTTCGCACTTCTGTGAGCTGATACTCGCACCATTAATCTCTTTGCAGATGGAGTTCCATCTACTAGTCACTGTTACTGTTACTTACTACTTAGTTACTGGATTAACATAGTCATTCCACTTAATTCCAGTGTCATAGATTTCTCGCATTAGCGACTTCAGCTTGATAAACAATGGCGCAGTTACACCTATAGCATCGTATACAGAATTTATTATACTAACCACATCTCGCTTAGTAAGTAATGTTTTCGACGGAATATTTACTTTCACGTTAAACAGATCAGTTTCTGTGTTATATTTAACACCTAGGAACTTGATATCACCAGAAGGTGATTTGGCTTTCTCATGGATTCCTTCATTTACTATCTGAGAATTTGACACATATTCTCGTAGGTTCATACCAATTTCCTTGAAAAGATTTTTTGATTCGACATACTTCTTCAAAGCTTCCTGCTCAGTTGCAGCTGTCAATAAAATATTATCAACATAAATGTTTCTTGCTATTTCATGTGAAAGTGGGGTATTCTCTGCATTTAAGTAAGCAAGAATTGCTATATTCAATATGCTCAGAGATGCAATAACGCCGAATGGCAAACGGTTAAATCTGTAAACAATTATGTTGTCCTTTGTCGGCATGCGACTGATGTCTTTGACCCACAGAAAGCGACAAAGGTCTTTGTGCTCGTTTACGATTCTGATCTGAGTGAATGCAGCTTCGATATCGCACGTTAATATAAACTTGCTAACTCGACTGCGAATAAGGATATCATGAATTTTATTAACGAAAGATTCACCGGTGTGAATTACATCATTTAATGATAGTTTACCTCTTTGTTCCGAGGATGCATCAAATACGATTCTGAGAGGTTTCGTTTTTGAAGGTTTCCACACTCCGGAGTGTGGCATATAATAGGTGCCAGCCGCGTTTTTGTCTGGTTCATGTACCTCTTCGATTATGGAATCTTTGAGGTAATCATTGAATATTTTGTTGTACCCCGACCTTCGCTCTTTGTTGGTGGCCAGCTGTCTCTGTAAGGACTCGAGCCTACGGTATGCCATCGCGTAATTATCGGATATATCGATTACGCTTTCCTTAAGGGGAAAGGGTGCAGTTACAACACTGTTCTTAAATGATATAGTTTTCGAGTACTTTTCAAAATACTCAAATGTTTTTTCATCATTTGAAAATTCATTGGTGGAAATTCCTATTCCATCCAATTCGAAAATCTTCTGAAGTATATCTGCTTCACTTGGCTTCTGAACGAGCGTAAGACTATGGGTAATCTCTTCGCTACTTACATTTACCGCACTTGTACTGCGACCATAAAGAGTTGGACCTACTAATGTTCTGGCAAGATATGGTCCCGACGGTAGTTTTGTTCTAGTGCTACTCATAACAAATTCGTAGTAGTAATCTAATCCAGTTAGAATTTGTGGATTTTGGTGTTCACCTCTCAATCTTGGATTGGACAAACAAATATCGTTATCCTGAATGAAGGAACTGCTTATCTTGTTCTAAAAGATATGCTGAACGAAAACCGTTAGTTATCACGGGTTTTGTTTGTACCGTTAGATGAATCTCTTTTCCAAAAACTGTAGAGATTTTCAATGGAACAAAGAACGTTTTAAATTTCTCAGTATGGCCACCAATGCCAGACATGGTGCATATTTCCGTTTTTTGCTTTGAGAGTCCAAATTCCTCTGCTGTACGTTCGTTTATTATAGTTCTCTGTGCACCAGTATCGAAAAACATAAGAACTCGCTCATATTGGCCTGTTTTGTTATTCCACATATTTGCTTCGGCAGTCATGAGCACTACTTGGTCTTTTGTGGTATTGTCGTTAGAATCGACTTTCACGAAAGAATCACTTTGAATTGGATTTTCAGTGTGTACATTCGAAGTTCGATCTCGTTGACGAACGTCATTTGAGGTGCGATTGCGCAATCCGGCATTATTCCCTCTTATTTCGCCAGTAGGGGGTCTTCTGTTGCTTGTTGCTGCATTGTTACCAAAACGCAATCGATTTTGCTGATTTGTAACATTCTCGGATGATCTTGTAAAACATAAGCTTTGACTATGCATCCTTCCACAGTGGGGACAGTTCGGTCTACTACACTGATTACTTTTGTGCTGGCCGCTGAAGCATTTCCAACAGCGATTGGAGTTAATCACAACGTTCCTCTTTTGTTGGATATCTGTTACGGTTCTGCAATTATGAGCAGAATGCTCAGAGCTGTCACAGAAAATACACTGCCTATCATTTTTTCTTGTCTCTGACCTATGCAGAGTTTGATTCCTTTTTATTTCTGTGTTTTCGGTCTTAAAACGACCTTTTAATCTTGATTCAACGAATTTTTTTTAGCGTTGATCTCTTTTTCGAGTTGCTCCATAACGTTTTCTACTTTTACGTCTTCCTTTTCTTGGATCGATATAAGGACATTTTTCACAATATTGTACGGAAACTTCTCCAGTATTCTTTCTGTCCACATGGCATCTTGTGTATTGGATATATCCTGGCCCGCCGATACCATTTGGTTAATCAACATTCTTATTTTGTCGAAAATATATGTGCAATTCTCGACATTATTCCTTTCACATGGAAGATCGATTAGTTTCTGCACGATCTTTGCTCTATTTATAGGTTTGTTACCATATTTTTTCTTTATAGTTTCAACCATCCATTTATAATTCTGCGGAATTAATTGTATCCCTTTGATGGTCATTTCCGCTCTTCCTCGAAGACTATCTTTGAGAAGAATCATTTTCTCAACTGTACTCAGTACTTTATTTTGGTGTACCAAAGTTTCATAAACTGCCCAGAAACCTGGAAATTCTTCTTCATCTCCCCAAAACCTAGGAAGTTTCATTTGACTTGGTTTGAGAGTTCTACATATGAACTCTTCTTCGATCGCAGCTCTGCTAGTATCAGAATGATCCTCTGACAGCCATAATGCGTCATCTGGATTGAAGGTTTCGTCATTACTTTGATCTCTTGCCGTTCTGGCACTTCCCGTTTGTGGCGATTGATTATTTGCATCTTCAAGGTGCGTTACTATTCGTTGGTTTCTATGCGATTTATTCCCAACTTCCTTGCAAATTTATCAGCTTGACTTGCTGCTTCTGTGGCTCTTGCTTCTAGCATGAATATCATTTCATTTGCTCTTGCCATGATATCAGTGAATTTTGTTTCACTTTCAATTTCCTCGATTTCTTTTTCGAGGTCCTTTTTGTTGCCTTTTGTTTTGGAATCATTGTATTCCATCTGCAGTTTGTCTATCAGTGACTAAAGACTGAGTTTCTACTCTGTTCGATAGTTTTTGTCGGCAAGGAGGGGACAGTATCGCGTCGAACAATAAACTATCAATGGTCGTGTTCCGAGGTCGGAACATATGGTTGCTTTATTTATTTGTGATTTCTGCATGCGCACAGAGCTCCTGGGATGGTCCCCGTGAAAAAAGCATTAGCAGGAGACACACTCGAGATGTCGCTTCCAGAACTTTAAAGTCGAACTGGTTTTACCTTCGTGTTGTCTTTATATGCCTCTAAGATGGAAATTCTTAAAGTACTCCAAAAAAAAAATTAAGAAGGAAAGTTCAAGGAGGTCGGAGATCTTATCAATAAACCTGATAAATAGAGATGGTGATAAAAATAGATAATAGTATTAAAATTTGTATAGGAGATAATTCAGCACATTTATCACAATTCTAGCTAATTCACACCGCAGGGGTGATAAAAGCCGAACTCTTAAGGAGTATTCACCCCTTCCAGTTACAGAAGTACAATGCAGAAATGGATGTGTGGGTACTCACTGGCTCGGTGGTAAGCTTAACCTTCTTTAATTCCAGCTTCCACGCAGACTTCGAGCTTCCTGCATTGGAATTTGATAATGGCTGTTTTCAGAGCAGTGAATCATCGCCGCACAGAAATTTTACAGACAGTTGTTTGACGTCATCCGACTCCTCCCTATCATTGTCCATATTTCTATTCATTTATGCTTGTGTTCCTTGACATGACTTGAAATCTTCCTCGAACTGACAAGGTCCATGGGTAGTTTTTGTAAGAGTGAATTTTAGCCGTGGCAAAACAATTAATTATGGATTATTTTTTTGTGGGGTAGTTTATTTGGAATAGATTTCAAATCTCTATGTCGCAATAGCAAGAAAGCCTGTTCTCTCTATTTTCGCGATTTTCTTTTTTATCGGCTACAACATTACAGTTTATGCGGATCAGAAAGGCATTTTATGCATATTTGAAAGAAACTAATAATATGCACTGGCGAATGAAACAGTTCAGCGAGTCATCTCAGTCTTTAAAGCATTTTGTTATTCGTATTGTCTACGTATATGAGCTCCCCATAATGTAGAGTCCGCATTTGATCAGAAATTAGTCGATGTCGTCTACTCAACTATCGAATTCAGCAGAAAGAACAACGAAGACTACTCTGTGTACATCCGAGAGCACAGAGTTATTTGGAGTTTCTGACTAAAGAGGCTTAGTTGGATTAGAACGTCCTGGAGCCCGGTGTCGTTTCGTAAGCAACTAAGGCGTACGTTTTGCGCGGTGTCTCAGCAGTTGCGACTGTTTGGTGGGACCAGGCTCATTCTGGCTGCATTGATGATTGAAACAACCTCACCTCGCAACCTGTGGCACCACCGCTGAGTTTCGAGCGCAGCCGCTTACGCAGGTACACCATAGTTCAGGTCGTTTTACTGTTCCGTAATAGAGCGACAGGGGAATAAGTGGAATAAAATTAAAGATGAGTGCTGTTTGAGTTTCAGGATAAGAAACGACTAGGAGAAATACAGGTTGGTTTGCATTGTTTCTTTAACTGCACATTTACTTCGATCTGACCACTCTTCGAAGTACAGAAGATGGCCTGGAGAGTGTTTTTTTCTCTGGAGAAAACATGTAATCCCTTACTCCAAAACATTCATGAGTTCACATCCCTAAACTTTATCTTGCTCTTCGAGAGGAAGTCGGAATACTTCCTGGTCGAATGAGCAATCACTTTGAAAGTCGCTGTATGTCGATGATTCCCTGAAATGGCAAATATGTGCATTCTTTAGGAATGGCGGTCACCATTTAAGATATTTTTCAAAACCTGGATGTTGGCCTACTGGTCATAGATAGTTCCTCTAGCGTCATCTCATCCTGCACGATTATTGCAGGAAGTGTTCCGTTGTAAGACGTTGCCCTCGTCGGCACTTTCAGAGAAAAAGAAGGGATCGACGTCGGTACGCTGCATACGGACGTCTCGCGCGGACGAACTGGAATACAGTGTCTTCTTTCCATGCACCGTTTCCGATTTCCTTTGATGGAGCTTCAATGTTCAACAACAAGAATAAACGTTGATAAATGATTACAAGTGATTTAATGATAACAATCACAAGTTTCTCAATCCAGCAGGAGAGATATTGGACTAAGCTCGGCCTTCGTTTTCTAGATACCACCCGGAAACACATTATAACGACGCATACATAATGAAACTCACCCACAATTTGATTTTTGCTTGGCGATAAAGTGAGAACCGGTTAGAAGATAGGACCGAAATTTTAGAGTCTTAGTGTAGGAGACTCAGTAGTTTCCGTGCTGTTTTTAACAACCTTCGAAAAATGACGTTGTTTCAAACTCAAGAATCGTTCCCTGCATTAATTATTTGTCATCTCACAATGGAGTGGATATCTGTCAATACTCCAGTGCATATTTCAATTAAGGCGATCCACGGATCTCTCTCATTACAGGGATCAGAGCCGGTTAGTACGTTAGGTTAGTACGTGGCGCGTACCCAGGTGGCGGATAGTGGCTAATCGCGGACCAAAAGCGACGTTGTACTTGCTTTAAGACGGAGGTGTATTCAGGGGTTGGACTCCCTCTTTCTGCCGTGCTAGGATCGGCTCATAATACAATTGTTTCTCGTACGTCGGTTCGCCTAAAACTCTGTAATCAAGTGACTGGGAGGTGCAAAGAAGACGGTTTGGAATCGTCTCCAGCAAATAATCTTCATTTGTCCACTATGGGAGGACGCAACGTGCTTCCAAAACTTATGGGACTAGCGTCCTGCAACCTGCCATGGGTTTTAAATTTATATGCAAGGCACTGTAATAGAAAAGAGTCCTGATTCCGGAGAAACCCTGGTACGGTAACGCCAGAAACGATGGGGTTGCAGAAGTTATGTGGGCTACCGAAACGGAAAAGGACAAGGGTGAGTATCTGTACTTGTAATCCCCGTTCGCTTGCATCGGGCGCAGCCATTGAAGGGCTGATGATGCAAGCTAGGAAGATTAAATACGACTAACGAGACGTGGTGACGCCACCCAATCAGCGCCGTGTATGGCGCTGGAGAAAAAGTGTTCTTAGGAGCATACGAAAGTAGAGGAGCTGGTGGAGTTGGTGTCCTCGTAAACACGAATATGGCAATGAACAGCGATTCTTTCGAACATCTTATAACCCGAATCAGATGTTTACGGATGAGAAAATGTGGTTCAACCGCAGCTTTGACAATCTTCGTCGCTTATGCTCCAACATCAAGCTACGAAGAAGAAGTGGAACATTTTTGTATGCACCTGGAAAAGTTCCGCATAGAAGATCATAATTAGTTATTTTAACGCCAAAATTGGCTCCAGAAGAGCGCCTGAAGAACTTCACAGCAGAACCCACGGCCTTCAATGGAATGAGCAGGGAGAGAGGCTTTCTGAGTTTATCATGACGACCAAGACCACACATGGGAACTAGCAATTCGAGAACACCTCCTCCCTACGCTGGACGTGGGAGTAACCCGATGGAGGGTGTCGTAATGTAACTTCATCATCGTCGGTAAAAGGCCTGACGGATATCTGTTGTACCAATTCTTTATTATTTTTTTTTCGCACGGAGAGGAGAAGAAGCTGCGAAGTTCTTAAAGCGAACAGGAACAACCATTGAATGGTGGCTCTTCGCTTCGTTTGTCGACTTTTGGGAAGATACCGTCGTGGACAACATCGACTAAGAATACGAACGGCTCGCAGAATATCTTCACGACTATACCGGGAAAGCGAAGAGTTTCAAAACCAGTAAGAGACGTTTGTCTCCGGAAACAGCAGAAGCTGACATATCAGCGCACGAGCTGCAGGCAACCAAGAAGTCACATCCGAGCTCGCAAGGCTTCGGGAGGCGATAAAAGTAGACGTCAAGGAGAGAAGAGCAAAAGTGTTGGCTAAAGGTGCAGAGGCGAGAAAGAGCATTTAATACGTCCTTCGGAATTTCGCCAATCGTAAAACAAAAATGACTGCTCTGCGGACATCAGATGGAACAACTACAGAGAAGGGGGATGGTGAAAGTCATCATTCCTCGGCAACCATGTCCACTTGGCGTCTCACCATCTGGGTGAAGGTGGACATGTCATTCCAAAGGTCCTCCCTTGCAAAGTGCGACATGCTATCATTTCGGTAAAAAATCGTACTTCACCCGGCATTGACGGAATCAACTCTGAACATCTGAAGTACAGAGGAATCTGCTGAGAAGTTACTAAAGCTGAGCCTTTTGTATTCTTGCAAATATGTCGTCTAGAACTGGATCACTATTGACAAATCTTTTGTTAGAGTCGGGTCAAAACGACTGAGGGTCGGTGCAAGTGCGCACAGTATGCGCGGTAATTTTTCGCTAGAAAACGGACGCGGACTCCCGTGTTGTTTCTCCTAACTTGATTAATATTGCTTTATATCATTAAACGCGAGCATTAATCGACTCGTCATGACATCATCTACCTATTTAGCCCATTTTGACCTTTGAAAAACGTCTATGGAAGCACTTATTTTCTAAATAACCAGCGGCTACAAATTACAGAACCAGACTCTGAAACAAATGCGCCTTGACGACATATTACATTTGGTGTAAATTAAATGCGAATTTATAAATTTATAGTTAAATATTCGTAAAATAGGCTTCAGAAATCTGAATATTTCGGTAAAAATCGTACTTTACCCGGCTCTGACGGAATCAGAACCCTGAACATCTGAAGTACCTACCGCCAGTCCTCAGCATCACACTGGCGTGGTTCTTCATTCGTTATCTGTCGGAACGCAAGGTTCCTAGGCAGTGAAAAACCAGCAAGACTGTGCTGTTGTATAAAAAGGGAGACCGACAAGACATCGGCAACTATCGGCCAATCTGCTTACTGTCTGTCATCTACAGACTCTTCGCAAGAGTGATCCTGAAGAAAATAGAAAGAACATTAGATAAAGGACAGCCAGGGTTTTGAAAGGAATTTAGGACGACTGACCACATACACGCCGTTTCAAAACTCATAGAAGTATAGCGAGTATAAGATGCCGCTGTGTCTCACTTTCATCGACCTGAAGAAAGCCTCCGATATGGTCGAGACCATTCATTGAGGCTTTGGAGCCCTGGGCAACTACTCTCTATTTCACTCATAAAAATATATTGTGAATTGTATCGCAACTTCACGACCAAAATTTCCTCATTCTGCAATGATGTCACGCGAAGAGAGATGTCCGTCATGGTGACACAATTTCACCCAAAATATTCAGTGCCACTCTCGAAGACGCGATGCGAGGATTGGAATGGGATAACATGGATAGGAAAGCTGACGACCGGCACTTGCACCATCTTCGTTTCGATGACATCGTTCTGATAACATCAAGCATCGATCACGAGAGACGGATGCTGGCCGAATTTGATGAAACGTGAAAAAAGATCAATCTTCAGCTGAACCTAGAAAAGACGACGAGGAACGGATGGGTTTCTGATGCCCTATTCACGTTCAGCGAAACGAATATACCCGAATGCTATGTCTATCGGGTGACGTGGTCTCGTTTCGGTCAGTCCGATGACGTCGTACTTGATCTTCTTGGCTTGCATCATCAGATCTTCGATGGCCGTTTCCGATGCAAGCGTACGTGCGTTATAAGTGCAGATCGCCATCCTAGTCCTTTTCCGTTTTGGTAACCTATATGACTCCTGCAACCCCGTCCTACCTGGCGCTACCGTACCAGGCTCTCCTGCGGAATCAGGAGACTCTTTTCTATTACTGTACTTTGCATAAAATTTAAAACCCGTGGGCAGGTTGCAGGACGCTAGTCCCATAAGATTTGGAAGAATGTTGCGTCCTCCCATAGTAGACATGTGGAGCTTATTTGTTGGAGGCGACTCCAAACCGCCTCCCTTGCACCTCCCAGTCACTTGATTGCAGGCTTTCGGCCGGACCGACGCGCAGGATACAAGCATGTCATGAGTCAGTCCTGGCTCAGCAGAGACAGAGAGTCCATCTCCTGAATCCATCTGCGTCTCTGGGCAAGCACAAGGTCGCTTTTGGTTTGCGATTAACCCCCTATCCGCCACCCGGGGACGCGTCACGTAGCCTCGCGACTTAAGGCATTTGTATGAAAAGTTGCAAAATTTGTGGCTGTCAGTGGTGAATTCACTAATTCAGACGATGTTGAAAGTACTTTCCACAATTTTGTTGATTCCTGTGATCTCAGTTTTCATAATAAAGGGTTAAATTTATTACCTACTCGTTGGAAAAAATGAGTAGATTCTGATGGTTTTTACTTCAATTAATAAAGTTCTGTTTAAGCTGAGTTATAGCAATTTGAAGCATGTGTTCCGTTTCCAAAATTAATTAAGCACCAACCCAATATATATATATATATATATATATATATATATATTAGAAAGAGTTACGATTGGACTAATATCACCACCTTCTCAGCTTCGTTTTTTCTCACTATTTTTCTTTTGGCATTTACTGCGGTGTTTCTGTATAGCCAATCACAATTTAGTTACAACGATGTTCTTCGGAATAGCGACGCAAATAGCAGAACGCTACGTAGTCCGAGCATCGGCAGCGAGTGAAGTTTTCATTCTAGGATTTGTTGAAGAGCATGGATCTTGAAGAAAGAGCTAAATGAACTACCTACGCTCATCTACTGCATAATTGGAAAAAGCAGGAGTAAGTTGTCTTGAAAGTGGGCATGATTTTTGCGACGTGTCTCTTTTTTTGCAAAAGAAAATGAAGGAAGTCCGAGAAAATTGTAACATAACTCAAAAATAATAAATAGAAACAAAATACTTACCCATTTCAAAAAATCGTAGTCTCATTATTGGTATTAAATTATTATTTGTGGTGAATACGAAAGTTTGGCCATTAATGCATATCCACAAATCTGCGAAATCTATAGCTGAATCTATAACATCGTTTTACCATTTCGATACAGCTGTTGACTTTCTTGAATTTACTTGAAGGCATCACCACACGAATTTGACGTGGCATGGATTTCTGACGGCCAAAGACTATACGGGGGCTTAGATTGCAAAAACGGGTGGGATCTCGCTCACCTCTCCCTGCATCACCATACACAGACGGTTTCGGAATGTGGTTCCTCACGACATCCTCTATTGCAACGCGCCATACTTGCGCCCTGCCCCGTCTGTGATTCGTCGAAAATCCATTCGGACGCACCGAGAGGCAATTCATTTCATTCGAGCATACCACGAATCTGACGAGGTGAGGGAGTCCGCGGGAGAATTTAGAGTAAGTTTTGTAGCTCGCGGGATCAGAGGTGATTCCGCTCGTCTCTCCTGGTCGTCTCTGGTCATAAGACCCGACCTTGTACATGCGCCGCATCCAATTGCGATCGGTCGAAGAACGAAGGTGGTTCCCATGCCGTTTCTTATAATTGTCAAGGGGAGATGAGTAGAATCACTTTTCATCAATCTACAACCCCATCTCTAGTTTTCCCCGCCGCTGCCCTCACCACGTCAGATTCGTGGTATGCTGTTCTAAATGAGTACACGGAAAGAATGTTGCGAAAACTGCGGACAAAAAGTTTAAAATAGCAGATTCTGTTTCTAGGCAACCATAAGCAGAGTGTTTTTTTTTAAGATAGAAAAGATAGAGTGGAAGAGACCACTTTACAATAGCTTTCGAAAGGTGTAAGCGAGAAGCAGCGAACTTTAATGCCGACTACGTAAGAATCGTGACTGACCGTAAAAGCTAGCGCTTCTTTGTCTCTTTGTAAGCTTGTTAACACTCTTTGATTTCAATTCTGCTAGCCAAAGCTGAGCTCGCTGTTTTGCTTCCCTGGAAACAAGAAACACAAGTCAGTGTATGCGTGTACATCAATTCCATAAGATATAAAAAAAGAAAAAGTTAAGCGAATGTCAAGCACAAACTTCATTTTCTTCTTGTTTCTGATTTTATCTTCATGATCGACCCGCATCTGCATTGAGGATAGCAGTGTGGTGACCTTAACGTCTAGGAACATGCTACTTCTTCACAAAAGATCTAAGTTACTATGAAATAAAAAATACTAAGCGCTAGTGCACTATATGACAACTTCTTGATGAAAGAAACCCTCCACCTTTATGAGTCGTCGTTGTTTTAAAACATCGAAAATGGAAGCGAAGAAAATAGCGGATGTTTTTCGATTTCCTCAATTTCCACGTCATTGCAGGAATCGAAGAATCCCTCCGCTTGAAAGTTGCGGAATTGGCAATACCCAATTTTCTACCATCAGTGCTCTCTATCTACCTTCATAAAACCTCCTCTTGAAAAGACACCAGCAACGTAAGTGAATGATAAATTCTGCGCTATTTTTGTGTGCTTGGGCGGGTGTAGCGCAATCGGTAAGAGACACCAGCAACGTGAGTTCCGCTCTGGCTACAATTGACCGGAGGTTCGAATCCACTTTAGTGCAAAGCAAGCCTCTTATCCATCCGGGGTCGATAAATTGGTAACAGACTTGTCTGGGAGGATAAAAACACTGATTTGACACACCGGTTAGCCCCTGCAAGTCATTGTGTAGGTCAGTTACACGTTCGTTAACCTCAAGCGATTCTCAATTGAAGTGAATGTGGTGGCGCATCCCAAGCGGATTGTTCAACGCCAGACACTTTATCCTTTATCTCTTATTTTTATGTGGTTACGAGGCCAAACACACCTGATCATCCAAAGACTCATTCCATTCAATTGAACGAAACATCAAAAGGATTATGATAGAAGCGAACAGTCCAAGGATCACAATCGTGTAGAGATCAGCGCCTGAGACGTGTGCCTAAATGATTTGGAGATATGATACAATGCATTTGTTTTGTTGGTATTAAAATTAATGGTACTTGAGACTATCAGCGGTTTTCTTCCAAACTAACTAACCAAATGAGGCGTGACGGATCCCACAGCGTCAGATTGGCACGCATGCGGTGGAGTGAGTTGGACTGGTCCAACGGGGACACAAAGTGATGAGACGAATGCAGTAGCGTCACATTAGTGGACCGCCTACGGAAAGCAGCGGATTGAGGTGAGAAGAGTCTATACAGATTGATGCACCTGCTCTAAAAGGTGTAGGGATGGGTCCAGTGTCTGGTGTCCTGTCCTGCCGGTAAGTCGGAGCCAGAAAGCACTGAGATCAGGTGAAGCGGATCCAGTGGTACCAGAAAAGCGGGGCAGGTTCGGTGGCATCAGGTTTGTGCGCTGACACCACATTTCAGGCATGATTAGTTTATTTCATTAGTTTATTTCCTATTTCATGAGATTGATGTGCCAGCGCAAGAACGGTAGCCAGTCAGGCAGGTTAATGGTACACCAATACTAAGCAATTCCAAATTAACTGAACTTTAACTCTTCGAAAAAGAGATGTTCTGAGAGATTCTGAACAATTTATTTATTTGTTTTAAAGATGAACGATGCTAAACTTATAGGAATTCAGACACATGAGATTGCATTTTTGGTATTTAGTTTAGCCCTATCTGAACAATTCAACAAGATCTAGGTCAATTTTTATAGAATTTTAGCAACCAACAGCGACTATTAACTATCAGCAGCAAAAACAAATGATAGCATACCTCAGATTTTCTGTACTCGGACCATAATTTATTGTTTATAGTTCGAGCAATTGTGAAAAAGAGATGGCAGCATATGACCGCAGAAGTATCTGTGCAGTTGTAAGCGTCCTTGAACGTGCTTGACTCATTCGAAGTAAGTTCTGCAGGTTCTGCCATGCTAGCGAAATTACTGAGTGGTTGGGCGTCACGCGTAAGCACTGAAAAAGTTGGAATGCAAGAACTGCGAAAAAAAAAACTTCATTAGGTCAAAACTTTGAGAGACTGCATCTATTCAACTGTAGTTTAACCCCTCTAATTAGAAACAACTTTGAAAAGGTGCAATCCAGAACAGAAAGGTAATTCCTACGTACGAAAGCGGATAAGTAAATGCTGGAGTAGCTATAATAATTCATCAGTAAATAATACCTGCAAACCACCCTAGAATAAGATTGGCGCGTTGTCAAGGTTTCGCGGTAACTACATCAATAGCTTGTTATGCATCCCTTCAGTGAAAAGTCTTAAAAGAAACAATACTCAATTACACTTTAGGTCTGGCTATTATATATGTGCTCTACTTGTCAAAGCCAAACAAGGTGATTTCGGAAGCATATATATATATGTATGTATGTATATATATATATATATATATATATATATATATATATATATATATCCACAGATCTCCCTCACTAGAGGGATCACAGCCGGTCAGTCGCGAGGCTACGTGGTGCGTCCCCGGGTGGCGGATGGGGGGCTAATCGCGGACCAAAAGCGACCTTGTGCTTGCCCAGAGACGCAAGTGGATTCAGGAGATGGACTCCCTGTTTCCGCTGAGCCAGGACTGACTCATGACCTCCTTGTATCCCGCACGTCGCTCCGACCAAAAGCCTGCAATCAAGTGACTGGGAGGTGCAAGGGAGACGGTTTGGAGTCGTCTCCAACAAATAAGCTCCACATGTCCACTTTGGGAGAAGTTTCAGGGAAATTCTCCCAGAAACTCCTCCCGAAGGTCTAGAGGCTTGCAACCTGCCCATGGGTTTTAAAATTTTGCGCAAAACACAGTAATAGAAAAGAGTCTCCTGATTCCGGAGGAAAGCCTGGTACGGTAGCGCCAGGTGGGACGGGGTTGCAGGAGTCATGTAGGCTACCGAAACGGAAAAGGACTGGGATGGTGATCTGTACTTATAACGCACGTACGCTTGCATCGGAAGCAGCCATCGAAGGTCTGATGATGCAAGCCAAGAAGATGAGACGAGAACGGCAAAGAACATCGACTCTTTCGAACATCTTATAACCCGAATCAGATGTTTACGGATGAGAAGATGTGGCCCTACACCAGCTTTGACTATCTTCGTCGCTTACGCTCCAACATCAAGCTACGAAGAAGAAGAAGTCGAAGCTTTCTATATGGACCTGGAGAAGTTCTACCGAGAAGATCATGCCTTCTACAAGGTCATAATTGGCGATTTCAACGCCAAAGTTGGCCCAAGAAGAACGCCGGAGGAACTTCACATCGGCACCCACGGCCTACAATGGAATGACCAGGGGAGAGGCTCTCCGAGTTCATCATGACGACTAGGACCATCCATGGGAACTCGCACTTCCAGAAGCCCTCCTCTCTACGCTGGACGTGAGAGTCACCTGGTGGAGGATACCGTAATGAAATAGACCAGATCATCGTCAATAAAAGGTTCTGCCTGACGGATGTCGCTGTTGTACCAAAGTTCTATACGGGATCGGACCATCGCCTCCTCCGAGGAAAATATTCCTTCACAAGGAGAGCAGAGATAGCCGCCAAGTTCAGAGAGAGAAATCCCAGGACTACCATCAACTGGGATCTCTTCGCTACGCTAGCCGGCTTTTGGGAAGATTCCGCAATAAACAACATCGACGAGGAATATGATCGGCTTCTTGAACACCTTCACGACTGCGCGAAGAAGGCTGAGAGTTTTAAAACCACCAAGAGACGCCTGTCTCTTGAAACTCTTGAGCTGATACGCCAGCGTGGAGCAGCATGAGCCGCAGGGAACCGAGAACTCACGTCCGATCTCGCAAGGCTTTGCAGAGAGGCGATAAAGGAAGACCTTAAAGAGAGAAGAGCAGAAGTGCTGGCTGAAGCTGCAGAGGCGGGGAAAAGCATCCGCTATGCCCGTCGAGACGTCGCCAGTCGCAAGACGAGGATGACTACTCTCCGGAACCCAAAGGGAACAGCAATTGCATCGAGAAGGGGGATGGGGAAAAGCATCTACGACTTCTACTCTGATCTCTACGACAGCCATGTCCACTTGCCTCCTCACCACCTGAGGGAAGATGGACAAGTCATTCCAGAGGTTCTCCCGTCCGAAATACGACATGCTATCATGTCGGTAAGAAATCGTACGGCATCCGGTCCCGACAGAATAAGACCAGAACACCTGAAGAGCCTTCCGCCAGTACTCATCAACACCCTGGCGAGGCTCTTTACACGTTATCTGTCGGAATGCAAGGTTCCTAAACAGTGGAAGACCAGCAAGACCGTGTTGTTGTATAAAAAGGGAGATCCACATGAAATCGGCAACTATCGTCCAATCTGCCTATTGTCCGTCATCTACAAGCTCTTTACAAGAGTGATCCTTAATAGGATTGAAAAAGTCCTGGATGAAGGACAGCCATGCGAGCAAGCAGGGTCTCGAAAAGAATTAAGCACGATTGACCACATTCACACTGTTTCGAAACTCATCGAGGTATCACGAGAGTACAAGATGCCGCTCTGTCTCACCTTCATCGACTTGAAGAAGGCCTTCGACTCAGTTGAGACGGAAGCGGTCGTGGAAGCCTTGGACAACCAAGGCGTCCCTACTCAGTGCATAAAGGTACTTCGAGAGTTGTACAGTAACTTCACGACCGGAATTTCGCCATTCTACAAGAACATCATCATTGACGTGAAGAGGGAGGTCCGACAGGGTGATACAATTTCACCCAAAATATTCACAGCCACCCTCGAGAACGCAGTGCGAAAGTTGGAATGGGACGACATGGGAGTGGAGGATGATGGTCGGCAGCTACACCATTTGCGCTTTGCTGATGACATCGTACTGATAACACCTAGCATCAGCCAAGCGGACCGAATTCGACGAAACATGTGGATGCATCAGTCTTCAGCTGAATCTGCAAAAGACCATGTTCATGCGGAACGGATGGGTCTCGGATGCCCCATTCACGCTCAACGGAACGAACATATCCGAATGCACCAGTTACGTTTTTTTTTCTGGGTCGGGAACTGAACATGATGAACGACCTGACCCCCGAGCGGGGCAGGAGGAGACGAGCGGCTAGGGGAGCGTATAAGAGCATCGAAAATGTAGTGAAGAAGACCAGGAACACCCGGCTCCGTGTTCACCTCTTCAACACCACCGTACTTCCTGCTTTGACCTACCCTGCTTCGGAAACCTGGGCACTTCGCAAGCAGGAAGAAAACGCGGTGAGCGTCATTGAATGCGTAACTGAGAGAGTATCCCGTTTCACGCAAGTGAGGGACGGGATTCAAAGCTCTCTCCTACGTCGGCGATCAAAGATTAGAGACGCCGCCGCGTTTGCCAAGGAAAGTAAAATAAGGTGGGCCGGACACGTGATGCGCTTTAATGACAACCGTTGGACCAGAGCCGTGAGCGACTGGGTTCCCCGCGATATTAAGCGCACTACAGGAAGACCGCCGACCCGATGGTCAGATTTCTTCACGAAGTCCTTCAAAGAAAAATATGATGCTCTTCGTGTCCCACGCGAAAGAAGGAACCACTGGGCTGCTCTGGCACGCGATCGGGACAAATGGAAGAATTACTGGCGCCCGCTCGACCAGTTCGAAGATCAACTGGAGTCAAGGTGATCAAGGTGATATATGTATATTCATATCATGCTGTATAATAACGCGCTTAGTCCGTGTGTGTATGCATGTGTGTTTGTAGGAACTTATAGGATATAGTTGTCTCGTGTAGGATATATGTGTCACGAAAATACCCCATAATGGTGCAAAACTCTCCGCCGGTGAGATGCCGAACCATTGCCATGACCTGATGGGTGAGCACTCTACCTTTTCACCATCTTATGTCTTATGTAGTAATGTAGTAACGTACTTCATTCACTGCGAACTATCATTAACTAAACATTTTTTAAAGTTATTAACTTTGCACCATTATGGGGTAAGTCCGCACAACACAAATGTCATCTGATTTAGATACCAGCTTTACAAATCTATGCTCAATAAATAAATAAAAATAAAACAATACAGTGTAGTAAATATTAACAAGTAATAATCTCAAACTGTATTTGACCGCACAATTTCTCTCTTGATAGTGATAACGGTCCAGAGTTCGATCCCGGACGGAATCATTGCTTTTGCCAGATGGAAAAGAAAGACTGAGAACGACAGGAACGCGTTTTAAAACCATTTTCACACTGTTTTCTGCTATTTACACACAATTTTACTTTTTGACACTGATAAGAAGACGGTCGAGAATTCGGTTCTCGTCCGAACATTTTCGTTCTCTATTTTTTCAAAATTGAAAAAACAGCTGAGAACGACAGAGACACATCTTAAAACCATTTCCTTACCACTTCTCAGTACACAATTTTACTCATTGACCATGAAAACGAGGGGTGTAGAGTTCAGTCCCCATCGGTGTCCTCCCAAATTTTGTTTTTCAAATTCCAAATCCAATTTTTGCAAAGTGGAAAAAACAATAAACCGAATTGGTTTTTGTAAACTAAGAGCTGAGTTACTGTAGTTTGTTCGAAGCCATACAGATTTTGACGCGGAGCCGAAAATCTGAAATTTCGCACATTAGATAGAGCATCAAAGAAAATCCTTGGCTAAGTTTTGATCTGTAGGTGTTCTGGTTCTCTCAAAAGCGAGTTGAGAAAAATTCAAAAATTTGAAGAAAAATTTAATATTTCTCTCAACCAGGTTTCAAGAAAAAATAGGGAAGTTAGAAACACCAACCTTTGCGTAAGTATAAAGAAAACAGTAAGCTAAAACAGTCTATTTCTATAACAATGTAAAATTCTACTGTGTGAAAATTACTTTGAGACCCGTTATTCAGACATTCGTGGAACCTGCTTTGCACTATTTTTCCCCTATTTCCAGCTGTAGATTTCTTTTTCCCGCTTGGTAACAGTACCTAGATTGTTTTTTTTTTTCGAGTGATAATAGGAAAATCCCTTATTGTTCGATAACTAATGTGCTCTTTAAACTCTCTAACGCTAAATGCAAAACGCAATGCAACGCTTTTTTGTGGTGCTTGCTTCGCTCGCCTTCACTGATCAATGAAAATAAATAGTGGTGACATTTTCTGTAGAACTAGAATTCTGTTTTTCTAACAGCGCTATCTTCTTTTTTAATTTAGGCAAATGATTTCATAGTTTTCTTTCTAAACGCGCCGGTTCAACACTTGAAGAGCATACACAATTCCGCTTCAAACACTCCTCTCATACCAATATAATATATATACAATTTAAAGGCATTACTCGAGGTATGGGTTTTCCTACTGTTTCCCCCAACAGTTATCAGAGAACGATGTTTAGCATAAAATGACGTAAACGACATTATCGTATTGATAGAAATAACGTTCCACGTCAGATTATATAAACTGTTGGCAACTATCTAAGCAGCCGTTTGCATGGGTGTTTCCACTTTTTGAAGGAGGCATGTTACCAAACTGAGGCAGACATGCAAGGAGATAGACACTTAGACTCATAGAGGTGTAACATGCAGCAGATGCACGACCACACGAAGGTATTGCGCGATTACTGCACTACTGTACACCAATTCCACGCCGTTGGACTCGTGTCACCCAATTTTATAGCCTTGTGGCGTCGGTGCATCAGTTCAACGCCGTGGAACCTCTCGCACTCCATTTTGAAGCTTTCTGGCGTCCGCGCACCAGTTCGACGCCGTGGGACCCGTCGTCTTTTTGGAGTTTCGTGACTGATACACACACACGTGATAGAATAGTAAATGGTCATGATCAATACAAAAATTTATAATGCTTAGAATTTTTATTTTGATGGCAGCTTAATTTTCTAGAATAGTTAAAATTTCTAATTATCCAAGTGCATTTGAAACAATCTGTTTTCGTTTCATAACATTCACAACTTTTACGTTATTTATTTACCAGTCTGAACGTCCGGCTAAAGCCGGACTTCAAAACCTTGTACATAACACGCGCCAAAGAGATTCCTCGATAATTCCTAGGGTCCGTGACGGATAACTTCTTGTGGAGGGGAATTATGTTAGTGTGTCTCCACGAGTAAGGCATCTTTCGTCTATTCATATTGTACCGAGGATTTCACGAATCTCTGACGGAGGAAGATATTTCAACATTTCTAATCCCGTTGTCTTTACCAGATTTCCCATCTTTAGGATGTGGTCCAGAACCTCCGACTTGGTCGGTGCTTTCATGTTAACCGCACATTTCGGTCTATCTACGTGCTCGAGTTCAGGAACTGACAGCACTTGCCGGTTCAGCAGGGTCTTGAAGTGGTAGTTCCAGATTGGAAGGGTTGGTTCACCGATAGTCACTCCGTTCAGTGTTGAGAACTCGAATAACATCTTTTCATTTTGCCGCTATACTGTTTTACAAAGCATAGGCTTTCCGCGGGTTTGTGTCCTTCCGCACCTTTTCAAACTCTTTCGCTCCTGACGTCCGTTCGTTTTCGCTGTCTTTTTGCAGCGACGCAACTTCGTTCTCAGACGCTTTTTCTGGCTGAAATCACTAGTGCCACGGGAGGCGCTTGAAGAGGCAATTATACGTGGGTTTTGTTTCCGCAAATCCAAAGGCAAAGTTCTTCCTCGGCAATAGACCCAGAAGCGTTTCCTTTGTAGCGTCCTGGATCTACCTTGTGAAGTAATCCCCATCGCTGAGTTTCAGTTTTTTCCCGGTCCGACCTCCAACATGAATAGACACACGTTGGCGGAACTTCGTTCTGCATCTTTTAGACCTGCCGTGTCAATTTTCGGTTGGAGAGGAACTCCTCGGTTTCTCTTGTGGAACCGTATCTTGAAGCTGAGAAGAACTGGGCAGTGGTTAGAGTCGTCCCAAGCAGCTCTAGATTTTCGTATGCCTGAGTGAGGAATGTTCCTTGTCAGAACGTAGTCGAGGTGAAGTTAAAGTGTCCTCATCTTCCGCTTGCGCTGCTCTTCAGGCGTTAAAAGGGCTGACCTCTGGATGAAACCATTTTCCTAGCACATCAGTTTGTTGTTCAAGCCCCATCTTCGCATTTGCGTCGATTCCGACAACGATGACCTGCTGGCTTGGTATTTTAGACATCAACACATCGATTTCATCATAGAAGACGTCCTTACTATTGTCCTCAGCGGTCTCAGCGGGTGCGTTTGCACCTACAATCCAGAGTTTACGTCCTCTGCGATCCCGCAGTCGCACGAAGGTGCATTTAGACGATCTTCAGCGACATTTCTCCACCAACTTGTGGTAAATGCTCCTTACCGCCATCGAGCAGCCACGTACTTTAATTTTATCAGCATCGCCGCAGTCTATGGTGTAGCAATCAGACTCGTATACGCGGCATTAGGCATACGCGGTTCAGGTACTCCATTTATGCTCAAAAGAGCCAGAGTTTGCGTTGCTCAAAAGAGCATAAATGGAGTATCAGAACCCATCCGTTCCTCATGACGAATATCGCTTTGTCCATGTTCACCTGAAGTCCGATCCTTCTAAGCATTTTGCCAAATTCGACCAGCATCTGTTTTTCTTCGTTGATGCTTTATCTTTTCAGAATGATGTTATTAGTGAAACGAAGACGTGTACTGCCGATCACCAATTCTCACTCCTATCTTTCATGTATTCAATGTAATTCCAATCTTAGCTTTATGTTCTTGAGAATGGCACTGAATATTTTATGAAGTTGGTTTCCAACTCACAAGAAATCTCTAAGTATAGTAGCAAGACCTTGGTTGTCCAAAGCTTCCATGATCTCAACTGAATGGACACATTATTTAACTGAAAAAAAAGTTAGACCCATAGGCATTTTGCAGTCTTGGGATATTTCTGTTAATTTTAAAACGGTATGCACGGGTCAATCGTGTTGAATCCACTTTGAAATCTTACTTACTCACATAGCTGTCATTCATGTAGTGCTTCTTCAATTCTTTTTAGAATTACTCTAATAAGGAGCTTGTAGATGACAGACAACAAATAGATTACGCAGTAGTTACCGACTTCGTGTGAATTCTTGATTTCTTAATGATTTTCTTAATGATTTCTTACGCAACAGGTCAGTGTTACTGGTCTCCCATTACATAAGAACATTGCTTGCTGACAGGTAAAGAGTGAAGAGCCTCGCCATGTGTGTTGATGAGAACTGGCGGTAGGTACTTCAGATGTTCAGGCTTCAGATGGCCTCATGCGGGGACAGGGTAAAGTGCGATTCTCGACCGAAATGGCTTATCGCTCTTCGTATTCGAAGAGAAGTTGGGACTCTCGAAGAGGCATGTTCCCTAAGTCTACCTTCCAAAGGGTTGCTGTGGGTGTAGCTCAGTCGGTAAGAGATACGTCTCAATCGGCGTGATCGACGGTTCGCGACCGCGCTAGCGCCAACCAAGCCTTTCCCCTCTCCGAGGTTCGATAAATTGGCAATAGACTTGTGTGGAAGGATAAAAATCTTGACGTGACACATTGACTCGCCCCGCTAGCCCAGACCTCGTACCTCATTGTATGGCTACCCATACGTTTGTAAACCCTGATTCTTAATTGAAGTCGAACGCGTTGGCGCATCCCCATGGGGACTGATTAACGCCAGACATATATCTCTTTCCATCATCCACAAGTTAGAGTGCAGCTCTGCGTTTCTTTTTTGCTGAGGCTTTCACTGAAGACTTGTGTGGAAGGATAAAATGAGACAAAAAGAATGGATGGGCGCCGTAGCTGATTATTCCATAGATGATCGTAAGCACGGACATATTACATCTGCGTACTAATCGACTACGGAATCGCTTAATTCAGAGTAGAGAAGGCCATCCAGGAATTAAATAAAAACAAATTAAAAAAAAATGAAATCATGCTATATAATAACGGCTTAGTTGCGCGCGCGCGCGCGTGTGTGTGTGTGTGTGTGTGTGTGTGTGTGTGTGTGTGTGTGTGTGTGTGTGTTGTGTGTTGTGTGTGTGTGTGTGTGTGTGTGTGTGTGTGTGTGTGTGTGTGTGTGTGTGTGTGTGTGTGTGTGTGTGTGTGTGTGTGTGTGTGTGTGTGTGTGTGTGTGTGTGTGTGTGTGTGTGTGTGTGTGTGTGTGTGTGTGTGTGTGTGTGTGTGTGTGTGTGTGTGTGTGTGTGTGTGTGTGTGTGTGTGTGTGTGTGTGTGTGTGTGTGTGTGTGTGTGTGTGTGTGTGTGTGTGTGTGTGTGTGTGTGTGTGTGTGTGTGTGTGTGTGTGTGTGTGTGTGTGTGTGTGTGTGTGTGTGTGTGTGTGTGTGTGTGTGTGTGTGTGTGTGTGTGTGTGTGTGTGTGTGTGTGTGTGTGTGTGTGTGTGTGTGTGTGTGTGTGTGTGTGTGTGTGTGTGTGTGTGTGTGTGTGTGTGTGTGTGTGTGTGTGTGTGTGTGTGTGTGTGTGTGTGTGTGTGTGTGTGTGTGTGTGTGTGTGTGTGTGTGTGTGTGTGTGTGTGTGTGTGTGTGTGTGTGTGTGTGTGTGTGTGTGTGTGTGTGTGTGTGTGTGTGTGTGTGTGTGTGTGTGTGTGTGTGTGTGTGTGTGTGTGTGTGTGTGTGTGTGTGTGTGTGTGTGTGTGTGTGTGTGTGTGTGTGTGTGTGTGTGTGTGTGTGTGTGTGTGTGTGTGTGTGTGTGTGTGTGTGTGTGTGTGTGTGTGTGTGTGTGTGTGTGTGTGTGTGTGTGTGTGTGTGTGTGTGTGTGTGTGTGTGTGTGTGTGTGTGTGTGTGTGTGTGTGTGTGTGTGTGTGTGTGTGTGTGTGTGTGTGTGTGTGTGTGTGTGTGTGTGTGTGTGTGTGTGTGTGTGTGTGTGTTAATACTGAAGTTTTACTTTTGTTGCACTATTCTAGATATTCAAAGCGGTGCGAATTTCAATAAATACAGCCATGTAATATACACTTCCCTAATCAACTGCCGAATATTTTCACTGTAACATATGGGCTCTTTATTTCAGAAATATGCGACAAAAAAATCAGGAAAACTCCGTTTATTTCTGGTAAAACTACTTATTAGTTAGTCACACAAAAATTGCGGATACAAAAGCCATTTTGAAAGAAGCTGTTCTTTGTTAAGCGTACATGTGTGGAACAGATTCTTAACAGTCGAATCAAGGTTCTTCTGGGCTAAGAAGCAGTCGAGTGGGTTCTGTTTCAGAACCTATAGAACATCTAGGAAGCGATGGCGAATGCTCGTTTTGTTCTTCCGTGAAATCGTACAAAAGTGACAAACACGGGGTCTTTGGCCTTTCACCCATTCCTTCTCCAACTGCTGTAACTACGACGCGTGGAATCTCCGAAATCGTCGAACTGAAAATTCAACATTTCATTTCTCACTACAGTGCAGTAATGCTATGAAGAAGCAATTTAACCCAAATAACTGCAGTTGTGTGCAACTATGAAAAAAGTGCGGAGAAGTTAAATGCTGAGGAAGTCGTCACACCTGACCGTCCCTCTCCGTTGTTGGATCAGGGCAGGACTGCTTCTCCATGCACGCATCTCACCTCCATTCGTTCGTAATAGCCATGCTGTCACCTGGAAGTTTCAATGCTATTGAGGACATCCGGAACTATTTTCACACTATGTACGCACAATTATGTACATCCGCTTATATAAGACTCAAGTCCGAGCGACTAAATTGACGTACCAGAATAAATCAGAATAAATGATTTGTTCAAGAAAAAGTCCTAGCTCATTCAAGTATGAGTATCTGAGCATTTGAAAGTAAGTTAGTTAGTAAAGCTGTCAATTAATTAGTTATTAGTAATTAATTAAACTATCGGATTTCATGAGAAAATATCATATCTTCTTCAGAAGATGGCTCGTGTTCGGATTTTGGAGAGTTGCTTTAAACTTCTTTATTTAAGCAAAAATAAGATACGAAGCAGAAGGAATCAAAAATGATCAATTAGAAATGAAATCAATTGTCATCATTTTGCTTATATTTTATATATTTTAGGAACCGTCGGCATCTAGGGCTAGTAAGATCATATTTTAGCACTGGCATTTTAAATAGTGTAGTAGGTAATGACTTAAGAGAGTAATGCATTAGAAAACATTCGACAATCAAATTACAGGAAAAACTCATCATTTGTTACAAAAAAGTAAAAATGTACATATAACATGTTCACATGTTATGTTGCTAACTTTACAGTTGAGGCGGTATAGCGCAGTCGGTAAGAGGTTCCGCTGTGACAGCCCTTTCATTCCTTCGGGGTCGATAAACTGGTACCAGGGACAGAGACACTGGGAGGACAGAAACACTGACTGGTACCATCGACAAACCCCCGCAGGTCGCTACGTTTGTAAACATCGAGCGATTTTGAATTGAAGTCGAACGCGTACACGCATCCGGTACTGATCAGCCCCTACACCTCTACCAACTTTAAATGCATCACTCCACGAATTTGAAGTGGTAATGGTTTCAGCCGGGTAATAGCTATACGGGGTCGTGAACTGTGGGAAGAGGGTGATTCCGTTCATTTCCCACTGTATCAGTACAAATGGACGACACCGAAACGCTGTTTCTTACGACGGCTTCTGTTGCATTGCGCAACCATTACGCCCTGCCTACGATTCGTCGAAAATTCTATTCGGACAAATCGCAGCCGGGGCGGGGAACAAACGCTGCCCATTGCAGCAGAAGCCATCGTAAGAAAACAGCGTTCGTTCTCTGGTCCGTTTACACAACGGTCGTCTGTTTACACTGATATAGGGTGAGATGAACAGAATCTCACTCTTTCCCACATGCGACCCCGTATAGGCATTACCCGCCTGGAACACCTACCACCTCTGATTCGTGGGGTGATGCCTTTAATTTTACCGTTTTAGAAAATATAAAACTCCGTAAGAATTGCACCGGAATCTGCAGTGTGTGCCCGGTATTGGTCAACCGAAAGGGACCAATCGTGCTCCACGATAACGCTCGGCCAAACATCTCACAATCGAGCCTGCAGAAGTTGAACGAATTGGGACGTGACTCCCCATTCACCATACTCTCGGACTTCTAGCCAATGGATTACCACTTTTTCAAGCATCTCACAAACCTTCTTCGCGAGGAACGCTTTAGGAACCGAGAGGATGCCGAAACGGCCTTTAACGACTTTGTTGCGTGTAGAACTCTAGAATTTTACTGTACTGGAATGAATACATTTGTTTCTCTTTGGCAAAAGCGTATTGATTATAATGGTTTTTATTTCGACTAACAATGTTCTGTTAAAGCAGAGATATGCTTCTTTTGGGACGGGTGTGGTGTAGCGGTTAGAAGTTCCGCTTCCTGCACGATCAATCGGAGGTTTGAATCCTAGTGCTCACCAAGCATTTCATCCGTCAGGGGTCGGTAAATTGGTACCAGACTTGTCTGGGAGGATAAAAACACTGACTTGGCACATCGGCTAGTCACCGCAAGAAACCTCAAACGATTCTGAATTGAAGAGAACGTGGGGCGCATCCCAAGCGGTATGCTTCTTTTAAATTGAAGATTAAAACTGCAAGAACTTTCTTGACAACCTTATAACTGCAACAATGATACGGTCTTCCATTTTTACTGGGGATTCTTACCAGAAGGCAGAAAACCAAACGTAGTACTTGTTGTCTTATATTACAGAACAATAATATGTAATAATAATTATTAATAATATGTTATAATAATATAATAGTTTTCGTGTTATTCAACTTAGCAATCTTTCAACCGCTACTTTAGTTTTCGCCTTCATGAGTCGTCGTCTTTGTCTTTCTTGCAGATCGAGCTCCTCACGAAAACGCATGGCATCAAGCAGAGCATCCATCTGGAAATATCCGTAGAAACAGCGCAAGGTATTCGTGACATGCAGAAATTTGTTTTTCAAAGGTCCTCGCTGATGCTTGTCAATTCCCTAAAATTCACTTGAATCGTAGATGAAGATCTTTTTATCGATCTTATCATCAGAAGAAGTATGAGTAGTGAGAACATGAGGAGAATAGAAATAGTGTACGCCACTCGTCCAAAGTCAGGATCATCGAGGATGTATCCTAACCGCGTTTGTGCTTCACGTCGAGATGTCGCCAACCTGTAATAAGACTAGAAGAGTGTAAACTGCATTACCCTATACATATACACTATGACTTGCTAACATAACATGTTAATTTTTTTTATATTGAATGGATTAGCTCATTGACAACGAATCAACAGGATGTTGTAGTAAATTTCAAACTAACGCCTTACTCAATTTCTGAGTTATGATGGAGAAACGATCAATGATTACTAAGAAGTCAAACTGCACATCCAGATTTCTAGCCTTCTCATGAGGTTGAAAATGAAATGGTCGTTCAAATGAAATTCTCTGATGCAATGAAATTTCCCCTACGGCTCGTCGCGATGTTACAAACAAGATTTGATTCCCATTTCGGAGAGGTTTCTGTTGGGCCATTTTGAACCTGTCGTTGATGATCCAAAGATGGTCTAACTTGTTATGATTAACGCAGAAAGTCTCTTCCTGTCTCGTTCACTTGCAGACCTCTTTCAAAGTTGGCTTTTGCAGCAAACCTCTAGTTCAGATCGTCATTTGTTTGAAATAATCGATCTTCACTTTTAAATTCGTGTTGACGACGATGTGCACTCAACCAACAGCCGCATATCTTTAGGAACAGATGTTCAATGGGGCGACTTCATCTTATTTCTATCAGTTTGACAACCCTGCATTTCATTGTTGATCTTGCATCATCAAATCTTCGATGGTCGCTCTTGATAAAAACGGATGTGCCTTTTATACAAGCATTTTGCAGCATTGTAGAACTTCCCTGTTTCGGATTCGCTTAGAAGGTTTCTTCAACTTCGTCTTCCCCGACGCTTATGTACAATGTCTTTCGGAGCAAGAAAGTCCTTCTCATTTTTCGAGTGAGATTAAACTCACAGATGGCCTTTTGTGCTCTACAGATAGTGTCAAGATGTGCGCACGCAAGGTTCGAAGTCGCATTTCGAAATTCATTCTCAGGTCAAACATAAGTCACTTTTGTTCAGTGCGTAGACCCGCTTGCAAAGTAGGCCTTGCTACGTGGGTTCGGATTACCTGCGGAGATCCTTCAAACGTCTGTAAAAGGTGAAATAGTGGTAAAACCAACGCCTTTTTTTCGGCCGGCACATTTTGCAGTAAAATTTTATCCGTTAACAGTTAAAAAACGTTTAGCTGGCCCATTTTCTGTTCATTTATTTCATTGTTTCTAAAAATGTGTACTTGGACGCTATTGTAACAGGGTGGCTACCACAAGAAATCTTTCCCTGAGGTGAATTAATGAGCATCAGCTACACTCACAAAGTATGTAATTAGTATCCAATTGGAATTGTTCTCGGAATACGCATCAAAACAAAAAAAAAATTGCGAGAAGCAAAATGGACTCACTGGAATCCGCAGTTGTCCTGAGCTTTCCGCATACAGTTGCACGCCTCTATGATGTCAAACGTCATGAACTGAAGCTTCACACCAGCGAGATTCTGGAGTCGGCCTCCTGCGTTTACTTTTCACTTCAACAAATACACCTGTTATTCTAAAGAGACCTCATGTATGGCTGTCTAGTGCGAGTAATTGATTTGAAAAGATCACGGGCATATGGAATATGCGATTCTCGTGAACCATAAAGATCTATTCAATTTTGAGATGTTTCCCGTCATTCCGATGACCAGAATTCTTCCAGCACCAAATTGATTTAATTGAATGGGATTATTTCGAAAAAGATGAAAATAGAGTCTTAAATCTTCTAAGAGCATTTCCGTTGTAACATCACACGGGTAAACGCCCAAGATAATGTTTGGTGTAATGTTAATGGTACAATGTTTCAACGTTAGCAGTAGAAGCTAAAGCAGGATGTATAGGAGTTTTAGCTCTTGCGTGTAAGCTTGAGTGCATATAAACAAATGCATGTGTACTTTTGGGCGTCTTGGATGTAGACATTCCTCGCGTCAGCGATGTGATCCAGTTCGTGTCACGGGATGCATCCGATCAACAATGTGAGGTAGTACTCATGTTTTGCCATGTCTAGCAAGATATAAAAAGTGCCGCCGGAAGCTGCTGTGACACAGCCAGCCGTAGTAGCAACAGCCAGCATAGCGGAAGAAAAGGGTAACGATGGAAAACTTTTTAAGACCATCATTTCGTTCGAGTAAAATGACTTTTAGCATATCTCCGAAAGGTTAATATGGAATTTTTCCAGGTATACGCCTTACACGCAACACTTTTCTATAAACAAATAGCGCTTAACTTACTTAGGAATGAAGCTGTGCATAGATAAGATGCGTTGAAGGCAGCGTATAACGAAATTGGCGTAATACGGTCCTTCAAGGAGAACGTAGAGTTCGGGAAAAGAATGCGGAAACGACGCGGCTTCTTTCATCCTCCGGTAATCGTCGTAAAGAAAACGGCGTAGTTCATTCGAAGAACGGACGCGCATCTCTGCACACGCTTCGGTTCCTTCAGCAGCCTACTTTTTGGTTCTACTTGAATTGGGGAGGCCTCTTTGGTTTTCACGCGCCATGTAGGCGCCGCGTTGCAACTGATTTCTTAGGAAAAGACGCAGTTTTCGCGTCCTTTTCTTACGGCAATTGATGAAGATGGGCTGGGCCGTGTTCATTTCCGTTCTCCCTGGGTTCTCGCGATACGTCAGTTTCGTGATGCGATACTTTTAGAACTCATTAATATCCTTATTAATACCAAGGAGATGAGCTGCACTGGACCATAAGAGGGTTGATAGACTGGAATTCCTAGCTCTCCAGCACGAATATACATACCGTTTAAAGTGGCAAAGAAAGCAGTATACGAAGGATATGAGGTAACGTGAGAAAAAAGACCATCTTTATGATAAACATTTCACATTTTTGTAACGAAGCAAATAAGCGGAGGATGTTTCTTTTCAGATTCTATATGTACTCTATATTCATGTCTATACACTATTTTGTTCAATACAATGCTGAAAGAAACAGCTGTACAGCAGTGGGATATCTCTACATGTACTCGTATTTAAAGAAAAGGAACGAAAGCAAGAAGTGAAGATAAAGAATTTCGCGGAAGAAAATACATTAGACCAAGTCTATCGAGATTTACTATGCTACTTATTCATTCACATATATTGACTCTATGCTTCATTCTTAGCTAAGAACACTGCTCCTTGTTTGTCATATACGCAACGAGACGAAGAGTATGAATAGGGCGACAGCGATCCACACTAAAGTCAATTTGTGTTGAAAATGATTTGTGCAAAGTGTTACTAGATTACCCTAACATATGCACGCAGCTCTGAAGCTCTAGTGGGAAAGTTAGAGGTATGTAGCTATGACCCATCGCTTCCATTTCGGTTTTTAGTCCAAAGTGATAAGATGACTAGAACGTGAAGGTGATACAGAAATATTTCTGGGTTTCCTACGAACAGTATTTTGGCACAGAAAGAGAATTGAGAGAAGTCCCTGCTCAAAACGAATAGTTTCTAAATGTAGCACCTAAGCAATAGTAAGATGTACGGCTGTTGCCTTGGTGATTTCAAGAATTGCTTAATCCTCCAGTGGGGATAGAAAGAAAAGCGACAGACGGAGAGCGTGAGCAAGCGCGGAGCAGTTTTCCCAATTCGAATAAAAGTAGAGAGGTCACAAATTTGCGCAATAGATCTGTCTGAAAATTCAGTATCATAAATCATGTCAATCATATCATATTGTAGCATAAAAATTGTAACAGTAGAAAATTGAAAATTGGGGTAAAATATGCAAGGAACAATTTAAACAGGAGTTTAGACTTTCTTAGATAGACTTTAGAGTGAATTCTTCTCAGATTTATTTATTGCTGGAGAACTAGAAAATCGCTTGTAACCGTAAACATAAAGATTAGGGCTTCGCTTGATGACGAACGAATTTTGCAGAGGTTCGAATGTGACCGTCAACGCTGAAGAGAGACTTGTCTCAAAGTAAAATTCTAAATTGTAGTTTGGACGAATTTCAATCAAATTGTGATATTGAGGTGTTAAACTTTCAGTGACATATGAATTCTCTTCGTTTGGTTCCCTCCTCGGAACTAATCACTGCAAAAAAGAAAATCAAAACTCCGCACTCACGGTATTTAGCTAGTCATGAAGTGAATTTTTTACTTGCGCTGGGACCTCCCTGCCGAAAAATCCTCTGCTTTTTATTGTTTTTATTTACTTTGTACCACTATGAACGTGCAGCTATTCCGGGCACCGGACTTCTTTTTGTGCACCCTTCGTCCCCCTTCACTAATTAATAGAAATCAAATGTAGTGGCATTTTCCGAAAAATTAAATTTGTATTTTTTCTAACGACGCTTCTTTCGTTTTAGAAACTTAATCATTCGCGAAATGATCATTAATTGAAGTGATGTTTTCATGGTCCTCTTTCTGAATGCGTCAGTACTACATTTGGAGACTATCAAAATTGATCTTACACGTACATATACACCTTCGATACCATAACAGTTTGGAAACATAGTTCGAAGCATGAGTTATCCTTCGTTTTCTCCTCATCAGTTAGAACATAGAAGAGTGTTAGAATAATGTGCTATCATGAAGTGACGTGACGTGTGAAATATAAAGAGCAAGAAGAGAGGACGTCCGTGGAGCTTCTGGCATGCTGTAGAGATGTCTCGGTCCCCGCGTTCAACCCGTTAATTATCTTGTTTTCATCATCAACAAGTATTCATCTGAAAGAAAAGTGCGTGGTTTCGGAGCAATTAACAGTCAACTATCAGAAGTTCAAAACGTTTGACAGCATTTAGTGTATTAGAGTGAACCGCCGTCGCATGCTGTGTGAAGTAGGGTCAAAAGGAGCTGAAGCTCAGTGCAGTTCGGCGCGGTTAAAGGCCTCACCCCACGAATCTGAGGTGGTACGGATTTCAGGTGGAGTATTCGTATACGGGACCGTAGATTATGGAGAGGAGGGTGTCCATTTGTCCATACCGTCCGTTTCTTCCTAACTGCCGTAAAAAACGGCCCGGAAGATACAGCGTCGGGCGTTCCGGCGCGCTACTTCCTACAAGGAGTTCGATTGGAGCGCGCCAGCCTTATGCACGTGCCGCAACTGCAGGGCCGTTTTTTACGGCAGTTAGGAAGAAACGGACGGTATGGACAAATGGACACCCTCCTCTCCATAATCTACGGTCTCGTATACGAATACTCCACCTGAAATCCGCAACCCCTCACATTCGTGATGTGATGCTTTTAAGCGGCTGAACTTGAAAGGGCGCCGTGGAACGAGCGTTGGCACCAATTTGGCTCTACCGCTTCATTCACTCAGAGAAGAACGAGGAGTAGAGCCATTGAGGATTTCATGTCGATTCCAATCGCCCGCTCAATCGCACGGATGTAGTTCCTTTTGAATCGAATAAATATAATCTTATATCTTGTGACCGTGGTCATAACTATTTTCCGATTTCATGGCGGGACAAAGGGTCTCTAGGTTGTTCTCGGTGAAATATGGACATGAACATGGTTTTATCGATTATTACACAAACTTATCCTTCATTGGTCATTCTCGCCGCCGAGGGAGAGCGCAAAATTTTCTTTTGGCGCGATAGCGGAGCGGAGCAGAGTTGATAGCAATGCTGCAACAAACAACTTGTTCACGAAAATTCAATTACTAAAGTTTGGAAAACACCCATTTCAAAGCAAAAGAGTTTGCTCAGACGAATAGGCGAATTACTGCTGTATGGTGTAGCACTTTTTTTGGGCTTTCAAAAAGTTTTTTAATCAAAAAGAATTTTTGGAAGGGTTGTTCTCATACTAGTTAATGGCGGAGATTATTTTTATGTGTGATATTGCTTTACAAAAATATCCAAAACAATGGGCTTGGTTCAACTTAGGTTTGTTCTATTGGTCCCAGATGAGCTCAACGGTGTCAGAGCGAGGGGCCTACACATGGAAGGAGAAAAAGGTTTTTCTGTTAGGCTTCCAGTAAAATTAAAAGCCAAGGGAGGTGGCATATTTTATAAAATACAAATTTAGCTATGGTAGCATAAATCTAGTCCTAGAACAGTCCTGATACAGCTTATGCTAGCCACCTATGCTTTCGACGGATGAACAGTACAGTACATAGACTTTTTCACGTTGGGATCCAGCTCAACACCACCCTCTTGCCGGAAACCAATTAGCAAGCACCAAGAATGAAATGAATTTTAGCAGCCTTTAGGGTTTACGACCTTTTGACACCTATCAGTTCTGAACTTTTAAAAATTGTCTACATGATGTTGTAACGAGAATCACGCATTTAAAGCGGAAACAGGTGGTTAGATAAGTAGATTTATTACAGTTGCAAGCCACCTGTTTAACATTTCTAGCATCCTCTCGAATTTTCGCGTCGTCTCTGTTCCAGTATAGATCCCCGGCTTTCATCGTCTAAGGGTTTCTTGAAGAGAATGACTTTATCGATTTTTAATCGGTTCGATTGTTTTAGAACTGCATTTCCCTTGTGGTTTATTTTCTTCTACAGTCCGGTTAAAGGCATCATCTCACGAATCTGAGGTGGTACGGATTTCAGGTGGAGAGTTCCTGTACGGGGTCGCAGATTATGGAGAGGAGGGTGATTCCGTCCATTTCTTCCTAATTGCTGTAAAAAACGGCCGTGAAGATGCGGCGCGTGCACAAGGCTGGCGCGTTCTAATCGAACTCGCTGTGGAAAATAGCGCGCCGGAACGCCCGAAGCCGTATCTTCCGGGCTTTTTTACGGAAATTAGGAAGAAGTGGACGGGATCACCCTTCTTTCTATAATCTACGACTCCGTATAGACATAACGCACTTGAAATCCGCACCATTCGTAAGGTAATGCCTTCAACAACGCGACATCCTCTATAGCAACACCCACAACATTACAGATCAGCTGTTGACTAGCTCTTTAATTGTTCCATTCAATCTAAGCCAGAGCGGCCATGCCGAACAAGCAGTGATTACATCCATTTTTTCTATCATTGATGTCAAACCTTTTCTCCAAACGGAACATTCGAAAGTAGCAAAATGTAGAAGATCCCACAGAAAATGCGATTGCCTTTTGGTGCAATTCCTTACATATAAAGCAAACCGGATGAGTTGAGTTCGCTTCACCTCGTCAGCGATTTATTGAGTTTAAGCCACTGCGGTTTTCGCTCAGCTAGTCGGAGACCTGGGAATGTAAACTACTGGAATTTGTCGTTGATGAATAGCAGTGCTCTTAGGCCTTTTTTCTTTGCTCTTATTTAAAGGCATCACCCCACGAATCTGAGGTGGTACGGATTTCAGGTGGAGTATTCATATATCGTTGATTGATTATTGTTGATTAAGCAGAGAGAGGTGATTCCGCTCATTTCTTCCTAATTGCCGTAAAAAACGGCCCGGAAGATAGGGCTTCGAGCGTTCCTGCGCGCTATTTTCTACAAGGAGTTCGATTGGAGCGCGCCAGCCTTGTGCACACGCCGCATCTTCCGGGCCGTTTTTTTTACGCCAATTAGCAAGAAATGGACGGAATCACCCACTCCATAATCTACGATCCCGTATACGAATATACCTGGAATCCGTACCACCTCAGATTCGTGGGGTCATGTCTTTAAGTCGAATAAGTCGCATCGTAAGGCTTGACACCACATATGAAAGAGCAAAAGTAAAAATGTGCTTTTCTTCGCTCGTCGATGTATTTATCTGGTGCGAAAAAAAGTGATTTTTCAAGAAACTTCATGCCACTATGGTGAGGGATAATACCAAACATGCCATCAAAAAGACCAGCTGCAAAACCACTTATTTCTGTTCAAATCTCTGGTAAACAAAGAATCAGCTACGAGTGTTTAATACTACAATTTGTATAATTACAAGTAGTTTTAGATTTTAAGTCGAAATGCAGCCTAATTTGTACTGTCTTTGGGTCTGAAGTTGCGAGACACAATTGCAAATAACAACGGATGTTTTTAACAACACATAATGGGAAATATTTGAGAAGCGCTTGAAAGTGTATGGATGAAGTGGTGAAGCGCGGGTGCTTAGCCCGACATATGTGTTCATATGAACACTAGGCAAACCTCTCAACTGTAAAGATGCTATCATTTGGTTGAGCGGCACTGAGTTCATAAAAAGGTGTTGATGATGAAAACGTAGGTGATTTGACGTTTCAAATGATTTCGAGTTCGATGACGCATGTTGAGTTATGTTTTTGTTGCCTCCCACCTGCAACAGCCGCTCGAATCCACTGTAAAGTAGCCGCTACCCCTGCTCTAGATGCAGACTAACGATTTCGAGGGCCAAGTTCATAGTAACCATTGCGGCTACTCACTTCATTATGTTCCCTCTTATTTTTGCATCTCCTCTCTTTGCACGTGCACGCCCTCGTTCATACTTTACCCAGAACGATTACTGCTGCGGTACCATTGCTTAGATTTTCACGTCTTCAAAAATGGACAGCGAACTTATGTTGTCAGAATGATCATCATTGCTACACTTGATACCCTTTTCACAATTTCGTGGGCTCAATTCTTTGCAAACACTGCTGTAACAAAGGCCTCTCCCCCGCAATATCGACTCCTTCCGTTATGCTTTGCCGAATTTATAGCACTTCTCCTGTGCGAATTACTGATCTTCCATTTGCTTCACGAGCTTCTCTACATCCGCTCCATTTGTAAATTAATGACGCCCTTTTTGAAACGATCAACGACACGAATCACATTCAAACGAGTTAGGCACGAATACTATTTACTACTTTCTAAATATTTGTTACTGCTGAATTATTTCTTACCTGTTGACGAGAATGACCCAAATGCAACATTTGTCAGTGCCATTTTTATCATTCCTCTGTGGTTTTAGATGGATTTGTCTATGAAAATAACCTGAATATTATTTTGATTCCAAATATTACTCCGCCTCTTCATTATTCTTCAGATGACTGATGGTTTTTGGTTATTCGAAGGCTTGGAGGAAGAGCCATATGGGCTTTTACCTCTCGTGAATCTATCAGGCAAAGGTGGACCCACAAGCACTAAATACGTAGACAGAATTGGAAGCTACCAATGGTATTTACCTGACGAAAGCCCAACAATTCTAGTGAGTTCTTAATAATCCAAAAAGATGTCAGCTACCTTCAAAGTACAGTCAACCTCGTAATTTATAGAGTACGTATATGATTCAGTACGTTCATTTTTAAATAATTACTTTCTCAAAACTGAAATATCCTGAAGCAGCAACCTGTTCCAATACCGTGAAAACCATGATTTATTAACAAGTAGGCAATAAGATTATCATTCTTGCGGCGAGAAGAACAAGACAGTTATCCAAACTCGAAAAGAAGGGTCCAAGTAGGGTATTGCATGGTCTAGACGTTTGAAGACACGGAAAAACTTGTGAAATTTGCTGACACCTAAATGCTTGATAAATGGCAATAAAATTTCCGCACAACTTTTTCCCGAGGAAAACCTCGCTATCAACCCTTGCTTTGCACATACGAATTATACGTCCATTTCGTCCTTAACCTTTTGATACACGCCGTGTTCGCCATTCACATATTATCTACTCTTCTTGTAGTTGAAAAACGAATATTTAGAACTGAAATTGACATATTGTGTATAGTTTACCCTTAGAACAAAATGAAGATAAGAAAACAAATAGAAATAATTAAATATACAGCTTAGAAGAGTATATAGGTTCGTTGAGCACTAGTGTGTTGTCCTTGCTTTGTTACTTTTCCGTGCTATAATCCATTTGTAAAACCATTTAAAATATTTCCATCGATATCCAACGATGTTCACATGTTCAATAATTATAGTCCAATTAGAACTATTTTAAAGATAATGATCTATGAATTAGATTCCATAGAAACTAATTTCCATAGCTGAAGGTAAATGGATTGTTATCAGTTGGATAAATGTAGGACTGATCAGTGCACTCTCGACCTTACGCGGCGTATATGTCAAAGCCTATGTCTGAATGAAAATCGCTTTTCAAATGAAAGATTTAAAGAAGCAATAGTTCTGCTTACACATGATAGTTTATGGGTTGAAAAATAACAGTAGAGTTCAATTCAAATAACTGTATCATTCATAGATGATCCAATATTATCTTTGCACGACGTTTTACTCAAGCTCGCTCATGCTGTCGCGTATGAGAATCTGTTTAGAAAATCCTTCTATCTCGCTTCCAATTAGAGTCCCAGACAGCGATGAGAGGAGCGACCGAAGCGGCCTGTGATAGTTGCCTTCACGATTATGGCTTCGTGAAGCCGAAAAATCACAACCTCCGATTTATGTGAACCTCGCACCCGCAAGCGCTTATCGCATGAGTTGCGCAGCAGAAACGTGACTCATCATTCGGGGTTATAATAGTACATCCGCGGCGGGTGTAGTGTAGCGGTTAGGGGTTCTGCTTCCTGCAGAATCGATTGGAGGTTCGAATCCGCCCTAGTGCTCACCAAGCCTTTCATCCCTCCGGGGTCGATAAATTGGTGCCAGACTTGTCTGGGAGGAGAAAGACACTGATTTGAAACATCAGCTACCGCAAGTCATTGCATAGGCCAGTTACACGTTCGTTAACCTCAAACGATTCTGGGTTGAAGTGAACTTGGGGGCGCATCCCAAGCGGATTGATTAGCGCCAGAAACTTTATCCTTTATCATTATCCTTTATCTTCTTCCTAGCGTTTGTCTCGCGTTGTTGCAGCGTCCGCCTTTCTGATTCTTGTCTTCCATTTGGTTCGATACATTGCATTAGTCATACACAAACGCGCATCTATCATAATCAGCTTCACATGTCCCAACCAGCGAATCCTTGGCCTGCCCGCGCAGCCTCACGCCTCAAACATAGACCTTCAGAGCGGTTTTGGCAACAGAATTTTCCTCTCGTCCGCCGAACGTGACCAAACCATCTCAGTCGCGCCTCCTACATCTTCTCAGTTATCAGAACGACACTGAAGATGGAGCGTACAGTGTCGTTGGACACTTTGTCTTCTAGCGTTACACCTATCATCCACCTCATCATCCGCATCTCCATAGCGTGCAACACTCTTTCCAAGGCCTTCATTGTCGGCCAGCACCGGCATCCGTAAAGAGCGACAGGATGCACAACCGTCCTGTAGACCTTCGACTTCAATCGAACAGGGACTTCCTTGTTGCACAGTACGCCTGTTGCCATTTTCCACTTCATCCGCATTAACATGACATAGACACGAATTGAACCATCCTCTATCCTTGATCCGCACTCCATGTACTCAGTTTTTGATAGATCGAGGCGCAATCCATGTTGCTGCAGCCGATCCTTCTAAGACTGAACTTGCTTTTGGAGATTATCTCGAGACTCCAACGCGAGCATGACATTGTCGGGAAAAAGTAGGGTCTACGGATGCTGCTTCTAGATTCCCTTCGTCATCGTGTTCATGCACAGTATGAACAGCAGTGGTGAGAGTGATGAACCCCGATGAACCCCTACTTGCCCAGAGAATGGCCTACTTGTTCCAGCACCACACCGTGCAACGCTGGTAGGCTTCGCATAAAGCAGCTTCGCCCACCACATTCTTCTGGTACTCTATACGACCTCATGGACACCCATAACTCGTGTAGGGCACGGTCCGAAAGGTTCCTCGAGATCGAGAAAAGCAAGATGCATGCTACGATTCTTCTCTCTATGTTTCTCCAGTAGGATACGGACAGAATGGACAGCATCTATAGTGCTGCAGTCCTTTATAAAGCCGCACTGGTTGACTGAAACGCTGACAATCTTCCTCAGACGAGCTTCCAGGACACGCTCGAAAACCTTTATCGTATGGCACAGCAGTCGTATAGGCCTGTACGAAGTGCAGTAAGCAATGTCCCCTTTCCCTTTCCGAATAGGCACGGTCACGGGAATTTGCCAAACGTCTGGAGTCCGTCCTTCTGCAACGATCTTGTTGAATAGAGCTGCGAGCCACACGGAACCTCGATCTCCTAGCAGCCTCCAGTCATCAGTAGGTATGTTATTAGGAACGGTTGCCTTGTTCGATTCCGTTTTGCAGCACTGACTTCGACTGCAATAGTTGGTAAAACAGGACCGCCGACGCTGGGAACAGTAGGGATGGGAAGATAGCAGAACTCTTCGTTACACAAGTGATTGTAGTACTCTCACCACCTCTCCAGGATCTGACCAGAGCAACTCAGAACGGTGCCATCAGCTCCCTTAACGATCTTGGTGTGCTCCATATCCAACGTTGAGCGGTGACGCGCTCTGACTACGATACACTGCCTGCTCGCCTTCTCTGGTATCTCTTCTCTGGTAGCATGTCGTACAAAACCTTGTAGCGGTCGGACTTCGCCTTGTAGACCGCCTTCTTAGCCTCCCTCCACGCCGCTAGGTATGCACCACAATCCACAGGCTGAGGTGTCCTCCACCAGAGGTTATATTTGGACTTCTTTTCACGAATTGCCGCCTGAACTTCCTCGTTCCAAAACCACGTAGCTCATTGCTTATGGGGCTTACCTAGAGTCGTTTTTTCCAGAGTGTTCTTCGCGATCAAGCGTATGCCGCTGGAAGTAGACGACCACATTTCCTCTACACTACGAGCAAAGTGAGAGAGTATAGACGGAGCCACGGACGTGGAGAATCCTTTCGATCTTTCAGATTCCACCATTCGATGCGCTGTGTTTCAGTCCTTAGATGTCTCTTCCTTGGTTTTCAAGTTCATGACGAGCAAATGGTGTTGGACGGCGACATGGTCTAAAGGGATGACTTTTGGATCCTGCAGAAGTCGGCGATCTCGTCGGCGTAGCATCCAGAAATCTATTTGTTCCACGACAACCCTTGATGTACGTGATCAAATGCGATTTTCTTTTCCGTACTGCATGTTAGTAATGATCAAGTCACTTGCAACAGCATGCTCCAGGATTCGCAACTCGTCGTCGTTACGAGCTCCACTGCTGTGACGCTGTTTCTAAACGTTTGTTCAACGCCAACGCACCAACGCCATTGCGATTTGATGTGCCGTGGTAGATAAACTTGTAGTCATAGCCTATTCCCCTTGACTTGGAGTCTTTCCGACGAATCTTCTGTACACAGCATATGTCATCACGGCATTTTCTGAGACTGTCTGTCAGTTCACGACTTCCAGTAAGTGATCCAACTTTAAGTGTTGCCGGGCGCACTGGATGTTGTTGGCGATGGCGGACTAACTTCTTTGGCCGGCTTCGTCCTCTATCCCGTAGCCCGTAGAAGACAATACGCGTCATTTCTGGGAGACACAATAGCTTCTGAAGAACACATAGTAGAGATTAGCCGTATGACCCGAAGGGGGTGTTGTCCTCGGCTTGTTGCACTAGCAAGCTAGCAGCGTGGCACTACAATCGTCGTACTACCTTTTCACTTAGATAGCTTGTAGCTTCAGCACCGGGACCGGACTACTAGCCGGACACCTTTGTGGCCTGCCGAGACGAAGTCTCGCCACCATAGCTGCCTGACGACCGAGGCCACCGCAACGCTGCTTTGAGAAGTGAGGTAGAATACGCAGCAGACTACTATAGCGTATCTGTGTGCGAAACACATTTCGCGCAGATAATTTTGTATCAGTCGAAGGCTTCACAACTTTGGACTCTACACCTCTGCAAAAAGCAGTTTCAGAACAACAGCCCCTCTTTCATCTCATTATATGAAATCTCAAGTCTTTTTGAACTCGCCAGAAGTCCAGAGAGTGAGACTGCAGCTCGTTAGGTGTCTATGATAGCAGTTTACGACCGATACACTGTAACATCGCTGCTAATTAAAGGTACAAGTTACACTTTTTTAGCTTGTGTCGAATAGTAAGCACACCATTCAGGGAATTCTCAAAGTTGCTTTCTTATCCTCTTATTTTTGCCAACTGATACTTCACTTATTTCAAGGAATAGAACAACTTAAAAGTATCGCTGCGAAGATTGCGTGTTAAAATGCTCAAACCTCCACTTTGGCTTGAACGCTTACTGACGAGATGAGACCCATATGGTAATTCAAAACTGTGCATGAGTCAGCACGCATGAAATTCTAATGGGCAGGTAACGATGAACAGGTTATTTTAAACAAGATAATAAGGTTGTCCCAATGACCTTCTCCAGAAGAGAAAGCGTAGCTGGCTAACCATTAGGATACGTGTTACGACTGTAGCTGTACACAAACTGAATGTGAACTAATACTAGGCATAAGAGGAAAGACGATTCAATACACGGATTTCCTGTTTTGAGTGAGTCAGCCATGATTCTCGATTTACTTTATGTGTAGATTGTTTGGATTGTTGTGATCGGCTCCACATTGAGTGCAAAGACGAAATGAACCAACCAAAACTACTTACATCGGAAGAACGTGGTGATATAAAGTAAGATGATCAACCAGGAATCTATTTTTGGGTGAAGGGCCTTCCAAAGATTTTCCTCAAGTCCCCTCTAAGAATGGCGTAAAAGGCATGTCATTGTAGAGCAGCTGGCATATCAGTATGGCTTAACAAAACTATGTGAAAAAATTAAAGAGTATTTATTCACAGGTATTTAAAAAATGTTGTCTAATGTCAGGATGTTCAATAGAGAGGTGGCAATGGATCGACCGTGAGCCTGCCCTGAGACTCAGAGGGGTCAGGAGGACGGACTTTCTAATTCTGTTGAGCCAGGATTGAGTTCTGTACGCTGAAGGAGGCTGTGTCTTCTAACAAAACTCATGAGAAGAGAGGCCTGCACCCTGCTAATGGGTGTTTGAAATCAAACGCATGACACAGTGATTTACTTGACTTAATCGGGGGCTGTTGTCATCACCTGATGCGATTACCCGATTACTTCGCCGATGTGTGCCTCCTTGAACACAGCTCAGCCCAACCTTCTCGATCTTCTGCAAGAGCTTGCACAGAATCAATCCATTTTTCGCTATGACACAGTAATAGGAAATAATCTTCAGACTCCAGAGATTTGCCTGGTACGGCATCATCAAGGACGGAAGTGGAAAAAAGGTCTGTGCAAACTTATTATTGCGGACAGTGGAGATCTGATTGTGCAGAGCAGGAGGATCAAGCATGTCGTAATTGGACTGACTAAGATGAGACCACTATATGACACTGAGGAAGAACTGTTCTTATCAGTAAACGACAGCAGAGAAGCTGGTGGATTTGTGTTCTCTCTAGCACTAGTGTGGCAATACACAGATTGTTTCACACAACTTTTGACCCGAATGGAACCTTTGCGGATTAGAGGATGTGGTTTAACACCGGTTCTGACTACGTTCACTCACTTTACGTCACTTACTCTCAATCATCAGATTATGATAAAGACGAAGTCGAACCCTTCTATATGGACCTCGAGAAAATTTATGCGGAATACCTTATCTTCTAAAAGGACATTATTGGTTATTTGAACGCCAACAATGATTTTGATTTTAACCCCTGAAAATGCTTGAAAGACTTCACATCGGGATCCACGACCCTGTAACACAAACTATAGGCAACCTAACATCCGAGTTCACGAGACTTTGCAGAGAAATTGCAGGAAGGGGGATGGAGATCATTCGCCACTTCCATTCATATCTCTTTCATCATCTAAAGAAAAATGGACGTGTCATCCAAAATGTCTTGCTTTTAGAAGGCCGACACGTCATCATGTCGGTGAAGAATAGTACTCTACCTGATTACGGCACAATCAAGTTTGAGCATCTGAAAATTATACTGTCGGTCCGTCCCATCTTTCCTCATCGCACTCTAGCGGGGCTCTTCACTCGTTATCTGTCGGAATGCAAAGCTTCCTATCAATGAAAAAGCACCAAGACTGTACTGTTGTATAAGAAGGGAGATACAAATGATATCGGCAATTATCATCAAATCTGCTTACCGTCGTTAATCTATAAGTTCTTCACAAGAGTAATCCTACACAAAATTGAAAGAACGATGGATGAAGGGCAGCCAAGCGAGAAGACAGAGTTTCAAAAAGGGTTTAGCGTGATTGAGCACATACACATCGTCTGAAATCTTGTAGAAGTACCGCAAAAGTACAAGAGACCGTTGTGTCTGCGAGGATTGGAATGTGACAAAATGGGGGTGAACGTTGATGAGCAACAGTGACGCCATCTCTGCTTCTCTGATGACATCGTCGCGATAATACCAAAAAACGGTGGATTTGATGAAACGTGTAAAAATATAGGCCTCCAGCTGAACCTAGACAAGACGGATGGGTTTTTGATGCTCTGTTCGCGCTCAATGGAACGAATTTATCTCCTGTCATGTATATTTAGGACAGGAAATCAACGTGATGAACGACCTGATTGTTCCTGTTTTGATTTAAGCTTCAGAAACCTGGAAGTTTAGCAAGCAGAAGGAAAATGTAGTCAATGTCGTTGAGCGCTCAATGGAAAGGGTGATGCTGGGTCTATCCCGCTCTTTGTAAGTGAAAGAGGGTATTCGGAGTATAGGGAAACACTCGGAATCAATTAATGGAGGTTGCAGTGCTTCAAGGATGGTCGCATTTGATGCACCTGGGTGCAGTTATTTGATCAGTAATGTTACAAAATCGTGAATCACACTATGAATTGTGGCCATATCTGCCACGTCTTCCTTCAAGAACTAACTATGAAAAACAGCTATCTACAAACTAATCCATCGCTTGACAGTTTAGATCCCTGGGATGCCTGTTGAGTCTTTCTTCTGGCCCGGAGGAAAATTGCCGCAAGATCATGGAATAGTGATTTATGACGTCAACCATCTCAAGGTAAAAGCAAAATGCTATTTCTTCTGAATATATTTTCTAGATTCACAGGAATTCAGGCAGTTCCACCAGGTTTTGCTCGTTACAAACCATGCTTACAAGTCATAAGTCGTTATGAACAACGAGCTATAATAGGGTCACAACGACATGAAGCACCTACGCAATTGCGTACGCCGCGTCTATCGAGGCGCTTCGGTGGAGCTTAGCGGCTAGGAGTGTGACAAACCCTTGTTGGCACCCTGCAGTTTGCGACGGTCCCAACTCAGTTCCAACTGCTGGCTCGAGAGCGTACGCAAACGCACCGCAACTACACTCGTGATTCATGTCGTTTTGACCCGACTATGGTTGCTTACTGCAGAGTTACACTTGGTTGTGCTGACATTTCAATTCTTAAGGTTCGAGACGGATCCTTGGATGCCGCAATAATCGCTGCTAAGCTTCTCTCGGAGAAAAAGAAGAAACCTATCAATTTTGGCCAGTTCGATTTTATTACAGATGCAGTCAATTTGCAAAAACTTTTCGCCTTCTGTCAGGTGAGGATGAGTCGCAGTTAGGTGGAAGAGCCACGACACAAGTCGCTCACTGATTGCTTATTATTATTATTACTATTATTATTATTATTACTATTATTATTATTATTATTATTATTATTATTATTATTACTATTATTATTAGTATTATTACTATTACTATTACTATTATTATTACTATTATTATTATTACTATTATTATTATTGCATATCACCTTACGAACATCTAGATCCCAACTTTATGAAATAGAAAACCAAAAGAGGCGTAAATATGAAGGAATCTCCCGAGATATCTGGGATAGAAGCAGTAGAAAGACACACAACTCTATCTTAACATTCAGTATGGATGGATGTGTTTCCGATGTGCGAAAAATTGAAGAGGGACCTCAGCTCAGGGGGCCATGGCTTTTTGTAGTGCTACATAAGGAGTAGAGTACAAGAAGAGTATTAATGAAGCTTTATGAGGATGCACTTGTGCGTTCAACTTCGAGACTTGTGAAGGCGTATGTAGCCTATACAGTGACTTGCGCGGCGCATATAATCTCTCAGGTCAGTGTTTTCATCTACTCATAGAAATCTCAGTACAAATCTTTTGCCCCGGAAGGATGGAAGCCTTGATTGGTCATCGAACCCTCGACCGTGCAGGTACTCTAATCGCGGCTTCTTATTTTGCATTGCCTTATCTATGATCAAGAATAATATCTCGACTCAGAAGAAGCATGGAAATTCTAGCTTTCGCTTCTCACACACTGTGAGGAATGGCCGTTCCTATATGGCAGTACTAGGTAATAACAAGCAATCGTGAGAGTAACGAAGAGCTGCATCCAAAACCATGCTCCTCATTGTCCTAACATCCGTTGCCACCACACACAAAGGTACGAGAAAGAGAACTGTTCAGCAAACAGTAGCGTGTGCAGCTGTTTAGAACTTCTCTCTGCCAAGTGCATTACGTCTTCGGCGAAAGCAGGCACTGGATCGCCTTCACAAAAAGATTCACGGACCTCTTCTGCTATGAAGAGATAAACCAATTCATTAGAAAAGATTCGGTAATAAAACTACAGAAACCATCCACCACTTGCTACGAAAATGTAGGAATGTTTGAAGGTCTTTTGACATTGTATATTATGTTGGTAATTTTACCGTTGGGATGTAGGGCAGCCGTTAAGAAGCCGCTGTGTCTGCACAATCGACCGGAGGTTCGAAAACCCCATAGTGCCAACCAACCCTTTCATCACTTCGGGGTCGAAAATAATCTCATCTTCGACTTCATCAACTTCTGCTTTCCGCCGCGAAAAGACCAAAACATGTAATAACTAGAAGGTTCGAGATCGAGATGCTCGAATTCCATCCAAAGACCGAAGGAAAAAGATTTGGAGGATGCGTTTTCACTCCTTTGGCGACTTCCCCTACATAAGAATGGCGCTTAATATCTTACTGCACCATTCGCTTTATTTTGAGACAAGCGATTTGAAGAGAAGCTCAAAATAGGCTTGTCAATCCTGCCTCACCCTCATGTTTTTACAATAACAATCGTTGTCTACGGGAAATGGGAGGCTGGAGAATCATGTCAATCAAGGCGGCAAGCAGCAGCAAAATTTATTTATTCACATACACCAATGGTGCACCAGAAAAGAAGATAAAGAAAACAAAAAAAAAAACAAATGGAACATCCTTTGTCTGAGTCAGAGATTCTTAGGAGTAAAAAGAAACTACAAACTCTACTGAAACCGGAACCCAATTTATTGCCAAAGAAGACTGGTGCTGTCTCTTCCTGCGGTAGATAACAAGTGCTAATGTCAACATGTCGTTCTCCTACTCCAGAAGGTGAAGAATCCTCTTGTGACATCTACTATCTCCTCCAGAGCGCTTATCATTGGTCACGTTGCCGAAACATCAACGTTCGGAAAGCCAAATTCGCCCAAGGCATAGGGAGCACGTTGAGCTAAAAGCGAGTCTGACAGGAGACCTTAAGCAGGAGGGTTCACCAACTTTTGTGATCCTCAAACGACTGACCACCACAATCTAGACAAGCGACAGCCAAGAGCAAACCTGCCAAAGGACGCGGTACTTAGCAAAGAAGGTTATTCCGAAGTAATTGAGAGAGGAGTTAGTATGACGCATGAAATTAAAGAGAGATATGACCAAAGGATATCAGTATCCTCGTTAGCGAAAGAGCTTCAGTGACCGGAAAAGACTTCATGTGTCGGAAGAAGGAAAAGAGTGGCCTCGCAGTAAGCTGAAAAAGGTAACTATAGGAGAGCCAGTACAAAAACAGAAGAAATGCAAAAGACAACTAAGAGGTATCATTGACGGGAATCCGTGGTCCAGTTCCATGCCCTGTGCAAAAGGCACCAGACATCAGAGAGTTGCTAGAATTAGAGGCATGCGGTTAGACATCAATATTCAGACACCGGCTTGTTTCAATTTTCTTCAAATTCGCCTTGAATATCCCACCATGTTCGGCTTTAACAATATCCCGCGGTAAGAGCTCCAACCATCTAGCTGTTCTATAGAAGAAGTTATTGAACATCAGGTCAAATTTTCTATGCTGTATTTTAGGGTAATGTAAATTGAAACCACCAGTTCTTTCACTAGTAGGTCTGAAGCACCAATACTTGCTTGGCGTTAATTTGGTTTCATTTCTGAGGATCCGAAAACACAAGATTAGATCGGCGTGTATACGTCTGTTCCTTAAACTGCTCATACCTAATTTTTTGAGACGATCCTTGTAGCTATTCACCGCTAAGTCTGTTGACATTCTTCTGCATAGCATACGCGTAAAAGTCTCTTGCACCTTTTCGAGCTTTGCTATATATTTTTTCTTTGAAGGGCTCCAAATTTGAGAGCCATATTCAAGATGAGGTAAGACGAACGATTTGTATAGACGAGTGAGAATAGTTGGATTAGAGGTGTGAACAATGCGGAATAGTCGAAAAAGGGCCGAGTATGCTTTCCTTACAATATGATCAATATGTTCTGTGAAGTTGAGGTTATAATCCACAAAAATCCCTAAGTCTCTTACAGATTTACAAATTTTAAGAGCTACTCCATTCATACTATACTCAGCCACATTCCCTTTACCTATATGCATAACCAGAGACTTGTCGTGGTTAATGCGCAGATCCCATTTGGAGGCCCAGTCGGACATTTTAGCTAGTGATATCTGAAGTGCATTGCGTACTTCGAGGTAGTTCTCGTCATCGTATATGCCGTAAATCTTAATGTCATCAGCGTACATTTGGACACTGACGTGAGAAGAGGTTCTGATAACATTAGGTAAGTCGATAGTGTAGATGAGAAACAAGAGAGGGGAGAGAACTCCTCCTTGTGGAACTCCACTTCTGCAAGGGAACTTGGCTGAGTATTTGTGGCCGACTTTGACTGTCATACTTCTCATATTAAGATACGAGATCATCCAATCTATAATATGGCTCGTTATTCCGAAGTACTTAAGCTTAGCAATTAATTTAGAGTGGCATACTTTATCGAAGGCTTTAGACAGGTCAACGTATATTATATCAATCGATTTACCTTGATTGCAAGCTAAGGACCAGTCAAAAATACTATCAGTTAGATTAGTAGATGTCGAAGCTCCACCGACAAACCCATGTTGTTGAGCGGGAATCAGATGAAACTTCTTTAGCCAAGACAACAGTTTATCCCTGATAATCTTTTCCATAATTTTGACTGGCGTTGGTAATAAGCTAATAGGACGATAGTTGCTCAGCAGATTAGTACCTGGGGACTTAGGAATTGCTGTAACTATGGCGCTTTTCCACACCTCCGGAACTTCACCTAATAGCATAGAGATGTTAAAGATATGGGCTAGAGGACAACATAAAGTAGCAGCACACTCCTTATATACAATTGGCGGGATTCCGTCATATGTTTCACTGACCGACGGTTTGAGAGACTTGAGATATTTGTAGATATCTGAAGGATGGAAAAATATGGCACGGCACTGCTGTTGGATAGGACCAATGCCAACAATTTCTGGAGTATTATTACTGGGAAAATGCAAGGCTAGGGCATTAGCTTTATCAGCATCTCTGATATAAGTAACTCCTGTTTGATCCGTAAGACCAGAAAGTTTTCCATTGCCTTTCATTTTATGCCTTAAGTACAAATAAAAGGGCTTCATGGATTTGCTGTGCACTAAGTGGCGCTCTCGATAACGAAGATATCTTTTCATGTGGAAGTCAATGTCAGAACATACTTTCTTGTACAGCGGGTTATGTAAAGGATGGTTTAGCTCCTCAAAAAGACGTTGTTTCTGAGAGATTAAGGCTTTCAGCTGAGGTGGAAGATTCGAACGAAAGGGGCGAGGAAATCGAAAAGGAACAAATTTTGCAAGACCCTCATAAACCTTCTTGCAGAATCTGCGATAAATGTCCGAACATGAAGAATATTGATTGAATAGAGTAAACCAGTCAACACCAGAAAAGTAATCGTTTAAGGAAAGGTAGTCAGCCGCGAAAAAGTTAGGAAACGGAATTCTTGGAGCTGACATAGATACAGGTGTTTCGAAATGGACAATTGCGTGGTCGGATGAGGCTAGCGGTGGAAGGAGCTCAACATCTAGAGTGTAGGCGCTAAGTGTAAGGAGGATGTCAAGAACCTTATCAGCGTGGGTAGGCAGATTCACATTTTGCACGAAATCAGCACTGGTGAAAAAATCTAAGAAAAGCGATGAAGATGATTTGAAAGCTACGGAGTTAATCCAATCTAATATGTAGATTGAAGTCCCCGAGAATAATAGTTTGATGATTCATAACCGCAAGATCGCTAAGTACGTCTACAAGTTTTTTATCATCAGCAGCAGAACTATTTGGAGGTCGGTATACGAGTATAAAACGAAGTTGCGTCAAATCATCAGCACACAAAATTTCAGCGGAGAGTAAGTCAGCTTTAAGATCGTTGTCACCAGTAACGATTTGAGCACTAATAAATGCCTTGACAAGAACGCACACCCCACCTCCTCTTCTCATGGATCGGTCCGAACGGTAGACATTATAGGGCAGGTTACCAACGAGCTCAGAGTCCAAAATTTTAGTGGTTAACCAAGTTTCAGTAATAAAAATTAGATCCGATTTGTACAAGCAGAGGAACATTTGTAAGTGATGAATTTTATTGACGAGACTGCGCGCATTAAATAAATATGATTTTAGTGTTGAAAAAGCGCCGTGCGGCTTTACGCGTTTCCCGATGTGTTTCGCTTAATGTCCGAGATGTGCCTTAGTTCGCCACGGTAAACCACCCACTCCTGCTGACTTTTTCCTCTGTTACGCTCGCGTGCTTCTTGTCTCAGTTCATACTCTCGTTTCCTTTCATCAGGTGTCATACTTCTGCGGATATAAACATTGGGAAAACCTGCACCGCGAAGAAGGCGCGCATTAGCAAGCGCTCGACGCCAGTAGAACTGAGAGGGAAAAACGACTTTTACTAGGCGTGGATGTGAAGCATTAGGTTTACCCATCCGGTATAGATCAACTGGACGACAGCTCACATTTAAAGCAAGCAAAATATCGTTGACTTTTTCCTCCAGGTTGTCCAGTCTGTCTGAAGACCCCGAGTCAGGGAGTCCACTGATTACTACGCTTCGCGAGCGCTTGTCCGCTTCAAACTGTTCGGCGAAATCCATCCTAACTTTTTCAGAAAGTGCTGCTAGCATCTTACTTATAACCGGGTCCTTGTTTCGTTCAGCGATAGCGCTGATCAATTCTGCTGCTGATAATTCGTTGTAGTTTGTTTCAATTGTTTGTGAACATTCTGCCGTGCTAGTCTCACCACGAGGATTAGACTGCGACGAAAGTGCAGCTTGTTTTTTTTGTGACGCGAGTGGATCTAACTGGCATGATTTAATCTATATTTGACCTACCAAGGAGTTATCGACAACCTAAACGCTCACAGCAGCAGGCAAAAAGAAAAGGATTAGTTAGATGGTTAAAATGCCAGAGAAAAATGATCAAAACGGCAAAGTATAGGGTTTAAGGTAACAGATGATAGAAATGTAGATTGAAGTGTTAAGGAAAAAGAAAAACGATGAAAAGATTAAAGGTAAATTAAATGATTAACACAGTTGTGTGAAAATAGTTAGAATGTTAAAAAAAAGAATGATGGTTATACAAAAAGAATCTAGGATTAAACCGAACGTGTTTAGGGGAGAAAAACAGGAGGAGAAACGTTAGAGAGATAAGTAGGAATAAATTAGAAATTGAAAATGCGAGAGCGTACAATTACGCAGCCACCTGACGCACGACGCATGCAATCAATGAAAAAATGAGAGCGGATTGTGGATCGTCTTCGTTGTTGCTAAGCAAATCGTGCTTTTTTTTATTCGGAAGGTACTTTCACCACTTCAGCAAAAGTGAACAGTAGATATTGTAAGGATTTATACTAAGAGACGCAAGTAGGGATTTAAAGGCATCACCCCACGAATCTGAGGTGGTGCAGATTCCAGGTGGAGTATTCTTATAAGGGATAGAAGATTATGGAGAGAAGGGTGATTCCGTCCATTTCTTCCTAATTGCCGTAAAAAACGGCGTGAAAGACGCGGCGCCGCACAAGGCTGGCGCGCTCCAGTCGAACTCCTTGTGGAAAAAAAGTGCGCCAGAACGCCTGAAGCCGTATCTTCTGGGCCGTTTTTTATGGCAGTTAGGAAGGAATGGACGGAATAACTCTCCTCCCCATAATCTGCTATGCCGTATACGAATACTCCACCTGAAATCCGTTCCACCTCAGATTCGTGCAGTGATGCCTTTAAACTAAGAGAACAGTCAAGAGATGCTCACGATAATTAGAGGCCGATAATTAGATAATTAGATTAATTAGAGGATAATTGGTCGTTGCCCTTTCTGCAGCATCGTACACTTCTGTAAACTACTTCTGCCACAAGATCAGCTTGGGACTGTCCACGCTTTGAAGCGCAGTAAAGATATAAAAAGGTTAGATATCCGTCAACTAAGAAGTCTTTTGAAAAAAAAACCAGAGAACGTCTACACACAGCAAAAGTGCTAATGTATTCCAAGAACGAGGTTTGCTTATTTGTCTCTCCTAAACGAATTTTCCGCACTATGAAATCTTGTCACAGCAGTAAAGTTCAATTAACATTGAAATATAACTTCGATATTTCCTCAAAAAAAAAGCTTAAATACTATCGCAATGTTCGAGTTTGAGAGAACTTCGTAATATTGAATTAAGCATTGAACACTGGATTATTGATGAGCTGTACAAGAGGTTTTTAATTGATTTGATTGGCTAACGACTCGGCAAACCTCCAGCTTCAGACCTTGAAACTCTAAGCTTCCTTTTTCATCTGCTAACGTAGCGACTACACTAATTGCTCGCTTCGGATTGGGAAGCCTAATAGTTATCACTGCTCAATCACGAGTGCGATTGATTGGAATGTCTCATTCAAATCAGGAGAGCCATCCGAGATATGGCGCGAGTTCTCGCTTCCCTTGCGATTTATCTTAGGGTCTCTGGCGTTGATCCAAAAACCTCCCAGCGATTTCCGCGCCAACGTCAGAGATTCGAGATTTCGAGATTTTTTCGCAATTGGCTCCGTCGTGCTTTTGTGTGCCATGGACAACGTGTCCATTCCCGTAACCTGATCCTTCCGTTTACGTGCTCTTCTGTGCGAATATATAGCGGTCGCGCTGCTTCGCCAACGTGTTCGTCCCCATATCTCGTACAACCCTCTTCTCCTGAAGAGATCCCAACATAGTCAACTTCGTGGTCTGCGGCCTTTAAATGTAGGATGCCGTGACAAAATCGAATTAATGCAACATTTTTACATCTCTTAGAAGCAGTGATGTACTTTTCAGACGCATCCTTAAAATGCATAACACTGAAGAATTAGGTGTAGAGAACCATCGAGAAAATAACTCCGTGTACGGATACAGCTCCACATACTCTTAGTTTTCTACTATATTCACGACGTTTCAGCGTTGATAGACTTACTATAACATGTATCAAGTGTGTTATTAAAAACAATGTAGAACAATAGTCGCTGCGTCGGTTTAAAGGGGCACAGTGCAAGGATGTCTTGGTGGAAGACACAACTCCGTGAGTAGTAAATGCGCTACCTGGAACTGCACAAGAATTCAAAGAACTGCTTCGAAGAACGTGAAATGTGAACATTGTACGAAGAACTCAATCGAACAATAATACGCTAGCTCCACTCCCGGAGGTGTCAGACTTAAATACTGACCTTTTTATCAGGTATATTTTTCTCGCAGCGGCACAGAAGAAACCAGGGGGCACTCCGCCTAGCTATAATATGAGATGCCAGGTGGACCAGCAGTCGAGTTCCATGTAGGAATTTTGAACTCAGCAAATTAACTTAAATTTGACGTTCGACACATCTTTTTCTCATAAGAAAAATCTACCTCAAAGCAAACAAAATTTACCTCAAACAGAATTGCTTTCTAGAAGCTGAAGAATGCTGAAATTTGCGAAATTTACTGCAATTTGTCCGCCTCGTTAGCCGCATTGTGAAAACTGAAATCAACCCTAAAGAAAGGAAGGGAGTTCTAGGCAAATAAGGTATCATGAAGAAAACACCTATTGTATTTGGTTGAAAACTGCTCTAACACAGATGTAATCAATGGGACAGAGAAGCAGTGTAAGTTTGAACTTGAATAAGCTAAGTCTTTCCCGATGTTGAAATACTGAACTGCTGTCGAGAGCCAACAGCTTCCTGACGAAATTTCAGAAAAGTCTTCTTGAGCTGCGCTGCTACCTATTAACATTTAGTGCGACCACTCCGTTAGGTTCTCAAAATAAAAGAACATGAGTAATCAAGCAAAATGATAGGGATCATTTCCAGACCCCGAATATCGGAAAGCTGTGTCCAATTCTGAGTGTGAAACCTTAGGTTTTTATGGTCCATTGTTGTCCTTTCGCAGCGAAACCGGGATATCCAAATGCAAGACAAAGAAGATGTGAAGCAAAATGATTACCGGCAGCGTTCTGAAATATCTCCGATGTTCAAGCTCCAAACATAAATTAATAACGTATTACCAAGTTTACTAATGTATAGTCGAGCTTCATTAACTAACGTTTTGATAATTAATGAACTCCTTCTGTGATTTAAGTGTTAAATGTTTAGATTACTTAGTACTTGCCTTAGTTTTTACTGCTACAATATAATGCTACCGATGCGACAGATCGGCTCTTTGCTTTGATTGCTATGAATGTTACGACTGAAACTAACGAATATTTCAATGAAAATAAAACATATCCTATTAAAAATGAAAATCTGACCTACGTTTGCAGATGTTTCTGGAAAATTGTATAAATTCTCTCCTGTGTTAAAGCAAGCATACCACGAATCTGAGGTGGTGCGGATTTCTGATGGAGTATACGTATACGGGGTCATAGATTATGCAGACGAGGGTAGTTCCGCTCATCTCTCCCTGCATCACCGCAAACAACCACCTCCAGAATGCTGTTTTGTACGACGCCATCTATTGCAACGATCCACCTTTTGCGCCGCCTCCGCCCTGCGATTCGAAGAAAATCAATTCGAACTGCCCCTACAGGCAGTAAGGGACGCTACGCGTGCAAGGGTGGCGCGCTGCAATAGAAGGGATCGTACAAAACAGCATTTAGGGGTCGGCTGTTTGCAGTGATTCAGAGAGAGATGAGCGGAATCAATCCGGTCTCCATAATCTACGACCCCGTATACGGATACTCCACCTGAAAACCGTACCATCCCAGATCCGTGGTATGCTGTCTTTAAGTGAGTGGGTGAGTGAAACTCTAGGAGCGTCTAGTGTTGCAATTTTCGTAAGTTCAAAAACTCAGAAGAACATAACTTCGAAGTTACATATTGATGAAGATTTGGAGATTTGATTTGTATTTTCAGGAAGCTGGAGAGGGTCTGTTCCGAATAGATTGTGAGCGAATTGGAAAGACTTGCATTCTTACAAGGTAGACAGCATATGAATTAGTGTAAATACCTTCTGCTCACTTTTAAAACAACACGGATTACGGACAAAAACGTCCGGTCTCTCACTGCAATCTTAGATAAGAAATAACTGGCGAAAAAATTTATTCCTCATTAATGTACAGATGACAGTTGTTATCCTATGTTTGAAATTGTCTGTTCTATCCTCTTAAGTTGGAATATTTGTTCGTAAGTGCCAGTAAAAATCAAACTCAAAAAATCGCACGAACATCTAAACTTTTTGGGTATCCAGAAGAATTGCATCCTGTTCGCTTCGATTTATCTACATGAGCTTACGTTTCGGTGGTCATTTCCAGAATGGAAGCATCAGATCTCATGGAAATTGGTCATGTTACATTTGACCAAAACTTGAAGCGGAAAATGACTCGCCCACGAGGAGCTCATTCCACGGGACCATTCTACCAGTTAACTGCTTACCAATTCGGATCGTTCAGAATCATGGTTCGGTAAGCGAGGTAGAGAACTGCTGGGTGCCGAAGTGCGTATTTTTACGGTCATTTTTTTAAGATTCGAAGTGGATTGCGCTGACTACGCAGCTGCGAAGTGTTCACCGTGAGTGTTTTAGCCTCGACATAAACAAGTAGGCTAACTTTTCCTCTATTGCTGCTGTTTTCTCCTTCTTCCAGTGTGGGTTTAAAATGTTATGAATCCCTATTTGAACTAAAAGAAATTTTGCGCTTGGTGCGTTTTCGATCTCTTGAATGCATCATCCCACGAATCTGGGGTGTATGCATTTCCGAAGTTGAAGGTGTATGCAAAAGGTTCTATTGGAGCGCACCACCCTGGTTCCAGCGCCGCATCTTCCGAGCCGTTTTTACGGCAGTTAGGAAGAGATGAGCGTTATCCCTCCCGTTTCTGCAATCTACGACCCCGTATAGTCATTACCCATCGGAAGTCCATTCCATCCTATACTCGTGGGTGATGCTTTTAAACTTGTTCGTACTTGCGACTACTTGTCTGCAGCACCGTAGGTATGGCAGTTCCAATTTAAATGTTTTATTAATATTCTTTTGATATTTGTAATGCTAGAATGTTTTCTTTCCCATGGCAGCTGATTTTGGTGACCACTTTCGTAATCCTTGCAACATCGGTGGGCTCGGTTTCAATAGTTTTTCCGTTATGACAACATTCTCCTTTGTTAGGCGTGGAATTTAATCATATCGTAAGTGGAATTGACACAAATGCATACTAGAAGTTCGGTGGAGTTGTATTTTGTGTTAACTAAAGGTATATAACATCCAATGGTGCAATATTTAGTGAACGTTTATTCTCACGTCATTTGCTCATCATCATTCGAACTATAATCACCTTAGTGGCTTGGATCACGACAGATTGCATCAGTATTTGACTAGTACATATATGGCCATTTCGTAACCTGACTACAGCTGTCCCCTCATCTTATTTTTGGTAGTGTGGAGACAGAATTTCTTCGTTATCTTTTCACACTTACGCAGGAAATAATTATGCAAAAGATTTTGGGCACGAAGTGTATGTTAAAAACCATAGATTAAGTTCAGCTAGAAAAAAACTATAAAATTTGGCTTCATTTTGGAATGAATTCGACAAGATAGCAGGTCGCTGCGGGCATTTTTAGCATATCTTGCTATTCGATTCTCAGAATGACAGCGAATAACATGGAACTATAGGTATCGTGGCTGCAATGGTAGAGGATTCAGACCAAAAGGTTCTAGCAGTTTACATTTCACACAAATTGTTCGAGTCAGCGCATTGTAAAGTTCCAGAATTTCCCAAAACCTCCCATGCGAAAGACACGTCTGTCTACAGCAATACGAGAAGATCCTCACCTCCATCCCCACTTTTGCAACGGAGAGTTGCACTAAGTACTTACTATCCTATCGTAGAGGTCAACTGCTCTTCCTTTACAAGATGAAAGGAACAGAGTCGCATTTTTAATCTTTGCAGATGCAGTACGATAGCGATTTCCTCCTGAGGTAGTTTTCAACCAATCTTTTCTTGAGAACCGGTGCAAAAAGCTCCTCGTAACTGTCGTAACCTCAATCCACAAATTAGAACACTCTGCTGCCGTTACCGATGATGACGACTAGTAATCGCCATTTCATATCGAATACATTTTTAAGGACCATCTGTGGGGATATTCACTACGACCATAGTTTTGCATTCGCCATATATACCTATCATAAGAGGTGCCAGAAAGTATTGCTGCCTTTCGTCAAATTAAAGCAAATCCAAATTGGCTGACTTGAAACTGGCAAACCACTTTAAAGGCACCACCTCACGAATCTGAGGTGGTGCAGATTTCAGGTGGAGTATTCTTATAAAGAATAGTAGATTATAGAGAGGAGGATGATTCCGTCCATTTCTTCCTAATTGCCGTAAAAAACGGCCCGGAAGATGTGGCGGCGCTCAATGCTGGCGCGCTCCAGTGGAACTCCTTGTAGAAAATAGTGCGCCAGAACGCCTGAAGCCGTATCTTCCGGGCCGTTTTTTACGGCAATTAGGAGGAAATGGACGGAATCACCCCCCTCTCCATAATCTACTATCCTGTATACAAATACTCCACCTGAAATCCGTACCACCTCAGATTCGTGGAATGATGCCTTTAAACAACATGGGCGTCTAATGCGTATGGATAAACATCACACATGTTTTTGTTTTTTACAGCCGCCTATCCAACACTGGATTAATTAAATACAGTTTCAGTTGGTATCAAGTAACAACAGCATAGTGTAGTGGAGCTTTTTCGATTTTGGACCTGATATTTCAAACCGGACTATAAAAGTGAGATCTGCAACAGTCATCAGTCAGTCTGCAACAAAAAAAAAGAAATTACGTTCGCATTCAAAAATATCTCGCACTACTTCGACGCACGAAAACACCTGAGTAGTATTCACAATTTGATAAACATAAATCCGCCATTACTCCCCAGTTCCCCTAATGAAAACCATCGCCAACTTTATCTGTCACCGTAAGGAACAGCGGAGAGTGGAAAAAGGCTTGGAGTTCTATAGTTTTCGTAAACAATAGTCAGTTTTGATTAATAAATTCAGAGTTGCTGTTGATGCATCTGAAGCCCTTCCAGAGAAGAAGAGTGCAGCTGAGAACGCAAATTTGCAGGTAAATTCTTCGTTCAGGGGATACAAATGCAAAGAACATTTCTTTTTATGCTCTCTTCGAAACAATGTTTTATTACTGTGAATGCGACTGGTAGTAACTTAATACTTCCAAAACCTAGAAGGAACCTCTCATGATAGAGCGTGTAATTAGAATCTTTCTTCACCGCATTCCTCATGAATAAGACCCATGAGCTTCTCGTATGTTTCTATCATGAGGTACCGCACTGCGTAGCGTTCCCGTGCTGTGTGTATCTGTGTACATAGAGATGACTGGCTGTTGCAAATGGCCATCGGTCTGTGTATTGCATTGGTAAGGTTGCGTGCGTATGTAATCAAGTGCTCCAAAAATGACCCATCAAGTATTTGGACTGACCTGCCGCCTCCATCTAAATCCGAATGAAGAGGAGGAATGATGATTTTGGGAAAATTTTTTGATGTTATGCATCCAAGCCCTGGAAACAAGTACCGCCAGCAAATCTAGAAGAACTGGGAAAGAATTGGTAAAAGTTCTATTCATGGGTAAAAAAAATCGCTGATCAGCGGTCGATGAGAAACAGCGGTGATAACAACAGGTACTACCCAGGATGCGCTGAATACTTCAAAAATTGATGTGTTACAGTTTCATGTAAGGTTCACTTCGTGTTTAAAGTTCCTTAGCGATCCAAGCTCTCTGCTTTACTCGACACTAAAGCCAAATTAAAGTGTCCAAGAATTACACCTCAGGTTGACATTTGCGTCACGCATCTCAACAGTGATAAATATTGTTTATTGTTATAGATACTTCTATAGTTAAATCAAAATTGTTAGCAGCAACAGAACTTTCCGCTGCACTGCAAAGAACCATCTAAGAAAAGGCAAACATATGTTCTTACTCATCTATGTAATATTCTGCTCCCGATGTAATTTAGGGTTCACACAATTTACCACGAAACGAAGTCAAATAGGTAATTGAACCAAGTTTTCACACAATTTGAACACATGATTAAAAAAGCTATTTCCTTCTTTATTTTGAAACGTTCCATGATATCAACTCCGAACAAACAAGATCAGACCTCTTTAGAAAACATTTTCAGATAGTAGAATATGGTCAGATGCCTCGAGATGTCCCGTTACAACTGATCACTACATATCCTCAAGGAGCAGGATTCCCCTTCTTCACGTGGGCGCAGCTTTTCTTCACTAATGCTGATCAGGCAGGGCATCAATATTCGTCCATATTCATTCTATATTCATACTTCTGTATTCATATGCAGTTTATTTGAAATTAATTGCCTGCTTTTCCTCTTAGGAAATCGTCGGGTGGTTCAAAGGAAACGGTGATTTCGGCAAACCGTCATTCTACTCGCAACAGGATATTTCAAAAATGATGAAGCCTCTACCTTACGTTACGCTTAGCAAAGGTTTGTATGCGGGTGAGACTGATCACTAGTGAAGTTGATAGTTCAATTCAGTTCACGATTGCCTTGACAAAATCCACAAATTCCTCACAAAGAACGACCCCGAATTCCGATGTGGTCTCATATGGAAAGGGAAAAATCACCTCGAAATCTTTGCTAAGGTTTGCTGACCATAGTCGCTCACTGTTGCTTCAAATTCATGAGAAGCGACATTCAATAGCACTAAAATTTCTGTGGGGAGCAATATTTCTGCAGAGGGCTTTTCGATGCGAATACCAGTTCACATTCTGCTCCAATTACATCTGCTCATCTAAAATTCTCATTTTAGGATCCTGCAGCCAACGGAGGCATTTCTAAAGGAGTTCGAGAATTTCTCTCCACTCAATGCAAGGATTCAGTAGAAGAAGGGAAAAAGGAGTGATCATTTCCCGAACCTTTCACACTCTAGTTATACTTCATGTCTCGCCTTCGTTCTTTGCACTGTTTTTTTTTCTCTGCACAAAATTCCGTTCCGTTGCATGAAGACGTGAACTAATGTTATACTATAAATGATTTCTTCTTTACGCTGTAAATTGAACTCTAGCCTTGTTGGTGGTGTTATGAAAAATTACGTGTTGATATCATAAATCATTCAGTAAATAAAGCTTTTCCTGTCCAGAAACACTTCAAGAAAGAAAGCAGCAGTGGAATATAACCAAACAACGACGGTCATTGCGTGTGACTCCATTGTTCTCCGCGCGAATGGAGAAGGAGTCGAACCCAGCGGCCTTTTCTGTAAACAAACTACTAATCATCTTTGCAGTATATAAGGAAGTGTAAGTCGTAGGTGACCTACTAACGTATTTTTTTACAACTACTGCTGTCATTGTTTTAAATGTTTTCTGGATCTAATATGAATATTGCGTTTGAGGAGTACTCCACCACAGTTTTTGCATCGCATCAACTTAGGTTCTCATTATTACTTTGCTGTTCTATCGTTATCGTCCTATCCATTACAAACGCGCATGTATTTCTTACAAATATTTTCATCGACGAACAGCATCAATACATCAGTCGCAACTAACTCTTATTCATACATACGATAATCACATACTTCTCCTAGGAGAAGCGTAGAGAGTGCGCAAAACGTCGCCACAAACGCAGCCGCACCTTGGTAGATATGCCAAATTGTCTGCTAATACTTAATCTACTTAAAGGATAAAGGATAAAGTCACTGGCGTATCAATCCACTTGGGATGCGCCAACGCGTTTTACTGGATTTCATGATCGTTAAGGTTTTAGAACGCGTGTTGGCCTATACAATGACCTGCGGGGGCCAGCCGATGATCAAGTCAGTGTTTTTATCCTCCCAGACAAGTCTGGTACCAATTTATCGACCCCGGAGGGATGAAAGGCTTGGTGAGCACTGGGGCGGATTCGAACCCTCGACCGTGTGGCTACAACGGACCTCTAACCGACTGCGCCACACCCGCCCCACTTAATCTACTTGTAGAATGCAAATGCACAAAAAATATATCAGTGGAACTTTGGGCTCTGACTCACATACGTAGTACATCGTTCTGATGTACCACGTGTGTACCATATTAAATAAGTCAGGGAAGAAATTGAATACGCTATTATAGACTACGTTCAGTCTTCACTGAAAACAAATATGAAGTGTGGGCCAAGGCTGCCCAAACACATTACTACATTTTGTCGTTGCCCAATGTGGATAAGAGTAGTGATCGCCGTTTTCGCTTTATTCTGCTCTACAGTACACGTTTGCGTGGTAAGAGATTATCGCTCGACTCCGTCCTCGGGCACGAGGTCAAACATTGACTGGGCAATAACGTTACGTTTGCAGCCAGATGCGAGGCGTGGCGTGATTGTACGTGGCCATTCTTGGTGTTGTAGTAGATAGTTCCCTACTTTCTGTGGGAAGACATCTCTAAAAAAAGTTGGAACCATTGGGTTTCATAGCCCAAGCCTTCAAATTTTAAGATGTCTGTGTGGGCACGATCACAAGAGATTATGGGAGACTACAGTCGTTGCACTGACAGCAAAAATGAGCTGGTCGTTTGAAATGTAGTCTACTTACTTAGAGGAGAGACGAAGGGAAAGTCTAGCGTACTTCTCAGGTTTATCGACGATTTCTGTCTATCTGAGAAAGACTTGTAGTAGGTCCCAGAACACACTGCTATGCATATCTTCTCTTTGCTCGTAAGTTGCAACACGAAAAGCGCTGTGTTATTGAGCGAGGTCTTCAAGATGCGTTTGTGTTTGTGCACAATGGCACAACACAACAACACGATCGTCGTTGCAACGCTCGATATAGTCATAATAACGATATATTCGCTGTGCATAAACAAAAACTGACTACGTTTTTCAGATTTTTTCGTAATATAAATCACAAATAGCAGGGCAAATCACGAAAAGTGTGGAAATCTCACACAATCACAAAGTTTTCAGGTGAAAAGTCATTTCAGTCAGTCAAAGTCTACACGACTGTTTTACGAAAAACAAACAATTAAAGAAGTCACCAAAGGCAGAGATGATCTGCTGGTTCAGTCTTCTCCTCCTGTATTTGAAGGTGATCAAATAAACATGGATACAGATCCACTCTACACCTATACTTCAGGGGGCGTTCACGATTCACGTCACTCATGTGAGTGAGTGTGGAAAAACACGTAGTTGTTGGTTATTGCCCAGTGGTTGTAAGGACTCCACGGATTGTACAGTAATGATCAACTGGAAGCACACGGGAAGGGCTCTGCTAGTCGAGATTGAGGTGTTTGTGGCTTTCAACTTCATGTAGCTATACTTCAAATCAGAAATACAGACATTTAGGCTGACTTGAAAGTCGAAGAAAATGGCTCTTGGTTAGCTCTTGGGATTTCAAAGGACGATATTATGGTGAGATGAGATCTGAGAACGTACTACACTCTTACTGACTAGTACAGTATTCCAGGGTAACGATACAGTCTTTGAATGTCACTTCTCAAAACGTGGTAAAAGTTCAGTGCACTTATCACATAATCTTAAAAACTCGAATCAACTACTACCTGAGGTACGCAGTGTACAAGTTCCTTAAAAAACCACACGTCATGTCATGGTAACTCATTTGCAGGCAACAGAGATGCTTTTGAAAGACTCCTACGCAGAGATTCATGATGGCAGAGCTTTGTGTGGAACGGAATGGATGCTTGACTTCACAGTTTTGGAACCGAACGAGAAGAAGCTGGTAAGAGGAATGCACATTGAAATTGGCTCTTAATGAAATGACACGAAAAAAGGGTTCTGTGGTTTGCTGTGGGTATTCTTTCGTAGAGATTTACGAGAAGGCAGTCATTATGTATAGTAGGGCCAAAACGACATGCAGCACGTACGCAGTTGCGTATTCGGCTTCTCTCGAGGCGCTCCTCCACCGGAGCGCAGTGAAACCCTTGCTGACACCACCCATCGCTATATTTTGAGACGATCCCAACTCGGTCCCCACTGCTGCCTCCACCGTGTCGTTTGGGGCGCGTACGCGAATGCACCGCAACTACACTCGTGATTCATGCCGTTTTCGCTCGACTATATCTTACGTAAACTACGAACAAGTTCTAAGCTAGCTTTATGACCATCTGAAACCCACACAACTCCCTCGAAACGGTCTGAGATCATTGGAAATTTAGATTCACCGGATCTCATCCGGCAAGTATCACCTTATGTTTGCTTTCGGCGGTCTCAGTGCAGGTATGTTGCTTTATTTTGACCTTCGCGAACTCATACTTTTTTAAACAAAAAGGTCTTCTTGAAAAGCCGAAGCAACGGAACGAATGTCCCCTTATTTTGATACGATTTCTTGCGCATGTTCAAAACACACTAAAAAAAGAGGTGGTAGATGAAGTGCTGAATTTTGCCATTTTGCCATTACAGAAAATGATTATCAGAGCTTACAACTGACAAAAAAGTATCTGCTTTGTCCTCTCGTTATTTGAGAGCGAAAAGAAATTGATGTTCAGCAATGCATCCTGTATTTTTGCGCGTTTTAGACTCGAAGAAGGAGGCTCACGAACTTGTTGGTGAAGGAGCACCTTGGAGATCAAACGATCAGACTCGGTTCTGCAGCCGCTGTCCAACCGAACTTCTCGACGTATAAGCAAAATACTTTCAATTACGGGTGCATAAACACTAGAAGTCTAACGTTCTTAATATATACCTTATATACCTGTCTGAACGTCCGGCTAAAGCCGGACTTTAGACTTTTTCTGATATTCGCTTCGCCTTCACTGAATAAAAATTAATAATAAAGGCATTTTCTGTAAAAATTAGAACTGTGTTTTCCTAATAGCGCTTTCTTTTCTTTTTTAAATAAGTTTAGGGGAAAGATTTCATAGTATACTGTCTAAAAGCGTCAGTTCTACACTTACGGATCATTCAACTTCAGTTTCAAACACTCCAATGTAATTTAGGCACAGTTTGAAAGTATTACTCGAAGTATGGAGTTTCTTCCTGATTTTCCTCAACAACAATCACAGAATGATATTTTAACATGAAGTAATGTGAAGGACATCATCGTACTGACAAAGATAAGGTCCCACGTCAGATCACGCAAACTGCTGGCTATTACTTAAGCAGCCAGTTTCATTCGTGTTTGCACTATCTGAGGAAGGCACGCTACCGACCTGAGCCAAACGTGCAAGGGAATGTATAGACAAAGGAGCCATAGAAGTGTAAAGGACGCGCGAAGTTGGTAATTATATGAATCAGTTCCAACGTCCCATTTATCTTTTGCGACATGCACACGAAGATATTTCTGCACCACGGCACATCAGTTCCATGCCGTTGGACCCGTCTCACCCAATTTTACACCTTCGTGGCGCCCGCGCACCAATCTGACGCAGGGGGACCCGCCACGCCCTCTTTTTGGAGTTTCGTGACATACAGACAAACTGACAATGATGACGTGACATACTAAGCGCTATTTTATATCATGATCATGATTGTGCTCGAAGGACGTGACATGGATGAGCACTTATTTATTGTGATATGCAATTATACAAGTTGAACACGGACACTTTCTGGGCAAACAAAGAATAGGAACAGAGTATTACATCAGTTGGATCTGAGATATGGAAAGACTTGTGCGGAATTGCGACACTATAAAGAACACCAACTGCCACATGTCAGCTATGATCAGAGCAAATTCACTGCAGCGTGACCATAGTATTGTCGAGCACTCCAGTCAAGTCGCTCTAACAGCTTTTGGACAAAAATTGTTCCATACCATTTTCAAAGAGACTGACATCAGTGACTTCCTAAAAAAGAATCCGAATTCGCTGAGGTCTATACTAGATCATAAGAGATAATGAATTCATCACAGAAGGATTAAAAATGGATGGAACTTGCGGTAATAACAAAGCTTGTGACCTCGGAAAAGCGCAACTATTGAAGCATCTTTTCAGAAAACGCTCTAAACGTTTGAACAAGTTATGTCTAGTTCACAAAATAAAATTTACATTTTCTCAGTGCGGTCTAGATGACACCGGGTTACAGCCGAATGTCTTGTGTCGGCGTGACTCGCTACGTCTTCAATGCTACGCCGGTCCAAATGACCGATAAATAAGAAGATGGTGCCAGCTTCTCGGAGCTCCTTTTTTTTTTGTTTTCTGAAATTTCTTCGCTCTTTTTTCGTGAATTATCAGACCCATGTAATCTGTTAAATCCTGTTAATCTTAGCATTTGTTTGCAGCTAAGAAATCTCTAAGATTTTAGCTTACGGGGATCGAACTTGTGCCTAGTTTTCCATGCAACTGCACATGATTACGTATTTTGCCACGACTATGACTATGAAACAACCCTAGCCAAACAAAAACGCAAATGGGACAAAAATTCAAACCCTACATACTAAAATCTCAAAGGAAACGCGTTGACAGCAGCCAAACAATAAAATCAATGAACTAGAATTCTGCAATTCGAGAACGATTGCAACGACAAAAAAAAACTGAGGGAAAACATAAAAAAAAGAGCTAAATGCTTATCGGTTTCATCGTCATATCGATCAATCACTCAGACTGGGCTAGCACACATCTTCGCCGAGGGCGTTTCTTTGGCGAGACACCTTAGCTACCGGAGCGTGGCAGTCGCCGGAAGAAATGCTCGTCCCTGCGATTTTTGTAATCATTTGCGCTCAAAATTAGGTTTGATACAATAGTGTTGATTATTATTGTCTGAAATTAGATAACATGATGAAATCTCATCCAAATACATCATCATTACTTCATACATAGTTAGCACGACCAGAAGCGATTATGCGAATATTTGATTATACTTTGAGAGTTTAACCTTCGTCCAACCTTTCTGATGCCAATAATACACCTTATAATAAATGGAACAAGGGTTAGAAGACATGCAACAACCAACAAGCATCCTCCTGAAACCAGATTATGTTGAATCGTTACGATCACAACCCATTATTCTCTGACTGCTCAACTGTCATATGGTAACTAAGCAAGAGTGAAAGGAGATCATGACATAAATAGACAAAGAAAGAACTCTCGTACAAGAGGTGAAGTACGATAAAACACTGCAATTAATAAAAATCCTTTGTACGTTGACCCCATATGCTTGTTATAGCTGGAGGAATAGTGGGCTTAGCGATGTAGTTGAAGACGGCTCCATTAACCTTAAAGATTAAAAAAAGTCAAACGATTTACTCAAATACATTATTTGTTAGTACCAGATCTATTAGTATTATTGTTAAAATTATTGCAAGTATTATTAGTAATACCAGGATGTAAAATTAACTGCTTTTTTTCTCTCAAATTTAGCAGTAGTAAAGTACGCAGAAGAGCTTGCAAAGCTTCTGAAACTCTCTCTACTATCTACAGCAAAGTCAGAAGAATTTTTAAATTCAAAACGGAAAAGCGGAAATTCAAAACATGAAAAGACGGTAGCGTTGAATTAAAAGCAGGTGATTCCAATAGCAGATAATCCCAAAGAAAAACAGGTGTCCATTGCGGCAAAGAGCATCTATCTCTCCAAATAAATCAAATATTTGTGCAAGAACACGGGGTCCTTAATGAAAACCCGACACCGTCACATGTACCATTTGTCTACCTGTTGACCTTCGATATTTTGAAAAAAAATGCTAGAAATACTTTCATCTCTCTGCGAATCACGAAAAGCTCCTGTCTCTGCTATGCGCTTTAAACTCGGTTACCTTGTACATTGTCTCTCTCTAACAGTTGTCATAAAATGCATCACCGCTACATCCAAAAATTCTTCCTCCTTTAGTAAATGTGTTAATGTTAATAGAACTTCCGATATAAGTATTGTGAGAGTCGAATGATCTTAGTCTTTTTCTCCGTAGTTCGATACTTTCAAGTGTTTCACAAGCCACTCGTTTACTCCTCCTCCAAACTAAGGAAATAGCCTTCAGCGTCCGCCAATACGACTGGCTCTGTTCCTCTTCTTCTGGTCACTTTTTGTCGCTTCCCTGGAAAGCACTGTGAACTCGGCCGTAGGTTCGAACTTGTCGTCACGCCAATATATCAGCTCGAAAGTTTCCGAAGAGAAATGTTACCCAGTGAATGAAAGGCTCCTCTCTTCCGAGACTTTGCTTTATGATTCTCTTAGTTTTCTCTGCTATATGCAAAAGGAAAAAACCTTTATGAACCGCATTGTCAGTTTTGCTATCCCGACCCTAAACCGTTACTGCGACTAACTGACTGACTCATGGCTGCGCACCGTGACACCGTAAATTTCGCTGACCGTAGCAAACTGTTAGACTCCAAAAGCATAGAATTATACGAAACTGAGGGCAACAAGCAACAGAGCAAGAATGCGCATCAAACATGTGGGTATGGCGTGGTGATAACTTACTTGATTTAGTCACCAGGACAGTGTTACGGCTTAACGCAGCTATCCGCATCTTCCCCAGTATGTGTCATCCTTAAGCATATCCGACCCATCCTATTCGATCCTCAGCCTGGGCTCGCACAGAATCTATTCCTCCGTCGCCATCCCATGAACGGCGAAATTTTGCGTTTCGACTGAACTCCCTGTCAACACCAAAGTGTCCACAGATCTCAATTAACCAAATCCAAAGTTTTCTTTTACGACCATGAGGCTGGTAGCACTATTACGACAACTTAGACAAGATGATCAGACGATCTTCTCATGACCCGAGAAAAGAAACGAAGTCGGCTTTCTGTGTTTGTTTCTGCTTTCTGTCTCTTCAGAAGGCCGTCCATGTTGTTGATGTTTTCCACTTGTCATCCTCTAACAGTCGTCGAAATAACTTTCTCTCCATGCAGTCAAGGTTCCCCATTACCGTCAGGTGCGCTACCCATTTCTCCGATCCGTATATTATAATAATGCGAATTTCGGATAGGTAGACTCGCAGTTTTATTTCTTTGACGATGGTGATCGACCAGAGGCATACGATCGATGAGTTGAATGCCGAATTGGCCTATCTTTGCTGAATATCTCTCATAGCTGCCATCGTCTTTCAGTACAGAGCCCTAATCCTGATTCTCATCGAGGGTTTCGAGGAGAACCATATCTGCTTACACCTATCAGAGCAGAGTCATAGTCCGTAGGCTACAGCTAATTTCATTACAAGATTAACAACATGTTGCAACTTCGTGCTGCTAGAAGCGAAAATTACGGGTGCGTGTAAAGAGGGTCCCGGCAGAATTTCGAGGATACCACGATCATGCCTCCTCAGAGCAATTAGCGATAGTGCGCGTCCTGAAGAGATTCACTTTCGTTGGCACCTAAATAGCTGACTCTACTTACTTACCGCTAATCATGCGCTGCATCACCGGCTAGGATATAATTCACTATCCACTAAATTGTTTTAGAGAACCAGACACATCCACTGAAATTTTGTGATGTGAGGTGAACTTGTAATCGCACCAGAAGCAATAGAAATTCTCACGTGAAATATGAGATAAGGAGGTATCTAATAGCTTCAAATTACGTGCATAAAAATTCCCGTTAAAACGGAACATTCCAGCTCTCAAAAGTAACGGTAATGAGGATTATCGCTATCCTGTAACTCCCAAGCTTTTTTGTAGCCTAATTTATTTCTGGACAGAGGAACATTCTGTATCTCTGACTTCTTAGAACTTACAGGAAAAAGAGTTCAAATTTGGCAAGCTTTCTAGACTTTCTAAAGGTGATATAAATACAAACTCACTCCCTTTCTTCATTAGAACACCATACAAAATCCCATGTACTTCTGTCTAACGCTATTATTGTTCGACTTATTCGTTAATTTCAACAGCTCATAGCACTCTTTTTTGCATATTCCCTTGTAAAAGCGCAGTTTTCTGCGTCTTTGTGGCTAGAAGGACATCTAAGACGGTTGTCTGCGTCTTTGTGAACGACTGGAGCGTGACCTCTTCGAGGTATGTTCGCGTATCCGCCCGCATATCCACTGGGCACGACATATCTCGGAGGCATTCGCAGAGAATCCACTGGGACCCTCTTTACCGTTCCCCGAAAATTACTACATCTGGCGTACTCGAGACTCACCAAAGGACGTGCAGACGTGCTAAAACGACATCAGCGGGACACTGTTCAACTGTTCTTCGGCAAAGTTGAGCAGAAAGGGTCCCGCCACTGCCCTTCCCTCACTCCAGTTTCCGCTTCGAACGGTGTAGTACATCCGGTTGGTGTTGGTACCGCAGCAGTTGTTCCTCAATACACGTCGTTAATTAGGCGTAAGAATTTTGAAGCTGGCTGGAGCTCTCTAGACGCAGAGCGCGTTGAGAAGGCGATCTCGATAAGGAGAGTCGAAAACGGCTTCGAAGTCCAGAAAAGCTAACCGCACTTCGATCATTACTGCTGCCACACTTCTATCACTCTCCTCACAATAAATACCCAGCCTATTGTTCATCGACCAGGGCGAAAGCCGGCTTTCCTGTCGCGGATAATTTCTTGTTTTATTATCCGATTCAAAATTATCCGCTCAAAAACCTTGTACATCACACGCAGTGATAATCTTTGGTAATTAATGGGTCTCATGAACGATAGCTTCCTGTGGAGAGGAACTATGCTATCTTGTCTTTACGAGTCAGGTATCTTCGTCATCTTACGAATCCCGAAAAGAGGACGAATTTTCTCAGCATTTTCTAACTCCATCCTAATTTCCATTTATTTTTTGGATATAGACCAGTACCTCCGACTCAGTCTTTGTTTCTTCGCCAACCGCGTTTTGTCGCGCGTGCGCGAGTTCAGGAACAGACTGCGGATGCCGGTTCAGAAAAGTGTTGAAATGTTCATTCCAGGTGGGTAGAGATGACTTACATCTTTTCATTTTGCCGCTATACTATTTTAGTAGAGCATAGATTTTCCGCGGGTTCTTGCCCTCCACCACCTTTTCAAACTCTTCCATCTTGACGTCCATTCGTTCTCGCAATCACGTTTCAGCTGAAAAACAACTTTCTCATTCGCTTCTTCCGGCTGAATTCACCGGACGTCAAGATGGAGAGTGCGAGCTACACACAGGCAGGATGTACGTGAATCTTGTCTCCGCGGATGCAAAGGCAAACTTCATCCCCGGTATCAAACCAGGAGCGTTTTCCCTGCAAAGCACTGGATGCATTTAGTAAAAGAGCCAGCGTCATCCACTTTCTTCTTGGTCCGTAATCACATATAGATAGAACCTCGTTGCCGGAACTCCTTTCTGCATTCCTCGTTTTTTCAGAAATGCTAAGCCGAGCTTCGGCTGATGTTGAACTCAACTACTCCTTTGGAAATGCACCATCAAGTTAAGAAGAACTAGGCAGTGGCTGGAATCGAATACGACGTTCCAGACAGCTCTAGCTTTTCGCATGTCTGACAAAAAAAATGTTCCTTCTCGTGACGTAATCGAGCTGAAGCATAAGAGTCGGCATCTTTCGCTATCGTTGCTCTTCTAGCGTTTAAAGGGCTGTCCTTGTTTCGCAAGCTAATGGCGCCGACGATTCCTCTTAAACGTGACTGACTCACTGACTGGACACACACTGACACACATACACGCACACATACACATACGCACACACACGTGACAGAATGAGTCCGTTATCATATTCCATGATTGTTTTATTTATTTTATGATTTCCAATTATAATTATAAATAAGCATTTTCTCTGCAATAATCTTTCCTACAATAATCTCTTTAAAACTTATTTGTCCGTCCAATCTTTAGAAATTAGCGTTTCTTTAGGCCATGAAAAAAGAAATGTTTGGTTTTTGAGCGCGTTCTTGAGCGTGAGCGATAATTAGCAAAAATTTTTGAATCCTCTGTTATTTTCACAAATATATTCGATTTTGTCACAATCATATTCTAAACCTGATGACAAACAGCATTGCAGATAAGAAGATGGTGTACGCAAGTTTGCCAACAAAGGTAATCCCGATGACAAAAGAAAATACGCAAAATTTTGTTTCGTAAGTACATAAAACGTTAAAACACAGTACATAAAACAGTACAAGAAGTGCCGGTGACAAAAAGAAAATAACGAAACCTCTGTTTCGCTCAGTCCATTCTTCAATGCTGCTAAACCAGAATCAGTAACGCACCCGAAGACGTTCAAAGCGTGCAGATGACCACACATCCTAAAAGCACATTCCTTTATTGTTTGTTAAACTAGAAAGTAAGGAAGAAAATAGGATAAGAATAAGGATAGATAAGAAAATAAGAAATAAGCTAAACACATGTATTGACGAAGTCATGTCCCAAATCTCATAGTGTAGTGTGTTCGAAATAGTACAGTATATCGCACAATCCTTTATAACATATAGCATAAATCTCGTGATATCAGTGTTTGTTACTCTACTACTACAAGTAGAGTGATATCTTGAACAACAGTGTCAAGCAGAAAGGTCACAAAGGCTACGTAGCAATTTGCGCGGTAGACGCATGGTAGAGGTCAAGTCTATTTGGCCCTACTACTACGTTTTCAGGCAAATCGGTTGGGCGAAAAAAGGTCCAGTCCGAGAAAAAGTACAGAGTGAGGTGAAGAGAATTTGTCACTGAAAAAACGGTGTGCAACCTCTGTTTTACTTGCGTGAAGCGGAATACACTCAGCATCACCCAGAAGTTGAACTGAGTTGACTGCATTCTCCTTGTACTTGCAAGACGCTAACGTTTCCGAACCGTTTCCGGTGGTGGTGAATAGGTGAGCACAGAGAATGTTCTTGGCATTCTTCACTATCTTCTATGCTCCACAAACGTTCGTTCCCTCCTGCCCAGCTCGGAAATCAGGTAGTTCATCAGGTTGATTTCCAAACCTAGATACATAGATGTGATAGGGAAGAGTCGGACCCCCCTCAAGTGAAGGGGGTCCAGCTCATTGGGTGCAGCTTAAATAATGAGGATTCCTTCGCCAATCAACCAAAAGTGTAGGGGGTTCCTTCGGCAACTATACAAAAGTGAAGGGGTCCTTCGCCAACCGTACAAAAATGAAAGGGGTCGAAGCACTGGGTCCGACTATCGCATGTATGCCTAGATATACTGGAACACTTGGATATATTCAATCCAGGGTCAAGCGAGGTGATGGGACACGACCTGTGGTGACCTCTCGAATACGAAAGAATGGCAAATGAGAAAATCGGTAGCTGACAAAAGCGAAGAATTAGTATTAGTATGATATCATGGATATTATCATGGATAATTAGTAATAATTAGTAATACATAGATGTGATACATAGTATGATATCCATTACTTATTATCCATGATGAAGAATTAGTAGAAACGAAATGCTGAAATGTTGTTGAAATAATGCTGCCGACAAAGGCCGCTTCCAAGCATAGATTTTCATCCATGCAAAAGAAGAAGCACCAGAAAATTCTAGTAAATATGTCTAATTTTCCAAAACAATTTATTAGCTCGTGTCCAGAAAAGTTCCGTGATAATATTGAAGATCAACATCTTCTTCAACATGCCGAAGGCCAAAGATACATCGTATGATGGGCAGAAGGTAGGCAGAGTCGGCTGTTTAGGCAACAACGGCGGTGAACCTCCTTAGGTCACCCTACATCACTAATTGTTCAGACAAGGTATAATTGAAGGCATGCTCAAAAATCTACGGGAGCCTCCTTATGCGCTAAAAAGATGCTACTGTCCGGAACAACACCGAAGTTTACAAACTGATGGATTAAATAAATGGAGGGAGCATGGAATCTTTGCCAACAGCTCCCCGTTTCGATATGCCAAATTCGCGAACATAACCAAGTTCGGGTTCTACATTTCATACGAGACATCAAATCTCGTAGATGTGGAACAGCGACGAATGGATTGATTTTGCACATTTGCTGGCAATCAAATGGGATGAGCTACGATATATCAAGAACGAAACGGCATCTCGGCAACACGTCCGATGAATGTCGGTTAAGCCAAAATTAAGTAAGATGCTGACCATGCATAGCAACTGGAACATATCTTTCTTGGATAATTCTCAGCACAAAACAGTGCTGATCGTTGTCTGTGCTGAGAGATTACAGTTTAAATTCATTCAATCTAGTAAAGTAGCTTGCTACTGCTCGTTGCCGCCCAACTATGCGAGCCTATTATAAAAGCACCGGAGTGTGCCCAGCGACAAAATTTTGGCGCTCCAATCTTCTGCTTTCGACGACTCAAAACATCCTTGAAGGCAAAGTATGACGCAGTAAGGAAAACCCACGGAACCTATAAAGTTTTGGTCGTAGAATACGGAACCCAGCGTAGCTCCGTTCAACTTTCCTTAACCGTTTTTGTGCGTCTATGCGAGCGGTCGAAGATCAATTATGCATATTCATCTATATTCTCTCTACACTCTATTCATGTAAAACCCATGAATAGACTGCTGAGAGGATCACAGTGTGTACAAGGGGACGTGTTCTGACATAACTCATAGGAACAAACACCGTTCACATGCGGTTTTTTTTACGACGATTAGAGGAGGTTGAGCAAAGCCACTCTGGGTTTCGTAATCTAGAACTCGAACTCTGCGGGTTCCTTGAGGTTTGCGTACTACGTCAGTTTCGTGATACGCTGCCTTTAAAAACAGAAATATTCGCCTACTCTGACAATATGGAATCGGAGAGCTCTTTGAAGCCACATCTGACCCATAAACCCATCTGCTGGACGCGTAATCGCCTCCACCATCCCAGTAATCTTCACGGCTGTCTTCTACAGCCTAGAGACCACCCCTTTCCAGTGATCCAGTTGACGCCGCGCCCCCTTCGCGTCGTGTCAAAGCAATGAAAACTGCGAATTTAAAAGGGAATAAAAATGAATGGTGAAAAGGGAATTGATGCAGCTTGTGATAAACGAAAAAGCAGACTCAACAGATATCATCTGAAATTAAGGAGATGAAATAGATCCTTCCATCCAACTCAAAGATACGTCATCAAGGGCATATCAAAGTGCGATGTGCTGCCATCGTGACTTACATTAAATTCATTTTCGAAAGCTTTATGCACTTGTTGCTACGTGTTAAAATTCTCATATCTTTCCAATAGTAACACAAGAGCGCTAACGATAATAAATTTTGTCGCCGATTGTCACGTTATGTAACTGAAAAGCTACTTAGATCAAGGCTTTGTCAAATCTTCCATGTGGATAGAATGTTTACGTAGAGTCAAATATTCCACTACTTGTTTTTACTTTCTACCCAATAAAACTATATAATTCTTTGAACTCCTGCAGCCTTTTATCGCTCCATTTCTATCCATAAATCAATACGGCCGTTTAGGTGTATGAGTAGTGAACAGACACCTCCGATGTTCTAAATACGCCCTTGGGTCCAATGCATGTCTGCGAGACATTACTCGCGCCGCGTCAGACATTGAATATCCGCTGCAAAAACAAATGCTTAGAAAGCGAAAAAAAAAACTAAAATGGATTACAACACCGATCAGAGCAAGATTTCTTTAGCTATCTCGTTTGTCCCTATGAACAAACGGGTGGTTTCCATCTAACAAATGACAACCGGAAAATATACACTTCCATCGAGTTTCTAAATTGCTTTCGCTTGCTATTTCTTTCTAACCGCCCTACTTTATGTGAAATTCCTATCAACTTCCGTCATCACCTTTTTTGTCCTATTCAAGAAGCACATCGTAAGAGGTGAGCGATGAAATGGGTAAGAGGAGCTACGATGCTGCTGCGACGACGACGCTATCAACAGCCGCGCTACGCAATTATCCCCTCCTCAATAAGGCTCGAAGAAAATGCAAGACGTGTTGAGGTTGGGGTGTTTCATTCCCATCTGAAAGTAATGGTAGAGAAATACCTTGTCTCTTTGCTCTCTTCACTATGCACAAGGTAGCCGCTAACATTTATCCTTAGTACACAAATACAATTAGAGGGTTAAAAGTATAAGTCGGCAATCACGCACAACCTCGCTTACTTGGCTGTTCGTTCGGGTGCCTTGCGTGATGTGGGGCTACCACTCCAAACGGTTCTGCAGCTCCGCCTTGTGTGCAGCTACTCCTGCACCAGTCGCTCTAATGCTATGCATGCTTTCTCAACCGCTTAGGCTTGGGCCCTCCCGCTGAGACCTTAAGAGAGTCCTGAACCCTGTTCATGACTTCTCGCTCTCACTATAGGTTAGGCTACAACCGTCCCCACTTCCAGGAAATACGCTCGGAGACTATCGTCTCCATCGCACTGTACCAGTGCCTTGGGCTTCGCCATCAAGTCGAGCGATTCTCCGCTACGAGGTGTCGCTCTGAACCAACGAACTGACTGACTATTGACTGTGAGCGAGCACCTTATTTAGCGAGCTTCCCGCGTGGTGTTACGTGGCTGCCCCGCCCGTGACTGACGCGCACGTGACTGCCCAGTACAACTCGAGCTTGAACCTACGAAATCGAAATTGCAATATTATGAAATGACTACCAACAGTAACATGCAACAAATACATAACATTCTATATACACCAGTACACGGCACTAACAGACGTAGCTAGTTTTTCTTCAGATTGACTTGGGTGCGTGTAAAGAGGGTCGTAAATAGCCGACTCTGCTTAATTACCGCTAATCGTACGCCTCATCACCGGCTACTATGTAACTCATGAGCTACTGGATTCTTCTCAAGAATCAGACACATCCACTGAAATTTTGTGATGTGAACTTTGTGATCTCAAATTTATAACCGTACCAGAAGTAAGTGAAATCCTTATCTGGAACATGAGAGAAAAATGCATCTAATATCTTCAAATTTCTTATATGAAATTTTTTTTGTTGAAAACGAAACAATCCAGCTTTCAAAAAAAAAAAGGATAAAACTTTACTGTTAGTATTACAGAAGACCACACAAAGTGACATCTGCACTTGACTACATTGTTTTTTGATTTATCCGGTAATTACGACAATTCACACCATTCTTCTTTACATATTTCCTTACAACTGTCTTTGCGTCCCTATGGTAAAAAGAGTATCTAAGACGGTTCATGAAAGACTGGAGCGTTACCTCGTCGAGGTTTGTTCGCGCATCACTGGACGCGTATTAATCGAAGGCTCGGAGAACCCTTTGGGACACTCTTTACCGTTCCCCGATTAGCTAGCTCGTCACAAAAAGTTAACCAAGTTGGTGATTCGGTCCTCGAATAAAGAAAATCGCAAACTAAAGGAACCATGCTTAACCTGATCGTATTTCATTCATTCATAGAATATAATGATGAATGTATAGATATGAAGTTCAAAATTGTACTGCAAAAACATCTGCTACCGCAAAATAGGTTTAAGGCAGTGGGTATGAAATTCGGCTGTGACTGCAATGCAGATGGTTCAAAACTGCCGTAGAGCCAACCAAGTCTTCCATCCTTTCCGGAGCCGATGAATTACTACCACACCTGTGTAGGTAAATAAGAACGCTGACGAGACACATTGGCCCACCTGCAAATCATTGTAGGGCTGCACACGCGTTCATAAACCTCAAACCATTTTGAATTAAGCGCATAAAGGCATTCCCAAGAGATTGAACAACGCCACGCACTCTATCTTTTTTTTTTTAATTACAAGAAATTATTTCGTACTACAGCATGACGTCATCAGGAATATGAGCAGTTAATTCCCAAAAAGTGAATGGAATCAATAAAGATAGAAATAAACTTACAAAAAGTTCATAGGCTGAATTCCATAGCATCTGTTCAGGGAGAGTGACTCAAGTTGATGCAGGGATATAATAAACTGCAGACCTCTCTCTGTTATGTTTACGTTATCTGACAGATCTAACTCCTTCAGATTCGGACAACATATCACAAGCCTTTCGACAGCTGAAACCAGATGTATTTCGTTTTCTTTATAAAAAGGTGTTCCATTAGAACAATTTAAACCAAAACAGTTTAGAAAGATGTCGCTTTAGGCCACAACACCTCACCATTTATTATTATCACTATTATTATTATTATTATTATTATCACCATTATTGTTATTATTATTATTATTATTATTATTATTATTATTATTATTATTATTATTATTATTGCCAGAATTACTGTCACTAATGCTGCTACCGCTTATTATAATTGTCATTATTTTCAGATCATTATTTAATTACTTTCAAATTTTCAGTCACGGATCTGTAGAATAGAGATCGTCTTTGACAAAGCAACGCTGAAATTGACGTGAGTACACTAATTTTTGGTACCCCTAACCTAACAGAGATAAGTACATGAAAAAGTTCCCTGCAAATAATTTGGAGCTTGATCAATTGGTTAAATAAAGAACACAAATAAGTATCTTAGATGATAAACTGGAAGATCACGAACCATCATCATCTAAAGATGACTTGTTCAGTGAACCAGCCATGTTTAACCTCGTTACACTTTCTGCGAGATTTGAACAGAACATAAGCACAGTATCCCGATCCAAACTACTCCAAGACAGATTTAGATGCTGAATACTGCAAATTCCACTTTAGTGAGAAAGAAGAAGAAAAATCATCAAATAAACTTACGCTGTACACCCCAAACATATTTCTTGTGCGGCAGATGCAGTAACACCTACGGTCATGGACAAGTCAAGATGAGTTAACGCATGATTTTTTCCTATTGAGATGCAAATTTCAACACCATCTTCACCCATATCCTGTCCCTCCATGGAAAGAGCCTGAAAAGTCAGTAAATAAATAGGAATAGGAAGGATGAGAACGAAAGACAGGTATATTATCTTTACGGGCGACTAGTACGGCCATTTCTGAGGGTGTGTTATAGCAATGCAGATGTTGGCGCAGTATAACTAATCCATCCCAAACAGTATTGGTTAGGCTAACCAAACAAAGTTAGTGTGCGCATAATTTTGAATCCGAAAAATACAACCAACTTTCTGTCGTTAGTTGCGAAAACAAGGCTATGGTGTACGTTCCCCAAACAACACAGCTAATAACCTTGCTAACAACAACACCAAACTTAAGATGTATGAGGGAACAATATAACTACAGAGGTTTGCGTGAAGTAATTAGTAGGGTGTCTGACTGCGACTGCACGGTCAACGGTTTGGAACTCCTAGAGCCAACGAAGCCTTTCATCCCCATTGATACATTGACACCACATTTGTCTGGGAGGATAAAGCATTGACTTGATACATCGGCTGACCCCGCTAGTTATTGTATAGCCAACGCGCGTTCATAAAACTCCAATGACTCCGACAAGCGCGTTACTATGCCCGGAGCGAATTGGAGCGCCAGAGACTTTATCCTTCTATTTTTTCAATCTATGCTGAGCTGCTTTTAGCTGTCCATTGTGTTAATCATAAATGCTTTGCCAAGAGCATATAAGTTTCCAGAGCCCCTGGGAACGGAATACTGTCTAAAGTTTGGACCTCCAGCATAATCCTGCATAATTACGATAAATACATAGGTATATAAAAAAAAACCTTATTTGGATAACAATACAACCGTAGTTTCTCATCAAATCTAAAGGAAGGTGTCGCTGCGTATATGTCATAAGCGATGCCCTTAACTTACTCTAGCAAGATTCTGTCAAATAATTCTCCGTTTTTGTAGAGTTGCAGAAGGCGGACAAGAGTCTAGCCTGAACCACTCGAGATTTTCATTTGAATGACTAACATATGTAGAGCGAAGCCAAATCCTTCCAAGATGAGTAACCTCTAAATTTCAGACATGTTCACGTGATTAATCATATGGCATATTAGTCTAGTCTAGTCTAGTCTAGTAATTTATTTCAGATGCTACAGAGCCATGGGTGTAGTGCGAAATGTAGAGACCAAAACACGTTCTACATTGGAGAAGTCCTCTTTTCTGCTCCAGAAACACTTTTCTCGGACAGCTTTGCTGACAGAAAAGTATTTGCTCAAAAAGTCTATTCAAAAATCCTATACAAAGCAACTTGCTTCGCCTGTCAAAATGCGGTTTTCCCTAGTGGGAGATGCACGATGTTATCCTCCTAGATGCTCTCTCATCATTTTTCTGACTTTCTGTTATGAGAAACCATGGTTGTTCATGCTCCACACCCCAATAGATGCGATAGTAGGAGCCGCTGCTCCGACCCCCTTCAATTCTCGCTGGTTCGCGAAAGGGCCCTCTTCACCTTTGAACCGCTGGCGAAGTGGACCTCATCATCTGAGCCACCCCATGAGCTAAACCCTCTTCACCTGAGGAGCGTCCGGCTCCTCCCAGTCGGAGCAATGCATACCCCTTCATCTACACTAACAAGACGTTCCCTAATAGTATTTTCTGATACATCTCACCATTCTTTCAACAGGCAGTATTTATCGATAGGATTCCAACAGTCAAGAGAAGGAAAAACGTGTAAATTCCGACGTCTTCATCAACCTCTTCCGGTCCAATTCTTCCACGTTGGACCACAAAGAATGAAAACAGTTTTAGTGAACTTTAGTAGCGAATTTCCGTCTGCTTCTCAAATATCTTTTCTTGCCTCCCTTTCCTATAATAAAGTTCTGGTGTTTAAAGTGGCAGTAATCATATTTTCATGCCCAACATTCTTAGAGGAACAAAACTTCGTGGAAACTGCTTCACCTGTTATTAATTGTTCACATCGCGGTGCGTTCCCAGATATCCTTTATTCGTTGACAAATTTATCTCTCAACAAAAATATTTGTTGATTACTTTAGCGGATCTTTGCAAGAAGCAGAAATGTGCTTTAAATGCATGTCCGCCCTATTCTTTACGGACCATTGCTCAGGATTACCTTCTCTATCTTTTTGATTTCTATTCGCCTTCACTTCTAAGTAAAAAGAGGGGAAGGACGGTCACTTCGCAAACTCTCCAAAGTGAAGAAAATCAGATCGCCTACTCCGACTATCGAACCCATGATAACTGAGCGGAGTCGAAATCCCCTCCACCCAAAAATCAACTTCAAAAACATCCGATCCTCACTTTTCCGAATGAATAAACGTTTACTGAGTCGAATTTTTGAACAAATCCAACACAAAATCCTACAGAATACCATAATGTCAAAAAAACGTATGATACGTTAAGACTGGGAAATCATTACTTAACAGGAAAAACTATTCCACGACTAGAGAATTTACGTCATACCTTGAGAACGTTAAAAGAGCTTGAAGAACGACATTTTGGAGATCTTTCGAGACAAATAGCATTTAGCAGAAATTTCGGGAGCGTCGCTGTCTACATACAAAAAGGGATGCTACTTATCTGCTATCTTCCGAGATAAACCCGAGTTTCAACAACGCAGTCAAGCGTAGGTGGAGATTTTCACAATATCGGAAAATCCCAATTGTAAGAGGCAAAAGTAAAAAAAAAGGTTATACCGTGGGGGGAAGACAGGAAGGAAGGAAGAAGGAAAGGGAGAAGAGAGATGAAAAGGGAAATGAGAGAAAAGAGGAAGGCGAAGAGTAAGAAAGAAAAATGCTGCAGAAATGCTGAGCACGAGAGAAGAATCCTCATGAATAAAGAAGATAAAGTCACTGGCGTATCAATCTACTTGGGATGCGCCAACGCGTTTTACCGTAATTCGTTATCGTTGAGGTTTTGGAACACGTGTTGGCTCTTACAATGACTTGCGAGGACCAACCAATGTATCAAGTCAGTGTTTTATCCTCCCAGACAAGTCTGGTACCAATTTATCGACCCCGAAGGGATGAAAGGTTTGGTTGACCCTAGGACGATAAAAACTCTGATAAGAACTATAAGGATAATGAAATGAGGGCAAAAATCCCTCAAAATGCTGTGCAACAATTAAAAAAGAAGGATTTCTTCAAACAAATCGGTTTTTATTTTTGTATTGATTTTTGATGAGCCCTTGATAGTTTTTCTTTTGCATGATTGCCGTTCCAGCAAACTCAATATATGAAGAATCCGAAAACTCGAAAATCCGTTCAAAAAGAGATGACAGACATTTGGAAGCTAACATGAGTACATTTGTATACTTAGGTGATACTACGACATCGATAAAATATGGAGTATTACTTATCAAAGTGACTAATGAAAACTTGCACAACAAGGTTTGTAAGTCCACATATAACGCATCGCCAAGACCAGACCAGACCCGAAGCCAGAATCGACCGCGATCTCCGGCAGAAGAGAGCTCTTTGCATACAGTGTTAAAGTTAAATGGAGACCTTTCTCGTCGAACAATGGTGAGTTTTCAGATTATCACTCAAAAAAAAAAAACCTCCACCTCCACGATATTATAAACAAAAAAGCTCTTAGTTTTTTTTTTGCTACCTAGCTACTAATTCTATTTTCTGAATTTTTCCCAACTACCCTCAGAGGGAGTCAAATCAGGGGAACGGTAAAGAGGGTCCCGGCGGATTCTCCGCAAATGCCTCCGAGACATAGCGTACCCAGTGGATATGCCGGCGGATACGCGAGCATACCTCAAAGAGGTCACGCTCCAGTTGTTCATGAAGACGCAGACAACCGTATTAGATGTTCTTCTAGCCACAGAGACGCAGAAAACTGCGCAGTTACAAGGAAGTATGCAAAGGAGAGTGGTGTGAGCTGTCGAAATTACCGAATAAGTCGAACAATAATAGTGTTAGATAGAAGTATATGGGATTTGTATGGTGTTCTAATGAAGAAAGGGAATGAGTTTGCCTTTATCTCCTTCAGAAAGTCTAGAAATCTTACCAAATTTGAACTCTTTTTTCTTGTAAGTTCCAAGAAGTCAGAGATGCAGAAGTTCAGGAATAAATTAAGCTAAAAAAACTTGGGAGTTACAGGATAACGATAATTCTCATTACCCTTACTTTTAAGAGCTGGAATATTACGTTTCAAAGAAAATCTTTATGCACGTAATTTGAAGCTATCAGATACATCCTTATCTCATATTTCACGTGAGGATTTCTCTTGCTTCTGGTACGATTACAAAATTGAGATCACCTCACGTCACAAAATTGCAGTGAATGTGTCTGATTCTCAAAGACAATTTAGTATATAGTGAATTATATCCTAGCCGTTGATGCAGCGTATGATTAGCGGTAGATGAGCAGAGTCAGTCATTTAGGTGCCAACGAAAGTGAATCTCTTTAGGACACGCACCATCGCTAATTGCTCTGACGAGGCATGACCGGGGCATGCTGAAAATCCCGCCGGGACCCTCTTCACACGCACCCGTCAAATCACTTACAGAGATCAAAATTTGGAAGTGTTCTTTAATGCCTTATGAAAATATCACGGCTGATATTTTAATCACTCTACACTAGTGGCGCAGAGAATAAGTATGATGAAACGATTTCAAGCTGAATGTCAAAATGTGTGATGCTTCGAACAAAATCCAGTTACTATGTTCAAACTTCATAAAAACTTATTATATCTCGAACATTCTGCAGGGATGGTTTTTTTTTTCTTCCATAACCGTGCTTTGGTCGCTGTTCACCTGAAACCGTCAGTAAATGAAGTAAATTCATTTCCACTAATTTGTATTCACTAACTTTACCTAATAATTGCGACATAATTTCACCTATGATTTACCCGTCAATTTTTTCAAATTTAGTTTTAAGTACTTATTTACTCGCATATATCTAATTTTTAATTGCTACGTGAGCGATTGTAGCAGAGAATGAGAGTGGACAGGGTCGTTTCGGGAGGATCTTCTTTCAACTACATGCTTGACCTTTGAAACGAAATTATCTGGTTCTGTTTATTGCAAAATCCACATAGTATGTTGGTAGTTGAATAGACAAGGAAAGACAAGTAATTGGGCAGTACCCACATTAAACACCCGAATAATTTGAGAAATTGAAAAAATGCTCTTGAAAAAAGGTAGCAATATGCCCGAATACATTACCATACTTTAGAAAAAGGCTTTTTGAAGGTCAGCAACTCTTCATAACAGCGCATCGAGTCTCGACCTGAGATGCTTCGCAGAGGATGCAGTGTGCCAGACACCGATCATGAGTGTTGAAAAGTCACACACAAAGCCGCTAGGGCTTTGGAACTGTCTAGAAACTGTATCTGTTTATACTAACCTTGAGACTGAACGTGTTTTGAAATGTTGCCACTTTTTCGGCTAAAAATTCTCATTTGCTATTAGTGCTAAACGAGATATCTCAGATCTCATGTTCGGTTACGGACGGTGAAAGCAGCACAGGAAAAGACGTGTCCATACACAAATATCTCAGCTTGGAGAATGATGCATAAATTTAGATGCTTCTTAGTATTAATAGTTAACTCGGACCTAGTACCTTACAATCAAGGGTATTGCAACCCTTTAAAAACGATAACATATGTTGTGAGTTGATTATATGTTCAATTCCGCTTATGACGGAAGGGATCGGACCTAACTAGAGCCCAGACACTGCAAGATGGAAAACCTGAGAGTTCATAGCACGTTAATACTTTGTTCTCGGAATTTGCACTAGCTTTGTTATCCGACAGTCCCATGCATAAATCAAGGATGCGATCCCGATACTTTTGCAAAATTAAAAAGAGCTGGGGTGGCGCAAAGTATGTGATTCATGAAGTAATATGTCGTTTTCGACTACTCACAGGTGATTTTTATCATCGTTAACGACGATGATCAGCCAGGAGCGCTCAACTAATGCGAACTTTGCTTTTTAGAAATAAACTTATGATGTAACATGGCGCTTCAAAGAATAGTTTCAAACGTTTTTCTCAAAACTTATTTTCTACAACACAATGGTTTCCCAGAATTCGACGAGATGTGCACAATCGCGACCGATTGCATTGATTTTCCGAAGACTGCCACAAGATGCGGGAAACAAAAGTGTCAGGCAATAATATTAGCCCACCAATTAAATAAGGCATATTAGTTATACATTTTTGAAATAAGCTCATAGAATACTTATATAAACCATTGAAGAAAATGTTAAATCTCCTTGATATGAATCACTAGAGAAGATGACGATACAGTAAAGAGAAGATACTGTATCAGAAAAAATTTACTCTTCATGTAGCTCAGATCGTAGATCATTAGCAGCAAACGACCTTTGAGCCGAGTTCATTTTTTTCCGAAATTTACTTTCTTATTAAATAACGCGTAAATGTAGAATAGGTTTTTCTAACAAAACATTCTCAAGAACTGCGGTGGAGGAGTGCTCACCCAAGATTCAGCCTTACGGAATGGTCCCGTGGTCGCCATTCTAACACCTTTAAATTCCCCGGTCGCGTCTCTGAACTATATTGTAAGCAGAGGTTCTTCAGATGCATTCTTTTGCGTTTTCATTTATTTTGTCCAATTCTATCCACCTCTGCAATGGGGGGATGGAGCTGGATAAGAACAAGAATTTTATGTAATATTGAGTTTCAAAAACCAACATTCCGGTCCGCTGTCAATGTCGCTAGTAAGCAGCAGCTCATGATGATGGGATGGGCACGTTTATTAGATGTGACTCTTCCCCGATTAGAGTGTTGGGGGGACGGAGACGTATTCGAGGGACGTCCTGTCCCATCAAATCACACTTGACCTTGGATTAAATAGTGGTTAGCAGCTAACGTAATCTGATGTAAGACTTATCCCTATCAGTATGGTATGGTAACCATATCACCTTATGGTACCATAAATCGGTGAAGGAACTTGCTACTTTGTATGTTTCCAAACTGTAGTGAACTTAAGAGAATACCTATATCGATTCACGTCCGACTGACAATTGAATCGTTTTTTTTTTCAAAATACAGCGACATACAAAACTAACCTGCAGACGTGTGCACCCTCTAATTATCCTAAGCAAGAGACTCCGATCAGAAAACACTGCTCGACTAAGATCCAGATGAGTTAGAATTAATGGGTATTCCAAAGAAACACCGGAAATCGAGGAACGAAAGGGCCAGTCTTCCACCTGAAAACGAAACTTTGAGCCTTTCTTGAGAATAAGCAAACATAAAGCTGCAGAACTGACGAAAAACAAACATTGGTATCAGCCATACGGATGACTTTGAGTCGCCTATTAAGAAAGCAAATAAGGGAGTGATTGAAAACAGTGCGGTTGAACAAATCCACGTGCTCCCAGGTTCGACAACGTGCTCTGAAATCAAAATACAGCTTTTCCTATTGTTTCCTTGAGAAAGTCGTACAGTTACACTTTACCCTTTGGTGAATTTTCATAATGATTAGTATAAAACCTGTCCTCAATTACAGTTTCACAAGGCACGTAACACAAATACTGTAACGCGCTTCAAGCACATCGCTTCTCACTAATTAAGCAGTCTTAACAACTTAGTGCAGTAATTTCTTGTTGATGTCTCCACCTTCCACCGATTATTTTGTAAATGAACCTTGTCGGCGTTGTTAATGGTGAGTGTCATTTGCCCCTCCATCCTAATAGAGTAATAATATGTTCCTAATAAAGTATCTTAGCTGACAACGCACGACCTATTTTCGCGCTTGCCACTATTAGAAGTGGCGTATCAAGAAATTGAAGAATCGATAAGAGTTGGAGGTAGTTCACGAGTTTACTGGGATCAGGCTCAATTTCTCCTAGTAATCCAAAAAAGGTGCGAAAGTGGTGGAAGTTTAAATTTTATTGGTTGGAGAGAAACGGGTGTAGCCCGCCGTTTGAATATTCGACTTGTGACTGCAGTATCGATGACGATCGATGGCTTGAAACCGTCCTACAGCCAATCAATTCTTTCCTCCCTCTGAGGTCGATAAACTGCCACTACACTTCTATGGGTAGTTGAAAACACTGACTAGACACATCGGTCCGCCTTGCTAGTCATTGTAAGGCTGCAGAAGCGTTCATAAACCTCGAATATCTAGAATTTAAGTCGAACGCGTAGGCACTTACCCGAAGGCATTTATCAACGTCCACTACGTTATCTTATCTTTTGTTAGCTGGATTACGGACGTTACACATCGATGGAAGTGTAGCGCTCCCTACCCCTATCTATTCATGGGGGACATCTATATCATTGATTTCGTGATACATTGTCTTTAAGTTGCGACTCCCTTGATGAGTGGTCTGATGTATCACAAGAGTATTATATATTGTGTATATATAATCTATTATATATTGTGTATATATAATCTATTATATATTGTATTTAACACATAGGTATGAAAGCGCAGTAGAGAAGCTGACATTAAATTTCAGTCTGATAAGAATGCTATGCACTTTCTCGTGATAACGTCAAGGTGAACTAGAGTCGAATCGGTCACGATTCGCAGATCATACCGTTGTGAGGGCTGCTCGATAACAATAGCACTGACAATCCTAAAGTCCTCAAGTTAACTCTGCCCTTCGGAGATGCGATGCGAGAGAAACGTACGTGTCAAAGTCTCACTTCTCCTGGACATTAAGTCATGGCCAACCTTACTATTCTAAAGAATCATAATTTCTCATGTCTGATTCATCAGTAAAAGATGTGGATTCCACTGTTTCTACAAAGCAAAAGGAAAATGTCAGATGAGTAATTTATAGAATGTAACATTTAAGACAATCACCACAATATTTATGGAGCAATTTACTTCTAACACATATAAGTTATAAGTTTTCCTATCGTTAAACCGTGCCCAAGACTGGTTAGAGCGGGGTTCTTGTTCGTGGTGCAGCACTAGTCAAGTCTGGAGAATTTCAAAAAAAAAAAAAAAAAAAAAAAAAAGATTATTATACTACATTGGAGGGGAAATAAATTTGTTTCATTCGTTTTGTTTCCAATTATAAGTCAAATTTTCACAAGCAGTTAATTTAACAATTAACTGTAGGAAAAAGAGAAAAGCAGATTTTAGAAGCCGAGAACAACGATTCGAAAAGACTGATTCGCTTTCTAAGTTCTGTAATTTTCTAAGATTAGGTCGCAGTTTCAGGAGAAAAAAGTTGGAGCAAAGTAAGCGTATGTAGAAAGCGAGACTCCACCAATAAAATATCGATGTTCCATCGAAATTTACAAGATTTCCATGTAAACTGGGGACACTGCCGGTAATGGAAAAGCATGGAAAAATCTTGAGTTTTTGGCAAGCCTCTGCTCAATTCGTGTAGGTTTAAGGAAGCGTGGTGCTGCGTGAGCACTTAGTGAACTGGTGAGCACTTAGTGGACCAAGACGTTTTTGCTACTAGGTCTTCGCTACCACTCAGTCTTCCCATCCCATTCCGCAAGTAAATTTGCACGGTCAAAAAAGCCATTCAGTTGTCTAGCGACGCAACAATCATCTATGTAACGACAATACAGCAGTGTTTTGCGATCCGGTATAGGCTTTTGGATTTCTCTTTGCGAAATTTAGGTGCTCTTTATCAGCGTCATGGTCTGCCTAATGCTCGATTCGTGTAGGTTTAAGGAAGCCTGGTGCTGCGTGAGCACTTAGTGAACACTTTGCATCCCAACATCGTTTGAAACGTTCGTATAGAGTCAAAGGACTCAGTGACACATTCGGGCTCGAACGACGTACTAAGAAGTTGCTTGAGGAGGCTGTTTGAACTGCTAAGGTGTGCAGGGAAATATCTGAGCAGCTGTCTCAGGACTATGTCAAGCAGGCAGGAAATTCTATCTGTGGAGCCCCAATACGAGTTACGATAGGTCTCACTTTAAAGTCACGTGGATTATTTGAAGCGAGACAACGAGTTCAGAGTGTTTGCGACATTTGTATATTGCGTTCTGGAGATTTTTTCAAGAAAAAACACGTAGATTCCAAGCTCTCTATTACGAGCCTACGAGAAAATCACAATCTTCGTACACCTGGAAAGATCAAGGTCTTCATTAGTAATAAAAGAGAGGAATGTGTTGTCTTGTCAAAACCAGACATAATGATAACAAGGCAACATCTTCAGGATGACACTCTATATGTTTCATCCCCTGCAAATGAATTTAGAAAGCAATATCTCCCTCATGGTACGAGTTGAAGTTGAAAAAGCGGAAATAGTAGGGCTAACAAAGAACCTTTTTACACATCTCAAGATTGAGTTACCTGTGTGTCCGCTTCTATTACTTTTGATAAAAACTCATAACTTCTCTGAAAATGGTCTCGCTTCAAATAATCCACGTGACTTTAAAGTGAGACCTATCGTAACTCGTATTGGGGCTCCACAGATAGAATTTCCTGCCTGCTTGACATAGTCCTGAGACAGCTGCTCAGATATTTCCCTGCACACCTTAGCAGTTCAAACAGCCTCCTCAAGCAACTTCTTAGTACGTCGTTCGAGCCCGAATGTGTCACTGAGTCCTTTGACTCTATACGAACGTTTCAAACGATGTTGGGATGCAAAGTGTTCACTAAGTACTCACGCAGCACCAGGCTTCCTTAAACCTACACGAATCGAGCATTAGGCAGACCATGACGCTGATAAAGAGCACCTAAATTTCGCAAAAGAGAAATCCAAAAGCCTATACCGGATCGCAAAACACTGCTGTATTGTCGTTACATAGATGATTGTTGCGTCGCTAGACAACTGAATGGCTTTCTTGACCGTGCAAATTTACTTGCGGAATGGGATGGGAAGACTGAGTGGTAGCGAAGACCTAGTAGCAAAAACGTCTTAGTCCACTACCTTTCAACGCATCCCAGCAAAATGAAAAACTCCACTATAGGTAACATATCCAGGACGGGGGCAAGAGTTGCATCGAACAACCAGGAAAACAAACATGGTCTGTAAACCTGGCCCACAATTTGGGTATCTGCAGTGGGTACCCGACTGTAGATTGACACTCCACATACACGGCTCCCCTACCAAAAACCCAACGTCGTGGACCACCGAGAAAAGATTCCGTCCTGCCTGCTTTACATATCTGTTGATATGAACTGAGCGGTACGGAACGGTCTATGCAAAGCGAGTTTACAGAACGACGTAAGGGTTGTAGAGATACCATCAGCGAAGCTCAAGTGTCAGTTGGTACGTAGTCGTGCATATTACCTGTTCTGCACAACCATACATGCGATAGTTGGAGACAGTGCTTCGACCCCTTCACTTCTGGACAGTCGGCGAAAGGAACCCCTTCGCTTTTAGACGTTAGCGAAAGGACCCTTTCAATTTCGGACAGCTGGTGAAGGGATCTTCATCACTTGAACTACACCCCATAAGCTAGGTCGTATTCACCCGGAGGAGGTCCGGGTCCTCCCTATCGCACCTATATGCACAGTCCTAGTTGCGCGGATTCCCCATATGGAAGATAGTGATTGCGTGGTATCAAGGGTGGTGTATCACACATGCAGGTCGTATAGTGACGATTATATAGGGAAAACGGGAAGCTCTGTGTATTCGGGCCAAGGAGCGTCTAGATGGACTATTCTTCGAGCTTAAAATCATAGTGCACATACTACTAGAGGCATTTTGGATAACCGCCAGAAGTTAAAAAATGAACAGAAAGGATGACTGTATTGCGATCACAAACGAACTAGCCCCAAATCAACCTCTGTGCAGGTTTTCATATACGGAGCGTGCCGTCAGGTCCCTATAAAAAAAACCCTGTGATTCATAGTTGTGGTAGTGGACTGTACGTTAACAAGTTTCAGCAGTCAAGCAGCGAACATGGGCACTATCGTCAGTTTTGTTGTATACTGCCTTTAAAATGTTAGCAATTCACTCGTCGAACCTTACCTTTAAGGGTGGCATTAGCAGACGTAGTCTGCAAATATCGCAAAGAAAAAACGAAGCGCCGTCAAGAAATCCAGAAATAAAATTAATCACGGGAGCTAAACTGAACAAGTCATGAGAAACACTCGAGATACGAAATAAAATCAAATAACGTCAGTTAGTGGCATAATTAGTCGTAGAATCAACTCATTTACCTGCGTCAGTGACTGAGCCAACTTTACGCCCCATCAGTACACCGCTCCTATGAGTGTAGACATAGTTACGATTGGGAGGAACCGGACTTTCCTAAGATGAAAGGGTCTGGCTATCGGAGAGCAGATCAAGTGATGAGAATCCTTTCGCCAATCGTCCAAAAGTGAAGGAGTTCCTTTTGTTAACCCTCAAAAGTGAAAGTGTCCCCTCGCTAACCGACCAAAAGTGAAAGGAGTCGGAGCACCGTCTCCGACTATCACATGTTTGATTGCACAGAGTTGCTTCGTTTGGTATTGCTTCTGCGACATGCTCCTGATTCATCTAATTCTTGTATTCTTCGGTAACATTTCACGTTTTTGCTGTGGCTGTTACATACTATGTCCCGAATTCTACATACAGAGAAACAAATATCAGGAACCTCCCTATACAGTGCATATAGGTAATGTTAGCGTGACATGGTCAACCGATACGCCTGAAATGGTCAGGGTGGCCAGCGCAACTACGTTCCGCATATCGTAGTGATGTAGATACTAAGATTTCAGGCGTATCGGTTAATCGCCATTCGGTCGACTAAGTGGCATCCCACAATTCTGAGGGCGTGAACACAACAACAGCGGATAAAGAAGAAGAAAAGCATAGAAGTAAAGCAACTTCGAAGAAATTTTGAACGTACCCAGAAGAGTAAAGGAGTTTGCACGTCGCCATAGCATTGCACAAGTCTCTTTTGTTGAGGTAGGAGAGTATTTCAACAACAATGTTCTCCGGAAGAGGCGACCCACGATTACTTGCGTGGAAATAGTCTGAAATTTCAACATCTCTACGAATATTCAATGTGCATGCTACAAGGAATTTTCGCGATTTTGTTACGATAACTGATGAAGGTAATGCATCTGGTAAGAAGTTGGCTGCACAGTCGACAGTTCGAGACCGCTCTGCATCAACCAATCCTTTCATCTCTCCGGAGCCCACACACTGGTATCAGATACACTGACTTGATATATCTGGTGACCTTCGCAGCCCACTGTACAGGCCAGATGTACGGTCATAAAATTTCTAATTCTGGATTGAAGCTGAACGCTCTGATGCGCCCTTATTGGATCGACACTACAACAAGCACCTCATTCTTTCATTCGATGAAGCGCTATATTTCACGCAGCACATGCAAAAACCACTGAGACTACTCGTAAAAGCTAAGGAAAGGTGAATTCTCACCAACTGAAGGACTGTTGCTGATACGTCGACAGAACTTGAACGCCCCAGGTGTGCGGTAAAATGTGAGGATATCAGGTTTCATCCTGATCCTTAACGAAAGACCAGAACTTGTGTTCATTCCAAAGACTGGGTGAATAATAAGCTATTTGAAAGAAAAAGAACTTGCTGATCCCTGGATCGTACATGTCCACTGCTTCTGTGGCATCTCGAAGTCGCTTTCTGTCATTCAGTAGAGCGAATTCGCTTTCGTCTATAACGCTGTGATCTGAAAAGGAAGGTGAAAAGTCCGAAAATCACTGAAGGAAGAAAAAACAAGAGTTGTGTATTAACAGTTCTCCCAATGGAATATAAGAACTACGGCAATTAATAACGAAGATTTCGAACAGCCTACATAAACTATTAGGACAAAACGAAACGAAAGACAGTCACCTGGAACTTGTTGACTAGGATCCGGAGTGAGGTCAAAGTCAGGCAGGAAGATAACCTCTGGAAAGTCAGCCCTCTGAGACCGATGTCGAAGTGACCTTATTCCCAGAGCTGAAAGATATACTTTAAGAAATCCTTGTACCACTGATTTCTGTCCCAAGCTAAATCTTTGAGGCAAAAGCCAGCGGCACCAAAACTTGCAGACAAAGAAGTTTACGAGTAGATGAACCTTCCGATGGGGACGACGTAGACATGATTGCTTCATCGGTGCCGTAAGTCATGCAGGGATAGGAGGTTCGTACCCTATAAATGAACCCTGAGTCAAGTTGTAAGAGAAATCTGCCGTGACAATTCAAACAACAATCGTAAGGAAGCTAAAGGAACCCAACGAAATTATGAATCAGAACATAGGTATTGTGGTAATGGGTTGGGTTTGAAATAACCACTTCGCGCGCTGCGTACCATAGGCTAGATGGAGCGTAGCAGCTTCCTCGAAAATGTAACATCGTGCTATTCTTTCATCATCTCGTCATATTTCCGGTTGTTCCTCGTATTCGTCACAATTCCAAAGATCAACATTGTGAACTCCTGACCCCTTCCATCCACCCATACACTGATGACAATACTAGCATCAGATGTTTCGTTCATTCCCTTAATTCCTCGCAACATTCTTTCACTTTTTCGCTGAAGATGGACCTTCAGTCGATCCATTAGAATGAATGGAAGGAAGTAATTGGTTGCCAACTTCTTCGCAGATTTAGGACGTAGTACTTGGAGGGAAGAAATCTACGAGACAAGGAGCAGAAAGCATCTCATCTCTTCTTCGCATTTGGTGTTTTCGGGATGTGTTGTTCTCGAACATATCGAAAGCGTGTTCGATCTTCAGCAAGAGGTCGCATAGAAGCAGTCCATTCATTGTTGTGACATATACTGCTAATGTCCTGCCTTAACTGCTTATCGACGAGTCTCTCAAGCTTTCCTACCGCTTCTGATCAGAACTCCCTTCTAGAATCAGGCAACCCCTTCCAGTTTGAGCCATAGGAAGCTTTTGTAAGTCGCCCTTAGCAACGCGATCTGAAGATTTTAGAGAAATATGACCGAAAACACAGGGATGTTTTTTCGTGAACGCTTTAGAGGGTAGGGTGAGGGATTCCCTCGTGGCATTTTTTTTTCAGCATACAGTCTCATCAACAGAACATATCCACAAGGTCAACTAGCTCAGTTTTTGTATTTCTTGGCCAAGGCCGCAAGGAGATCTACTGCATTTACAAATCCAAAGGTTGCGGTTAGTTCCGATAAAAGATTAACAAATTGCAGTTTCGTGCTGTGTCAAGCCAATAATAGCACCTCGTAGGCCAACACCAAGTCAGCTATGCTGGTGCAGCTATATCATTGGGATTCTTCTCAGCTGTTCTTCTCATGACGTCATTGACATCAAAGTTGAGTAGGAAGAGTCCGGCCTCTCGTCTCTTTTAGTTTCCACTTCGAACAACGAAGTATATCCAACCGGTGTTCGAAGCGCAGTAGTGATTTGATTTGTCAGTTTATATCGTCATTTAGAGGAAAGGGCTTCTCTTAGATCCCATCTAGGCGGCGAGGTGCCGAAAAACTACTCAAATAGGCTTCGAACAGCGTGGATCGACCAGAACTGATGTTGACCTGCTCATAGCGAGTGGTTTTTTTTATATTTGATGATTGATTTGAGACAACCTGCTCCAAGAGCTTATACATCACTCGCATCAGTGAAATTATGGATAGTTCTTGAGTTAGTTGTATTCAAGTGGAAGGGAATTACGACAGCGTTTCTCAGATTCGGGTTTCTCAGGTACCGTTCCTTGTATTCAAATTACGAATGCTAGATGAAGGAAGTCTTCCGTCGTAATTTCATCGACTTCGCAAGACTTTCCATTGTTCGTTCTCAAAAGAAATAAGAACTTCCTAGTCGCTGATGGTTTATCTCATTGGAGGTGCACGAGTTCAGCAGAAGGTGGCGCTGGGTGGTTCATCGAGTTGTTCGAATACTCGTTTTAAGGCAGCATATCGTGAATTCAACCGACGATTTAGGGGTCTTTGTGGGATAACACAAAGTTGAGGAAGTAGATTACAGTTGTCGAAGAAAGAACATTGGAAACATTTGGAGTATTTTCAGATAGCGAGCTTCCTCCAAATCCCGGATGTTCAAAAAGTAAAGAAAGAGGCATTTCCATCTGTTATCCGTCCCCTGAATTTTTTCTTTAGTTTTTTTTTCTGGTTTTCTTAACCAAGCGGAACGCCGTACTTAGTATTCGTTTGCGAGTGGAGTGCAAATGCGCTTGAGCGACCTTGTGAGTCTCTCAGCTTCTCCAACGGCAGCCATAGCTACACAGACGCAAGTCAACCAGGCTCGTGCAGATATAGTCGTGTCAGTACCATCTGAAGCTCAATACAGTTGCGTGAGAAGCACGTTTAAAGCGGTGCTGTTATGCTGGCCGTAGCGAAGGACACGGATCGCAGCGATGTGAGGCTGACGAGAGCCCTAATTTGATTTCAAGCGTTCGCTCCGCCGCGCCGCTCTTGCCATAGCTCCGAGCTTGAGGCCCCACTATAGGAATAATGCATCCAACCATACGCCCTGCAGGCGTATGGTTGGGGAGTTCCTTCCATTGTCATGTTCCTTCCATTGTTATGTCGCGAAAATTCTCTATGAATGACAAAATTTTTGTCGTTCAGCACACAACCAGAACCTATAAGTGTGCAGCAAATGGTACACTTGCCTAAATCTGGAATTCGCCAGCCATTATTAGGAGCGTTCCTGCAAACTTACATGAAGGCGATTTCCATACTACAGGGGCGTGGCCAGAGTCACTCCATCTTCAAATGCTGCTTGTAACCTAAACGACAAAGGAAACCCACCAGCAACTGCACTGAAGTTGGTCTTTCTTCTTTGATATGATTGATCGCTTAAGTAGATTGATGAGAAGTGTAGAAAGACAGAAAGAAAAAAATGTCTTGCGTCAACAAAGCGCTTGCAGCCACCTGCGAGTTTACAGTATAGATCAAAACGTTTCGATGTTGAAGAAGTTCTGTAGAACTACCCTACCTCTGTACAATAGTGACCAGAACTTGTCTATCCCAATCCGTATAAGTGATATTATAGTGAATTCTGCCTTCAAAGTTACAATAAGGTCAAAAGTTGCAGTTGCATGCAGTTGCGTAAACTTCTGTGCTCAAAGCGACGCAGTGGAGATAGCGGTTGGAATCGAAGTCTGATCATCCGGAACTACAGCGAGGAATGGTGTCAGCAAGGGTCCCACCTGGAATCTAACTCGTACGCTTCGCCGCGCCGCTTTGAGCGCAACAGCTTGCGCAACTGCACCGTGCCTCATGTTGTCTTGACCCGAATATGCCTCGGAGTTCTTATGGGTCTTATTTCGAGGTTAGTGCCTATACTAGAGTCGAGAAATGGTTTGGCCTTCGAGCGGCGCGTTTAGACGAACTTGTCTCGTGCAGTCTAGAAATTACATGTTAGACATGTTCAAACCTATGGTAGGTTCTTAGTCGTTTTTTTTTCGCTCACCTGACGAGTTGCTCGGGAATCGCTGACTTAGCTGTTTCAGGTTGGGTTTTCATATTGGACTTCTCTTTCGATATTTTAGCAATAGATTGTTGGGGAAAAATGTAGTGGGGGTCATACAATGCGGCCGTTATTTCTGGAAGCTCTTTCTTATTTTTTTCTCTTAGTAACTTTACCCTATATGTCATAGATCCTCTAAGATTGATGTTTAGCTCTTATTGATTTGCTTGAGCTGTGGCCAAGATTGGTACTGATATTTATCAAAAGCTGACGTTTTGACGCTTGGCCTTCGACTGATGCTTAGGTCTTAGTGTCCTGATTTACTCACTTATTTACTTTCGGAAATGAGAACACCAGTGGGTATCCTCTCCTCCTCTTTCCCACCACCAACTACATTTTACCCGATTGTTCTTATCTAGTTATCAAAGTCATTTTTTCGCAGTATGTCAGTAATCTTCTCTCTACTTTTTACTTGAGTTCTTCGATTTCAGTTGCTGAGATGACGAAAATCAAGGTCCGCGATCTCCGTGGTAAGAAGAAGGAAGAGCTCATGAAACTAACACAAGATCAGAAGTCGGAGTTAGCGTCACTGAGAGTTCGTTCTTGGTTTTAGACCTTCTTATGTCATGCAAGTACGAGCTGATGTCTTCTCGAGTCTCTAGTAACCCTACTTTTTGAGCAAATACTAATGCGGAAAAGCAATGCGTGCTTAGAAAACATTTAAGCACTAACTCACAGAAGAAGCTCGCTGATTATCTTATAGGGTTCCAAAGCCTTTCGGCATATGTAGGAATTGTGGTCCATATCCGCAACTGCACCGTGCTTCATTTCGTTTTCACTCTACTATAGGTCGAAGACAGCATGCATGAATGAGAGAATCCGGGGGAAAAGCCAGAACTGGTAATCTGTAGGATCTGGGGTTCACTCATATCCACTCATCTCTCCCTGATCGTCGCAAAAAATGAGTGGAAAACTACTTTCCACGTCGATTTCAGTTGCAACGCCCTCGTGCACGTGCCGCACCGGAGTGTGAGCGGTCGAGGATTAATAGGGTCTCCTCATCAGCCTCTTTAAGTGAAACTAGTGAATAGGCTGCTGAGAAGATCGCGGCGAGTACATGGAAGTGCGTTTTAACGTACCTCCTAATAACTAAAGTGGGTCCCACCCTGTTGTTACGATTGGACAGAGATGAGCGGAGCCACTCAGGATCCAGTTTCCAGCGGATTCCCTCACCACGTCAGATTCGTTGTATGCTGCCTTTAACATGCTAGAGGAATATCATTATGATCATGATCTACTATATAATAACGGGCTTATTCTGTCACGTGTGTGTGTGTGTGTGTGTGTGTGTGTGTGTGTGTGTGTGTGTGTGTGTGTGTGTGTGTGTGTGTGTGTGTGTGTGTGTGTGTGTGTGTGTGTGTGTGTGTGTGTGTGTGTGTGTGTGTGTGTGTGTGTGGTGTGTGTGTGTCTGTCTGTGTGTGTGTGTGTCGTCTGTCTGTCGTCTGTCAGTCTGTCTGTCTGTCTGTCGTCTGTCGTCTGTCAGTCTGTCAGTCGTCGTCGTCAGTCAGTCTGTCTGTCAGTCTGTCGTCTGTCTGTCTGTTGTGTGTCTGTCAGTCTGTGGTCGGTCGTCTGTCTGTCGTCTGTCGTGTGTCTGTCTGTCGTCTGTCAGTCAGTCTGTGTGTCTGTCAGTAGTCAGTCAGTCAGTCAGTCAGTCAGTCGTCAGTCAGTCAGTCAGTCAGTCAGTCAGTCAGTCAGTCAGTCAGTCAGTCAGTCGTAGCAGTCGTCAGTCAGTCAGTCAGTCAGTCAGCAGTCAGAGTCAGTCGGTCAGTCAGTCAGTCGCAGTCAGTCAGTCAGTCAGCTCGTCATCGTCAGTCAGTCGCAGTCAGTCAGTCAGTCGTAGTCAGTCGGTCAGTCAGTCAGTCAGTCAGTCAGTCCAGTCAGTCAGTCAGTGTGTGGTCAGTCGTGTGTGTCAGTGTGTCGTGTGATGTAGTCGTCGTGTCGGTCAGTCAGTGTCGTGGTCAGTGTGGTCAGTCAGTCAGTCAGTCAGTGTCAGTCAGTCAGTCAGTCGTGTCGTCGTCAGTAGTGTCGTCAGTCAGTCAGTCGTCGTCAGTCAGTCGTCAGTCAGTCAGTCGGTCAGTCAGTCAGTCAGTCAGTCAGTCAGTCAGTCAGTCAGTCAGTGTGTGTGTGTGTGTGTGTGTGTGTGTGTGTGTGTGTGTGTGTGTGTGTGTGTGTGTGTGTGTGTGTGTGTGTGTGTGTGTGTGTGTGTCAGTCACGAAATTCAAAATGAGGGGTGCGACGGGTCCACCGGCGTCGAGTTAATGCCTCGAAGCTAGGAAGCTATAAAATGAGGTGTGAAGGGGTCCACCGGCGTCGGATACCTATAGAAGGGGATGCGACGGGTCTATCGGCGCCAGATAGCCTTAGAAGGGGGTGCGACGGGTCCATCGGCGCCAGATACCTATAGAAGGGGATGCGACGGGTCCCACGACGTCGGATACCTATAGAGGTGAGATCGGCGCCAGATAGCCTTAGAAGGGGGTGCGACGGGTCCATCGGCGCCAGATACCTATAGAAGGGGATGCGACGGGTCTATCGGCGCCAGATAGCGTTAGAAGGCGGTGCGACGGGTCCACGGCGTCGGATACCTATAGAAGGGGGTGCGACGGGTCCCACGACGTCGGATACCTATAGAAGGGGGTGCGACGGGTCCATCGGCGCCAGATAGCCTTAGAAGGGGATGCGACGGGTCTATCGGCGCCAGATAGCGTTAGAAGGGGGTGCGACGGGTCCATCGGCGCCAGATAGCCTTAGAAGGGGATGCGACGGGTCTATCGGCGCCAGATAGCGTTAGAAGGGGATGCGACGGGTCCATCGGCGCCAGATAGCCTTAGAAGGGGGTGCGACGGGTCCATCGGCGCCAGATAGCCTTAGAAGGGGGTGCGACGGGTCCACCGGCGTCGGATACCTATAGAAGTTGGTGCGACGGGTCCACCGGCGTCAGATCTAGTGCGACGGGTCCACCGGCGCCAGATGTCCAGAAAAGAAGGGGTCGACGGGTCCACCGGCGTCAGATTCTGCGCCGGCGCCAGATGTCAAAAAAGTCGACGGGTCCACCGGCGACAGATACCAATAGAAGGGGGTGCGACGGGTCCACCGGCGACAGATACCTATAGAAGCAGGTGCGACGGGTCCACCGGCGCCAGATACCAATAGAAGGGGGTGCGACGGGTCCACCGGCGACAGATTCCTATAGAAGGGGGTGCGACGGGTCCACAGGTGTCAGATCCCTATAGAAGGGGGTGCGACAGGTCCACCTGGCGTCGAAATAGTGCGCAATAACTTCGTGTGCATGACGCAAAATATAGATGGTTGCAGCCATTTCATAGCCGTGGCCACTGTATCGCTTTGCTTTACACCCTATATGACTCCTCCGCGTGTCCATCTCCTTCTTCGTTCGCCTCAAGTTGGTAGCATGCCGCTCTCAGAAAGTGGAAACCCGCATGCAAACGGGTGCTTAAATAGTGGCAAGATGTTTATGTGATCTGACGTGGAACGTTATCTTTATCAGTAGGATGATGTCTTTCACGTAATTTTATCCCGAAACGTCATTCTTTGATAACTGTTTATAGAACAGAGGAGGAAAACCCATATTTCGCGTGATACTTTTAAATTTTGTCTATAATATATTGATAAGGAGTGTTTGAAGCTGAAGTTCGAATGTTCTCAAAATGTAGAACTGACGCGTTTAGGAAGATGTCTATGAAATGTTTCGCCCTTAGTTATAATATAAAAAAGGAAGAAAGATTGTTGGAGATGCACAAGTCCAATTTCGTAGAAAACGGCACTAATATTAATTTTCGTTCATCAGTGAAGGCGAGCGAAGCAAACTCCACAGAAAGTCTGAAGTCCGGCTTTAGCCGGACGTTCAGACTGGTATATAATAACGAGCTTAGTCCGTGTGTCTGTCTGTCTGTCTGTCCGTGTGTCTGTGTGTCTGTGTGTCTGTGTCTGTGTGTCTGTGTGTCTGTGTGTCACGAAATTCGAAAAAGGGGGTGCGACGGGTCCACCGGCGCCAGATACCTATAGAAGGGGGTGCGACGGGTCCACCGGCGCCAGATACCTATAGAAGGGGGTGCGACGGGTCCACCGGCGCCAGATACCTATGGAAGGGGGTGCGACGGGTCCACCGGCGCCAGATACCTATGGAAGGGGGTGCGACGGGTCCACCGGCGCCAGATACCTATGGAAGGGGGTGCGACGGGTCCACCGGCGCCAGATACCTATGGAAGGGGGTGCGACGGGTCCACCGGCGCCAGATACCTATGGAAGGGGGTGCGACGGGTCCACCGCGTCAGATACCTGTAGAAGGGGGTGCGACGGGTCCACCGGCGCCAGATAGCCATAATATGGGGTGCGATGGGTCCACCGGCGCCAGATACCCATAGAAGGGGTGCGACGGGCCCACCGGCGTCGAAATAATGCGCAATAACTTCGTGTGAATGACGCAAAAGATAGATGGTTGCAGCCGTTTCAAAGCCGTGGCCACGGGCGCTTTGCTTTGCACCCTATATGACTGCTCCGTGTGTTCATTTCCTTCTTCGTTCGCCTCAAGTTGGTAGCATGCCGCTCTCAGAAAATGGAAACACGCATGCAAACGGGTGCTTAAATAGTAGCAAGATGTTTATGTGATCTGACGTGGAACGTTATCTTTATCAATAGGATGCTGTCTTTCACATAATTTTATGCCAAAACATCATTCTCTGATAACTGTTTATAGAAAACAGGAAGAAAACCCATACTTGATACTTTTGAATTTTGTCTATAATATATTGGAAAGGAGTGTTTGAAGCTGAAGTTCGAATGTTCTCCAAACATAGAACTGACGCGTTTAGAAAGAAGACTATGAAATATTTCGCTTATAGTTGTTATATAAAAAAGGAAGAAAGATTGCTGGAGTCCAATTTCATAGAACTAATAACACTAATATTAATTTTCGTTGATTAGTGAAGACGAACGAAGCAAACAACGCAGAAAGTCTGAAGTACGCACCAATTCGACGCCGACGGACGCTCGCCCACCGGCGTCGGATTGGTCCACCGGCGTCAGATACCTGTAGAAGGAATTGGGACGGGTCCACCGGCGTCGCATTAGCGCGCCGGTGCCAGATACCTATAGAAGGGGGTGGGACGGGTCCACCGGCGCCAGATACCTATGGAAGAGCGTGCGACGGGTCCAACGGCGCCAGATTGCTATAATATGGGGTGCGACGGATCCACCGGCGTCGGTGAACCCGGTCATTGGAACGCAATAAATTAGTGTGCATGACGCAAAAGGTAAATGGTTGCAACCGTTTCATAGCCGTAACCACTTGGCGCTTTGCTCTTCACCTTTATGACTACTCCCGTGTGCCTATTTCCTTCTTCTTTCGCCTCAAGTTTGTAGCATGCCGTTCTCAGAAACTGGCTGCTTAAATAGTAGCAAAATGTTTATGTGATTTGACGTGGAACGTTATCTTTATCAGTAGGATGATGTCTTTCACGTTATTTTATGTCAAAACATCATTCTGTGATAACTATTGGGGAAAAACTGGAGGAACACCCATATTTCGAGTAATGCTTTCAAATTGTTTCTATATTATTTTGGCATCGAAGGAGTGTTTGTAGCTGATGATCGAATATTATCGAATAATTATTAATATTATAATATCGATCCAAATGTAGAACTGACGCGTTTGGAAGGAAAACTCCGTAATCTTTCGCCTTAATTTATAATATAAAGAAGAGAAGGAAAGCGTTGTTAAAAAACCACAAATCTAATTTAACAGAAAACACCACTACTATTAACTTTCATTGATCAGTGAAGGGGAGCGAAGCTAAAATCACCGAAAGTCTGAGGTCTGGCTTTAGCCGGACGTTCAGACTGGTGCTATATAATATACCAGTCCTAATGTCCAGCTAATGCGGGACTTCAGATTTTCTTTGGTGTTCGGTTCGCTCCCCTCCACTGTTCAATGAAAATTTATAGTAGTGGCATTTTCTGTAAAATTAGATTTGTACTTTTCCTACAACGCTTTCTTTCTCTTTTTTTTTGCTATAAATTAAGGCGAAAGATTACAGAGTTTTCCCTCTAAACGTGCCAGTTCTACATTTGAATAATATTCAATCATCAGCTTCAAACACTCCTTCGATACCAATATAATATAGGTACAATTTGAAAGTATTACTCGAAGTAGGTGTTCAGTAGGTTTTCTAGAAGTAGTCAGGGTGTTCCTCCTGATTTCCCCCAACAGCTATCGTAGAATGAATAACGTTCAACGTCAGATCATGTAAACTGTTTACTACTATTTAAGCAGTCGTTTTCATGCATGTTTCCACTTCCTGAAGAAGGCATGCTACCATGTTGAGGCAAACGTGTAAGGAGAGAGATACGCGGAGGAGTCATGGAGGTGCAATGCAACACGTGCAGTGGCCACGTCACACAAAGTTATTACGCCCCATTTCGATGCCGCGAGACCCCCCCCCCTCCATAGGTATTCGGCGCCGGCGCGCCAATCCGACGCCGGTGGACCCGTCGCCCCCCCCCCCCCCCCTTCCCCCTTTTTCGAATTTCGTGACTGACACGCACATGACAGAATAAGCCTAAGAATTATATATCATGATAGTTTGGTAATTTGGAAGTAAAAATGGGGGTGGAGGGAGCGCGGTCGTTAGATACCCGCAGCCGATTAAGTGCCTACAGGAGAGGTTGTCGGTTGTCGGAGCAGGGATATCTTCGTCCACTATGATCATTAAGACACGCCCATCCATCACCACGTCACTGAGGTCATGTGCTGTGTTTGTATTGTGATAGAGGTGACTGCCAGGAACGTTCAAAGAACGAAGAGATACCAACGTAGCAAGTGAAAAACACGTAGAAAATGAAAATACTAAAAATGAAAGAAGTTAGAAGATTTGTACAAGAAAAAAAAAACATCAGGAAACATAAATGAAGCTGAAAATTGAAAACGTTCCAAAATAAAAGTTAAAAGGTGCAGAACCGAGAACCTGGTTTTTTTAAAGATATAGATTTGTGATTGAAAAAACTATATAGAAAATATAGTTGTATATTTGTATTTATACAGACTATTAAATCCATGTAAGATTCGATTTCGTTTTTTTTTTGTTCTACACAAATAAAACACTATTATTTTCTATTTCTGGTGTGCAATCGTTCGATGTATCTCTCTCTATACATGTCCTCCCTTTATCCTCTATCTCTATACGTAAGCGATCGGTACTCCGTACAGAAGCAATACCCGAGATAACGTGCTCCTGCGAGGCATGCTTCGCCATGCTTCGCACCTCATTAGACGATGAAGGCCGAAGATGGACGATGTGATGGGCGGAGCGTAAGGCGAACGCAGCGCAATGCTCTGCTGACGCTATTAGCTGCTGCGCAGAGCAGTTAACGATAGCCGTTGCCAGTCCTTTCCCCTAAGGATAGGTTGTTGCGGAGGCTGCGGGTACTTAACGATACGCACCCAAAACTTTATTCACCCTCACTAACGTATGACAGAAATTAACTTGGCCTATCAAATCCAACATGGATAGGAACATACCCGTTTACAATGGTGAAAGGGAAGAGTGCTCGCCTATCACGTCCATGGCGATGGTTCGGCACCTCATCGGTGCAGATTTTCGCATCAATATGGAGTATTTTCGTGACACACACATACATACACGGACTAAGTGCGTTATTATATAGCATGATTCTTCAGAAAGCGATAAAATGGCTTAAACGGGTCCCACGGCGTCGAATTGGTGCGCTAGTGCCAGAAAAGAACAAAATGATTCAAACCGGTCCCAAAATGCCGCGGTGCGGTAGTACCGTGCAATAACTCTGAGTGAATTTATTAGGAAGTAAACAATACGTTGAGAACCATTTTACGGCCGGGAAAGCTGCTGTGTAGCCTTTCACCCTTATGTACTCCACCGCACGTATGAATCATTAGGTTGGCGAAATTGTTTCTTCAGAAATTGGAAGCACGAATGCAAAAGGCTGCTTAATTAGTAACCAACAGTCTATGTGATCTGATGTGGAACCTTATCTTTATCAGAACGATGACGACGATTATGTCATTTCATGTTAGTACATTTTTCTGTGCTAATTGCTGTGAAAGAAGAAAAGAAAAGCTCATGCTTTGAATTATGTTTCCAAATTTTCCGAAGAAATATATGTAGATGTAAAATCAAGTTCGAATATTCTCCGAATGTATTACTGACATTTTTAAGAAAAAAAAAACATGCAATTATCACTTCATTTCATAATCATTTCACGAATGCTTGAATTTTTTTAAAGGAAAATAAAATAAGCGCCGTTAGAAAGAATACGAATTTAATTTTTCCAAAATGAAATTACATTTAATTTCTACCAGCAAAGGTGAACAAAGCGTGCTCTGCAGGAAGTCTGATGTCCGGATTTAGCCGGACATTCAGGCTATTACTAATAATAAAAGGAACATAGAGAAGACTTCGCAAGTGCTCCGCAGTTGGATTTAGGTAATGCTAAACGTCCTCAAGATTCGCTTTGAAACTTCTGGTTTTACGCTATTCTTGTGAGGCGTGCAGTGTATATAGATGCATAAGAAACTTTCGGTTAACGAATTGTCGATCTTAACCAATTCCCTGGAGGTTAAAATTCTCGAATGTTCCAACGTCCAAGATTTCTATCAAACGCGATTTTACGGGACCTTGACGACTTCAGTGTTTGAACGATTTCAATTCCCCAGTGATAAGAATTTGACAATTTTTCGAGCACTCGGAACTTTGAACGCACGAGAAGATATTCCTGCTTCAGTCGATTTTTTTTTCCGTTTTTTAATAGGCAAAAAGAAAAGGGTTTGAATAAGGAACGGTCTTTGATAACGAACGAGCAGCTGGAAGGTTTGTGTCATTGCTCGTTATTATTGTCCTCTAACATGTTGATTTCCTAGTACTAAACTCGTAATTAAACATAACCTAGATAGTGGGTTGTGGTTGGATCTAGCATATAGGAAAAATTGCGACTCCTGAATGCTGCATGCTGCAGTTTCAACAGCTTCAACCTACCTGAATTGTTTGTTAATTTTTTTTTTTTTGCAGGTGGTCAAGGTTACAGGTGGCGCTCCAGCGAAATTGAGCAAAATTAGGATTGTCACAAAAAATGTAGCTCGCATTCAAACTGTGATTCGTCAAACTCAGAAACAAGAACTCCGGAAGCTCTACGCAGTGCGTACTCGTCAGTTTGGTTTGGCATCATGATCTAGTTTTCTAGTGCTGTTGAAAGCAATAAGTACTTGGAGCTGCACTAAACTCTTACAGAAATCGAAGCGTAAACCTCTTGATCTTCGTAAGAGGAAGACTCGTGCTATCCGTCGCTTTCTAACGGCTCATGAGAAGTGCCAGAAGAGTGCGAAACAGAAGGCCAAAGAACATGCATTTCCTATGCGTTTGTTCGCTGTCAAGGCATGATGTAACAGCTGTCATTGAGTTCTGTTTTCATTAAATGATGTTACTACTAGTTTGATTTGGTAACTGTCCTCGTATTAATCAATTGTCTAAGGGCACACCGAAGAGCATTTTACAACAGGAACCAATAATGCCAAGATAATCGTAGGTTTTTTTTTTTGGATTAAGATAATTGACACAGGTTGGTGTATTACAAAAATGAGCCGCATTTCTGTGAATTTTATTGGGAACCTGGAAATACATTTCTGTTGTCCATGAACTGTGAGGTAGCTCTTCGGGCTGAACACTGACGCTTTTTTCCAGTGCGACACTCGGTTCCTGATCCTGTCACTTCTTTCAACTGCAGTTCTTTCAAAGCTTAAAAAAACTACCTTATCCCAGTTTGTGCTGCTTATCCCATTGCAGACCAACCTAGAAGAAGCAGAATTTTTGGATGTTAATGCTATATCACATATATTACATACTAGCATTTCGAATTTCATGGATTTCAACCCATTTATTTTGGAGATTTTGGGGTCATATTTGGTTTATTACAGTTTCGACATGAGTTATGTTCACTATAGCAGCACTAGTTACAGTTTCCGGCACAACCGCACACGAAAGAGAAAGTGGTTCATTAACAATAAGCAACTGCTTGGGACAGTACATATTGTGAGCGTGGGGTGTGATGGCTCACAATAATTTGGGATTTTATACCCTAGAAAGGAAGCAGTGGTTCAGTGGTAGTGTTTATCAAATAGAAGCAATGAAACTAAGAGCACAGATAAACTGCCGGCCTGCTCTGGCTAATGCAAAAGCAACATTACATTCAAGCGCGCCGCCTCCTTTCCACATGGTCGGCAAGGAGGGGACAGTATGGCAGCAAATTATTATGTTCCGAGATAGGAACACATATGTTCAAAATCTATGTGAATAGTTCAGAAATCGTGATATCGTCACATAATTCCAACCTGAGCGGTGGAAAATATATGCTCTCTAAAAGTTACGTGTAGACTAACAGTTACACAATTGACGTGAAGCGTGTTGATGCGACGCGTCATCGGTGAAGGAATGGTAATAAATGGATTGTCTTTAAAAAGTTCTCTTCCATTAGCTCTATCGAGATAAGAGAAACTGGAGGGTTATTTCACGTGCTGAAAACGAATATGATAGACATTCAGCATATAAGTCAAATAGATGAACGTTTTCGAAAAAAAAAAAAACACTAAGCAGCCAAAAATTGTTTTGACATGGTTGACCTAAGTCTTCTTAAATAGGATAACCGTAAAAATTCGGATTACAAAACACTGACTTGTCGTAAAACTTAAATCTGAACTCTTAGTAAAAAAAAGAGATCTCGAAAAGATTTCGAAATTGTCCGGAATTGAGTCATGAGTCAAACGGAGAGCATCCTTGGAATTGTTCGGGATTAACTTCTGGAACGTGCCGGTAAATCGATTTTGAATAGTTTCGGGAACAAGTGTATACAGGAGAAGCATAAGGCAAATTTCGTACTTGAAAGTTCTTCAGAAAAATTCCAAGATCTTAACTGCGACTTCTGCTGCGAATCTGCTTTCTCTGCTTCCATTCAACACCGATTTCGGCATGGCCCCAGTTGAGTGTAGGAGTTCGACAAATGAGTTGTCGAAGGAGAACTGCTGTTGCAAGATCTGTGAAAATCCCAGGAAGGTATCTAGACAGGTATGTTACAGGCGCGGTGGTGAAAGATGGAAATTTGAATGCAAACGTCGTTCGTGCCAGTAACCTGTAAACATCAGAAAAAACTGTTCCCATTTCTCGAGTCCTTGCATGGTGATCGGAAAATGTTTTGAGCGAGTTGTCTGTTCGCTTACGATCTTGAAACGATCATGGAAATGGCTCGTATCCTCGAGGTGGAGTATGGGACTACCGTGCAATGTTTGACGGAATCAATTGCGCGACGCCGTTACTCTGAAGGAATTATTCAGAAGGGAGGTCCTGGAGCAATTTTCCGAGCAACTATCCCGATGGGAAATGGAGTGGTTAACAACCTCGCCAGTCTCAACTGTATCCACGAGACAGCAAACTATTTAAAAAAAAAACGCACCGCCAACTTCGTTGATCCAGCCACGAAAGTTCACACTCACTTGAGGGCACTGCTCTCATTTGAAACAGAAGATTTGCAGTTAACACGGTGGTTTTGATGGTTTCAAAGGCGATCTTACGGAAAATCGCTTCTTCGAACTTTTGTGGGATTGGCAACACAACAGCATGAATCTTATGTACTAACTATGACAGCTGATTTCGGTCAAGTATCCTATCCGCTGATAGCGACAATCAAACCCAATAGCCTTGATTAAAATTACACCTAATCCAATGGCTCTCCTTAGGACACAAAAAAGCAGGATCAGGAGTGACCTAAAGCTCACTCATTCTGATCACTCGGACTCTTTTATGAATTTGCTTCACGAAAACTCATTTCAGATTTAAATTTTACAATGTGATAGTACTGTAATAGTGCCCCACAATGTTTGAAACTATCCAGGAAGAGGCCTCATCGACCTCAATATGTTGTCTTGACCAGTGGTACCCTCCAGCTACCCTGGAATCATATTATAGTTTCTTCTGCTCCTAAGGGACCTCCAAAATCCTAACTTTCTAGGGAATCAATTTCTGTTTCGTTTTTGTTGAAGCCGGAGTAAAATCCCAAAATTTTATTTAGAAGAGTGTTAACTACGCACAAATGTATCCTGGGAGAAAATCGTGCTGCCTAATGAATGGATGCTACTACTACCTTTAGTCTTCCTACACTTTGATAACTCCTCAGCTCTTAATACCTAACATCCTGAGTTTTGGATTGACTATACGTTCGAAAACTAAATCATTTTCGTGGTGGAATCGTACATAGGACAAAACCCTGCTCATTGTATTCTTTTTCCTGCTTTTTTACTACTACATTTACTGTATTTCCTGTACTCGTATTCATCGTTGCCACGTCCGTTTGGCACGCCATTGAGCATACTAAATAAATAAATAAATAAATAAATAATAATAATAATAATAATAATAATAATAATAATAATAATAATAATAATAATAATAATAATAGTAATAATAATAATAGCAAAAATGAAAGGATGGTGCCAATCTTTGATTTGTCTTTGAGGAAATGATGAAATCGCTGATGTCTTTGAGAAGATGCTCTGGAATAAGGGGAGAGTATTGAACCGGCGAAAAACGGCCTTCTCACTACCATTACGAAAAATGCCATTCGTCATTGTACGAAAAATACAATAGAAATGAAGCCCTTACAAACTGGTATCTTATAAGCGCGATAGAATCAAAACAAACGATAAAATTTATGGGTAATGAATTCGCCAAGACTACGTAATCCAACTCATGAATTATTGCATGAGAAACAACGAGAAAGAATGAAAAACAGGAAGAACAAAGTCTGTTGTTGGAGCTTAGTGCATGCCTTCATCGTTGCAGCGCATTGCAACAATTTTTATGCCGACTGTAGACGAAAGCTGACAGGTCCGCGAAGGAAAATTTCGCTGGTTGCAAAGTAGCACTGTGGCGCCTGTGCACCACGCACGAGGAGTTTTGTTGCTACCGTTAGCAGATACCAGCTATTGCACTGATTTTGTTTTTCTGATCTCATCTTATGATTGTTACTCGGTCTATATTTGAAACCTTAGAATGATGAAGAAAAGACTAGACATATGGATTTTAAGAAATTTTACAAATTGGGGCAAACATCTGCACATTTTTTTAGAACACATGATCTTGTGATTGTACTTACTTTTTATTTCGTGACAGACAACGCTTTTCAAAACACAACGTGAAACCATTCTTCTGAATTTCAGTGATCGGGTAATTCTGGTATTCGAGATGTAGCCACCTGTTCCACCTGTTCTGTTTTGGATCATTTCTTTATGTGGCTGTCACTCTCACCGCTTTCTGATTTTATTTCTGCGTGACGTTTGGTTCGCGGATCGCCCTGAAAGCAGTTCTGGGACATTATTCGTGTATGTTTATTTTACATGTTGCATTCCTACAAATAACCTTCCCAAAATCTGGAATTAGGAGCTCGGGATGCTGGGCAGCACCGCTTGTTTCTTCACTGCGTTTCTTTTCAAGTTTGATTGGAGAAGTTATCTCTTCGAAAGAAGCGATGTCAGATCCTGGACTGCTTATTCTGAAAGCTTCAGTAGTCTGCAGTGTTATCTGTTGCAAGTGAAAATAATTCCATCCAATCATTCCATAATAGTATTATATTAATAATAATAAACATGAAAAATACTTAAATATTAATAATCAAACTGGTTGTGAATAGGGCTTTTTAAAATTCCCAGAGATAGTGTTCAGAACGCAAAGAAAACTCAAAGAGCTCACCCAGCGCGTCGCCCTCTGGTAAATCTGGTGGTGTGGTTGGTATAACAGTCTTGTATCAACTCTAACTGAGTTTTTTCTCTCATTGACTTCTGAAAGCGATGCTTTAGCTATGTCCTGCAAAATTCCGACATTGGAGATTTTCAGAATTTTCACCGCACGGTATTTGAGTAGACTTCGAATTTTGTAGCGATTAAACGTCCTTTCGTCTCGTTTAGCCATGTAGACGACAATCGAGAAGAGAGCCGCAAATTCAGTAAGTAGAAATGAGCTCTGCGCCAATTTCACGTCAGGAGGGTTTAATTGGTTCGATAACAGTGCTTGTTTTTACCTTCAACGAAATGAACGAGAATCCATATTCGAAGTGAAAAAGAGGGTCATCCATTTCACTAGCAGGATGAATTTTGTTCCCAACTTCTTTGGATACTGCCGACATAAAAACAATGATGCAAAGGAATTTCGCTATCCCTGAAAAATATTGTATTTGCACGAAGGAATACTCAGCAATGGCATGTTAACTCGCAGAGATAATCCTGCTCACTTTTTCTAGATTTGATAGTATGAAGTTTCTGTTACCTAGAAAACGAAATTCTCGTACAACTCGTCAAGGTGAAATAAACAGAATAACAACAACACAGGTTTTCTGTCAGCTGCACAGGGTGCTTGTGGCTGCAGTGAATCACTCATCGATTTAAGTGCAAATACTATTTTTATTTGCATATTTGCGAATTTGATTGCTGTGTCCTCACAGCCAATGCTTCCGTGAGAAAGTGGTCTGCGATTACCGAATTTCTAAAAAAGTCAGCGCAGAAAGTTTGCTTCGAATCGGTCCATCCGTCGAGGTTTGTATGTGAAACGTACACACACAAATCCCTACTTACATACTCGTAGGCCAATGTGAATGTTTTATATGTTTTTTTTTTTTACTTCACACATCTTAACGCCTTTCTATTCCCTTCTGGTACTCGCTCACCACTCTGGCGCAGTAGAATTCGTCTAACTTTATCTTTATGCTTTATAGGGCTGGTACACAAATCTTACAACCTTGAAGTCACCTCTGGCAAACTTTACCAATCCAGAGTTGTGTCCGCTTCTGGTGCTATCGTACTATTCTGGGCTCGTTTCACCGCAGAAAGCATTTGTGTCACGCAGAGACCCACGCCCAGGCTCACAGCCAGAAATACTAACATATATAGATTACCAGTCTTTGAACGTTCCTGGCAGTCATCTCTATCACAATACAAACACAGCACATGACCTTAGTGACGTGGTGATGGATGGGCGTGGCTTAGTGATCATAGTGGACGAAGATATCCCTGCTCCGACAACCGACAACCTCTCCTGTAGGCACTTAATCGGCTGCGGGTATCTAACGACCGCGCTCCCTCCACCCCCATTTTTACTTCCAAATTACCAAACTATCATGATATATAATTCTTAGGCTTATTCTGTCACGTGTGTGTCAGTCACGAAATTCGAAAAAGGGGGAAGGGGGGGGGGGGGGGGGGGGGGCGACGGGTCCACCGGCGTCGGATTGGCGCGCCGGCGCCGAATACCTATAGAGGGGGGGGGGGGGGGTCTCGCGGCATCGAAATGGGGCGTAATAACTTTGTGTGACGTGGCCACTGCACGTGTTGCATTGCACCTCCATGACTCCTCCGCGTATCTATCTCCTTACACGTTTGCCTCAACATGGTAGCATGCCTTCTTCAGGAAGTGGAAACATGCATGAAAACGACTGCTTAAATAGTAGCAAACAGTTTACATGATATGACGTTGAACGTTATTCATTCTACGATAGCTGTTGGGGGAAATCAGGAGGAACACCCTGACTACTTCTAGAAAACCTACTGAACACCTACTTCGAGTAATACTTTCAAATTGTACCTATATTATATTGGTATCGAAGGAGTGTTTGAAGCTGATGATTGAATATTATTCAAATGTAGAACTGACACGTTTAGAGGGAAAACTCTGTAATCTTTCGCCTTAATTTATAGCAAAAAAAAAGAGAAAGAAAGCGTTGTAGGAAAAGTACAAATCTAATTTTGCAGAAAATGCCACTACTATAAATTTTCATTGAACAGTGGAGGGGAGCGAACCGAACACCAAAGAAAATCTGAAGTCCGGCTTTAGCTGGACATTAGGACTGGTATATTATATAGCACCAGTCTGAACGTCCGGCTAAAGCCGGACGTCAGACTCTGTGGTGTTCGCTTCGCTCCTCTTCATTGATCAACGAAAATCAATATTAGTGCTATTATTTCAGACTCGGTGGTGTCCGCTTCGCTCCCCTTCATTAATCAACGAAAATCAATATTAGTGCTATTATTTCAGACTTTGTGGTGTCCGCTTCGCTCCTCTTCATTGATCAACGAAAATCAATATTAGTGCCCTTTCCTGTGAAAGTAGACTTGTGTAATTGACTCTAACAATCTTTCTTTATCTTTTTTATTATAAACAAAGGCGAAAGATTTCATAGTTTTCTTTCTAAACGCGTCGGTTCTACATTTCGAGAATATTCAATATTCAAACTTCAGCTTCAAACACTCTGCCAATACCAACATAATGTAGACGCAATTTGAAAGTATTACTCGAAATTTGGGTTTTCCTGCTATTTCTACCCAAGGGATATCAAAGAGTGATGTTTTAACACAAAATGACGTGAAAGATCATCCTACTGATGAAAATAACGTTCTATGTCAGATCATGTAAACTGTTCGCTACTATTTAAGCAGTCGTTTGCTTGCGTATTTCCACTTTCTGAGGAAGCAATGTTACCAACTTGTGGCAATCGTGCAAGGACACACGGGCGAAGGGGTCATAAAGATGAAAAGCAACGCACCCAGTGGGCACGGCTATGAAACGTCTCATTTACCTTTTTCGACATGCACACCAAGTTATTGCGCAACCATTTCGATGCCGTGGGACCCGTCGCACCCCATGTTATAGCTATCTGGCGCCGGCGCACCAATCCGACGCCTGTGGACCTGTCGCACCCCATTTTGTAGCTTTCTGGTGCCAGCACACCGATCCGACGCCGGTGGACCCGTCGCACCCCCTTTTTCGAATTTCGTGACACACAGACAAACACACAAACAAACGAACAAACAAACAAACAAACACACAAACACGCACACAAACACACACACACACACACGGACTAAGCTCGTTATTATATACCAGTATGAAAGTCCGGCTAAAGCCGGACCTCAGACTTTCGGTGATTTTAGCTTCGCTCCCCTTCACTGATCAATGAAAGTTAATAGTAGTGGTGTTTTCTGTTAAATTAGATTTGTGTTTTTTTAAAAACGCTTTCCTTCTCTTCTTTATATTATAAATTAAGGCGAAAGATTACGGAGTTTTCCTTCCAAACGCGTCAGTTCTACATTTGGAGAATATTCGATCATCAGCTACAAACACTCCTTCGATGCCAGAATAATATAGATACAATTTGAAAGCATTACTCGAAGTACGGGTGTTCCTCCTGTTTTTCCCCAATAGTTATCACAGAATGATGTTTTGACATAAAATAACGTGAAAGACATCATCCTACTGATAAAAATAACGTTCCACGTCAAATCACATAAACATTTTGCTACTATTTAAGCAGCCAGTTTCTGAGAACGGCATGCTACAAACTTGAGGCGAAAGAAGAAGGAAATAGGCACACGGGAGTAGTCATAAAGGTGAAGAGCAAAGCGCCAAGTGGTTACGGCTATGAAACGGCTGCAACCATTTACCTTTTGCGTCATGCACACTAATTTATTGCGTTCCAATGACCGAGTCCACCGACGCCGGTGGATCCGTCGCACCCCATATTATAGCAATCTGGCGCCGTTGGACCCGTCGCACGCTCTTCCATAGGTATCTGGCGCCGGTGGACCCGTCCCACCCCCTTCTATAGGTATCTGGCACCGGCGCGCTAATGCGACGCCGGTGGACCCGTCCCAATTCCTTCTACAGGTATCTGACGCCGGTGGACCAATCCGACGCCGGTGGGCGAGCGTCCGTCGGCGTCGAATTGGTGCGTACTTCAGACTTTCTGCGTTGTTTGCTTCGTTCGTCTTCACTAATCAACGAAAATTAATATTAGTGTTATTAGTTCTATGAAATTGGACTCCAGCAATCTTTCTTCCTTTTTTATATAACAACTATAAGCGAAATATTTCATAGTCTTCTTTCTAAACGCGTCAGTTCTATGTTTGGAGAACATTCGAACTTCAGCTTCAAACACTCCTTTCCAATATATTATAGACAAAATTCAAAAGTATCAAGTATGGGTTTTCTTCCTGTTTTCTATAAACAGTTATCAGAGAATGATGTTTTGGCATAAAATTATGTGAAAGACAGCATCCTATTGATAAAGATAACGTTCCACGTCAGATCACATAAACATCTTGCTACTATTTAAGCAGCCGTTTGCATGCGTGTTTCCACTTTCTGAGAACGGCATGCTACGAGCTTGGAGCGACATGCACAAGAAGTTATTGTGCAGCAATCCGACGCCGTGGGACCCGTATTACCCATATTGTCGCAACCCATATTATAGCTATCTTGTGCCGGCGCGCCAGCCTGATGCCGGTGGATCCGTCGCAAAGCCCTCTATACGTATCTGGCACCGGAACACCAATCCGACGCCGGTGGACCCGTCGCAAACCCTTCTATACGTATCTGGCGCCGGCCCACCAATCCGACGCCGCGGGACTCGTCGCACCCCTTCTATAGGTGTCTGGCGCCGGTGGGCCCGTTGCACCCCCTTCTATAGGTGTCTGGCGCCGGTGAAGCGGAGCGCACGTCGGACAACGGTGACCGTCTGGTCGACTTGTGCGAGCAGACGGGCCTCATCATCGTTTCCACGTTTGAGAGGAATCATCGACGCTATCAGCTCACATCAGGCCTGAAGAGCAGCGCAAGCGGAAGATGAGGGCTCTTAAGCTTCCGCTCGAATACGTTCTGGCGAAGAACATTCCTAAGTCAAATATCCGAAAAACTAGAGCTGTTTAGGACGTCGCGACTCTGACCACCGTCCAGTTCTTCCCAGCTTCAAGACACGGTTCCACAAGAGAAACCGAGGAGTTCCTCTTCAACCGAAAATCGACTTGGCAGGTTTGAAAGACGATGAATGCAGAACAAAATTCCGCCAACGTGTGTCTATTTGTGTTGGAGTACGGACCAGGAAGAAGCTTAGCGATGCGGATTCCTTCATAAAGTGCATCAAGGACGCTGCAAGGGAAACGCTCCCGGTTCTATTGCCGCGAAAGAAGTTTGTCTTTGCAGAAACAGAATCCACGTACGATTTTGTATGTGTCGCGCGCAGCGCTGGTGACTTCAACCAGGAAAAGCGTCTTAGAAGGAGGCTGCGTCGTCAACTGCAACAAGACCGCGAAAACGAGTGGACGTCAAGAGCGATGGAGTTTGAGAAGGCGTGGGAGGACAGCAACCCGCGGAAAGCCTATGCTCTATTAAAACAATATTGCGGCAAAATGAAAAGATGTTCTCCTGTCCTCAACACTGTCAATGGAGTTGCTGTCGGTGAAGCAACAATTCCAATTTGGAGAGAACACTTCAAGACCTTGCTGAACCGATTAGCATCGTCAGCTCTTGAACTCAAGCACGTTCATACATCGACATATGCGGTTAACGAGGAACCGCCGACCGAGTCGGAGGTTCTAGTCTGTATTTAAAAAAATGAAGAATGGAAAATATGGTGGAGACGACGGGTTCAACGCAGAAATGCTAAAATATCTTCCTCCGTCTGGGATTCGTGAGATGACGAAGATCATCCGTTCAATATGGATAGACGAAAGGATACCTGATTCGTGGAAACACGCTATCATAATTCCCGTCCATAAGAAGTTATCCGTCAGGGACCCTAGGAATTATCTAGAAATCTCTTTGCTGCATGTTATGTACAAGGTATTGGAGCGCATTATCTTGGACCGACTCATTAATCATCGCGAAGAAACAACGCGTGACGAGCAAGCTGGCTTTCGTCCGATCTACGACTGACTATGTGTTCATCGTCAGGAGAATGATCGAAATCTGGCAGCGGTATTCGAAGCCAATGCAACTAGCGTTTCTGGACTTTGAAGCCGCGTTCGGCTCTCCTCACCGAGGCCGTCTTCTCAACGCGCTCTACCCCGATGGAGTACCAGGAAAGTTCGTTCGCTTGCTTGATGACATGAATCAGTGAACAACTGCTGCAGTTCGAACACCAGCCATATGTACAACACCGTTTGAAGTGGTAACTGGAGTAAGACAAGGGGCAATGGCAGGACCCTTCCTGTTCAATTTCGCCATCGACGACATTATGCAAAGAACAGTCGACCAGTGTCCTGCTGACATTGTCTTAGCACCATCAGGGTGCCTCTTGACTGATTTCGAATTCGCCGACGATGTTATTATATTCGCGGAAAGCAGTACGAAACTTCAACATGTTGTCAACCTTTTATCGAAGCTGGCTGCAGCCTATGGACTACGTCTAGGCCCTGATAAATGCAAGCAGATGTAGATCTCTTCGAGACCTCGAACGGGAATCAGGGTGGACGGACAACTGATAGAACTCGTCGATGAGTTCCGTTACCTGGGCTGTACGCTGAAGAACAATGGCAGCTACGAGAGAGATGTTCAGCAAAGATGCGCTAAGGCCACTTCTGCATTTAACTCCTTAACGAAATGAATGTGGTCGATCCCCATCACCAACGAAGTCAAGCGGCGAGTTTACCTATCCGCAATTCGCCGCATTATGATGTACGGATAGGAGACTCGAGCAGCACCATCAACGGCTATGGAGAGGCTTGATTGCACGAAATGAAAGCTACTTAGACGGCTACTTGGCTACTTTTGGCCTAGGGTATGCCAAAATGAAGATCTTTATGCAGAAATTGATGTGGTATACCGGCGGATGACACGTGGAAGATATTCACATCTCGCACCGCTATCGAAATTGACTAAAGTAAATCGTCTTCGCTTCTTTGGTAATATATTAAGGAGACCGGCAGATCGCCTTGTTCAACGGTTCTGAGGAGTTTGTCGGGTTCGAGCTGGAAGAAGCCACCTGGCCGAAAACGAAAATTCTGGACTGAGGTGGTGAAAAAGGACCTGAGGACACTTGGCGTGGATAGGCAGTTCAGGCGAGACGTAAGGTTAAGTTAAGGTATGGAATAGCGACGAATGGATTGATTAAACTGTTGGCTGCTATGTATTGTATTTGATCAGCCGTTGAACGCGTGTTTCCTTTTTTTTTGAAGAAAGGATGTTAGCAGCATGAGGAGACATGCTGGGAAATATATGCAAAGGAACCACAGAAACCCATTTCACCGCGTTGAGGCTCCAGCGCACCAAACTGACGCCATAGTATGCGTCTCCCTCTCTTTTCGGAATTTCTTGACTGAGACACACACATACACAGACGCGTGACAGAATATATTATTATTATACAGCCCGTTATTATACAGCATGATATTTTTCAAATTTGGAAGTATACATTAACATAAAAGTTTATTTACCCTCACTAACATATGTGAGAAAATAACTTGCTTAATCAAAGCCAACATACATATATGTATATAAAAATGGGCAATGGTGAAAAGGTAGAGTGGTCGCCTATCAGGTGCATGGCGATGGTTCGGCACCTCATCGGTGCAGAGTTTTGCATCATTATGGAGTATTTTTGTGACACACAGACAAACACACACATATACACATACACAGACTAAGCGCGTTATTATATAACATGATCATATGATGATACAAATCATTAAGTAGTGGCAAATTTGTAAATTTCTACTGCGAAATTAGGGTTATTACTTAAGCTACTTTTGACTTAATCGGCGGCGGGTGTTACGGCCTAACGCGGCTATCCGCATCTTCGCCGGAGTACGTCGTCCTTGAACATATCCGAACCTATCCTGTAAGATCTTCAGCTAGAGTTTGCATAGAATCTACCCATCTGTCGCTATTCCACAAACGGTGGGATTTCACGTCTCGACTGAACTGCCTGTTAACGCCAAGAGTCCTTTGACCTTCCTTCACCACCTCCGTCAAGAACTTTTTATACGACCAGGTCTTTTCCAATTAGGATGTGGAGGCATCTTCAGGTCTACATGGACAAGACGATCTTCTCTTAACGTTACCAAAGAAGCGAAGACGGTTTTCCATGACTACTTCAGAGCAAGATGTTGACGTTTTCCACGTGTCATCCGCCGGTGCACCATGTCTACTTCCAGATAAAGTTCTTCGTTATGGCATGCCAACGGCCAAAAGTAGCCTAGCAGTCGCCTAAATAGCTTTTTCTCCACGCAGTCAAGCTTTTCCATCATCGTCGCTGCCCAAATCTCCGAACCGTGCATCACGGTAGGGCAAAATGCGGATAGGTAGACTCGCAGCTTGGCTTTGTTGGCGATGGGGGTCGACCACAGGCACTTGGTCAATCAGTTGAATGCAGAGTTAGCTTTGCGCTTCTTTGCTGAATATCTCTCTCGTAGCTGCCATCGTTTTTCAGCATACAGCCCAAATGACGAAACTCATCCACGAGTTCGATAGGTTGTTCATCCATCCTGATTCCCGTTGACGGTCTCGAGGAGACCCACATCTGCATGCATTTACCAGGGCGTAGGCTGCAGCTAACTTCGATACAACTTCGCGCTACTAGTAACGAATATTACTACATCGTCGGCGTACTCAAGATCCACCAATGGACGTGCAGAAGGTGCCAAAATGACATCGGCGGGACACTGCATTATGTCATCGACGGCAAAGTTGAACAGGAAGCGTCCCGCCTCGGCCCCTCGTCTCAATCCAGTTTCCACTTCGAAGAGATCCAACTGGTGTTCGGACCGCAGAAGTTGTTCTTCTATCCATTTCGTTTATTAGGCGTATGAATTTTCCTGGAACTCCATTGACACCAAGCGCATTGAGAAGACGGCCCTCGGTGAGAAGAGTCGAAAGCGGCTTCGAAGTCTAAAAATTCTAACTGTAGAGGCTTCGAATACTGCTGCCACACTTCAATCACTCTTCTCACAATAAACACCTGATCAATCGTCGATTGACCAGTTCGAAAGCCGGCTTGGTCGTCACGGGTGGTTTCTTCGCGATGTCAGATTAGTGGATCCAGGATGATCTGCTTCACATCCTTGTACATTACACGCAGCAAAGATATTCCTCGGTAATTACTGGGTTCCGTAACGGATAGCTTCCTGTGGAGAAGAATTATAATAGCGTGTCTCCACGAGTTAGGAATCCTTTCGTCAATCAAGGAATGATCTTCATCATCTCACGAATCCCAGTAGTAGGGTTAGACTTCAGCATCTCTGTTTCTATTCCATCGTTCTTCAATTTCATCGTCTCCTGCTGATTTTCCATTCTTCATTTTTTGAATACAGACTAAAACCTCCGACTCCGTCGGTGGCTATTCGCAACCGTGGCGTATGTCTGTCTTTGGGCGTGTACGAGTTCAAGGACTGACGGCGCTTCTCGGTTCAGCAAAGTGTTAAAATACTCCCTTCAGATGGGCAGGGTTGTCTCCCTAACAGTGACTCTGTTGGCTGTGTTCAGGTCAGCCGAACACCTCATCATCTTGCCGCTATACTGCCTTAGAAGACTATACGCTTTTCTCGGGTTCTCATTCTCCCATGCCTTCTCAAACTCCTCCGCTTGACGTCCATTCGTTCCCACTATCATATTTCAGCTGACGATGCAACATTCTCAGGCACTTCTCCTGGTTGTAGTCACCAGTACCACCAGGGCAACACATACAGAATTGTACGTAGATATTGTCTCCGCAGATGCAAAGGCGAACTTCTTCCTCGGTACTAAAACCGGGAGCGTTTTCTTTGCAGCGTCCTGAATGCATTTAGTGAAAGAGTCGGCGTCATCCACTCTCTTCCTGGTCCGTGATCCCATATTGATCGGCACTCGTTGGCGGAACTTCTTTCTGCATTCCTCGTTTTTCAAACCTGCCAAGCCAAGCTTCGGCTGATGTTGGGCTCCCCGATACCTATTCTGGAACCGTACCATAAAGGTGAGAAGAACTTGTCAGTGGTCGGCATCGAATGTGACGTTCCAGACAGCTCTATATTTTCGAATATCTGACAAATATATGTTCTTCGTAATCGTAATCGGGCTGAAGCTTAAGAGTCGGCGTCTTCCGCTTTCGCTGCCCTTCTGGCGTTAATAGGGTTGTCGCTTGTCACGTAAGCTGATGGGGTCGATGATTCCTCTTAAACGTAGATGCTATGATGACATTCGTCTGCTCGCAAAGGTCTATCAGACGATTTCCATTCTCCGATGTTTGCTCCATGAGATACTACCATTTTCCAGGCACATCGGATTGTCGCCTAGGTCCCATCTTTGCATGAGCATCAATTACTGCCAACAATTACTGCTTGCTGGCTTGGTATCTTGGATATCAACATATTGAGGTCATCATAAAACGCATCCCTGCTGTAGTCCTCTGCGGTTTCTGTAGGTGCGTGAGCACTTACGACCCAGAGTTTGAGTCCTCTGCGATACCACAATCGTATGAAGGCCCATCTCGACGACGTTGATCTAAACTCCTCCACCAGGTTGTTATAATCGTTCCTCACAGCTATTGCGCAGCCTCATTCCTTCCTTTCATCAGCACCGCCGCAGTTGATGGTGTAATTGTCGATACTGATATTTCCTGCAATGCATGTAGATATCGCAGAAGTCTGAATGGAGCGGCTTGTTGGAGTTCACTTGACAGCGACCGGCAGTTCAGTGTAACGAGATGGATGTTCGTCGCCAAAGATTCCATGTTTCCGCCAACATTCGACCTGTCAGAGTATGGGCTTTGGCATGGTGCTGGACGACAGCAACTTCTTGCAATGTACAGGAAGTTTTTGCCATATAACAGCGCAGGTTATATAGCTCGTCCTCCACAACGGTTTGCCGCCTCATAGTGGCGTGGAGGTGATACTGGGCGTCGAACTGCGATGCACAGCGGAGGTTCGTCCTCCGGTAGGGTCTCCCAAGCTGAGAAGGAGTTCGACACATCCGACATTCCGTCTTCTCGGAATCGGAAGCCTAGCTAAGAGTAAACCACTGCTAAGATTCACCACCGTCTTGGCAAAATGTCGCAAGGTGGTTCCCTGATCCATATAGGTTGGGCGACGACCTGTGGTGAAAGCTAAGCTCGCCGTGGCATGGCTGCTTAGTTTGGGGAAAAGTCTTCTTGCCACTCCAGCATATTCACTGCCTCAGTACCCTGCACACTGGGTCCTGCCGTCTCAGACTTCGGACGGTATGGCGACCGGTGAGAGGCGATCAAATCTCAGGTTGCTCAGGACGTCATTGATTCTGGACAAAGGCGACACGCGCACGACTCGCCATGGAGACTGTCTCAGACTGTGTACTTACAACGCGAGAACAGTTTCCACAGACGCTGACCTGCATGCCTTTCTCGGAGCTGCAGAGCGTATCAAATTTCACGTGATTGCTCTGCAGGAGACCAAGTGCAGAAGGAGCGACGTACGACAGATGAATGACAGTACACTCGTCATTCGTGGAGAGAAGGTTCCGTCGCGAAATGTAGGCGGTGTTGGTTTTGTTGTGCACCCATCTGTCGTCCATCTCGTCGATTCTCACGAGATCCTGTCACCTCGTCTGGCCATTCTTCGCCTCCGCCCTCTGCGCCAAAAATCCATCAGTATCATCAACTGCTACTCACCAACATCAGCAGCTGATGAATCCGAATTGGAAGCGTTTTACGAGGAGCTGGAGGAAGTAGTCCGCAACGAGAAGTCCTTCTACAAATTCGTTGTCGGAGACTTCAACGCAAAACTAGGAAAGGCCACAGAAGAGGAATACAGGATTGGAAGATTTGGACTAGGAGATCGGAATGAAAATGGCAATAGTCCCGCTGGGCTGTTGTCCGCCGCTCGCCTCTTTCAGGGGAACTCTCTTTCCACGAAAAAAGATCATCGTCGGTGGACATGGGAGTCGCCCAATGGCGCGACTCGTGCGGAGATCGACCACATTCTCACCAACCGGAGGTGGTGTCTACTTGACGTCTCAGTAGTACCATCCTTTTGTAGTGGTTCTGATCACCGTCTCCTTCGTGCGAAAATACGTCTTAGCCACACGATGGAAAAGAACATCTGCTATCGGCAACGAAGGAGAAAAGAAGTCGTCTACGAGGAGTCGAGGATTACGAGCCTGTGCTGAACGCGCCTCGAAGCCCCGCACGACAAACTTGGATCGAATTTCGAAGACCACTAAGGAATTGTTGGAAAGAAGAAGGGCTTTGAGGCTTGATCCGAATGCGTCGCACATTGAGCGGTTAGTAGTAGCAAACACTAGCTGCAGAAAAGCGTTGCAGGAGGATCTTATGAAGTACAGGCAGAAGAAGATTCTGGAAGCAGCACAAAGAAGAACAAGTCTAAAGAAGTGCCGCAGGGATCTCCGCGAATATAATATTCCGCTAGCAACCTTGCTGAGCGAAGACGGGTCTTCTCGTCGTGAGATGGAAATCATAAAGGAGAGGTTCTACTCGAACCTTTTCCGTTCATCAACTCCTATGTCAAGCCCGATCATCCCCACTGGCGAAGCTCCACCACGGATTCTCCCTTCGGAAGTACGAGTCGCTATCAAGGGCATGAAACCTGGCACAGCCCCCGGACCTGATTTTATATCAGCAGACTTTCTTCGGGCTGGTGGCCATCCGCTTCATGTAATCTTAGCAGCGCACATGACATCCTACCTTCAGAAAGAAAGATCCCAGACCAGTGGAAGACCCCGTTCTTGTCCATAAGAAAGGTGACCGAGAGGACCTTCGGAACTACCGTCCGATATGCTTGCTGAGCGTGTTATACAAAGTATTCACCAAGATCATCCTCACCCGCATATCTAGGACGCTGGATGAAGCCCAGCCTCAAGAACAAGCTGGATTCCGCCAGGGGTTGAGCTGCTTGGACCACATCCAGACCGTGTCGAGGGTCATAGAGGTTTGCCGGGAATACCGCCTGCCCCTTGTTCTAACCTTCGTCGACTATGAGAAAGCCTTTGACAGCGTAGAAACGAATGCAATACTGTCAGCGCTGGTCGACCAAGGTGTGGACGCGTCGTATGTGAGGACATTAGCCAATTGCTACGATCGATGCACGACTAGGATACAGCTTTTCCACCGCCCTCTCACCATACCCATTGGAAAGGGGGTACGACAAGGCGATACTATATCGCCGAAGCTGTTCACGGCTGCATTGCAATGGATAATGAAATCACTATCCTGGGAAGAAAGGGGCATACGTGTTGATGGAAGATTTCTCTCGAACCTTCGTTTCGCGGACGACATCGTTCTCTTTTCGAGCACTACCAACGAAGCAGAAACGATGCTCAACGAATTGAACGAAGCAGGGAAGAGAATAGGACTGCGAATAAACAGAAAGAAGACACAGTTCATGAAGAACGCCTACTGCGAGGGCGGAGGAGTACAACTTGAAGGCTCCCAAATCGTGGAAACTCCGTCATACGTATAACTTGGACGTTCAATGAACATGGAAAACGACTTGAAGGAAGAACTAAATAGAAGAATGAGAGCAGCATGGGTAGCATTCGCAGCCGTCAGGGAAGCCACGGACCAGCTGACGGAAGAAGATCTTCGTGCCCATCTGTTCGACTCGACAGTTCTTCCAGCGCTCTGTTACGCAGCGGAGACGTGGGTAGACACCGCGGCCACGGCTAGGAAGCTACTTACCACCCACAGAGCCCTTGAGAGATGTCTCCTGAAGTTTAACCGGCGCACACAACACCTAGCCGGTCTTCGTAGCTCCGACTTAAGAGGAATGTCCCGTCTTCGCGACCCAGCGGAATATGTATCGAAAGCAGAACATAGATGGGCCGGTCACATCATGAGAAGAATCGACGATAGATGGACTAAAAGAGCGCTAGAGTGGATCCCAAGGGACGCTAAACGCCCCCGAGGGAGACCGCCAACGAGATGGGGTGACGTGTTCGTTACACGGATGGACCAGCTGAGAGCTCAGTTGGATACGGCTCAAGGACCTCGTCAACGTCACTCACGAAGCTTGAGAACATCTTGGATGACAATGGCGAGGGAACGAAACGAGTGGAAGAGATGCTGGGGATCGCACGTCCAGTGAAGACGGGCCATCTAAGTATCTAAGTAAGTATATAGCTTGTACGTTTCCAATGCGTACACTCGAACACCTGATCGCGTTTAGTTAAAGTAGGGCCATCACGAGCAGGCAGCAATCAGACGTGTATACGGGCTGTTACTAATAACAATTTTTTCCGTTTTGTTAAGGAGTGTAAACACATTGTTGAGAAATTTCGCAGTCCCCGTTCACATTTGGTACCAAAAATTTCAGCAGTACATTTCGAAAAAACTGAAGTAAATTTGCATCTCTATTCCTTGCGTATCATTACAATTTGCATAAATGATTCCAAACATTTGACAAAATCCACTTCTTAAGTTCAGCATTCAACCTAAAATGATATGCTAACACAGAATGACGTGAACATCATTTAATTGACAAAGATAAGATGATACATCAGATTAAGTAAGCTGTTACTTACATTTAAACAGCTGTTTGCACGGGTATGTCTGATTTCTAGAAAATGGTTTTGGAATGATGAAAATAACGTAATAGGCATACATTAGGAGGAAAAGCTACGCAGGCACCGACCACAACCAGTAACTACTCATAACATCTCATTTATTTCTTGTCAAATGTGCTTCGAATTACATCTCCTTTCTACTACATTCTGACGTCGACACACCACATCGACATCGTGCGACTTGTTTCTCCACATGTTTCTACTCTTTCTTTCTGGCACACAAATTCGAAGCTGCGAGGTCCGGTAACAACATGTCACTGTTTTCTGGCACCAGCAAGTCAACCTCCCACCGAAGGCGCGCATGGTGTTCTTAGTTGGATGAGATAATAAAACTTGAGGAAGTAAAGCAATAAAACAGGTGCTTTCTGGTTGAGCTTCAGACTTGCTCCCATGATTACTTTTTTGGTGGTGCTGACTGAATAACTTCTATTCGCGAAGTAAAAGTTGGCACGAATTTCAAACTAGATTTTACCCCCATGTGCTGTTCGAAGTTGACAACATTCAAACCCTGTATTCAGACACACTGACATTTGTGCTCTAACTGTAATTTGAGTTCAATATTCGATATGTAGGGGCGGGTGTAGTGTAGCGGTTAGAGGTTCCGCTTCCTGCACAATCGATCGGAGGTTCGAATCCGCCCTAGCCTCATCAAGCCTTTCATCCCTCCGGGGTCGATAAATTGGTACCAGACTTGTCTGGGAGGATAAAAGCACTGACTTGACACATCGGCTAGCCACCGCAAGTCATTGTATAGGCCAGATACACGTTCGTAAACCTCAAACGATTCTGAATTGAAGTGAACGTGGGGGCGCATCCCAAGCGGATTGATTAACGCCAGAAACTTTATCCTTTATTCTATTCGATATGTCAATATGTCATGTCAATACGAAATGGGATTAGCTGCAATTGCGAAAGCTTCTGTAATCGAAGCGGCACAGTGGAGCCAGCGGTTGAGATAGACTGTGACCGCCGTGAACAGCAGCGATGAGTGGTGCTGGCAAGGGTTCCCTTTTGATGCTAATCGCACTGCATCCAACGTAGTTGCCTACCCAGCTATACCATCTATACCGTTTTCACCCGACAACACTTGACTGCTGCAATTTGAAGGAGATTGAATTCGAATATATAGTCATGTCAAAACGAAATGAGGTTAAGCGCAATTGCAAAAGTCGGAATTTTTGACCATTCGACCATTTTCAAGTCCGCATATATCAGGAAACAACGAATTCCTGAATTTATACATATATTCAAAAAATCCTTTAGTATTTTATACATCTGCTCGGACATCTGACTTTTGCATGTTTGTTCTAGTACTGGCATTTGACTCTACCTCGATATTCCTGTGGGAATTTCCCACAATTTCGTTAAACAAACAGCATATTTTACATCCGTAACTGATTTTTTTCAAAATCCTGCACTCTTTTTCAGTGCCACTTATGTACGTTTTGTAACTGCTCTCGCAAAATAGTAATTATAACTCGGTGTGAGGGGGGTCACCGCGAGCAGGTAGAAATCGGACTGCGCATGCAGTCGCCGACTGCTCGGCTACTTTTATCAAGTTGTAGATGCCACTATGGTACACATATGCCATAGCAAACAAACTTACAAAAAAAGATGTGGTATACTGACAAATGACACGTGAAAATCATCAACATCTTGCACCTTTTGAAGTAGTTATAGGAACCCTCATCTCTTCTCTCTTTTAATGATTTTGGAGGTGTACATGGGCACTCTTACCTGCGTTTATGTGGACAACGGTGGACGCAAATAAGGAAGCATACGGCCTTGGTAGGAAACAGCACGTAGTAGAGATAAAAAGACCGAGGACGTCCAATATCCCCCCAAACATCATGAATATGAACGCTCGTCGTATCGACTCTGAAAAAAAACACTCTTTAAAATCTTTCGGACTGAAGAATGATCATTTTGATCTAATTTTCTGAACGACTGCAGAATTTGAATTTGGACATCCTCAATGCCAGAAATAGATAAACCCAATCTTGTATCCTGAAAATAACGGAATTAGAGACTCTTCTTATTTGAACTAGAATAACTTTTAAATGAATCAGAAACCATGGTGTCGTTACACCCGTTGGTATCATTGTTTCGAATTCTTGGAGTTGCTAGAAACTCTCAACTCGTGGGATTTCTAGAGGCTTTGCGTCGAATTTCTGAAAACTGAAAGTACTTTGAGCGCGTTGGCATAGTACGGCAGAAAGTGCAGATGCAGTACTACAGAAATGTGCAATCGAGACCCTACACCAATTCAACATCAAGGTAACTAAATTTTTTAATTTGGAGTTCCCTGGAGTCATTAAGAAGTTAAATCATCAAACAGCCTGAGAGATGGCTGGAGATCACCAATACAAATGGGAAATATATGATTGACTAAAAACTTGTTTTAGTCAATAAAAACTCGCTCCAAGTCTTCTCTTCTTGAAACCTCAGCATTAGGAAGTATATTTATGTTTTCTTGTTATGCCAACGAGGTTTAGGTGAAACTTTATTATTGCCCTGACGTTTCGACAAACTCGTATTTATAAACCGCCTGGAAATGGTTCGAGGTTTTCGATTTCATGCATATCCCATCAAACTCCTCCTATCTCCTTTTCTAGCCTCGATATTGTTCTAAGCGAGTGCAGCACGCAAGACCTCCAAAAGGAAAGCAAACTGACCAGTCTCACTGGGCCAGAGAACCATCGCGGTGTTCTTAAAGATTGTCACCAGGGCGAATGAGATCTACGCACTGTGCAGTATCCTCAAGTTCTAATGTCTGGATTACGTTAAGGAATTGCATGTAGGACAATCTTATAGCTCACAGAGTGTTACGAACGGCATGGTAATTGGTAACTGAAAACACTCGTTTTTGTTATTTATGGCTGGATTCCTAACGGAAATCCAGAATGCTTCCAATGCCTTCCGAGCAAATATTTCGTTTTTGTGCGCTGTTATCGTACACTTCATTTCAAACTCGTTTCCATCATGCTTCTCATTTTTGTGGCGCCCTAACGGTGTCATCGAACTTCCACGCCTTATACTAGCCAAACGTTCCTTAAAACGCAGGTTCAACATTCTTTCATTTTCTCCTATATAAATGGCGTTGTACGTTAGGCAATCTATTTAGTAATTTGTATAACTCCGATTTTCGTGCAATCACCAGTCTTAGTAAATGGACAAACAATGCAATACTCTGACACACATTGCCTATCGTAGAATGTATTGCGAACTAACTGTCGTTTGATGCTGTTGTTCGGGATGTTCACCAATACAACATAATCTTGCAACTGTGCTCGCAAAAGAGTCCGGGGTATAGCGGCAGTTAAGGAGTCAGAAAAGAAGGGTATGCACAGAGGAATTTTACCTTTACGTGGGATCCGCATTGCCTTGTTTGTAGTTCGAGATTGGGTGTTAGATTTCGATCTCGTGTAACCGTTTGAAATACCTATGCTTATGGCTAGTTCTAGTGATTCCTCATGTCCTCTATCACCTGTGCACATTACCGTTGCTGTTTTGACCATATTTCGGACAATTGTTTTTTTCATGCCAATTGGATGAGCTGACGTTGCCTTTATCAGTATGTTTTTCGATACCATACCATTTCACACCTGCAATGTCATTGTGCAGTTTTATCTGAGCATTTAAATAAGGCAGCCAACCATATTTCGGTTGTTCTCGAGTGAGATTTATGTACTTCATTCATTCATTCAAAATTCTAAAACATAAATTTTCAATTTGCCAGTAAAAGGTTGTGCATGACGGATATCGCTTTTGTGCCAAAGTTGCATACGAGATCAGAACATCGTCTTCTCCTTCAAGGATTTTCTTCACACAAAGAGAGGGGAAGCCGCAAAGTTGGAGAATTATCAATAACCGGGGTCTCTTCATTACGCTAGCCGGCTTTCATGAAGATCGTGTGGCTTTTCTGAGTTTTTTTTTTGAAGCAATGGACAATATCGCCAAGGAACACAATAGGCTCGTTGAACGACACTTTACGACTACACGAGGGAGACGGAGAGTCTCAAAACCACAATGAAAACACTGTCTCTAGAAGTTTTTGAGCTTATACACCGGATAAAAGTAGACCTTTAAGAGAGAAGAGTAACACTGTCACTTGAAGCTGTAGGAGCGGGAAAGCTCGTCGAGACTTCGTCAATCGTAAGACAAACATGACTGCTCTCTGGAACCCGAATGGAACGACGACTGGATCGAGAAGGTAATGGAGAAAATCGTCCACGACTTCTACTCTACGGCAAAAAGAGGCAAGAGAAAAAATTCTACGGCACCCGGTCAAAAAAGATGAGATCTGAACATCCGAAGAAGTTATTATCAGCACTCTTTTGAGTTTCTTTACACGCTACCTGTCGGAATGTGAGGTTCCTAACAGTGGACGATCAGCAAGACCGTGTTGTTGTAGAAGAAGCGGTATCCACATGATATTGGCAACTATTGCCTAATCTGCTTATTATTGCGAGCAAGCAGGATTTCGAAAAGGGTTCAGTACGACTTACCATATTCTCACAGTTTCGGAACTCATCGAGATATCGCGTGAGTATAAAATGCCGCCATGTCTCAGCTTTATCGACTTAAGAATGGTGTTCGACTCATTTTGAGACGGTCATGCTCAACCAAGGTGTTGCTAATCAGTGTATTAAGTAAGGGTACTTGGAGAGGTGTCCAATAACTTCACCGCCGGAGTTGTGCCATTCTACAAGAATATCATCATAGACTTGAGGAAAGGGGTCCACTGCTGGGTACACAATATCACCTAAAACATTCACGGTCACTCTCGAGTCGCAATACCAAAGCTGGGATGGGACGACATGAGAGTGAAGATTGATGGTTGACAACTTAACCATCTTCGCTTTGCTGATGATATTGTTCTGATAACATCTAGCATCAAGCAAGGAAGCAATCCTTGCCCAATTTGATGAAGCACGTGTATGCATCGGTCTTCAGCTGAGTCTGAAAAGAAAAAAACGATGTGCACGCGTAACGGAAGGGTCTCGAATACCCTATTTACATTTAACGGAACGAACATTGAAAAAGTGATGCTAGAAGCATCCAGCTTCACAGGAGTGAGGAATGGGACTTGGAGTTCCATCCTGTGATAGCGACAGGATATTAGAAACGTCGCTGCATTTGCTAAGGCAAGTAGGAGTGAGTGTAAGGTAGGCTGTACAAGTTAATCGTTTCAACGAGAACCGTTAGAATAAAGCCGTGAGCGACTGAGTCGCACGTGATATTCAGCGCACTACAGGAAGATCGCAGAGCCGATGGTCAAACTTTTTTTTTACAGATTCTTCGAATGAAAATTTGATGCTCTTCGTGTCCCCAAGCGAAATGAGAAACCACTGGGCAGCTCTCGCAAGTGAACGAGATAAACGGAGGTATAACAGGCCCGCGCAAGTTGACGAACAACGTTAACGTGATGAAGGTGAGGTATGCAGACCTATTCTTCTACGCGCTTCATCAAAGTCGACCAGCGTTTGTTCCGCTTGACTGATGCTTAACACTATTAGAATGATATCATCAGCGAGACGAAGATGGTGTAACTGCTGGGATGTTAGCTTTCACTCCCGTGCTACCGCATTTCAATCTTCGCATAGCGTTCTCAAGAGTGGCGCTGAGTATTTTGGGTCCCTTCACGTCGAGTGTGACATTATTTTAGAATTAGGACATATTGGTGGTGAAGATACTTACAATTTACGAAATATCTTTATGTATGAAGTGGGGACGCCTTAGTTGTGTAAGGATTCCATGACCGAATTTTATGACTCAACTGAGTCGAGGGCATTTATGTAACTGAAAGTGAGACACAGTGGTATCTTGTACTCTAGCGATACTTCCATGAGTTTTGAGAAGGTTTGTACATGCTCGCATGGATACAGTTCATCTAATGTTCTATCAATCGTGTTTAGGATTACTTTTGTGAAGAACTTGTAGATGAGAGACAGAAGAAAGCTTTTTTTCTTCCTTTCTTGGGAACCTCCGACAGATAACGAGTGGAAAGATTCGCCAGTGTGTTGATAAGGAATGGTGATGGGTTCTTCAGATGTTCAGAACCGATGCTTCTGGGACCAGGTGAAATACTATTTCTTTCTTCTTTTTCTTACGATTTTTTCATTTCAGGCATTTCAAGGTGATCAAAACCAAAGTAATTTAAATGAGATGACGAGAGCTCAGAAGCTGAAGTGCTGTGTATGAAGAATGAGCAACGCTCAAAAACACCGCATACCGTTGGTCTGTTAGCTGTAAACAAGGGAATTTCGACTTCGAAGACATCCCGGTTGACCACTTATCGTAGGTCGAAAAGAAATTCACCTTTTCCATCTTTTTGGAACAAAAAGTCTGTAACAAGTTAATTAATAATTAATTAACATTAACTTTTATTTTTATTTCTCTCATTGTTTCTAATGACAGTACCGTTGTTCAATAAGTTTTTAGATCGTTCACATTGAAGCTTCCGTGCTTGCTTTTTTCATCTTTTAAAGTGTTCTATACTGTCTTTTCTTTTTTATGCTGGACTGATCTCACTGACTGCTTCTGCAAACTTATCACTTTGGTCAAGTTCAAAAAGTAGGTATTGGAACTGTTCCGCTTTGTTCGCTTGGTGCTACAATTTAATGTACTAAAATAATAAGAATTAGCGAAATCAAAGAATCAAAACACAACTATCTTCCAAAGCGAGAAAATCCTTATTGAATTATTGCATATTGACATCACTTTTTATTTCCATGTTCATCTTCAGGAAGAATGTACCTACGACTAATTCCTGCATCCAGATCGTATAACAGGCTACCGTTTCTCCTTAGAGAACTTAAACAGGCGCATATCCTACCGGAGCTCTTAAGCTCGTCACAGGATCATTTCCATGAAAGGTAATCACTTAAAACTGTATAGTACTGACGTTGAACTGAAGTGGTAACGTCACTGGGATCGTCGTCGACGAGGTATTGGACATGGCTGCAGTGGAAATCTGTCATTGCTGAAATGTACACGAACTAGAGTTGTGCGGTGTAAGAATTTTTCCGAACTCAAACATATTTCTACCCCTCTTTGCCGTCAATCAGATTCTTGACTATTACGATAACCCCTTTTTATAGAATAAGTTTCTCATTTTTATTGAATATATATCAAACATCACGTAAGCTCGTTCGAAAAATATGTCATCGGAAGTTGTGGAACATTATGCAGGGTATTAGTCCTTTTGGATTGTGCCAACACGTTTCAGTGACTTCGGTTCACGAATGTGAAGGTTAACGAACGAGTACGAAGTCTATACAATAACCTGCGGCGGTCAGTCGCTGCTTCAAATGAGAATCAGAATCTCTCGGACAGCTCTGCTCCATCGGTCCCGAGATGATAAGGCTTATTCGGTTTTAAGCAGTGTCCACTATCGGCTACAGAAGTAGTGGGGAGCTCATAGTACTAGACAGAGACATAACATTAAAGGGTAATCTTTAAAGTGAGAAATATTTGCCCTTTAGAAACTATCCTTTGATATATTTCTCAAAAGTATTATTTAGGAATCACACTTTAAACATCTACATCCCTCTGACAACCGGTCTCTCCGAATGTAAAACGACTGCTAAGTAATCTACAGTGAACCTTTGAGGGAGATGTGTACGCTGCATCCAATTGTCAGTGGTCGAAGGTCAGCGTCTTCTTACCAGCCTTTCACGTGTAACCAATGAATGGGCTGCTAAAAAGACTAGAACGTGTACATAGAGGTGTGGTCTCGTAGGAACTAAAGCGGTTTCCACGAGGTTTTCACGACAATCAGACAGTGATGATCGGAAATACTCCTGATCCCCGCAATCTGCAAGCTCATATCTAGCTTTTCCCGCTGGTTCCCTCACCACGTCAAGTACTGCTTTGAACACTGGAAGAGAACGATGTCAGAAAGAAGGAGACGTTTCAGCTGTGCTTCCTATGTAGTCCTAGTCATAGCCTTGAAGAGAATTTTGAAGGATACTGTCTGAAGATTTGATTTCCTTGACATGGAAGAAGGGAAGGAAACAGCAGTTGCTCGAAGTTTTTCGTTGAAAAAAAAAATGTAGCGTAACTCACGATCTAGCCAGCAGAACTGCCACGGTCCGAACGAAGCGTTTTTGAAGAAAACCGGTTGGTTAATTTGTGTGTCATCGTAGCTCTGTGTGTTATTTGGAAGCACGTAGTACTTGAGTACTTCTGACGTATACAACCAACTGTTTGTTGAGCTACCTAAAAAGTGTTGCGCTTGGCATTTGTCATCAATCAAATCGTAAAATTAAAAGCGTGAAAATACCATGAATCTGACGTGGTGAAGGAATCCGCGGGAGAATCTAGAGTTGGGGTTGTGTACTGCGGGATCAGGGGTGGTTCCGCTCATCTCTTCCCAGTATTCGTAGGAGACGGCGTGGAAGACGACGTTTTTAAGACCGTTTTAAGTTGCAGCGCCCTACTCTTTAGCATCCATGTACGATCGGTAGAGGATCAGTGATGTGTTCTCACTTGCTTATTCAAGTAGCACGAATGAACAGTTTGTTAAGGGGACCGGAGCGTGTGCATATAGGGCCTTTCTAAAGTACCTCGTAATAATCAATGTGGTTCCCACGCGTTTCTCGTGACGATCAGGGAGAGATGAGCGGAACCACCCTGATTTCGCAATCTAAATCCCATCTCCTGCTTTTACCGCGGGCTCCCTCGCCAGATCAGATTCGTGGTATGCTGCCCTTAAAATTCCTGAGAAAGAGTCAGTGGGAAATGACTAAATGGAGTTTTTGGTGTGGGTAATTTTCATTAAAATCTAGTTTTGTCTGTAAACGAGTTTCTTCTTTATTCTCCTGAAATAGGACTATTCGTTTCCTTGTAAACCATGTCACCTCATATTTTTCAAATCCTAGTTTGTGCTCCTAGTACCTCATTCAGGGATTTTGATTGAATGAAATGCTGCCTCTTTTAGAATTATACATCGCTCGATGAAGAGCGGTGTAGCACAGTCTCTAAAAGGTTTTGCTGCCCGCTCCTTGATCGGAAGTTCGAATCCGCCTTAGTACAAACCAAACCTTTATCGCTCCGGGCTATCAGACTTGTCTGGGAAGATAGAAACACTGACTTGATTCTTTCGGCTGACCTCGCAATTCGCTGCATAGGACACGTTCGTTAACCTCTAACGAATCTGAATTGAAGTGAACATGGTGATACATCTCAAACAGATTGATTAACGCCAGATACTTTATAATTTGTCCTTTCTTTATTTGTGTCGATGATATAGCAGAAGGTTCAATCTGTGTTTAGATAATATGATTTTGATTTGGTGCAAGAGTTTCTCTGTAGCCTCTCGTTTCGTAAGGAACTTAAAGAACATCAAATCTTCTTGAAGGAATGAAGAACTCTGACCAACGAGTTGAAGTTTCCCGTAGCGTTGTGTCGAATATTGCGTGAGTGTTGTGGATATATTACCATTGTGTGGAACTCACTCGCCTACAGGCCTAGTCCATGGTCACATGAAACACATCACGCATTCGGCCCATCTTATTCTCTTTTCGTTGGCAAATGCGGCAGCATCTCTCTTCAATCATTGACGTAGAACAAAACATCGAATTAAAAAACATTCGAAAAACAAGAATTAAATCTTTCTTTTGTTTGCAGATACTCGTAGCATAATTCTTTTGATTAAGCGTTCAGTGGTGCTGATTGTGGTTTCCTGCTCCCTAGTTCGGAGGTCAGCATGAATGTGCATCAAAACCTCTCACGTTCTCATGAACATCTTTTTTTTTGCAGTTTCAGCTGCTGATAACCGATCCTGCTACACGTTCCGTCGAATCCAGCCAACTTCTCTTCTGTTCTGTTAATGCTAGATGTTAGATATTGATGTCATGGGTGAAACGAAAATGTGGTTGGTGGCCGCTAATTTTCAGTCTCATTCCAAGTTTCTCGAGAATGCCAATATTTTGAGAGATGAACTGTGTCTTTCTGTCAGATCCCTCTCATCTCAACAATCATGTTTAAAATAATTTTAAAATTGCAGTTGTTAAAGTGCTGTATAAAGCTCGAGTATCTACATGTACATAGTAGGATGCCTTGGTTGTCCATGGCTAATCTGACCGTTTCCACAAACGTTGAAAGATGAAACAACCATCTTGAATTTATTCTTTCTATGACATGGAATTTGCGGTCGACCCTACACTCAGGTCGACAAGTATTGTGAACAGTTCAATCTTACACACAAGCTGCGTTGCGAAATCCTTTATAACACTGCCCCACCACATGTTGCAAAACTAACCCGATAAAGTTGAGAGATCCTCACTGGATGGTATTTCCTCCGCCACACAGTCTGGACATTGCGCCTCCCGATTACCACCTATAGTTGGGTCAAAACGACATGAAGCACGGACCGTTGCGTAAGCGGCCGCGCTCGGAAGCGGTGCGGTGGAGACAGTGGAATCGAGGTGCGACCATGGCGAACTGCAGAGGTGGTTGACGGCAGCGAGGATCCTACACGATCCCAACCGCTACGCTCCATCGCTATGCTTCAAGCGCAGCCGCTTGCGCAAATGTCAGTGCTTCATGTCGTTTTGACTCGACTATACTCTGGTCATTGGCTCATCACTTTCAGGGGCAACACTTCATGGTCTGTGCACTTATTTTGATATTATAAATTTAGTTTATCAAATGGCCATAAGAGACAACTGGAGAGTCCCAACTTTATTTGAACAAGTAAACTGGAAATTAAAGGCAGCATACCACGAATCTGAAGTGGTGCGGATTTCAGATGGAGTATACGTATACGGGGTCGTAAATTATGCAGACGAGGGTAGTTCTGCTCATCTCTCCCTGCATCACCGCAAACAACCACCTCCAGAATGCTGTTTTGTACGACGCCATCTATTGCAACGATCCACCTTTTGCGCCGCTTCCGCCCTGCGATTCGCCGAAAATCAATTCGAACTGCCCCGACAGGCAGTGAGGGGCGCTACGCGTGCAAGGGTGGCGCGCTGCAATAGAAGGGATCGTACAAAACAGCATTCAGGGGTCGGCTGCTTGCAGTGATTCAGGGAGAGATGAGCGGAATCAATCCGGTCTCCATAATCTACGACCCCGTATACGGATACTCCACCTGAAAACCGTACCATCCCAGATTCGTAGTATGCTGTCTTTAAGACAAAATATTTGAGAACTGGGCGGGTGTAGCGCAGCCGGTTAGAGGTTCCGCTGCCTGTGCAATCGATCGAAGGTTCGAATCCGAACTTATGATCACCAAGCCCTTCATCCCTCCGGGGTCGATAAATTGGTAAAAGATTTGTCTGGGAAGATAAAAACACTGACTTGACACTTCGGCTAGCCCCAACAAGTCATTGCATAGGCCAGTTACACGTTCGTTAACCTCAAACGATTTTGGAGTGAAGTGAACATGGTGGCACATCCCAAGCGGGTTGATTAACGCCAGACGCTTTATCCTTTATTTGAGAACTCCTCCTCCGCCTTCTGCAACAATAGAAATATCTCTATTCTATCTCTGAAAACATCGATTCAGAACTAGACTCTAGCACGCTGTTCATACGTTCTCTCACTAACGCTATTTTGCCTGGTAGCACTCTTCAATCCACTTAGTGGTTTTATAGAGTAGTTTTATAGGCCTAATGTAGAACTTGTTCTTAAATATCCCCAAAGAAAATAATCGCTGATATTCAGATCTGGGGAACAAAGTGCCAATCGAAACCACGGCTGCTGGCGATAGGGGAGCATAAATGTAATCTTTCGTCGAAGTCTTTTTCCAGATGGTCGAATCAAGCTGAAGACACATCGAGGAATCATCGAGGTCTCGGCACTTGAATATCGCACTAATTTCACTCAAATATCAACAAGCGTTGCAGCTAGCGGCCGTTAATCTTTGAAAATATTAAAAGGGAACATTCTTCTGTAATGAGGCCAACCTCGAAATCGCACTACAAACTTTCTCCGATCGAATGTGTTCCAGATTCTATCTTGAAGGCATCCACTAGCTAACTGCACGTTGACAATCGTTGCTCTTCTGCTGATTGGGAACCTTGCATCTCAACAGTAACGCGCAAAGTTTTGCCAAGGTACTACTGCGATCTGGCAGGTGTCTGGACTTTGTGGTGTTAATAACAAACATAATAGTATGTCATACTAAATAAGTTATGTACTTCGCTTAGATGGTGAGGAGGCGAATGGACAAGTCCGTTGAAAAGATTGGAGTGGAACTGGTAGATGACTCTCTCCATACTCTTTTCCGTCACAGTGGTTGTTCCATTTCAGTGCCGGAAGTTCATCGTTGTCTCGTTGTTGTCGGAGTACCGATGTTCATGTCCATATTTCTACATGTCTGTGCAGCTTCTGCTAAAACTGATGCTCTTCTTTCTTTAAGGTGTTTTTCATCGCTCCACTGCAGTGCTTAGCGAGCTCTGACGTGAGTTTTCGGTTGTGCGCAGCTAGAGCGGCCCCAAGCTAACGCATTAGCTCAGAAAATTTCGAAATCACGCGTTCCCTGATGGCTTCAAAACTCACATTTCCTAAGGTAATCTGACACGAAGATGTTCCATGAGCCGAATATTTCCTGTCGATGTTGTCCGTTGCACTATCTTCTCAAAAGCCAGCTAACTTCCATTGCACAGAGAAATTATAAATGCGAAATGACAGATGTTCTTTTTCTGCGCTCGAACGTTAGGCTATCAGCAAATCTTTACGCGCTGGAATAATGGTCAGCATCTTCACATCTTCTTTTGATTGTGATCATTGAACGTAGCGCTCTCTGCTGCTGATGGGAGATTTTTTGGAATTGCTCTTGTCCAAATATCCACATGATGCTCTTGAGACAGACAAGGCTCTACTCGCTGTGAAAAAAAAGTCAAATCCAAAACGATGCCAGACTTGTGTGATCTTTCCCATCGGGTTATATCTGTAATCTTTCTACAGTACGAAACAGATCAAAACAGAACAGATTCTAAGATTGTAATTAACTTCAAAACAGATCAAAACGGAACAGAGATTGTAAGTAACTTAGATGCTCAGAAGCATTGCTAAGCTGTCCTTTTGGAAATTTGTGGAACCACTATAGTCAGCGGCATAAACATGAGCTTTCACCATCAATCATAGTCATAGTGCGCATAAGTCACAGTACAATCACCTTTTAAGGTATGTAAGTTTTTGCGATATCTTAAGCAATGTCTCTGCGAAGTTTCGTCGATATAACAACCTTGTTACATCACAAAGGAAGCTTTATGATAAATCAGCCGATTTACTGCAATTCTTTGGGTTTTCAGAAGAATCTCTGAATTCCTGGATACAAACAAACACATCGATTTTCTATACTTATTCCTAAACTACAATATGATTTCTAAAATGTTTTCGAGGAGTTTTCTTTGAAATACAAAATGAACTCTAGAATTTTTATGAATGAGAAGCTTATCATAGTGATCTTATTTATATGGCTGATCCCTCCGGCGCAGAGTTCAAGGTACTGTCAGTGAAGAAAATCACGACTAGGTAGAATCTTATGGGATAATCCGAAACGTTCTAAAGCACATGATTGCCATTCGTATACTTTGTGAACTAATTTTGAAACTATATTGCTGATTTATACTATTCTGCTACTGTTTTGTCGATTTCGACTTACACAGCGTCATTAAAACTTACTGATAATGTTGCTGATGCAAGCTCCCAACGAACAGTAGAAGGCGAGTCTCGTGAGTTTATCTCTGTTGATCCTTCTGATTTTTATCAGTTTATGCTGGCTCACCGGTATTACCATCATTGTTTTCCTGAAGGAATAGAAACTTCATAATAAAAGAAATATCCTTGGGATAAACTAGGATTGCACGCTAAAGACGAGTTCAACAACGTTATTTCGAAGTCTCAGCGAAACTGTTATTCATGAAGTGAACATATACTTTTAGAAACTGCCTTTCGTCCTGCGCAAATCGTTGGGGTTTTTTTTGCATGACTGTTTCAAAAAGGACTCTATCCTTAGCGACATTTGTTGAATAGAACCGCTATTGGTCGATTGCTTCCTTTTAACAATTTTTAACAAAATTGATAAATTGGTCAATAGCAAAAAAAACATTGATTCTGATTGGTTATTCGGATTCTCAGGTTCAAAACAATGGAGTCAGACAATTTCGCCGGCCTGCGTCTCCTATTTTTTGGCGTATCGCTGTGTCAACAACTTTTATGATCACTGCTGCTTGATTTAACTGTTATTCCACGAATTCCAGCCCTTTATTCTCAAAGGAAGGTACATTTCCTTTGTTAAATATCTCGGCAAAAATAAGAGTTGAGTTTGTGGTGGGAGGCCGCAGTTCTGTGAAGAGCTATTATCCACGTTTATTTACGTTTTTGAGAATGAGAGTAGACTGCAAACATGTGACTAAGAAACATGATTGATAAGTTTAAATATTCGTAGATTACGTCTCTTTTCTACTGTGGAGCGATAAAATGTTGTGCAATCCAAGTGAAATTCCTCTCTCACTCAGAAGGCCTTCTCCTGACTCTTTTCTTTGACACATTGTTGGAAGTAATCAGGCACCTTTGCTCGAAAACCATCAAATTTTAAATTTAAAGGCATCACCCACGAATCTGAAGTGGTGCAAATTTCAGGTGGAGTATTCATATAGGGGATGGGAGACTATGGAGAGGGGAGTGATTCCGTCCATTTCTTCCTAATTGCCGTTTCCTTCAGGCGTTCTGGCGCACTATTTTCTACAAGGAGTTCGACTGGAGCGCGCCAGCTTTGTGCGGCGCCGCATCTTCCGGACCGTTTTTTACGGTAATTAGGAAGAAATGGACGGAATCACCCCCCCCCCTTTTCATAATTTGCCATCGCGCATACGAATACTCCACATGAAATCCGTTCCACCTCAGATTCGTGGAGTGATGCCTTTAATATATAACATATAATACTCGAGAAATGCTACAGTGATAGTATAATAATAGTATAATATAGTATAATATATAATATATAGTATATAGTATAATAATATACAATACTCGAGAAATGCTAGAGTGGGTTATTATGGAGTCGAAAAGAGTTTGGCAGTTATCATTCTGCTGGAATTTTTACAGGGTTACTGCTCAGAATGTTTTGCTCCAGAGGCCTCGATTCGATTGACGACTTGCGTTGTTTTTTTTTTCATACTGCTGGCTAACATAAACATTCCGAAAAGTGCAAAAAGAAAATGTATGAACGTCTACATACGGTCTACTGATAAAATATACGAGTCCGGACAACAAGCTCTACCTTGAATGTCAACAATTCGCTTCAGCAGATTTAAGCAGATTGCAAAGGAACGGTATTTCAACTGTAAAATTGGCATGATTTTCTTTTCTCCATCCTTAATCTATTGTCTCCGAAAAGCTCAACAGTCTATTAGATCATCTCTGAATCTAGCTAATGATTGATGCTAATAAGCAAATAATGATCAAAAACTTTTCTCGATACCTCCTTTATGAAGAAGTTAATTCAAAATTAGTCAGAATTAGCTGCTCCGCATACTTCCAAAAATTGTATAAGATGGCCGTCCGGCGAAGGATCTCAGCACAGTCAAATCCGACTAATAGAAATCCATTTTTTGTGACCTCATGTGCTGCTGATCCAAAATTATTCAGTCACCACTACGGTCGAATACTTCTATGTCTATGTCTTCCTTCTTGCATTTTATTTTTTGCCTAATATTTCATTTTTCTCGACATACTCTTACATAACTTTTTAGCCACTGGTGTTATTCGTAGAGGTAGCAGATATGGCCCTTAATCCTGGGAATTATTTATGTATTTATGTGTTAACGTAGATTCATGGGGATTACATCTTGGGTTCAATGTTAAGAATGTTTTTTATTTGAAAATTGCTGGAATTCAAACGCAGGACATCTTTCATGGAAGGCTTTGAGACAAAAAATTTAGTTTTGTTTGGACAATGCTTTTGTTCAAAGTGAAAACAATTATCAAAAGAGGTTTTAGTTAAGTAGTATCGCTAGCAGCCATAGTAGAGTATTACGAGTTTGTGATCAGCGTAATAAATACTTGAGAATGATGAGACGATGTTATTGCGCGTATATATCGAGAAGGCGTGAATGACTGCTAAAGAAAGTGAAGGTGCTTCTTTTAACTTCACAGCGTATCTGGGAAATTGAAGTTGAAGGCTCGAAACATGAATCACTGACAAACAACGACATCACTAGAAAGAGAAAATAGAAACCTCTCGCAGATTCTCGCATTCAAAAAGGGTGCAAGAATAATGTTGCTGCAATAGGTTCTGAAGAGTGTGGTAAGCAGTTGTTCTCCGAAAATTCAATTTGTGAGAGCGCTGACTGCTAAGTGACTTATTTCCATGTTTGATTGCTCTATTCATACAAGCGAACTACATAGACCTTCCCCAGATATCGCGGACCTTAAAGGTGCCTCCATCTATTTCTCTCTGACAACTCCGAGATTGAGCATGCAGGAATGCAACCATAGATAAAAACGGAACGTGTTTTTCAAGAGCTTCTGGCTAGCTTGGGAATCTAAAAGAACCAGCTTAGTGTATGTATGTATCTATGTAATTCATTTTTGGAGGATGAAGTTGAAATATGTTTGCGGTCGGTTGACATTTTGGACTTCTGCTACCAATATTTTTCCGCTTTAAGTGAAGTGCACACAAACATATCGCTTTCTTCGAAGCGTGTAGCCTACATATTACATAGTTTACATATTAGATAATACCTATTCTAAAACTCTCCGTAACCACATTTCATGACCACTAACTTATCCACCATGAATTGAAGTATTGAAACCCTTAATATTACTTACTATCAGATGTTGATAATTCAGTTCTAAAATTGTACAAAAATTTGGGAACGGCTTCGAGCTTCAAACGTCATCGCCTGACGCGATTACCTTCATCTTGTGTGAGGTGTGCCGTCCTTGAACACAGCTCCGCCCAACCTTCTCGATCTTCTGCGAGAGCTTGCACAGAATCAATCCATTCGTCGCTATTCCATATTCTGCGAAACCTTACGTCTCGCCTGAACTGCCTATCCACGCCAAGTGTCCTCAGGTCCTTTTTCACCACCTCAGTCCAGAATTTTCGTTTTCGGCCAGGTGGCTTCTTCCAGCTCGAACCCGACAAACTCCTCAGAACCGTTGAACAAGGCGATCTGCCGGTCTCCTTAATATATTACCAAAGAAGCGAAGACGATTTACTTTAGTCAATTTCGATAGCGGTGCGAGATGTGAATATCTTCCACGTGTCATCCGCCGGTATACCACATCAATTTCTGCATAAAGATCTTCATTTTGGCATACCCTAGGCCAAAAGTAGCCAAGTAGCCGTCTAAGTAGCTTTCATTTCGTGCAATCAAGCCTCTCCATAGCCGTTGATGGTGCTGCTCGAGTCTCCTATCCGTACATCATAATGCGGCGAATTGCGGATAGGTAAACTCGCCGCTTGACTTCGTTGGTGATGGGGATCGACCACATTCATTTCGTTAAGGAGTTAAATGCAGAAGTGGCCTTAGCGCATCTTTGCTGAACATCTCTCTCGTAGCTGCCATTGTTCTTCAGCGTACAGCCCAGGTAACGGAACTCATCGACGAGTTCTATCAGTTGTCCGTCCACCCTGATTCCCGTTCGAGGTCTCGAAGAGATCTACATCTGCTTGCATTTATCAGGGCCTAGACGTAGTCCATAGGCTGCAGCCAGCTTCGATAAAAGGTTGACAACATGTTGAAGTTTCGTACTGCTTTCCGCGAATATAATAACATCGTCGGCGAATTCGAAATCAGTCAAGAGGCACCCTGATGGTGCTAAGACAATGTCAGCAGGACACTGGTCGACTGTTCTTTGCATAATGTCGTCGATGGCGAAATTGAACAGGAAGGGTCCTGCCATTGCCCCTTGTCTTACTCCAGTTACCACTTCAAACGGTGTTGTACATATGGCTGGTGTTCGAACTGCAGCAGTTGTTCACTGATTCATGTCATCAAGCAAGCGAACGAACTTTCCTGGTACTCCATCGGGGTAGAGCGCGTTGAGAAGACGGCCTCGGTGAGGAGAGCCGAACGCGGCTTCAAAGTCCAGAAACGCTAGTTGCATTGGCTTCGAATACCGCTGCCAGATTTCGATCATTCTCCTGACGATGAACACATAGTCAGTCGTAGATCGGACGAAAGCCAGCTTGCTCGTCACGCGTTGTTTCTTCGCGATGATTAATGAGTCGGTCCAAGATAATGCGCTCCAATACCTTGTACATAACATGCAGCAAAGAGATTTCTAGATAATTCCTAGGGTCCCTGACGGATAACTTCTTATGGACGGGAATTATGATAGCGTGTTTCCACGAATCAGGTATCCTTTCGTCTATCCATATTGAACGGATGATCTTCGTCATCTCACGAATCCCAGACGGAGGAAGATATTTTAGCATTTCTGCGTTGAACCCGTCGTCTCCACCATATTTTCCATTCTTCATTTTTTTAAATACAGACTAGAACCTCCGACTCGGTCGGCGGTTCCTCGTTAACCGCATATGTCGATGTATGAACGTGCTTGAGTTCAAGAGCTGACGATGCTAATCGGTTCAGCAAGGTCTTGAAGTGTTCTCTCCAAATTGGAATTGTTGCTTCACCGACAGCAACTCCATTGACAGTGTTGAGGACAGGAGAACATCTTTTCATTTTGCCGCAATATTGTTTTAATAGAGCATAGGCTTTCCGCGGGTTGCTGTCCTCCCACGCCTTCTCAAACTCCATCGCTCTTGACGTCCACTCGTTTTCGCGGTCTTGTTGCAGTTGACGACGCAGCCTCCTTCTAAGACGCTTTTCCTGGTTGAAGTCACCAGCGCTGCGCGCGACACATACAAAATCGTACGTGGATTCTGTTTCTGCAAAGACAAACTTCTTTCGCGGCAATAGAACCGGGAGCGTTTCCCTTGCAGCGTCCTTGATGCACTTTATGAAGGAATCCGCATCGCTAAGCTTCTTCCTGGTCCGTACTCCAACACAAATAGACACACGTTGGCGGAATTTTGTTCTGCATTCATCGTCTTTCAAACCTGCCAAGTCGATTTTCGGTTGAAGAGGAACTCCTCGGTTTCTCTTGTGGAACCGTGTCTTGAAGCTGGGAAGAACTGGACGGTGGTCAGAGTCGCGACGTCCTAAACAGCTCTAGTTTTTCGGATATTTGACTTAGGAATGTTCTTCGCCAGAACGTATTCGAGCGGAAGCTTAAGAGCCCTCATCTTCCGCTTGCGCTGCTCTTCAGGCCTGATGTGAGCTGATAGCGTCGATGATTCCTCTCAAACGTGGAAACGATGATGAGGCCCGTCTGTTCGCACAAGTCGACCAGACGGTCACCGTTGTCCGACGTGCGCTCCGCTGGATAATACCATTTTCCTAGCACATCGGATTGTTGTTCGAGTCCCATCTTCACATTCCAACAATGAACACCTGCTAGCTTGGTATTTTAGATATCAACGCATTGAGTTCATCATAGAAGGCGTCCTTACTGTTATCCTCAGCGGTTTCCGTAGGTGCGTGAGCACTTACGATCCAAAGTTTACGTCCTACTGCGATCCCGCAGTCGTAGAAAGGCGTATCTAGACGAAGTTGAGCCAAATTCCTCCACCAGGTTCTTGTAATCGTTCCTCACAGCTATCACGCAGCCACCTACTTTGTTCTCATCAGCATCGCCGCAGTATATGGTGTAATTTTCGATGCTGATGACGGGCCGATCTCTCATGGGTGTTTCCTGCAGTACAGCAAAAGGCACACAGAGATATCGCAGAAGTCTGGATAGAGTGGCTTGTTGGAATTCACTCGATAGTGTTCGGCAGTTCAGCGTGACGAAACGATGGTTGTTGCCAAAGATTCCACGCTCCCTCAGACGGTTGACCTTTCAGGTTATGGGCTTTGGCGATGAGCTGGACGACAGCACCTTTTTGCAATGTATGGGAATCTTTCGCCATATAACAGTGCAGATTATATAGCTCGTGCGTTCCCAGTGCGTACACTCGAACGCCTGATTGTGTTAAGTTGAAGCAGGTAGCAATCAGACTCATATATGGCCCCTGGAAGATACATTATGTATATGATGTATCCTTCGCCTTTGCCGACTTCCGTCTATCAATCGCACATTTGGAATTCTCGCTCTTAAGATTGCATCAGTATATCTAAAATTGCAAAACTATGTGTGTTGGTTAAATCTACTCTCAATATTAATTATCATGGAATGGAATGCAGTTCCCATAGCCCATAAGCTCCTGCAATGGGAGGTCAATTTTCAGAAATAAGTTGATAGAATATTGCTGTAGTTTGTATTTCTATCGAATGAAAATCATTGCCTTCAGCAGGAGGAATGCATCTAGAAGTGCTGTGTTGAAGACGTTTTGGAGCAACCTAGCAATTCGCTGTAGAAACTGGGCCCAGTTTCGTATAGCTATCGAGCGGCCGCTGTAGTCCAAAAGTATGCAAGCGGATTATTGAGGTCTTCTATCAAAATTACATGAGAGAAGCGGTTTTCGTAGAAATAATCACCGGTTTTTCACAAAACACATTTAAAACGTATTTGACGGTTTTCTCCAAACTACATCATAATTACGTATATCAGAAAAAAAAGAAGTTTCGGGACTGACTCTCTCATATAGAAAAAATGAACATTCTTAATATTGAATTATAATGTCATCCTATCCACCTATCCATCGAATTGCCAACGGTTTCCGCATAATCCACAAATATCCGCACTCTAGTCGTTAATGTCCCCATATCCAGGGCTAGATGTTGACACAGTGAATTCCGCAACAACAAATGGATATCTGGGAAATTTTGCTATGACATATTTACGGAAATCATCAGTCAAAGTCATTGACCCTTGAGCATACAGTTGATGGTTGAGAGAGAATAAACACTACAATTCTCAGGAGCCTCGTCGCCACGGCGAACTGGTTGTTTGAAAACAAGAAGTATCTGCGAAATAGGACAAAAAGGGCTTTCTTGTCCTATTTTTCTTGTATAATCGACTCCTAAATTATTCTGATCGCATTTTATTTGTTCGTTGGAAAGACAAAAATAAAGAGCTATAATTAGAGATGACTCGAACAAACAAGAACACTTTATTCAGAGATCCCATCGCAAAGAGAAAATGTGGAATTGTATTACCGGAAACAGACGCAGAGTTGTAATTTTGAATTCTGTTTGTAATTTTGAAGAAGGTATTAACAGAAGCAGGGAGAACTTTCGAAAAAAAAATCAAAGCGTCACAAAATCCCTTCTCTGAGATCGTGAAACCATTATTAGATGTGCGCTGACATTGACAGATGGGTGTAGGTGAAGTTATTGCTGATCGACACTGATCAGCCAAACCGTACAAAGGTTTGTGCTCTTTTACCAAATCTCACAAAGGTTTGAGCTCGTTTTCCGAATCGCACGAACGTTTGCGCCCTCTTCTCGATTGGTGGTTCGTCTGAAAAGTATCACATTCGCAGGAAAACTATTCAAATGACCAACAATAACTAAAATTCTCATGTCCCAAGTATCAACGAACTGTTTCGAACTCGAGTAAGTTCCGTTTCACGTACATAGCAGGAATTATAAAAGTAAGAAGGAAGAGCTTGATAAGCGCAGCACAATGACAATGCCAACGTAGGGGACATTAAACAGCTGTATATAATAGAAAAGTGAAGATGTGGCTTTGAATTTGCACATTTTATCTGTAATGACTTTTTGTAGCGTTAGGAAATGTTGTATCAACAGACCACTTTCTAAACAAATGAAGATTTTTTCCTTGCGCCAGAAACGTAAAAACGAAGAGTTCCAAAAATCATATTATAATGTGTGTATGGTGTGTGTATCTATATGTGCGTGCGTGCGTGCGTGCGTGCGTGCGTGCGTGCGTGCGTGCGTGCGTGCGTGCGTGCGTGCGTGCGTGCGTGCGTGCGTGTATGTATGTATGTATGTATGTATGTATGTATGTATGTATGTATGTATGTATGTATGTATGTATGTGAAACAAAATTCCAGAATGAGGATAGACTGATCCATCGGCGTCGAAGTGGCACATATGCACCGCAAGGGGGTAAAATGGAGTGAGACGTGTCTAACGACGTCAAATTGGTGCACCATTGTCGCGCAATAGCTCCAATCGGGTTCATCAAAAAGTAAATAAGACGTCCCGAACAGTTTCATGACCGTGACAGTGTATGTTTGTTTTGTTTCATCCTACGCACTCCTCTGCGTATCTATTTCCTAACACATTCGCCTAAGGTTGGTAACATCCTTTCTTCAGAAATTGGAAACATCCAAGCATGCAGATTGTCGCTTAAATAGTGGCTAACAGTTTACGTGGTCTGACGTGGAAGACTATCTTTATGATTACGATAAGGAATATTCACGTCATTTCATCTCAGTACATCATTCCAAACGTCCGGAAAAAGAGGAGAAGAACTCATACTTCGAATAATGTTTTAGGTTGTGCAGGCACCGCAGGGATGAGGGTGTAGCGCTTCAATTTCTAGAAGAAAAGGCAAGAAGAAAGCGCTTTTGGAAAAATCTAGATTTAATTCGAGAAAAGATGCCACTACTTCAAATTTTCAACAATCACTGAAACCAGACGTAACGAGCACCACAATTCCGGGTTCAAGCGAACGTTCAGCCTGGTATTTAAGATTTCATATGTTAGTTCTTGTAAATGACGAAAAAACTGTCTCAAGACATAGCCACTGATCACGTCTACTTCTAGTTCATGTTTTAGCCAATAACACCTAACGTTCTGAGATCAGTAACGAAGCGTGGTCCACACTTCATAATCGAGGGAATGTCCTTTGTGTTCTCGGATCTCCGAGGCTCAAAAAGAATGAGGTGTAGAGGAAGCGCAGAAGGCAATATTAGCAATTCCTGTTTTTGATCCTTCAAGGTAGCGACAATAACTGTCTTCCTGTGGAGGTGGCCTTCTCAATTCTTGTTTATTTCATAATTTTTGGGCTGGTAGGAAGTGGCAACATGTTCCACTGCATTACCGCTTGTCGAAGGTTGAACACTGCATGGTCCAGATCTTCCAAGTAATGTATGATATGATATGGAATTTGGTTAGATGGTTCGTGTGGTCTCACAAGTTATTGTAGGGGCCGCCAACGCTTTTATAAACGTCTACGGTTTGAATTTAAATCGACGAATCGGTCAATCGCACAACAACTGATCATCTTCAACCTTTAACCATATCATTTATCTTGAAGGTCTTATCATTTACCATCACTCTGGGGTGGTACGGGTTTCAGGTGAGTTATGGCTATGCGGGTTCGTAGATTCTGGGGAAGAGGGTGATTCCATCCATTTCTCCCTGTATCAGTGGAAACGGACGATCCCGGAATGCAGTTTCTTATGACGGCTTCTTTTGCAATGCGCAACTTTTGCGCCTCCACCTGCGGTTCCTCCGAATGGGTTTTCGACGAGTCGTAGGCGGGCCGCAATCGTCCGTTTCCACTGATACAGGGAAAGATGAACGGAATCACCCTCTTTCCCACAATATACGACCCTTTCTGGGCATAACCTATCTGAGACCCGTACCACTCCATATTTGTAGGGTGATGACTTTAATTGCTCGTAACTCAGAAATCATTGTAGTAGTCTTATCTAGACAACTGCAGCACAGTGGAAATAAAAGCAACTTACATGATTCGGCTAGTGCTTGTCGGAGGCTCTGATAGAGTTCTCGTTCTCGCTCAGTGTCATCTGGACCGCCCTCATACAACCCTAGAAGTATTACATTACACTTTCATTTTGCTGGTTCTAAAGTAATTATTTTAATGAGTGATAACCACGCATACTGAGGACCACGAACTGCTATTTTTCATGCTTCTCTTTATACTTCATCTTGACAGCGATGGTGTTGTAAGCTTCGCGATCTGGGGTGACTCGGCCTGTCTCTCCCTAATCGTTGTAGAAAAACGGCGTGGGGACTGCAATAGTTGCTACGAGGTGCGTGAAAACACTTCTCTATGCACATATTCCGGTCCCCTCAACAGCTCGTTCATTGGTTTTACGTGAGTAAGCTTGTGAAAAGGCATAATTCGAGCGCTCGCACTTAGCTCCGGTACGCGCACAAGGAAGGCTTGTTCTAACTGAAATCGTCGTGAAAAACACGATTTCACGATAAATTAGGGAGAAATGAGCGAAACTCCCCGGATTCCGCAGTCTAGAACTCCATCTCTAGCTTTTCCCTCCGATTCCCTCACCCCGTCAGATTCGTGGCATGCCGGATTTAAACGGCTGGTAAGTACTTAAGAATGAGATTTTGAGAGAGAACAAACTTTGTCACAGTACTCTCGTACTGTAGCAAGGCAGAAGATTGCTCGGCAAAGATGGGCCTGGTCGCTGTTATAGCAGCTGTGTTTGTGCTCATTTGTCGTACCAGCATGGAGAGAGCAACCGAGGACACAACATATAGACAGATGAATTCCCGAGTTTCTTTTTCCATTCGGTTATTTTTCAATTGCGGCCGTGTACATGCACGGGCTTGTCATCATGATAAATAGGAACCTGGCACAACTAGAACAGCAAAGCGTTCTCCTGGATCCGCCCACTTGAGCGCAGCGCAAGATACTGTCACCAAGCTGTTCTGCAACAATTTTTCTTAATCGCTTCTAGTACAGTACATGCAAAGTCACGTCTGTTTTCAATCTCAGACCTTGGATAGTAACTTTCCCCAGTGCGTACGTGGCCATTGTTTCAATTTGACTGTGACTTTAATGTGTGTAAATGTAGATGAAATAAACACAAAAGTGTGAAAACCGTTGATTTAAAGCGTAAAAGAGATGGAGTGATCGAACTGTTTCTAAAATTACATACTGCTGAGGAATGTAACCTATCAAAATGAGCATTTTCTGGTTTTTACAGTTTCAGATGAAAACTGCGCAGTCACAGTGATTGACTAAAGAACGCAGACTTGCAACGTAATCATAACCGCTGAAGAAGCAAAATCCGAAAACAGGATCAGCAACACTAGTTACATTGCAGCATCCACAAATTGAAGGGTTCTACTGATCCATCCCTAACCCTTTATTGCCAAAAATTTGACTCACTTTGGTCGCTAGTTGGTGAAGAGTGGGCGAGAGGGAAGAGCACAGTAGTGCAAGCAACAAGAAGAACCAGTTCGACACTGCTCATATTGTACCTCAAGCAAATACATATGTTTTTTCATAGGTGTTATGAACAGAATAGAGTGTCGCTTCAAGCATATGTATGCTCTCAGTGACGTAACTTTTGCATATTATATCAAATATCCAAGAAAATAAAGGAGCAGCATCCAAGGAGGTGTTATTGAATCGAGGAATAAGTGGTGAGCACTTTTTCAAACTTAAAACATAAATAAATGAAGTACGAATAAAACCAAACATAGGAATAATGAGAAGTACTGGAAGAATGTTATCTATACTCTGGTAGAGAATTTCTCGCTCTACATGATAGTAATGACCTGATTTTTTTTTCTCAAAATTACTGACTCTTCCTTTTCGTATCGTTAAAAAAAAGCGTCCAGTGGGCAAAGTGAGCCAAAAGTTTTTCCACACCACTTGTTTTTTTTGCATTTCAAGACATCACCCCACGAATCTGGGGTTTCAGGTGGCTTATGCCTATACGGAGTCGTAGATTGTGGGGAAGACGGTAATTCCGTCCATTTCTCCTTGCATCCGTGAAACTGACGACCCCGGATTGCTGTTGCTTCTGACGTCCTCGAAAACTCATTTGGACGAACCACAGGTGGGGCGGGGCGCAATGGTTGCGCATTGCTATCGTAGAAACAGCATTCCGGGATCGTCCGTTTCCACTTGTACGGGAGAAATGGACGAAATCACCCTCTTCCCCACCCTCGGCCGCTTAAGCCTTGGCAAGCTAAGGTTCCTGCTGTATGCATATGAGGAGTAGCTAAGTACCATCCACTACTTGCTTTCGTACTTCAAAGATGGGAATTTTGATCTCAAAAGTGGATCACGTATCCGGCCGATCGATAGGGGTAAGCAAAAGTTTCATTTTCTCAACGTCTTCAAAACAAAGATACTACTGCTGAATAATTAGTAGTAACACGTTTGCTCTAACCATCGTTTTCAGACACCTCTTACTGGATTTTCCTGTTTCTTTTTCGATTTTTCATCTTTCTTCAAGTCTTCTTGTCATATATCAAGTTCTTCATATTTTAATCGATGTTCTCCTTGTTCAGCACAAAACTCACGGGCAGCTTTACCGAAATAAGGGGCTTGATCAAATGCAAAAAAAAAAACACTTGTTGAAAAGATTCGATTTCGTCCAATCGACGCTCCATTTCGATCGTATGGGAAAAAAACAAGACTGAATAAAATTAAAAAATCGAACCACAACTAACATGTAGAACGCGATGGATTCTCTATCAAGCAAAATGCGTAATAAATTGTCAAAACATTTGTTTCTATGCGCGTTTTTAAATTTAAAAGAACGCTCATAATTCATTCCTCAATCAGACAGTAGAAATGATTGGATTAGAACAAAAATAGAGAAAATGAACACATAAAATGTAGTAAATTACTGACGATAAGTCGGAGTGAAAACAACAATTGAAAATGGTCCGTACAAGAATGCAGAGAATAGTAGGTTGTTTGTTCGAGGGCAATTTATTCAAATAGAAGAGAGTGGCAGCATAATACCTGCACCGTTACATAGCTATCCTTTTATTGGTACAAAATTATTGTCGGTTTCTGATTTTCAACTTTCAGTTATTATATCTTGACTAGAATTAAATTCATCAATTAAAGGGTAGATCACCAAAATCAATACTTTTTTACTAACGAGAAACAAGTTTCTTTGTTTCAGTAGAACCAAAGTTTGAGACATCGAAATCAGGTGAGTTCCTCGAAGGCTTTTGTGAAATTCTGGTGAACGTAAAACAGCAAGGAGTTGTCGAGACGATCAAAAAAGTGCTACTCAGTTGGTAGGGGAAAGCCGATGAGTGTGGCACATAAACCAGAGTTCCTTAAACGAATTTGTTTAGTTCTGGATAGCTTTATGTGGAAAGTGAAACGCTTCGTGAAAAAAGAGTGGACCTCCATTCGTGACTACTAGTCGTACTAACTACCAAATCCCATTTCGGTAATTTCTTGGCAGCGGTTATTTGCTTTATTGATTTCGCTACTTTTCAAGAGGTTAGTGGGCGACTCTGTACACAGACCAGCAAAAATTCAACTTCTCATGAAAATTCGAACTAAAAAAGCTCTCTAAGCATCGCGTCAATCGGACCACTATGCTCCTTACCTACGATCATTGCAAAGGATCCGCCTTCGCCACGTGATACATTACTATTCGATCCAGTAAACGACGGTTTTTATTGCGCATGACAAATAATGACATTCTCAACGATCTCTCTTGTTGTTGTTTAATTCGTGCAACACTCCTGTATCAAGCTCTTTCACTTTTCCAAGTTGTTCCGTTCGACCCATAACCGAATGATGTGGGCCGAGTTCTTTCGCAACCTCTCGTCTAGCCGTCGACCACCTTCGAAAATACTTCCCAGATGTGTTGTCATCTCGGTAGAACCTCTTTTATCTCTAAGACTGAAATCACCACAACGGAATTTTATGTTCCAAACCTGTGCTGTGCTTTCTTTGGTGTTGAAGGCGTCAGCCCACGAATCTGAGGTGCTACGGATTTCAAGGGGAGTACTAGTATACGGCATAGTAGATTATGGAGAGGGGGGTGATTCCATCCGTTTCTTCCTAATTGCCATAAAAAACTGCAAGGAAGATGCGGAGCATGCACAAGGCTGGCGCGCCCCAATCGAAATCGTTGTAGAAAATAGCGCGCCGGAACGCTCGAAGCCGTATCCTCCGGGCATATTTTTACGGCAATTAGGGAGAAATGGACGAAATCACCCCTCTCACCCCGTGTACGAATACTCCACCTGAAATCCGTACCACCTCAGATTCGTGGAGTGATGCCTTTAAATTTAAAATTTGATGGTTTTCGAGCAAAGGTGCCTGATTACTTCCAACAATGTGTCAAAGAAAAGAGTTAGGAAGACGGAAGCGGACTTCAACCACAGAAGGAGGATAATGTGTGTTTCAAACATATGCGAGCAACTTATGCGAATCTCCTGCATGTCTAGGATGCTTTTTTGTGGCCGAAGAGTGGAATTATTAATTTTGCAACAAATTAATAACAAAAACTAGGATACCTGGAAACCAAAGGTTATGCAACACACCTAAAACGAATAACACAGAAATTGCTAAGGTGTAGCAAGTAACTTGAACTTGTATGCTATTTTTTTTGACTTAAAGGCAGCATGCCAATCTGAGGTGGTGCGAATTCCAGGTGGAGTATACCTTTATGGGGTCGTGGATTATGGAATCGGGGTTAGTTCCGCTCATCTCTCCCTGCGTCACTGCAAACAACCGCCTCCACAATGCTGTTTTGTATGACGCCATCTATTGCAATGCTCCACCCCTTGCGCCGCCTACGCCCTACGTTTCGTCGAAAATCAATTCGGACTGCCCCGATAGGCAGTGAGGGACGCTACGCGTGCAAGGGTGGCGCGCTGCAATAGAAGGCATCGTACAAAACAGCATTCAGGGGCCGGCTGTTTGCAGTGATTCAGGGAGAGATGAGCGGAACCACTCCGGTCTCCTTAATTTACGACCCCGTATACGGATGCTCCACCTGAAATCACCACCCCAGATTCGTGATATGCTGCCTTTAGTCGGCTGTTGGTATTGTCGCATAACGCAGTTGCCCGCATCTTCGCTGGGGTGTGTCGTCCTTGAACACAGCTTTGCCTAACTTTCTTGATCTACAGCAAGAGCTCGCACAGAATCCAGTGTTGAAAACGGCCAAATACTGCTACGGCCAAATACTTCTAAATACTGCCCCTCCCTTTGTTCAGGACGGGATACTACGGCCAAATACTTCCAAATACTGCCCCTCCCTTTGTTCAGGACTAGAATACTTATTGAGGAGAGTGTGGGTTTTTTTTTGCTGTTTTTTGTAAGTCGCTTCGCCATGCTGTGAAAGAAAAGTGCGATAGAGTTCTTCCACAAATCGCATACCCTTCGGTCCATTCCAGACGGATTCTCTCGTCATTTTACGAATCCCAAAGGAGGAAAAGATTCTGCTACGCCGCTACGTCAATTCCAGCATGTAAGTATCTACTTTTCGTCTTTTTGATCCAGAGCAGAATATCCGTCGCGCCCGGTAGCTTCTTGCTGACAGCGCAAATCACTCATTCGACCCGTTCGAAATGCCAGGCTTTCCCTATTTTTGAATTTGCGACAGAGGGATACTAATTACTTCCACAACGGTCTACCGCCTCAAAGTGGCGTGGAGCTGACGCCGGGCGTCGAACTGCGATGCACAGCGGAGGTTCGTTCTTCGACAGGGTCTCCCAGAATGAGAAGGAGTTCAAAACATCCGACATTCCGACTTTTCGGAATCTGAAGCCTAGCTTTGAGTAAAACACCGCTAAGATTCACCACTGTCTTGGCAAAATGTCGCAAGGTGGCTCGCTGATCTAGATAGGTCGGACGACCACCTGTGATGAAAGCCAAGCTCGCAACGGCAGGACGACTGCTTAGATTGAGGAAAAGTCTTTTTGCCACTCCAACACGTACACTGCCTCAGTACCTTGCATGCTAGGACCCCACCATCTCGCCAACCAACATCAGCAGCTCATGAATCCGAATCGAACGCGTTTTACGAGAAGCTGGAAGAAGTGATCAGCAACGAGAACTCCTTCTACAAATTCGTTGTCGGAAACTTTAACGAAAATGGAAATCGTATCGCCGTGCTGTTATCCGCCGCTCTCCTCTTTCATAGGAACTCTCTTTTCTTAAAGAAAGATCATCGTCGGTGGACATGAGAATCGCCCAGTGGCGCGACTCGTGCGGAGATCGACCACATACTCACCAACCAGAGGTGGTGTCTACTTGATGTCTCAGTAGTATCATCTTTTGTAGTGATTCTGATCACCGTCTCGTTCGTGCAAAAATTCGACTTAGCCACACGATGGAAAAGAACATCTGTTATCGGCAACGAAGGAGAAAATCGAATACCACAATTGTATACTCGAGGACTTCTTGTCCCAATTTGATGAGGACATCGAGGAAGACCCAAACGTGGACTACGAGATGCTGCTCAGAGGATTACGAGTCTGTGCTAAGTGTGCCTCGAAGCCGAGCACGACAAACTTGTATCGAACTTCGAAGACCACCAAGGAATTTTGAAGATCTTTGAGGCTTGATCCGGATGCATCGCACATTGAGCGGTTAGCACCAAACACTAGCTGCAGAAAAGCGTTGCAGGAGGATCTTTCGAAATACAGGCAGAAGAAGTTTCTGGAAGCAGCACAAAAAGGAACGGATCTATAGAAGTGTCAAAGGGATCTCCGAAGAAAGAAAGGAACCCAGACCAGTGGAAGACCTCGCGAACCGTTCTTATCCATAGGAAAGGTGACCGAGAGGACCTTCGGAACTACCGTCCGATATGCTTGCTGAGCGTATTGTACAAAGTAATCACCAAGATCATCCTCACGGGCATATCTAGGACGCTGGATGAAGCCCAGCCTCAAGAACAAGTTGGATTCTATCAGGGGTTCAGCTGCTTGGACAACATCCAGACTGTGTCGAGGGTCATAAAGGTTTGCCCTGAATACCGCCTACCCTTTGTTCGAACTTTCGTCGGCTATGAAAAAGCTTTCGACAGCGCAGAAACGAATGCAATACTGTCAGCGCTTGCCGATCAAAGTGTAGACGCGTCGTATGTGAGGAAATTAACCAATTGCTACGATCGATGCACCACTAAGATACTCCTTTTCAACCGCCTCCTCACCATACCCATTGGAAAGGGGTACGACAAGGCGACTCACTGCTGCATTGCAATGGATAATGAAATCACTTTCCTGGGAAAAAAGGGATATAGGTGTTGATGGAAGATTTCTCTCGAACTTTCATTTTGCAGACGACATCGTTCTCTTTTCGAGCAGTACCAGTGAAGCATAAACGATGCTCAACGAATTGAACGAAGCAGGGAACAGAGTAGGACTGCGAATAAACAGAAAGAAGACACAGTTCATAAAGAATGCCTACTACTAGGACGGAGGAGTACAACTTGAAGGCTTCTAAATCGTGGAAGCTTCGCCGTACGTATATCTCGGACGTTTTATGAACATGGAAAGGACTTAAAGGAAGAACTGAATAGAAGAATGAGAGAAGCATGGACAGCATTCACACCCGTCAGGGAAGCTACGGACCGACTGACGCACAAAGATCTTCGTGCCCATCTGTTCGACTCGACAGTTCTTCCAGCGCTCTGATACGCAGCAGAGACCCGGGCAGACACCGCTGCCACGTCTAGGAAGCTAATTACTACCAACAGAGCCCTTGAGAGATGTCTTCTGAAGTTTATCCGGAACGAACGCTAGACTGGATTGCAAGAGATGTTAAACGCCTTCGAAGGAGACCGGGTGGGGTGTTCGCTCTACGGATGGACCAGCTGAGAGCTCAGCTGGATACGGCTCAAGGACCTCGTTTACGTCACTCAAGAAACTTGAGAACTTCTTGGATGGCAATGGCAAGGGAACGAAGCGAGTGGAAGAGATGCTGGGGTCCGCACGTCCAGTCAAGACGGGCCATCTCAGCATTTAAGTAAGTAGGTTGAGCAGAAGAAGAACTTACAATCTGCATACTCTACCAAACTGTTCTAAGCGCGGCTGGTGTACGGATACTACCGGATACTATGTGTCGCATCATCAGAATCGCATCAGTTCCAGTAAATTTGCCGGCTATGATCTTTTAGTAACCAACGTGCTCAATTCATCATAGGTGTCAGTGTAGTCACTTCATTTTTGTAGGTGTTGCCGCGTGAACACTCGTGCTCCGTAGTATGAATCCTTCGGTACACCACACTCGCATATATTCACAAGAAGTTAGGCAGAATTAATCAAGTTGTTATAGTCATTTCCCACAAATTCCTGTTTTCTTCTCATCAGCATCGCAGCCATAAGAGATATTGCTTTCGACGTTGTCGATTCGATCTTTAATGTGCGCTTCTTCCCGCGCTGTAAACAGTGCATGTAGATGTCACCGTAGACTGGACGTTACTGAAATTCGAAGTAATTGAGAATTCAGCGTGAAAAAACAGGTGCTTGCGGCTAAGGATCGTACGCTCCCTCAAACGCTTCATCTTTCAGTTTATGAGCTCTTGTTCTGGACAACAACTCAAAATATTGCAAAATTTGAAAGCAACAGGTTCCCATGTTTTCGATCGTAGCCGACTACAAAAAAAACGCATTAGCTTCCTTTAAAGAGGTTTGTACTAAAATAGCTTTTTTTTACTGAAATACCCAAAATTTTAAAAAAGAGTCAATTAAACCTATGCACTTCATATCAATAATAACGGTAGCATTTTAACTCAACCGAGTACAGCGTTGTACTCCAATGTACCTGTATTTTCTTCTTGACACACACTCCCTTATTTCTGCTGCTGCCGTACCATGTTCAAACTACAGTGTTTACGCAGCAACAACTACAACAAAGAAGAGATTTCGCTAAGAACACCTTCTATGATGAATAGAACGCATTGGCAACAAATCATCTTAAGGGCAAATGTACTGAAATCGATGCAAATAATAAGATGGGATCCGTACAACAGCTGCATTCAGAACAATTCGGTATACTACGTTGATTGACTTTCCAACTCGTGCTCGACTACACCCTGGCGGATGTTTAAAAATAGGGGGAGGTTTGGGTCATCGCACTGTACTCCGGCTACAGCACAGTTCTTTCTTTATTAAAGAAATGATTCCAATTAGGAAGCGTAAATGTTTTTCTTGAACGGAATCCGAAATGGTAGGTCTGAATGATAAGGAAAACTGCAAGGAATTCTGTAGTCGATTTAAATAGAAAAAAAAACCAAAGCGAAGCTTCAGGACGCATAATCGTCCTCTAAGTGTACCTTCCAAGAAGGTGTCTGCGATTCTACTGTCGACAAAGAAGTTCGCTTTGCCTCTTCCTCGTTAGGATCTGTGACCAATTTTAATTTCTCTCGCAACTTCGCCTGCTGGAGGTTCCATAGAGGAAGAGCGCCTAAGAATCAAATTGCTACAACGTAATCGGGAGACCGAAGGAAAGCAAAGGAGAAGAGCGAAGGACTCTGAAAAGACCTGGAAAATAAAGCACCAGGGTAGATTAAATGCTCTACTAAAATAGTACTGTGGCAGGACGAAGGGATGTTCACTTGTCCTCAGCTCTGCCAACGGAGCAGCTGCCGGTGAGTCATGCGCACGAGGTTCCTAAACTTGAGCACGTCCAATAACTGACATACTCAGGGACCACCGGACTTAATCGGAGATTCCGCTTTTCATCCCGAAAACGAAAAGGATAAAGGATAAAGTGTCTGGCGTGTCATTCGCCCCCACGTTCACTTCAATTCAGAATCGTTTGAGGTTTACGAACGTGGAACTGGCCTATACAATGACTTACAAGTTTAAGTTTTCATCCTCCCAGACAAGTCTGGTACCAATTCATCGACCCCGGAGGTATGAAAGGCTTGATGAGCTCTAGAGCGGATTCGAACCTCCGATCGATCGTGCAGGAAGCGGAACCTCTAATCGCTACACTACACCCGCCCCGGAAAGCGAAAAATGGAGACTTAAATAGTGGAACTGATTTAGCAGTGTTGTAATCTCTTGCACCCCACCTGAAGTCCGTAAAATGGAGAAGAAATTCTTCTAGAAATTATCAGAAGCTACACGATTTGCGGAAGAATGCCATCACATTTCTCCTACACAAGATGGTGGAGCCACTTACAAAACACAGCAAAAAAAAAAAAAAAAAAAAACCCACTCCCTCCTTTATAAGTAGTCCAGCTAGGCTTTCCAGAGCAACTTCTGGTTGACCAGAATTTCACTTTGAGAAGAATGATCGAAGGAAGAGACGATATTTGTGATGTACGGCTGTTTCGAACTTTTACCCCTTCCCACTTATCTCGCCTTCTCAGCTCTGCTTTGAAACCCTAAAGAACCTCGAAAACTACATTCGCTAAGAGACAAATGGAGTCGCTGATTAACTGCTGCAGTTGCACCATTATCTGAAATGAAAGGTGGAGAAGGATCTCGAGAGAATCGGCGATGAAGAAATATTCATTTTGCGAAGTTGTAACATTCTGTTAACCTTGTATGGCTTAAGGAGTATGCTTCCCAAACGAAAGCAGATGGGACCTTGCTCGATACTTCCTATCGTAATAAGGACGGGTAGGTTGACAAAAGATCGAACTCGTGAATGTGCTCCTCTAACTGGCCTACACGATGCAAAACAGCAGCAGCTGTGAAATGGATATAAGACAAAGATAACCCAAATCCATTTCGGCCTTCAACTCATTAAAAGGAGTAACCTCAGATACACTCACAGTTTGACTTCACTGGCGATAAAAGTAGGAGCCGTGTCTTCTACTTTTAACGCCAGTGAAGTTAAGCTGTGAGTCTATCTGCCCTCTATTTAAACTTTCGTGAGGAGTTGACTAGAGATATGACCGTTGACGGTTACGATGAAATTCGGTTTACATGAAGGAGAAGCCTACATCGATTTTCAGTGGCTTTGGGCCCAAAAATAATATAATTGAGAACTTTAAGCAAAAACGGATCGGCCAATTAATAAGGAGATCATCAGGTTGTGCTGTCCAAATTGCTTTGAGAATATTCTCATACCAAAGCTAGACAAGACTACCCAGTCGAAAACATGAATTCTGAACAAAATTGAGGAAGAAATATCCGTGGACTCTCACCATTGGTGGACAGGTTGGGCTAGACGTGATGTTGAAAGGATACTGAACAACCGAGAGTAGATCAATTTTATGAGATCTTTTGTTGGAAATTGAACAGGACTGGCTTAGTATTGTTAAAGAACGACCCAATCAGACGAGGATGAAAGGCCAGACACGCAAACCTTTCTCAGCTCAAATAGTCCCGGTGAAAAGCATTGGTTACAGAAGCTAGCCTAGCCTGATCTTGTGCTCGAAATTTACCAAAGGCGCCCATACATAGAAATTTTAAACTAACTTTACAAAGATTTTGTACTTACTGCTTTACAAAGAGCAAAGTGGGCATTACAAAATGTCCTACAGTCAACCGTTAGTCGATGTTGAGATTGGTTGTATACATACACATATGCTGTCGGAGTTTCTTGTGTGTGTGTGTTTGATTGCCACTAAGATATTTTATGCAGTTAAACGGGTTCAACATTGGCTTAATGCTTTGTCTACTTTGAGTTCCATGGTGTCAAATTGGTACATCAGGACAAGAAAATGGGAACTGACAATTATTCCAAAACGAATTTGCTGAGAATTAAAAGGAAGTTCAAAGACCGTTTGTGGTTGCAACGAGTGCACACATAATGTTTCACTCTGTGCTCCTCCGCTTGTCCATTACCCTGTACGTTACTGCCACCATGCTTGCCAAATCCTTCCTTGAGAAATTAAATATCATGCGCATGCAGAAAGCTGCATAAATACAGTAACAAACAGACTTTGGTGTGTTCTGTGGACTTGTCCTTATCAGTGTGATGAACACTTTCATGTTATTTTATTCAAGCGTATCCTTCTATGTTCATTGCGAAAAAAAAAGACTAGGGAAATTGCCCAAAACCTCGGGTAAAGTTTGAAAATTGTAGCCTTATCGAAGGAATGAAAACTCAATATCAAATTTAAATACTCACTCAATGCACTATCAACACTTCTGGCAAGAAATTCTTAAATCATACATCAGTGTTTATATATGCTTCTAAAAAGCGAGAAAAGCGTGGTTAGTGACAAAAACAAATTTAATTCCTTAGCAGAAATTCGCATTAATTGCTCCCTCTTTAAGATTTTATTGAACACCGAAGGTGAGCGAAGCTAGCACAAAAAGAAGTCTGGAAGCGCATCATTAGCCGGGCTTGTTTGTTTGCTGTCGTTGAGAACGGAACTTGGAGACAAAATTACTGTTAGTTGAAAGGTTCATCAACAAGAGCTATAGGAAATCGTGAATGAAAAAGTATCACCTTCAATTTTCTTGGTCAGTGCCGCCGAAATTCTTTCCCTTCTACTCCATTCAGCATAAAATTATTTACAAAACCTCTTCCCACTGCAAAATTTTGGAGCAACAAATCGCGCAGTAACAATGTCGGTGACGCGATCATTTATACCAGTCCGTGTGACGACATTTCAGCAGGTACTTCAGAAACTATGTGCAGGAACAAAGCAAGGTTACTGTTCATTGAGATCAAAAAAGCATGATGATTCCTACATTTATCAAAGGAACTGAAAAAGATTCGTCGTGTTTGGGACGACTTGACCAGGTTTTCTCATTGTACGAAGGTAAACATTTGTGAAATAGGGCAAGCGCTGTAGGGTAACGAGTCAGAAGATCATGTGCAGAAACTCATGTCGTATCGTCATCTGAAAAAATTGTAAAGAGTTCTAATTCCTGAACAAAGAAGAAAAAAGAAAGGAAATTCTTATACCCTCACTGTGTAAAGGGAGCGCAAAAGTGTTTACGCGATCGATATAAAATTCAGCGCTTAAGAAGGACTTGAAAATTGAGAGGATGAATTGCTGAGCCGCCGCAGAGACCGTAATTCCTAGCTCCGGGCTAGCTGCGACTAAGTGACGAAGGCCTGTGATTGAAGGGAGACGCTAAATTTGTGGGGCTAGAAAATTTAGATCGAATCCTCATCGCCTTTTTGTTTTCTTGTTTTGAATTTTGTTTGAATGTTTTTTTAAGTTTCTCTTTTGAAACAAACTGCTCCAAATCTCAAGTAAACATGGGTTCGGTTCTAATACAAAATGGAGCAAACGAGATCAAAGTAGAACTGCAAAGCAAACAAGATTAAAGTATTCTGTGTCTGGAAATAAATTCCGTTTATACGGATAGGAAAGACCGCAGCAATTCTAAAGAGGCATTCCGTGAACACCATTATGACGATGGTGGTGTTTTCCCAAAACCCTTCCGACTAATCGTCTTGCGAAGTGACTATCGTTTCGTAACTGCTAATTGGTAGGAAACGGCCTGAAAACAAAGTCCAGCACTGGGCTTGATCACACCCTTATTGGTGTGTTGGAATTGTATTTTGCCAACATAGGTGACGAAGAATTGGTTTAAAACAAAAATGTTGCACCTTTTGTCTTCCCTACCTGCATTTCTCTCATTTATTAAGATTTAAAAAATGTGTGCAAGCCTTACCTCACACCGTTATTCTTTCTCGCAACATCTGATTTTCACAAGAAGGAAGAACCAGAACGGTGCAAACATCCATGTCACAGTTACTTGGAACGGGATACTATTTTTTACCGTAGAAGAAAGAAAAGCACAGAAAGCTTTGGTTTTTGTCCGCAAAGTTTTCGTCCTCTCAATAAGCCGGCTGTCACGCACGGTGCACTTGCATAAGCGGCTGCTCTCGAACCGGTCCTAAGGAGTGCAGCGGCTGGGACTGAAGGAGGACCTTTGCTAGCACCATTCCTCGCTACAGTTTGCGATGGTCCTGTCTCGATGCGAGCACCGCGACGCTTTGACCGCAGCCGCTACGCAACTACACTGTGCTTCGTGTCGTTCTGACCGTACTCTACATATCTTGAGCTTGCCATTGTTAAAATTGTCGTCGAATTATCAGTGTCGCTGTTTAGAAAAATATTATGATACAGGCAGTGTTCCAGTGTTGAAGATAGAACAAAATCTGCTAAGTATGTCCCCAAATGTGTCGTTTCTGTAGTTTTCCCACTTTCTTAAAATAATTCACGTCGATTTTATGTGGTCAGTTCTCGGTTTCCCATTAGTGGAGTGGTAGAAACACAAGACTAAAAGAAGAGGCCTGCTGAGGCAGAAAGCCTAAATCGAATCTAAATCTTCTCTTTTTCTACTTTGCTCACTTTTTGAGTACTTGCTTATCCCTCTTGAGGAATCTAGTTCAAATCTCAAATGAAAATTTCATAAGTGAAAAGATTGCGTCTGCACGGATATTTCTGGTATCCGACTGGAGAATACAAAGTCAAAAACCACAAATTGCGCAACTAAATGAAAAAAATCATAAAAAAAGAGAGAAGCTAGAACTGGAGAGTGAAACTTCAACACAACATTTCAGTGAAACATCTTAATGTGAACGAGGTTGCACCTGAGAACCAATGCTTTTGCTAATAAACAAAGATGTATTTATGTTCCGAGTTTCACATAAATTTAATATTCACACAAGGATTCCGGAAAATTTTTGAGTGTTCTCGGTTCTCTTTTGTGTAATGAAGAAATGTCTCTACAACGTGTGAGTAGATTCTTCTAGTGAAATTTCCCAGGTGATAAAATCGAAGGATCCTTTTTCAGACTTTTTTAAATATATTGGGAGACTAAAAGCTGTACATCAAAGCCACCGTTAAGATAAGAAAGAAGATTGACATAGTTAACGCCTCCATTACTGAGAAACTGAGCGAACGTCATTAAAATGAAAGTGGCAGTGTGTCAAAAAGAATGGAACCAGTGCAAGGAAGCGAAAGGATCGAGCGACTACCTGAGAATTTCAGAAGTGCGCCTTCGGCTGAGTACTGGAGTCAGCAGCACACCCTTCCTTAGTCCTCGAATCACACCGCATCTTACTTGCGCTTGACAGCACTTGAATGACGTAGCAGCGAGACTTGTTCACAAATTTCTTTCAAAAGCGAAGAAACGGCAAAACAGCGGCAAAGCATTAGGGATCTCCTAAACAGAAGTAGAGCTCTTAAGAGATTAATGCCCGAAGAGAAGAGATGTATTCATTTATCTTTAACTTGTTGTCGCCTCTTTAATCATTAAATTGCGCAAAAAGACTGGTCCTATATCAACTATAAATTCGGTAGTGCGTTAAAAAAACAGACGAAAAGGAGGCTACTGCTGAGACGTGTGTTCCGGAGCGAAGAATTTCCATGTGGAGTCAGCGAGGCATCTTCAATGCATAAGTGATTTAGTTCTGCTGCGTCCGGTTGTCGGTCAGAATGCCATTTGGGTATACGGGAGATGAGGACCTTGACGACAAGCAATACGATATTTCTTGAGAGGTCGGCTAAGTGATTTTAACCGAACAATGAAGAACTTAACAAAGAGTACCTCCAGCTGAGTGCAACTGCAACTACGTCTCACCGTAAAACTGCCATTTTTTAAGAGACTATTTCGCAGTTTTAACCAGTTTATAAGCGAAACAGTGGTCACAGTTTCGACGTTCTTTACATCTTCTCGAGAGCATATTTTCCTTTTACAATGTCAATACAAGCTAAGTAAAGTATACTAAAAATCAAACAGCATATCGAAAATTGCTCTCAAATGATCTATCCTTCCATATGATATGCTTAAGCACTTTTGCTCGTAAAATAGATGCTTACTACTTCTTTCATGTCTAGATCTCCCCATGTTTGTCGTGGCGTGATACAACCATTGCTCTAAAATCGAGGAGAAAATGGAATGAAAAAAGAACCTTCAATTTCTGTCTTCCATTTGTCTTGCAACAGCATTCCTGCAAAGTAGGCCTTGCGAGACTTCTATGAGTTGTGAGTCATATTCGTTTGTGTTCATTTGTGCTGGATCCTTTTCGAACCTTCCGTTTCCTAGCTTACTTAAGGCAGCATACCACGAATCTGTTTCACAATGGTTAGGGAGAGATGAGATGAACCACCGCGGATCGCGCAATCTACAACCCTTCTCTAGGTTTTCCCGCGAATTCCCTCACCACGACAGATTCGTGGTAGGCAGGCTTTAATCTTCCTTTTGTGTTTTCAGTATCGCATGGAGAGCTTGTAGATGACAGGCGGGGTCGAAATCATAACAATGACACTTCTCGACATGATCTTCAGCCTTACAATGGCATTAGATATTGTATGAGAAAATTGATTTTATTTTTTCCCCCCAGGAGACGCTCCTTTCTGACAGCGTTATTTACTCACATCATCTTCGCCTCAAAAATGTGTCGTTCTCTTTATTACAAACGAGTGAATTTTTAAATTTGCTGGGGAATGTAGGATAAGAGAGAATGTGATGAACCTCGAAACTGATAAGGTTCCAGTTGCTAAGTTTAGCTCTGCTTTTGCAGTCTCTGTTGATTCGTCGCATATTCTCTAACGTTAACCACGTGGCTGCAGGCAACTTCTAGGATAGTGTCGTTCTTCTAATTGCTTATGAATTATCAAGAAATATTTGACCGAATAAAATGCGCTCCACTGCTTCTTGCAAAATAATGTCATGAGCCACTGACGGAAGAGTAATAATGGACACGTACAGGCTGTGTTGTTGAAACTATGCCTCCATTCGTTCTACAGAAGGAAAAGGTCAGAAGGAGAAAAATTTTCCCATTTTCTATTTCCTATTTAGTTCTTTCTGATAGCAACGGACTCTTCCGCTGAGATGAGCTGGAAGTCCAAACCTGTACAACAATCAAATGAGAGAAGCTACAAGAAAGAGAACTATCTTTCTATCTAAACGTCTTTACTCCAGTTACTCCGGCACGAAGATGTTATTCTAGGGTTCATTATCACGCAGCATATTTCAAAAAAGCTACGTATACACATTAAGCACATTAAGCTACACGCTGCAAACAGTCATGAGGACTTCAACTAGAAATGTGCCTATTTTGTTATTTTCGTGATTTTTAAATATCTTGGTGAGCCTACATCTCTGAGCTGCTAGCTGAACGTTCCTAGGAACTCATAGGTATCTAGAAGATTCCTGGGCATCGGACAAAAAATGCGCCATGGAAACGACTAGCATTGGTTCTATTCTCTCAGAAAACTAAGAGCTAGCGTTGACCCACCTGAAAGGTATAAAGAGCTCACGGAACCTAGTGGAAGCAGTTTCGCCTCCGGAAAGAAGCCTTAGCTTTTGCGCAAACTATAACTGGTGCTTAATGCAGTAGGATCGCCAATTCTTCGACAGAAGACGAAAAAGACGCGGATTCGCGTCTTTTTCGACTTTTTTTCCATAGCTCGCCTCAATTTGATCTTTGTTATAAGATCTGTATATCAGTGGATTCGTTAACGCGAGATCCATCGAATGGATGTAATTAGAACCTTCAAGACCTGTCAGAGAAACAGTTTTTGAAAAAAAAAATTACCTGCGGGTACAAATTAACAAGACTGAGTCCGAGATAATTGCGTCTCGAGGACATATGGATTTTGACGTGAACAAATTTTTCGAAAAGTGAAATGATGGTTACATATTCGTAATCCACATAACATTGCGAACAATTTGATATCTCTTACAGCTATATTTCCATGACAACGAAGACTTTGCAAATTTGACTAAATTGAGGTGTTTCAACTCCAGGAACGACCGACATTATCAGGTTAAGAATTATTTTCCTAAAAAATCTGCAAGAAAACTATTTGTTGTAGGATGACCTTGTTTCTTGATTTTCCAGCTCAACAGGATTTTGTGTTTTTTTTTTGCAGCTAAAGTTACAACTTCAGTATTTTGCATTTCTTACTCTGAATTTTGGCAGTTCGTAAATCGCTAACAAATTAGATTTGCCATCTGTCGGCACAACACAATAGAAAGCAGTCTTTGTCCTATGATTTGCTCCGATTTTTTCTCTAATATGTCTCAGCTGCGGTCAGTTTTGAACCTGCAAAGATATAAAACTTTCCATGTATTTTTACAGAAGGAGTATTTACACTTTACAGAAAATTTATTTTTTGCGACTTATTGGAAGTTTCTTCAAATATGAAGTGGATATGTTTTTTTTTTTTCAGGAGGACGAGATCTGTTGAATGGTGTCGATTTCAAAAAATTCTGTATCTTTCAAATTTTCTACGAACTAACTACTTCAGCCTCTATCAAAGGTTATTTTCATCCAGGCACGCCAACCCGCCAGATACCTTAGGACAAACATCGAGCTGCGGCTGTGTTGCCGCATTGGTTACTACATTTGAAAAGAATAGAATGACTACAGAAAAGAATCTTGTCCTTGAAAAGTCTTGTTATGTGCACCTGCAGGTAATTTTTTCAAAAACTGTTTCTCTGACAGGTCTTGAAAGTTCTAATTACATCCATCCGGTAGATCTCGCGCTAACGAATCTATTGATATACAGTTCTTATAATAAAGAATTCAAATTGAGGCGCGTTACGAAAAAAACGGCGAATCCGCGTCTTTTTCGTCTTCTATGGAAGAATTAGCGATCCTAATGTAGTTGCCTTCATTTAGAAGTTACCTGCACCAAAAACATTCACACATTTTTATATTATACATTTATTTTATTATTACACGCCAGTCTGAATGTGCGGCTAAAGTCGGACTTCGGACTTTTTTGTGGTGTTCTCTTCACTCGCATTCACTGATGAATTAATCAAAATTAATCAAAAATTAATGGTAGTGACATTTTCTGTAATTGTAGAATTCTTTTTTTCTAACAACATTTTCTTCATTCTTCTTTACTATAAATAAAAGCGAAAAATTCCATAGTTCTCTTTCTAAACGCGGCAGTTCAACATTTGGAGAATGTTCAAACTTCAGCTTCAAACATTCCTTCGATACCAACATAATTTAAACGCAATTTGAAAGCATTACCCTACGTATGCGTACCCCTTCCTGTTTTCTCCCCAACAGCTATCACAGAAGATGTTTAACATAAAATGACGTGAACAACATCATTGAAGTGATAAAGATAACGTTCCACGTCAAATCACGCACACTGTTTGCAACTATTTAAACGGCCAGTCTCATTCGTGTCTTCACTTTTTGAGCAAGGCATGGTACCACTTTGAGATAAACGTGCAAGGAAATAGAGACTCAGGGGAGTCATAGAAGGGAAGTGCAGCAGTGGCAGCGGCACCGGCTATGAAACGGTTGCAACGAATCAAACCCTTTCGTGACATGCACACGAAATTACTGTTAGTGCAGTATGACGCAGCAATCCCACGTCGGACCCGCGTCACCCCATTTTACCGCGTTGTGGTGCCGGTGCACCAACTCGGCGCCGGTCGACCCGTCGTACCCGATTTTATAGCTATCTGGCGTCTGCGCACAAATCCGACACTGCGGGATACGTGGCAACACATTTTATAGCTTTTATAGCTACCGTTGGAAATGCCGTTGGAAGTACTTACTTGGGTGTTGAGGTAAGGAGAAATTATTGGAGTAAAGTGGTATCGCAAAGAAAGTTGCAAGAACATCATATTGCACGCCAAATCTGCACATCCGAATGCAGTAAAATGCGCAGTGATTCGTAATATGTTCAAAACCGCTAGTGAAGTATGCACTGGCAGCCAAGAACGACACGAATCACGAAGACTAGCTCTGAAAATTGCATGTGCTAATGGCCATACAGTACGTTCGAATTACCGAAGAACCCGCACTGTAAATAGCAATGTTCCGCGCGAAAAAAAAAATTTCTCTTTGTCTTCTTTTTATCTCTGACAGTGTCAGTGCCGCTGTTCAGCACTGTATTATCCAAGCACAATTACAAAATGACGTGATGTTGGTAAATATCCCAAATGCAAACATCAAAAGCCAGCTTGTTAGAAACAGACTATATGATAGATACTGCATCTGTGAAAGATGTGTTATTTGTCCTTACGGAGAAACAGGCGACTGCGCAAAAATGGGGGTAATATAAGAGATTGAGTGCTTAATGTGCAATGCAACTTACATTGAGGAGACCGGTAGGAATATTGGATTGAGAATTAATGAGCACATGGCAGGAAAACGACGAAAAAGTTTGATAACACCACTAAGAAGGCATAGAGACAAGACCCACAACCTAAAAGTTTACGATGTAAAATGCGTTATTCTGGCTCACCAAACAGAAATATCGGCAAGGAAGCCGTTGGAGACGTTTTGGATTCTTAAAAGAAACCCTTCAATGAATAATAGGAATGAATGCTTATCGATAACGAATGAGTTCTTGCCACTTGTACCGCTCTGTGACCTATAACCGCCTGATATTCCGTATGTAGATCAAATCATCTATATCGTCGTTGGTGATCTACACGCAGTAATACTCATTCGCTGGTACACTGAGTGACAAGTGCGTGCAACCAGCCGCGCCACATCCGGTGGAGCAAAACGTAAGACCATTTTCAATGTAGAGGGGTTTCTGTTTTCACTACCCTGAACGATTATCGAAGCACTGACCGAGGGTAGTGTGGCACTTGACGGGATAAACGTAGCATTGCTCCAGTCATCCTCTATTTGGGCCTCTGAGGACGGCGAAAAAGCCGAAACGTCATTCAAATAAAGGTTCCATCTAAAAACTTCGCAGGTGTACTAATATTCATTTTCGTTGATCAGAGAAAGGGAGTAAAACGAACGCTACAGAAGTTCTAAAGTCCGGCTTTAGCCGGACGTTTAAATTGATGGTTTTATATAATACAGTCGCCGCAAAGCGTATTATGACTAGTCGTTCCACCCCCACTGCTCAGTGACAGCCCCAATAAGCTCATTGGAGCACTTCTCTTTTCCTTTTTTTCCTCTTTGATAGTTGTTCGCTCATTTTGTACACGTGTTTGTGATAAAAATTACTCCGTAGTAATTTTAGGTTGTTGTTTTTTCTTATTTCTCTTACAAAAAGCTAAAGAATGCCTTAAGGTCAGCAATTACTCGAAGCTAAATCTCTACAGGTGGACTGTTGTCTGCATCATGATATCTTCTTCAGGACTGCACATCCCATTTTGTTATATTCGCGTATTGTTCATTCCATACCGCTTTGCACTCTCTATTTCTCGGCGCTGAAAGAATTGAAGATGAGCAAATGGGAAGAAGCTTCTATGCTTATCATCCTCGCAAATACGTAACGTGCTAATGAAAGGACTCTATTTCGTAGAACTGCGCGCCCCCATTACATTATATACACCACATTCTCTGTCAGACCATTACTGAGAAATTAGATAAAAACTGTGTGCACTTGCAAGTAAATCCTTTGATAAGAATGGGGGCGGTGAATGGCATATGTTATTTACGTAACTGAGGGAGTTTTTCTTCAGGTAAGAGTGGAAGCAAAAAGCTTGTGTGTTGTAACGAACTATGAGGGAATGGTTTTTTTTTAATGGAAAGTAGGCGAAACGGGAAAAGGTCTGAGTGGTACATACTCTCATACACGGTACCTCTCTCCGTACATGAGATTATTTCCTACTCATGTTGCTTTTGGACGCATCCTCGTTAATTTGCTTGTTGACAATCTTATGCAGCTTATTCAGTATTTCGAATCTGGGAAATTGAGAGCTGTCGGGATCGTGTCTGTCGTACAATAAAGTCGCAAAAGTCTACGTTTTGCCTCTACAAAACAATCTTTTTGTGCCAGGCAACCAGAATATCTATGATCTATGAGGAAAATATATGATCGAGGGGAGGAATTTTCAGAACTACGGAAACCATGACAAACTCATTTTCATTCTTTTTCATTTTGAACTGTCGAGCACCTCTGAAATGTCTTCTATGGGAAAACACCATGGAAGGATTGTGCGAATGTTTGCTCCTTTCTCGTCTTCGACAAATTCTCCAAAATGATCAAAATTTGAACGGAAAGGACCATCAAAGCTGCCAAAATCGACGTGAACGAATATAGTCACTGTGAAGGTCTAAAAAACAGGTGAACTGTAACTTTTCATCTAATTGTTCATTTAGAGAAGGCTACCAAGAAACTAAAATGGATTTGAAGAGTTGAAAACAACGCATTAAGGAATGAAAAACGAAGACATATGAAGAGAATATTGAGTGAATTCAGGAAGAGGAAAGTGCAGAAGAAGAGGCGAAGGTCAACGTTTTTGCGAAAGAAGTTCGATGCACAAAAAGAAAGAAGACTCGAAAGCTAAGGAAGTGAATGCCTTGTGAAGGCGGATTCCAAGACGACGTTTGGTGGCGAAAACATTCCAACCCATGAACCAGAAATACTAGAGACCTTACCTACCTTTACTCGGATATTCAACTCGTAGCATTCATAGGAACGACGACTTGGAAGCGCTGTAGATGTGGATTTCTGGATTGATTTGGTGCTCCGACCTTTTATCTTTAGATTTGAAGGAGGTTTGAATTAGCGCTGTAATACTTACAAACTGCGTGCTGGGCCCTATCGAGTGCTGGTTAGAACTAACCAAGAAGTGTCTCCTTAAGCTTCATCGGCTGAGCTTAAGTCTTTCGCTACCTTTAAATAGGTGTTTCAAAGCTTTAAAAAAACATTTTGAGAAAAAATTCTAATTGGCATGCATGCATCATTTATAATAATCATTATATACATTGAAATCAAGCACAAGCTGAAACTTGGAAGATAACACCCTTTTAAAACCTTTGTGTAGAACCTCTGCGGTTCCATTCAGGTCACATCATTAACATGACACCTGACAGTTGAAATTTGTTTATAATTACCGATTTCGATTGGTTACTTTCAGGTTGGATTAGCTACCATCATTGAAAGCTGGCAAAGTATCTGTGGGCGATGGAAAACTCAGAATTGATTGAACTTCCTGATACAATGCTGATGATAGGAAACATTCTTAAACTTGGTCTCTGTTCTGCATAAGATCGGTCATGCGGCGCGAATAGCACATTTGCGGCGAAAGTCGCTCGGGTACAACTAATTGCAACCAGTGAGGATTTTTGCTCACTTTTTCTATCCGAATATGCTATGCCAAAAATATTATAAATTAAAATATAAAAATGCTCTCTATGCTAGAAATGTAGAGAAGAAATACTGGAGAAAGGAGATGGGAGATACGATGTGATGGGCCTCAACATTCATGTTATATCGTCATATTTGTTTCTGTGCCTCCGAGTTTATCAAACGTCAGAAATGGAACGCATTCAGTAGTCGATGACACGCAGGAGCTTCTGCATAATGTATGATGCAGTCTCATCAGTTCTTTTGGATTCTACAGCACATACGAATAAGACTGCTCAAACAATACTGAAGACATAATTTTTGAACGAAACCAACGACTTCTTTCTTAACTGAATTTTTAGGGCTGTAAGTATTATATTTCGGGAACTATTCTTCTCCTTCTTATTTTTCTCATCAACTGAATTTTTCTGTGAATGCTTTCTTTGCAGATTATTAACAATATCACGGCAAGAGGCTCAACTGCGACATTGCAAGGCTGTGCGACGCTCGTTCATGAAACTCAAACAATTTGGAACTGAACTCGAAAACGCGTAGGGACATACACATAGGGATTGATGAATGCTGTGTACTTTATCTTTCATCGGTGCACTTTCCAAGACAATTCCATTCAATTCGTAGAAATCCGAGAGGACGATATTATGTAGCAGGTAAAACAAAAATTGTACAACACCAAAAAAAAAAGGATTCGAAGATTTTGGATATTTCCTCTGCGTCCAACATGTAGGATACTACTTGGATAAAGTCTCTGAGACAGCATGGTATCATTTTCTGTTGAGAGAAATGGTCATACAGTATTATGTGAGTTTTATGACGGATGAAAGCTTGATGTTAATCGTTATATTTACAGTATTGTTTACTGTGGTCTCCGATGAACACAGTAAACAATACTGTAAATATAACGATACACGACGCCAAGCGAAAAGTCGGCTAAGGATACGATTCATCATCCAGTGATCTGCCCATATATTATAGAAGAATGCGTACAATCCGAGTTACCCACATAAGATAAACGTCCGCATGCATGGAATGGGTTGAGACAGACTGACATGCATTTCCTAGCATACAAGTAGGCCAATCCAGAACGAATCCAATATAGAGCTATTTGCTGTCAAAGCCTCACTCCTTGTTTTAATTAGACGACCAAAAACAGCAGAATGGACTTCTTATTCCTAGTGGACTAGTCGCCATTCTTAAGATCCTTCCACAAAATCCGAAAACATGTCTGGAGATTCCATGCAATCTCCTATTTTCATCTTAGCTGATAATACAACGAATGGCGGCGCACCACTGTCTTGTTGTTCATCATTTTCCTTGATCTACAGCCCATCGTCTACGCGGAGTTTAAAGCCAGGCAGAATACATATAAAGAATTCAGAAAACCCCAAGGCTGTCGAAATGTCTATCGCTTGGAAAAGGCTAGGCACCAATTAAGCCAAACTGTCAATTATTCAAGATTTCGAATCTAACTAAAATGTGTGAAAAAAAACGCTGTTCGTTAATTTTCGGTTTAAAAGATGTGCATATTACCGTTCTAGCAATAATATCGTCTCGAACTTTTTTATTTTGGGAGTCAAATAATTCCAAGCTATCAAAGACTGAAACATGTTCATTCTTACTGATTGGTAACAACATTGATAATGAGGCTATACAGACACTTTTCTTTCACTTCTCCAAAGGGTTTTTTGCTTGATTTCGAATAAATAGCATTAACTGGGTGGTTAATTGGTGTTAGTCCAATTAGTGCATAAACCCAATATTCTTTCGAGATATTCTCTCGAAGATCATGTCTATGGAGGACTGCTGCAACCTTCTATGTTTACATGAGACTATAGAAGAAAGTGTCAAATTCGTTTTTGACTTAAGCAAGTTCCTCTCAATTAGAATTTGACTTGCACACTTCTCTCGACGAAGCCTTCTCAAAGCCTTCTCTCGCATTGGAACGAGCTTGAGACTGGACGAGATTCTTTGCTGGTCAGAACGAACTCCAAAACGCACACCTCAACTATCATTTGGGCGTACTTTGCCGAAGTCCGAAGAGGATCCGTGTGTTGCAGACGTGAATGAAGAGGAAGCGCAAGGTATACAACTCAGTATACAAGTCTCAGTCTCAGTATACAACAGCAGTGTCGCAGAATTGCCCTCTATAGAAAGAATTCTTTTTTCAGGGATTTAGCAAACAAAATCCACAGCACGATGACCCCGAATAGAACATGACAGGATCCGCAGAGAAATGATGTGATGAATATTACGAGCTGGGAGGGTAGAAACGAAGTTGTTAGTAGTAGAAGGAGGTGATCATTTGGACAACATGGCGCATGGGAATGAATTGCCGTTGAGGTCGTTAAGCGTGAGCTGCCGCAATAGTCAGTGGTGACAGCGACGTTATGGCTTATTGCTCAGATGGCATGAGTGCGAACGAGCAGCGAGACTACCACATCATGTCACTACTATCCCCCCCCTCCCTCCCCCAATCACAAGCTCCAAATAATAGGAGCTCATTTATCAAGTGATTAGGCGAGCAAAGCAATTGAACTGGTAGACCGATCCACTCTTCCTTCGTCAGTCAACGGTGAAATTCTGTCGTGACTGGAGGGAAGCGGAAGCATTGACTGTTAGGACATAGGCATAACAGCAAGGCAGAGAACGTCAGGGAGCTTAGATTCCTGCGTGGTAGAAGACGCAGAAACATTCTCAATGGAATTAAGCTATACATGAGTGAGAATCTCTGCTCTGAAACCCATCAGCAATTCAACGTTTCAGAGGAAATAGGCTGAATCTGTTGTAATTTTATACTCGAATACGTCATTCTGTTCATCTAACTTTCCTTAATAACTATGGGGTGAAAAACATATGTCACCAATATTAACTGGTGATCTCTATTGAATAAAACGTTTCCAGTTTGAATCCCGTTAAAGTGTTAAAGTTAGGAGATTATATGATTATATAAATCTACCACTCTCTTCGAAGTGTCCTGAAAAGCGAGAAGGGAAGCGGCAAAGTTGGTTGGTTGAGCAGAACTTCTTAAACAGCCAGAGCAATCTATGAGGGAATGAGTGCAACGAAAAACCGTTGCACTCATTCCATCACAGATTGCTCCCAAGTTTTTTCACTTAAGATTATTCGCCGCCAAATATTAGCGCATGACCGGTTCGAGGCGGATTTTTTTGCCGATTGATTCGTAGATCTCAACGCAGCAAAATGCAAATGTACTTGCATCTCTTTCTCACAGATTGCACTTGATTGTGGTACTTTTTGATTTCACGTTTACATGTGCATCCACTTTGACTTCCTGCACTATGGTATGGATATCGCGCGTGACAAACAACTCTTCGATCACATGGATGGATATCGTGCACCAGGATTAGCGATTGATAGCATAGGCGACTACATTGCTCCACCACAAATTGAATGATTTACTTCAGAAACGTGTATTATTGTTCAAGTAGACTTCGCAGTTTTTCAAGCAAAAGGAAACAGAAATGATATTCCTCTCGCATATTGGTTCTGCTTGCTGTCCTTTATCGGTAACTTATCGATTTTGAGGTAGTTTGAAATGCGATGAAAGTGAAAACTTATCTTTTGATAAGACCTCCCACGCTGAGAAGGATCCTGACTAAGTGTGAACCACAGCGAAGATTTCCCACTACACTTAGAGAACTAATAGGAAGGTGGATCTCTGTTCCTGTAGATTGGCTGCGACCTGTAGTGAAGGCTAGACTCATGCATGGATGTATGGATCTCGATGCTGCTATCTCTAAGACAGCCACCGGGAGGCCATCCAAGCTCGGGTTGCTAAAGACAATTGACTCTAGAAAAGTGAGACACGTGCATGACCCGCCATGGTGACTGTCTCAAATTTTCTCCTACAAGAGATGTACCTTTCGGTGCCCTTTCCGAAATGCAGAACGCCTCAAATTCTACGCGATTGCTTCTCAATGACCCATGTGCAGAAGCAGCGAAATTTGAGTGACGGTAAGCTCGTCTTTAGAAGAAAAACGACCGTCTTGCGAAATGAAAAAGAAGGTGGCTCTCTGGGAGCGCATGTATTCCACATTTCGTGGATTCTCTCGAAATGCTGTCACCTCCTTTGGTTATTCCGTCCTTTGTGATACAGATTCGAAATATCATGAAGTGTTATTTACCAACTTACGGATCTCACAAAATTTAATTAAGAGCTAGAGGAGGTAATCTGCAACTTGAAGTTCTTTCACAGCTTCGTTATCAGATAATTCAACGTCAAATTAGAGACGATTAGAAAAGAGGAATAATGAATTTAGATAGAGGGCGAGAACAAAAACATCACTCATCTGAGAGTGGGGAGGTCGACCAGATGTTCATCCAACGTTTCAGTAGTACCATCTTTCTTCAGTAATTCTACTCACCATCTCTTCACGACGAATACACTCCTCGGTGACAAGGTGGAACAGAACATCTGGTATGAAACCTAAAACCTGACATGCTCCTCAGAAGGTTAGTATCTTATGCTGAAACCTGGTTCCAGTTTTCGGAAGTCGGGGAGGAAAGTCTGAAGCTAGGGTGCAAATAAGAGAACTGCAAAGACCGATAAAAAAGTCCGAGAACAGTCTTGATTCCGTTACCGCTCTAACACTCCTTCGGAAAGAAGGAAGAGTTGGTAGGAAATTCTTCTCAAATCTTTGTTTCCCAGGTGATATTGTTTATTTTTCGAGAGATAGCGGTAAAACGGATACAATTCCAATGAAGCTAAGCGGAATAGAAAGGAGAGCGGAGGTGCGAATAAACGGTAAGAGAACTGGATAAACTCGGAGGAAATTAAGCGCTGAATCTGATAATGAGCAGCGTCTATTATGCAGGAGAAGGACCAGGAGGTGAAGACTTTTAAATAACTACAGGATATGTGAAGCCTGTGCTTTCACAAATATGAAGAACTAAGAAAGAGAACTGTATTGAAGAAAGAAAACAAGGTGAACATATCGATACGAAATGTGCGCCTCCGAATGCACAAACAGCACCTTGAACAGCAAAGTAGAAGGCAATTATGTAGTAATTATAGCACCAAGGGAATGAAGGGATGCACATCTGTACGCAAACTTTTAAATTTGATGAGTTTCTCGAGATTGAGAGACATGAGCTGTCAAATTCTTCTGTCGTAGGTTACAATTGACACAATTTAGTTGGCAAAAACTCATCAAGGAATTAAAAATCGTTCTTTTCAGAGCTTCTTCCAAAAAAGAAACAAAACAGTATTTTTGTCTCAGAGCACAGTTTCAGTTCCCCTCCTTATTTCACCTAATCTATTCCTATGACATCATCCAGCCAAACAACCTTGAAACTCATCAGCCACTTCCACCAGTTGAACTTCCAAATCAGAAGTTCTTTCAAAATTCGTTTCAAAATTGTTCTTTCTATTCCATGGAGAAAACCAACCAAGTTCCAGACGCTATATTCAACTTCCAAGAATCAAGTTAAAAACCTGACGTTCAGTCGAAATACGAGGGTTTTTGAAAGTTTCGTACTTGAACGCGTCACTTTTCCTCATCTCAAGTAGATCAAAAGCACTTCTTGTTTCTGTTTCATCGCACTCTTCTCAAAACAATGCTATTGCTGAGATGTTCCTCCGCGACATTTAAGATCAATTATTTATCTACTGCAAAAATTCTGGTGATCGCGCTTCAACTCATTCGATGCAGAGAGGGAAGGGTGGAACTACCCCCGTCTCCATAATCTACGACCCCGTTACGGACACTCCACCTGAAATCCGCACCACCTCAGATTCGTGGTATGCTGCCTTTAAACTGATTCAGAGAGCCGTTGATGAAGAAGCTTCGAAATATTTCCCCGAGAATACAACAGCAATAAGCTGGGAATGGAGATGAACAAAAAACATGAATATCAGCTTCTGTTTGGAAATTTTCGCCGATTTCCAAACCAAGAATACTTTCCTTAAGGATATACTCGAATCCGCTTACTTTTTGTGGCCGTTCGGACGTGGCTATTTTGCTGGAAAGTTGCTTTCATTTCAGTAGTCACATTGAAAAAGAAATTAATTGCACCCATTTGAGAGTTGTCTCCAGATCTTGGAAAGCCATTTCAGTCTCCGAATACAAATCCAGGTTCCGTCTCTGGACTCACGGCTAACGACTCGAAAATAACAATGTTTTGTTGATGTCGAAGAAATAGTAGTGTTCAGCTGTAAATTATTCATAGTAAAGAGCTCATTTTCCCTCATGCATACTTAGAGGAGAATCCCCTCATCTAATTATGAGTGGTCGCATTCGTAGTGAATTATAAGATAGGAGACGAAAAGCTGTTAACGCAGAATGACATTTGCGGCTGTTATTATGTGACATGTTATGGATAAGTATGTTGTTTGCAACTGAGTCTCGCACTAGCGTGTAGCCAAGGAGATAATTAACACACCAATTTGTCGACAAGTTATTGCCGTTATTCCCGAACCTTTGCGCGCTGAAAGATCACTTCTTCTGACTGTCCTGGAGGACGAAGTACAGTCTGTGGCTACATTCTCTAGATAGTAGACGCGCAATTCACAACTCTTCATGAATACTATTATCTCACATTGAATTAACTGACGAGTACCAATTTTAGTTGTTTCCCCTCTTTAACGCCCTTTTTTTTGCGCGATCCCATGCAACTCTTATGCTGAACTGCGCAAAAACTCATGTTTTTCTCTGAGTCCCACCTTCGAATACATATATTTCAATATTTCCTAGGTAAATGAGAACCTTCAGCTTGGATAACAGCTCCCATCCTCTCCCTACCCAGTTGTTGTTTCAAAATTCTGGAAGAGTTTTATTATCTTTGCTGGTTCTCTTTTCAAAGAAAGAGAACCGGCAAAGCTGCGCGAAGGACAATTTGAAGTTCGAGTTTTTAACGAAGCGCTTCCGTTTGATCGGCACTAGCAACGAAGTCAAGCTGTGAGTCCATCTATCCGCTATTTGCGCTTTTGTGATGTATTGGTTGGAGAACACCGTCTCCGGTGATGAAGAAACTTCACCGCATAGAGGAAACACTACTTGGGAAGCGATTCGGCTACCTTTGGCTATTGCTAAGCTTACGAAGGACATAGGAGTGGATGTGGTTAACCGATATGGAAAACATTAACATCGTTCCTCTTTCTTTTGAATTACTCACACGAAATGCGAACAGTGACAGATTGATCGATTCTGTGCGGACCGTAGTCGAACATTGTAGTCGAAAAGGGTGGGCTCGGATATGCTTGAAGGGAGAGTATCACAGACAATTTTGGGAGCTATAAACGAATAGGTATGGGTAGGAGTGCAGTTCAAGAGCAGAAGAGCGATCACACCTGATCCCACGTAGTAATTTAGAAAAGACGTGAGAAACAGCTGTGGTTGCACCCGTATCCACAACTTATGACGCAAACTATTACTGGATGGTATTTGTACGATGACAAGCCGCAACAACATAGCGATTGTTCAGATCGTTTATTTGTTCTATTTGGGTTGCATTAGTTGGCTTAAATGCATCCATCAGCCCTGGGATGACGCGGCTTTCAGGTGGGTTAGCCTATAGGGGGTCGTAGATTATGGTGAAGAGGGTGATTCCGTCCATTTCTTTCTAATTGCGGTAAAAACGGCCCGGAAGATGAGGTTTCGAGCGTTCCGGAGCTCTACTTCCTACAACGAGTTCGATTGGAGCGCGTCAGTCTTGTACACGCGCCGCATCTTTTGCGGCGCGTGCACAAGGCTGCCGTTTTTACGGCCTCCTCTCCATAATCCACGACCCCGTATAGGAATAACCCACCTGAAGCCCGCACCACCCCAGATTCATAGGGTGATGCCTTTAAGCTTTACCTACATTTCGTTATTTTTTGTCGACATTGGGTATTAAATCCTATAATTTCGTTTTCAGTTACAATTTGCATTGGCGCAAAGGTGACACTTGAAAGGGGGTGCAAATCAACCACAAGTAATGGATCGGCGGGAGCGGAAATCTGCTTTAGATAACTATCTCGATAGCCTCACTTAACCTCCGGAAAAGCTGAAGAAGATCTCTGAATTTTACCATAATCTACGTCAGTTCTACTGACGAAGATTATGGTTTAAAAAAAGGGAAAATGGTTGGTTATTTGAATTCTTTTTCTCTAGTTCTTCTCTTTTTTGCTAATTCTAAATGATTGCTTGTTTCAGAATGCACCTTTGAGATTACCTACAGTTCTGGGAGTAGAAGTAAATCTCTATCGTCTTTATAATCATTAGCTACATCGCTACTACTATTCGTGGAGAGATTCCATTGGCATCAGCTTCTTTACGTCACATGGTCGACCTCAGAAAACGTTGTTGTCCAGGTAGAAGGAAAAAAAAAGGAACGAAAACGACAAGAGTGGAAAAAAGAAAAGCACAGGAATGGGATTTTCCTTTGTGAAAGTGCATGGGAGCGGAGCACTCGGTTGTGAAGAGATCAAATATAGAAACAGAGCAGTCAAGAAGTGTGAGATAATTTTTAAAAGTCGATATGCGAATTTTAAAATGAAGTAAAGCAGAAACTTGCTCAGCAGCTACAGGAAAGACAACATCAAATATGGCAAAATCCACGACTGCGCTAGTACTTCTTGCCCCAGATTTGACCTTCATCAGTGAGGTGTGCTATCATTATTAAAATGAAAATTCCAAACCTCTCCACTTTCTTCAACCATCAAACATTCAACTATATGGTACTGTAATGAAAAGAAACCGCAACGTACGCATATAAAGAATTGCTTTTAAAAAAATAAGATAAAAGGTTGTATAGTGCTTGATAACAAGAGCAAGATCTCCATGTCACAAAGGACACCCTGGTTTGCAAGAGCATGGAGTTTATTCTTTCGAACACTTTTCCAATTTCCACTGAGGTCAGTGGACCTTAGGGCATGACTGTTGTGAATCATAGATTTAGTGTTGAGGGAATTTAGTACGAAAACTTCTTAGAGATGCAAAGCAATGATGTGATAGCGGAATGCATTTTTTCCTAAAGCTATTTTTCATTGCTGATGTGAACGCTCTCCTCAAAATGTAATTTTAAGATGCAGTTTAATGTGAATTTTCCAAAGCTTTTTCCAAAATTTTCCGGGCTGTTTGATTTGTGAAGTGCAATGTTGAAGTAGACATTTATTGCAAATTTCGCACCTATTAAGCATCTACTTTGCAGATTTATGCCGTCATCGTCTATGGTAACAGAAGGACACAAGAAGATAATAGTTTCTCACTCGAAATTTTCAGCGTTACTCCCAAGAATACAATGCTAAGATTGGAATGGGATAATGTAGGAGCGGATTCTAATGCCTATCTTCAACGCCGACTTTATTCCGCCACTGGCATCGTTCTTATAACATCAAGAACGAATGTCGGCCAAAAGACGAAATGTCTTTTTGTGTTTTTGTGTGTTCTTGATGGGTCACTTAACAACTTTAGTACGTAGCACCATGAAACGAAACCTAATTCAAACGTATTTAGGTACTTAGGTACTTCCAACAAGACCTGTCCGGTAAGAGCGGAACTGTGACAATTATATATATATATATATATATATATATATAAATACATATATATATACCATATATATATATATATATATATATATATATATATATATATATATATATATATATATATATATATATATATATATATATATATATATATATATATATACCATTCTGAACGTCCGGTTAATGCCGGACATCGGACTCTTGTGACGATCGCTACGCCCGCCTTCAGTGAATAACAGCACTTTAAGTTCCTAACAATGCTCTTTTTCTTTTTCTTTAATCAGAAACATGATCTTGTAATCTTCCTGCTAAATTGTCAGTACTACATTTAAAGAATATTCTAACTTGATCTTGTACCAATATTCCGCGAATACCGACCGCAATTTGAAGAAATCATTTGAAATATTAGTTGTTCTAGTTATCATAGAGTGATGTGCGAATATGAAGATTCGTGAGAAGCATCACATTGATGAAGATAAAAGCTCCTCGTCATATCACATTTGCTAGCTACTATTTAAAGGCATCACCCCACGAATCTGAGGTGGTGCAGATTTCAGGTGGAGTATTCGTATACGGGATGGGAGACTACGGAGAGGGGAGTGATTCCGTCCACTTCTTCCTAATTGCCATAAAAAACGGCCCGGAAGATGCGGCGCCGCACAAGACTGGCGCGCTCCAATCGAACCTCTTGTACGAAATGGTGCGCCAAAACGAATGAAGCCGTATCTTCCGGGCCGTTTTTTACGGCAATTAGGAAGAAATGGACGGAATCACCCCCCTCTCCGTAGTCTCCCATCCTGTATACGAATACTCCACCTGAAATCTGCAGATTCGTGGGGTGATGCCTTTAAGCAGTTGCAGCATGCGCGTATGTTTTTTCTGCCGATTCCAATTCTTAGGCTCAATCACGCTTCAGGGAATCACCTTTGTGCTTCTTGAGACATCCCTTCGACGTTCGGGACCCGTGCAGTTGCATACGCAGAATTGTTTGGATTCGAGGTAGCACCCCTTTTAGTATCGTTCTTTGATGCGGTTCGCGATGGAGAAAGCAGTTGGAGTCGGTGTGGGACCAACTGCTTACACAACTGTCCGTACTTCACGTCGTTTTGACTCGACTGTACATGAACGCGAACCACATACAATAAAACTAACAAATCCCTGCATCAGTCACTGCGCTGAACACCATGTACTTGATCTTACCTAAAAAGAGTTTCTTCAGCAATCCACCAACATAACCAGTATTCCCACTCCTTCCGAAAGAGCCCCGACCCATAATACACCCAAAAATATAAAAATCGCATTACCAGGAGAAATGTTGTACGTATCTATCTCAAATACATGTTTAAGGCGTTTTTCTTAATACAATGTCCAAACATGCTCAAGAATCAACATTCAAGGTATGTCTCAACTTGTTGTGATGTTGCGAAGGCGAAAGGCGAAGTTTTTTGCTAGTGATTTCAACCCATAGTTGTGAAGCACACTGTACATCCCTGCGTTTCAATACTTAACAAGCAAAACAAACCAAACCGAAGACTTCGGAAATTTTGCTCTCTGAAAACGAAGAGAAGCAACTCGTAGAAGTTTTAGAAACAAAAATTAATTGAGCAGAAAAGCTTCGGAAGCATGCACTCACTACAGATCATAGATTAATATGTTTACCAAACGTTTATGATTTTCCGGACTAATGTCTTTGCAGCGAGAACCACTACCTACATTAATAAGCGATTACAGTACCGCACACTTTGATTATACGAGATGGAATTAGATGAAAATGCAGTGTACTCGAATATATCGGAAATTCATGGTGTATTGAGTGTGTACTTCAATACTCCATCAATAAAATTGCTGAGCGTCATAAAGTAGTACAAAGATCATTCCGTGTACCATTAAAACATCACGCAAATCCTCACCTGGTAAATTGCAACCAATCTTGTAATCAGTTTGTGAAGCAAGAAATGTTTACAACTTCAAACAAGCCCTCATACTTGCTGATGCACTCAAGATACTCGCAGCTCTACTACATTCGGAAAATATGGATACGCCAGTGTTTGTACCTTAATTTTACTACTGGGATTAATCTATCTTTGCAGATTTTGCAAACACCTTTGACACTTAAAACACTGCAAGTATTAGAACGAATTGCTTTGAAAACACATCATTACGGCACTTTGGTTGGAAAAAGTTGAAGGAAAATGTATATTCTCAAGAAACTTGTTGATAGGTCACCACCGGAATAAACGTAGTAATTCGAAGCATTCACTATTACAACGAACGAGAGCTTCGAATTGTATGCATGGAATCGGATGAAAACGTTGGTTAATGTACGCGAAAACTCGTCCTGTATTGATCATGTACATCAAAACTTCATCAATACGATTGTTAAGCGTCATGAATTAGCAACTACACAAAACTATGTCCTGAGTGATGTGATCTAAGAACTCACATTTTATTATGTGTATGGTGTACTCGAAAGCGACTTCGTGCATACTCTTCGACATATTTGGAGGCTTGAGCACATCAGAAGAAGCTGATGCGGAATAATCCACACGAATAAAATGCAACAATTAATGAGATACTACGCTAACGTGCAGGAACGATGAAAGGTGCTTCTAGGAAGAGGAACTTTAATGGGAAACTCGGTTTCTGTCAAGCACACATCATTCATCAACTTTCCAATCTTTAAATAAATAACTGGATCTCTGATTCACTCCTTGTGAGGATACAGCGAGACAGAGATAGTAATTATTTGTTAGTCAGTCATATGTTCCTGTATCTTCAGTCGACATGGCAAAAAAAATTAAACTGAGGAGTCCGTTGCTGTGCAATCCAACCGAGCACGGCATAAGTTTGCAATATTCTCATGGTATGCCCATTTATTAGGTAGTCATGTTCAATTATACAACTTTTTTGTCTCACCTGATGCTCAGCATCTACTCCACACCACAAATCTTGACATCATTATTATCTCTATCTTACATCTAAAAACTTACACAGACACATTGGAGTGCTGAACCACAGGTTCATGACTGTGAAATGAAGCGATTAAAAAAACCTTGTGAAGCTAAGTCTCCTGTTTGCACAAAAAAGGTGGATAATTAATTAATGAATTAATGAAGAGACTAACCTAAAGCCTAGAAAGTGGATGACAATCCTACAATGAAGGTGGCGCAGACATATAAACATAGAGCATGTAACAATATCGAGTTCGAGGGGTTACGAGTAAAAGCCTGCCCTCCCCCCTCCCCCCCCCCCCCACCTCAATTTTCACTAATCGTTCTGAAAAACAGCGCGAAAAACGATTGAGCCTACGAGGTACGCTAGAACGCACCTTCCTTCTACACGCTTCTTTTACCTCAGCACCGTATTCATTTCTTACTTGAATTGGGTGTTGAGGAGACCCCATCTATTTTCAACCGCTCGTGGATGCGATGTGTCCACAACGCTGGTGCGTTTTCGTGGAGCAAGGGCTATTTCCCACGCCATTTATCGAGGTAACAAGGTGTGTTAAAGGCATCACCCCACGAATCTGAGGTGGTACGGATTTCAGGTGGAGTATTCGTATACGGGATCGTAGATTATCGGGAGGTGGGTGATTCCGTCCATTTCTTGCTAACTGTCGTAAAAAACGGCCCAGAAGATGCGACGTGTGCACACGGCTAGCGCGCTCCAATCGAACTCGTAGTAGAAAACAGCGCGCCGGAACGCTCGAAGCCGTATCTTCCGGGCCGTTTTTTACGACAATTAGGAAAAATGGACGGAATCACCCCCTTCTCCTTAATCTACGATTTTGTAGACGAATACTCCACCTGAAATCCGTACCTCTCTCCCTCAAATTCCTGGAGTGATGCCATTTAGTGAGGCCACGCTCATACTCGTGATCTACGTACCAAACTCTACTCTAAACTCCTCCCGCAGAGATCCTACCATCGTCAGGTTCGTGATACGCTGCCTTTAAACAAAACAAGGCGAAAACTGTTCAGTTTTTCCTCACCTTTCACTTTCTGTTTCATGTGCTGATCTCCGTGGAACGTCAGAATATCACATTTGTACTAACACGAATGCTAAATGTAAGTATGAAAGCATGTAAAAAAATAAAAATAAAAATAAGCTAAGATATACTTCCTCACTTTCCAGATCTTTTCCAATCAACTCTTGCTGCTTTTCGGCACATTATTCATTTATGCCGTCTAAAAGTCATTGCTGACAATAGTAACAGTGTTATTATTAAATGTTTTTATAATTAATACTTGCGGTTGCTACTGTTGTTAGTCATAGTATTGTTCCACATCGAGTTTAATCATGAGAACCTCCAACGAGGCTTCCTGCATGAAGCACCGATAGATAACAAAACACGCATGTAAAAAGAAGAATTATTCAGTAGGAAGAAAGCCTCATTCGAGTGCCAAAACAAGAGGACGGTAAGATAGGAATCTTGTTGCTGAGCAACCATCTTCGATGTTGAATAAAATATTGCAAAATTGTTGAGGTTCGCAGTTCATACAAAGGCAGGACAGAGTGACTTCATTGTAGGGATTTTTTCGTGTGCTGACTACATTTTGTAGTGGTAACAGCTGAGAGAGGTCAGAAAAAGTTCCCCTTGTAAGTTCTTCAGATTGGAATGGATCCGGACTTTCATACCCTACAAAATTTGGCTTTCAGCTACCCCAATTCACGAAATAACATTTCCCTCAAACGCAAACGCACATTCAATTCCAGAAGTGAACGGAAATAAAGCTGCCTCTGGCGCATGCGGTGTGGAATCTCAGAACTCCCTCGCAGAGCGGAACCACAATAAAGCGGACTTCTTTTACAAAAAAAAGTATGAATTAAAGCAAAAAGATGAAATTGAGAAGAAAAAACAGCATGAAACTTTTAAAAACTTTTTTTTTATGTAGAATTGATTTTCTTGATAATCTATATCCCAAAGAAATTGGTCTACACTGTACACCTATATTCTTTATCCTTTACTCGAAAAACTCATTTTCGGCTTTGTGACTTGCAACCGCCAATACGGTGGGCTCAGCACAAAATAATACAAGCTTCCTCATCCCCTACAGCAACATCAACACGAAAATGGCTGGAGCAACTTTTATTCTCTCACTGTTGTTATCTCCTAAAAATACAGCTGTTTCAAAACACAGCTGTAACCTGAACCAGCACTTCCAATTTCCCAAGTGAAATTCAAACGAGCCCTATTGCCTTTTCCAACATCCAATTTGCACGCTGCACTCACTAAAAAAACTAGAACCCCATAGATGAACTACTGATGATCTGAATTCTGGAGTGATGCAAACCTTTGAAACTGGCTCCTTTCAACCTACCACTACTCAGCTAGACGTTCTCATATCATTTGCAACTCAACTCACCTACTAACTAATAGTATTATTCCATAAATAAAAGTTGCAAGTCGAGCAGTAAGTCGATTTGAAAGAGATCTTAGCAGACGACATAAAACGAGTCGATTTATTTCTGGAATATGTTGGGAAAAAGGGGCAGGTACAATAGATGTGGAGAAGCCTCTCACAGCATAAATGATCTCGCTGCGACTGGAATGTCAGCGGTGACTTTTTCAAGATCATAGAAAGTTGTACCAGCGCAAAACTGAATGTAAACTCTCTCCTATGGATATTAGTTAGTGAGTTATAAGAAGTTTGTGTAAGCTTCCCACAAAACTCTGATTCAGAAATGTTTCGATTAGCCCATGTATCCTTCTGGTACAGTGAAAATATTTTCTTAGCATGCGCTCCTTAGCGGCCATCTTACAACTAATCGCAACTTTTCAACTGATTGGACTCAGATAAAATCTCTTTATTTCAGGAATCAAATTTTATCTTTGCTGAAATATTCTGACATGAAACTCACGGAATATAATGCCACGATTGTTAATGTTTAAGCATACTTTCGGAAACATCACCTAGAATGGCGCGTGGGATGCAATTTGTTCATACCGTTCTGTGCAACGGACATATGACAGAGTGATAGAACAAAGGTCAAGCTCGCGTCGTAGTTTTTGTCCTCGAAAACGTTACTCCGATGTTCTCGAGACGAACACTGTGATCAGATGTATTCAGTGGCGGTTTATTTGTTACCGGTCTGAACGTTCGACAACATTGGACTTCAACACTTTTTTGACGGTCGCTTTGTTCTCTTTCAGTGATCAATAAGAATTCGAAGCACGTTCACTTCTTAGAAAGTTCTACCAAAGGATTACAACTGCTTCTTTTCTAACAAAGCTTCTTTCGTTCCTTTTCTTACAATCGATTTCATTGATGGCTCCTTGTAGCTATCTACTTGAAGATGTGAGTACTAAATATCGAGAGTATTCAAAAGTAATTTCACATTTTTACTACATTCCTTCGACATCGCGATGAGTTAAAAACATTTCTCCAACTATAAGGTTGGTAAATAACTTCCGCTGTTTTTTTATGCATTATTCAAGGGGGGGGGGGGGCAAACCTCTGATTGCAACGTATTAAGCATCTCTGCCAACCTTTTCTGTTGTTTTGATTTTGTTCCACAATACTTCAGAATAGAGCGGGTGTTGTGCAGTCGGTTAGAAGTCCGTTGTAGCCATACGGTCGAGGGTTCGAATCCGCCCTAGTGCAAACCAAGCCTTTCATCCCTCCGGGGTCGATAAATTGGTACCAGTCCTGTCTGGGAGGATAAAAACACAGATTTGATCATCGGCTAGCCCCCACAAGTCATTGTACAGACCAACACGCGTTCCAAAAAACCTCAACGATTGCGTATTCCAGTAAAACGCGTTGGCGCATCCCAAGTAGATTGATACGTCAGTAACTTTATCTTTTTTCTTTTACTTTTTATTGACTTCAGAATATACTCATCAAATTGTGAGGTTCTGGAGATGTGACCTAGAAAGAGGAACCAAAGGGAGGGGGTATACCCACCCCCTCCCCTTGGTTCCTCCTTCTAGGTCACATCTCCAGAACGGAACTAGATAAACAAATTTCTAACCGACTGATCGGTTATCACTCTTCCTTCATACACACCATATTTTTGAGCCGTGACCGCAACAGTGTTAATTTGCTTAAATTCCCAAAGCATCTCATAGTGTAAATGTATTCTTTGATTCTCCATTTTCAAAGCGAGCAAGAAAATTGAAAGTAACATTAACGTCCACAGCACTGAACTGCCGTCTAGAGACTAACCAAAATTACCTGTGTAGCGAAAAAAAAATTCCTTGTTTGGGCAACCTATTGTATGTGTAAACAGTAACAATAGGTGTCATGTACCTAGACGAAAGTCATTTATGACTCACTCTAACATTAAACATTGTTCTTCCCGTTTTTCCTCCGGAATACTGTAGAATAATGTGCTAACTTGAAACAGCGCGGACGCAATCATCATACTGATAAGAATAAGCGGCGAACGTGAAGTCATGTAAACTGCTAGCCACCATTTGAGCAGCTGTCTGCATGCATGTATCCAATTTTTGAAGAATGGCGACCATCTAATCCTAATTACCACTTTCTGGAACCGATGCGCAGATTATACTCCGTGGGACCCGCCTCACCCTATTTTAGTGGTTTCCGGCGCTGGCGCTTTCGCGACGAAGTGAAACCCTTCTCCCTGCTTTCTTGATTTTCGTACGCACACACACGCGCACGCCCACGTGACACACTTTATTACATATATCATGACCTTTGTACGCAGTACGCGGCTTTAACATGTTTTCTTTTCTGTAGACGGAGAAAGTAGGCCAGCAATGAAGATAGAGAAAAGCATAGACCTTGGCCCCATTTATTTAGGCTAATTGCTCTCCTCGCAGCTTAGCATGGAACATTTTCTTTAATATTAAGAGGGATCTTCTCTCTTAGTTCCACTTCACCCTCAATTTAAAGCAATTTTTTAAATTTTAATTTTTTCTCAATTTAGAGCACCACCTGCCGCAGTGGCGTCCAAACGAGCTGATTTGTAGCGCACCTGCATAAACACTTGTGTTCGCAGCAATTCGGCCTCAGCTTCATTTTCAGTTCTTTGAAAAGATCGAATTCAAATAAGGCAGCTTCTTTTGTATGCAGCAACGCATCGCACACTCGCACACACAGCTATGAGAAGTGTAGTAGCTGCATTTGACTTTGTGAATTTCAAAGAAAAAGATCCAGCATTTCAGACAAAAAACTCATTAGTCTAATTCATCCAAGCATTTATTTGTGCGACTCATTAACATAAACATTGTACATGCACGTTTTCACAGTTACCATAGTCATCCATTCATAGTCAAGAAGTTAAAGGCATCACTCCATAAATCTGAGGTAGTACGGATTTCAGGCGGAGTATTCGTATACGGCATAGTAGATTATGGGGGGAAAGTGATTCCGTCCATTTCTTCCTAATTGCCGTAAAAAAAACGGCCCGAAAGATACGGCTTCGGTCGTTCTGGTGCACAATTTTCTACAGGGAGTTCGACTCGGAAATGCCCTCCTCTCCATAATCTACTCTCCTTTATAAGAATACTCCACCTGAAATCTGCACCACCTCAGATTCGTGGGGTGATGCCTTTAAGGCAGCTCGAGAAGAGAGCTGCTCAAAGGAAAAGGTGAAAATCCAAATAGGAAAGTATGAGCGAGAAAACCGTGGAACTACAAATCTCTACAAAAATTTGAAGTCATTGGCATAACCCTTTAAAAAGGATTCTGATTGAGCTACTACAGTTATAGAAGTTTTCTTTATATTTTTGTAAAGAAGGTCTCCGTTCTCCTACCTCTTTATAGTAATAAAACATATTAATAGATTGTACTTGAGATTGCACAACACTGCTAAGTTATAAATCAGAAATGAAGAATCCTGTGAAATTGCTTCGTGTACTCATGAGATATATGCTTTGCTGGAGAGGGTATAATATCCTATTTGAAACTATTCATTAGGGCTAGTTGTTTAAACAACTGCGATATTAGTTTGCAACCCCGATGAAATATTAATGTAAGAATGAGAAAGGAAGTTTGCGTCTGTATGACCGAGCGCAATATTGAGTGGAAATAAAGAGTTGCAAATATTTTAGTTGTCCAAAAGAAATTTGCAGCAAACAGAAGAGATACACTGGCATTTGACAGTTAAGATGCGGACATTCTTCTATGGTTCCCATATCATCAACCCTACGTTGCACAGACACATATGGGTTTCGGCCGAAGTAGACAGACTACTGAGGAAAAAATGAAGGCCCGAAAAAACGAGATAACAAACAACCCGAGCTTGAAGTGCTGCGGCTGCTGTCGACAACTCTCGAGAGAATTCCTGCTTGGTTGCAAATGAAATAGATCTCGACAATTGATGCTAAACGCTCGGCTTGTACATTCATGCCATTGCGCCGGTTACCACGATAACGGACTTCTATGTCTTTTGCATAGTAGGAGAGAAAAAAAGATCTGTTCAAACCAACATTATTTGAAGAACTTGCTCCAAAATCTAAAATGAAAATAAAATCTAGAACTCTACAGCATAAGAACTTCCTAACTCTATAGAAGCTCAGACTGAAGTTCTATACTTCCAAGTTGTACGAATTTACATCCAGCTGCTGGTCCTCATAAACAAAGGAACTGTACTAGTACACTTCGCAGAACTAATCGTCAGAAAATAAACACTAGAAACCAAAAACATCACGATAAAAAATTACTCCTAGAAACAGGAGATTTAAAAATGCTCGTGAAACGAGGTGATGTCACAAGATACTCTAAAAGGAAGTACTCATGAGTTAGTTCACTGCTTCGAGAATTAAAAGTTTCGTCAAGTTTTTCTCTTCTTTTTCTGGCATTTACAAACTTAGCAGCCGTTAGACGATCCGTCAGGAACGAACATACGCTCCTTTCAGTCTTATTCGCGGAAAACTTCTTAATTACCAAATATCTGACAAACTGATGTGAAAAACAGAGCTGACAACTTGTGGTTGAGCAAGTAAAGAGACCCCTCCCTCTTTTCTGGGGAGTAACTATAGCTGATGCGCCTTTGCAAGTTCTTCTTTCATAGAAGCTCCAAACGAATATCCCATCATCTCATCTGTTGTCGATTTTGCGCGTGATTTGCTGAGGATTAATGGCCCTGTGAATGAATGCCAAAACAATCTGTTCAAAGCAGGACTCTCAGTTTATAGTTCGTATTCCATATGGGTGTCGGCCGAAGTTGATTAAAGGCATCACCCCACGAATCTGAGGTGGTGCAGATTTCAGGTGGAGTATTCGTATACGGGATGGGAGACTACGGAGAGGGGGGTGATTCCGTCCATTTCTTGCTAATTGCCGTAAAAAAACGGCCCGGAAGATGCGGCGCCGCACAAGACTGGCGCGCTCCAATCGAACCTCATGTGCAAAATGGTGCGCCAAAACGAATGAAGCCGTATCTTCCGGGCCGTTTTTTACGGCAATTAGGAAGAAATTGACGGAATCACCCCGCTCTCCGTAGTCTCCCATCCTGTATACGAATACTCCACCCGGAATCTGCACCACCTCAGATTCGTGGGGTGATGCCTTTAACTGAAAGTTTCGTAACCACAGAAAGCCGTTGCAGATCTGCGAATACGAAGAAGTTCGTTATGATTTCATTTCAAACCGCAGCAGGCGAGACTTTACCTCGTAACGGAATTCGGAATTCAACGGAGTGTTTTTTGTAACAGGCCTCTTGCTCCTCTTTTTTAAACTACAGTAGGGCGAAAACGACATACGACTTACGGCAACTTAGGCAGTTGCACTCGGAAAGAGACCTTGGTAAAGTGCAAGCGAGCTCCGGAGCTGAGTGATGGTTCCCAAGCTACAGTAGGGCGAACGCCAAAAATTAGGTAGCTTTGACTCAAAAGTACGTTTTAGGTGATGTGTGGACCCCACTTGATGAACCACACTTATCTCGTTTTTCATTTTTATTCTCATATTTCTTACAGGTTTTATGCACCTAAACGTTGATTTCCTCCGTACAGGAGAGTACAAACAATCGTCCAATTCGGTCATATTTAATCCTCCTCAATAATAAAATACTCGAAACAGAGAAAATGGTTTTTATGCTGTAAGCGGTACCATTCTGTGAACAATATTTGTAAGCGTAATGCTTACCAAATAAAAGTAGACATAGTTACTTAAGCGGCAGCTGATGAGTTGACATCGAAAGTATTGCTGTGGAAGAATACCAAGAAAGTATGCACAACAATAACATAAAGTAACACAGGTAAATTCTGCTGGGAGCCAAGGAACAAATACAAGGACTCAAGTCATATCCACATCTGGGAGATTATTAGAGTCAACATCTAGCCCTTCAATTAATTCTATGTCTGATAATGAACTCCGCTCTGATTCATTAGTAACCTCAAAAATGAAGTCGTTACAAACATTATAAACTTACAGAATTTGCGAAAAACCACGCAACAATTCAACACACCTCCGAATTGACAGAGCATGGACTGAACGCAGTTGAATCGTAATCCGAACCCGTTGAAATGCGCCTACCTAAAGAGAAAACATATGACAGCAATATGACGTGACTACCTTTCATCTTCTACCTTTTTGATACTCTCAGTCTATTACAGCAATCGAAAAATCGCGATGACGAGTCATTCACGAATGAGTAAAATCATAAAGTCCACAATGCAGCAAATGAGGAAGAATGAAGGCAAACAGAATGAGCAGCATCGAGAATGTTTTCGAGTTGATGCAGAGCTCTTTACAATTTCTCGTCAAAGATTTTCTTCTTGAACCTTCACGCCAAACAACTAAAGTCGACATAAAACGTGTTGTACCGAGTTGACGCGACGCGTCACCGGTAAAGTTGTGCAATGGGCTGCCTCCGGAACATGCACAAAATCCGCAGATCTCTTTTCGTTTTTCTTCTCACAGTTCCTCTCTAGTTTTTCGTATTTGCATGAATAAAGTGACATAGCCCCAGTGAAGTCCTTTTCCATTAGTTTTATGTTATCTTTTTTAGTTCTGCTTTGTTACTTTTGGGATATCAGTTTGTAGGAATCTAACTACTGTTCCATTTCTTGTGTAATTTTGCACGACTGGCACCTTTCGTAATCATAACAAGAGAACCCTTTCAGCTAGTTCAATAGTTTCTCCCGATTCCACGTCATCTCCTCGAAAACTTTGTAGGAATTAGATTTCTGCATCTCTTTTTGAGTAAAATATAATTGACCTTCTCCTAGGAAGGATTCTGGGATTTTACTGCAAATACGAGTACAAAAAACGTTAATCATGCATATTTACAAGAGAACGGATAGGAAATGATTTCCTATAAAAAGCGTCTTAGGAGAAAATCAAATGAAACTATTAGAAAAGAGCTTTGCTAAGACTATTAATGTACTACTATGCAAAAAAAAAATAGTTCAAAGCTAAAAAAAAAGCGAGAAGGAAAAAGATCCCTCGAGTTCTCTTCATGCAGAGCGAGCTCGTACTTCACCGATGAGACGCGTCAACGCGGGAACGTGTCGCAACGAGTTGCAGTTCGGTGCGATGGCATTTGCAGCTGCACTCGAAGCGGCACTGTGAAGCGTCGTGGCAACTCGCATCGAGGGGGAATCTCGCTAAAACCGCTCTTCGCCGCTGCATGATGGTCCCAACTCGATCTCAACTGCAAGCTTTGCCGTGTCTCTTCAAATGCAGCATACTGCGCTGACACTCAGGTCGATCGGTCGGTTAGATACGACTATACAACGCGTTTTACTCCCAATGTACACGCTCTATTAAATTATACCTCAGCCGGCTTTTTCTGCAAACACAACTCGCAAAGAGACAGATAGAAACGTGTAAGAGTTCCAACAATAAAGATATGATCGAAAGAAGTAGTTCCACCATCAGATTCTTGATCAGATGGTCGTTCATTGCCAGCAATCTCGTCTTCTTCCGACACTTCTGATGAAGATCTACTGAACAGCCCATCTTCTCCTGAAAGAGAAATGCATCACTCAGCTTCATTGATAACACACCCTTTCATGGAGGACTAGTTTGACGAACACGAAAAAGTCGAAAGCGGAAAAACTCTCGCACGGTCACAACATATTTTGAGTTGATCAGTCATTTCTTGTCCATTTTGGAAATTTCTTCGCTTTTTTTTTTGTTGCTTGTTTCGAGAAGTCTCTAGGCTGGTATATGATAGAATATCCTAGGATTATGCACAGAAATATAATTAGAACCGAAAATTAGGGACAAATAAGAAAGTTGTGCAATGGATCAAAATCATTTTCCGGGGGTGGGAGCGGTCGTTAAGTACCCACGGCCGGTTTTGTGCAGCCGAAGAAGTCCCTACAAAAGAGGCCGCCTGTAGCCCAGAACAGGGATATCTTAGGCAAGCTGTGACAATAAGCCGCGCTCACCTAACACCACGCTACTGAGGTCGTGCGCTGTATTTGTGTCGCAATTACGTGATGGAGTTAGTTTCTAAGTGGGTTCAAAGTACGAAAAGGTAACAACGTAACAACGTAGAAAGTGAAAATACGTGAAAGAACAAAATGTTGAAAATGAAGAGAAAACGTAGAAAATTTCTCTAAGAACGAAACAATATCAAAAAACATAAAGCTAACAATGTTCCAAAACTACTGCAAAATTAATGTATTAATATTTGTATTGTGTACTTTATAGCTTGTAATGGTTATTGCGTAGCAGCTGAGGTAGTCAGAAATTTGTGATGCGTTTAGTCAAGCTGGCGGCTCCGGATAAAGGATAAAGGATAAAGTTCCTGGCGTTAAAGGCATCGCTCCACGAATCTGAGGTGGTACGGATTTCAGGTGGAATATTCGTACACGGGTTGGGAGACTACAGAGAGGGGGGTGATTCCGTCCATTTCTTCCTGATTGCCGTAAAAAACGGCCCTGAAGATGCGGCGCCGCACAAGGCTGGCGCGCTCCAGTCGAATTCCCTGTAGAAAATAGTGCGCCAGAACGACTGAAGCCATATCTTCCGGGCTGTTTTTTACGGCAATTAGGAAGAAATGGACGGAATCACCTCCCCCCCACCCTCTACATCTACATACAGTCTTCCATCCCGTATACGACTACTCCACCTGAAATCCGTACCACCTCAGATTCGTGGAGTGATGCCTTTAATCAATCCGCATGAGATGCGCCCCCACGTTCACTTCAATTCAGAATCGGTTGAGGTTTACGAACGTGTAACTAGCCTATACAATGACTTGCGGCGGCTAGCCGATGTGTCAAGTCAATGCTTTTATCCTCCCAGACAAGTCTGATACCAATTTATCGACTCCGGAGGCATGAAAGGCTTGGTGAGCACTAGGGCGGATTCGAACTTCCGATCGATCGTACAGGAAGCGGAACCTCTAACTGCTACACCACACCCGCCCCTGGTGGCTCCGGAACAGAATAAAATCTGAAATTTTCTAATGTTACGTTAGATTTTTTCTTCAAACAACCATATGTGTAACAACTTCTTTTCCCCTTCTTTCTTTTCTTCTTCCTTCTTTCTCTCTTTTTTTAAGAACTTCTTTGACGGGATCCAAAATGGTGCGTTTGTCAAAATGTAAATCATTCAGCCAAACGCAGAACTCTTTGAACCAACGGTGCACTACCGCACATTCGAAAGCATTTTCACCACCTCGCGCTTTGATTAAATTTTGAATTGGATCTGTTTGAGCTTTATCAGCAAACTTGAATTCATCAAGCAACAACTGTTTAAATTTCGTGCTTTGACAGCTCTATGAAATCCAACATAATAAGGTCTTACAAAATATTCAATATTCAATATTCTACTATCAATTGATTTTCACTTTATTTTCTTGAGACTTAAAATTTTCAATTTGTTTGCTTTACACAAATAAAATACCATCGTTTTTTATTTCTAGCTACTTCGTGTGCAATTGCTTGATATATCTCTTTAGATAGAGATAGAGATAGACACAGAAATACGCAAAGGATCGATACAGAACCAGCAGCAGTGATGGCGGGCATTTGCGAGGAATGCTTCGCACCTTATTAAACGATGACGGACGTTGATGGACTATGTGATGGGCGGGGCATAAGGTGAACGCAGCGCAATGCCCTGCTGATGTCATTAACTGCAAATTAACGATCGCCACTGCCAGTTATTTCTCGTAAGAATAAGTTGTCGCTAGAGCTGTGCGTACCTAACGATATGCTCTCTCATCTTCGAGCTCCCTTCTCGTATGAGTACCATCTACACCATAGTTCAAGGAAAAAGCTAAAGAATATAAATTTTCGACCTGAGTACGACCAACGGCGGGAAAGTGAAGCTCAAGATCCATCAGTCCTAAACCAAAACTAGACTAAATCGTCACAAGTCAGTCTTAGATGTTGAACTATTTTTGGAAATCGCAGGACGTGCCCTTCTGGATACTCAGTGGCAACCAGCAGAAGGTTAACACCTAAGTGTTACGTGCAGCAGCTCCAAAAAATGGTCGACTCTGTGCAAAAGTCGACAAAAACGTCTCAAAGTCTTTTTTCTGCGGCAGCTTGAACAAGGCTTTTCGAGTTGTCCCAAAAACTCTCAACTACATAATTGTGTTTCAACCGCAGCATAACCTCGACATATACACGCGCACCCTATTTCCTTTGGAAGAGAGGACACCAATGTTTTATCCAATAAATGGTTTGATGTTGCGGCCAACGATGGTGACTATGGTCAGACCATCATCAACTGCCACTCACATCACTGGCATCATCAACTGCCACTCACCAACATCGACAGCTGATGAATCCGAATTGGACGCTTTTTTGAGGAGCTGGAGGAAGCGATCTGCAACAAGAAGTACTTCTACAAATTCACTGTCGGGGACGTCAACGCAAAACTAGGAAAGATAACAGAGGAGGGATACGGGATCGAAAGATTTAGACTAGGAGAACGGATTGAAAATGGTAATCGTTTCGCCGGGCTGTTGTCCGCCGCTCGCCTCTTTCATGGAAATTATCTTTTCATGGAGAGAAAGATCATCCTTGGTGAACATGGGATAGCGCCACTCGTAAGAAGATCGAGCACATACTCACCAACCGGAGGTGGTGTGTATTTGACGTCTCGGTAGTATCATGCTCTTGAAGTGGTTCTGATCACCGTCTCCTTCGTGCAAAAACACGAGCTAGTTACACGATGGAACAGAATATCTGCTATCGGCACTGAAAGAGAAAATCGAATACGACAATTGCATACTCGAGGACTTCTTGACGCAAGGTGACTGACACATCAAGGTGGACTCAAATGGCAACTACGACCTGCTGCTCAAAGGACTGCAAACCTGTGCTAAACTCAGCCTCGAAGCCAACAAGCCTCGAGCGCACGACAAACTTGAATAGGAAGAAATTTTGAAGACCACCATAAAATTGTTGGAAAGAAGAACTTTGAGGGTGATCCGAATGCATCGCACATCTCGTCGTGAAATGGAAATCACTACGAAGAGGTCCTTCTAGTCGAACCTTTTTCAACTCCTGTGACAAGCGCGATCATCCTCACTGGTGTAGCTCCACCACGGTTCTTACTTTGAAAGTACGAGTCGCTATAAAGAGCACGAAATCTGACACATCCCAGACCTTGTTTTACATCAGCAGACTTTCTTCGGGCTCGTGGCCATTCATGTGATTCTAGCGGCGAAAATGACGTCCTATCTCTCGAAAGAAAGGATCTTAGATTAGTGGAAGACCTCGCGAACCGTTCTTATCCATAAGAAAGGTGACCGAAAACGGCAGTTCTGAAAGTCCTTTCGGTATGATTAAAGAGCGTCTTCTACAAAGTAATCACCAAGATCATCCTCACGCACGTACCAAGAACGCTGAATGAAATCCAGCTCCAAGAACACGTCTCCAAGGGCAAGCAAGTCAGGGGCACCACATGTGTCGAGGATCACGCAAGGAAAACCGGCTCCCCCTTCTTCTAACTATCATCGACTATGAGAAGGCCTTCGACAGCGTGGAAACGAATGCAATACTGTCAGCGTTCGTCGATCAAAGCGTGGATGTGTCGTATGTGAGGACATTAGCCAATTGCTACAATCGATGCACCACCAGGAAACAGCTTTTCCACCGTCCCTTTTCACCATACACCGATAAAGCGATAGCATATCGCCGATGCTGCTCGCGGCTGCATTTCAGTGAATAATGAAGTGATTTTCTTGGGAAGAAAGGGACATGTTTTGATGGATGATTCCTCTCCAACATTCGACATCGTTCTATTTTCAACAGGTATCAATGAAGCAGAAGCGATGGTCAAGCATGTGCAGCATTCGCAGGTACGGACCAACTGACAGACCAAGATCTTCATGCCCATCTCTTCGACTCGACAGTTCTCTGCTATGCAGCAGAGACGTGGGCAGACACCGCTGCCACCTGGAAGTCTCTCACTACCCGCAGAACCCTTGAGAGATGTCTTCTGAAATATAACCGGCACAAACAACACCTAGCCGGTCTTTGCAGCATCGACTTATGAGCAACATGCTGTCTTCGTGACTCAGCGGAATATATATATATATATATATATATATCGAAAGCAAAACATAGATGTGTCGGCCACATTACTAGAAGAATCGACGATAGATGGAATAAAAAACTGCTAAAGTGGATCCTTAGAAATGCTAAACACCCTCGAGGGAGGCCGCTAACAAAATAGTATGATGTGTTCAGTGCACAGATGGACCAGCTGAGAGCTCAGCAGGATACGGCTCAAAGACGTCAACAAGTTCACTCACGAAATTTGAGAGCATCTTGGGTGACAATGGTGCGGGAACGAAACGAGTGGAAAAATGGTGGGACCGGCACATCCAGCGAAGACCAGCCAAGTAAGTAAGCAGGAACCGAATACTCATTTAAGAGAACAAAAAGGTTCGATGTGATCTGTGACCTCCGCTAAGCTCACGAAAACTGCCAATCTGAATATGAAGTGCCTTATGGCTTGACCTCTTCAAGAATGTGCTACTCAATGTTTCTCAGTAGTGTCAGTAAAAGTGAGAACAAGAATTAGACAATTCAACACATTTCAAAGCTTCCTCCGTAAAAATGCAAGAGTTGAGTAGTCATCATTTGAAATCCGCCCAGTAGTGGAACGACAGTCAGCAACATCAACAGCACACTGTGAGAGGGCACCGCTACCATAAGGACTATCCACCAGTGGTTCGCTCGCTTCGCAAGAAGAGAACATTTTCGAAGACAAGCCCCAGTTGGGACGCACTCACACTGTGAGAAACTGCCATCCTCGACGCTCACAAGGAGGATCGGAAGGCAAGCACCCTCAGATTTGGAATGAGACTCGTGTGCGTCCAACCACTTGTCCTCAGCCGTCACCAAGCTCTCAAGCACAGAAAAGTGCCGACTCGATGGATCTCTCATACTTTGACAGGCGGCACGCGATACAATCAAGTATCTATTCGCCAGTCACCTCCTTCTCCACCTGCACCGAAGAGGTTCTGCAAAACCAATTTGTATGGATGACCAGATAATGGTTTTGTACTCCACAATTCCAATCCACGTGCTGTGTGGCTCTTTCGAGAAGAAGACTCGCCCGCAAGGTGACAAATCAAAAAATCGAAGAGCTAGGCTGGTACCTTGCACTCTATCTCCTCTGCTCCTGACAAACTCCCCTCTGACTATCACTTTTTCTGCTCTCTTAGATTCAGCACTGTAGTGAGGGTGGTTCCGCTCATCTCTCCCTGGATCACTGCAAGCAGCCGAACCCTCAATGCTGTTTTGTACGATGCTTTCTATTACAGCGCGCCAACCTTGCACGCGTAGCGTCCCTTACTGCCTATCGGGGCAGTTCGAATTGAGTTTCGACCAATCGCAGGGCGGAGGCGGCATAAGGGGTGGAGCGTTGTAGTAGATGGCGTCGTTCAAAGCCGCGTTCCGGAGGCGGCTGTTTGCAGTGATGCAGGGAGAGATGAGCGGAACTACCCCCGTCTCCATAATCTACGACGCCGTATACGGATACTAAATCTGAAATCCGCACCACCTCGTGGTATGCTACCTTTAATAAAAGAAAAGAAAGAAAAGAATCGAAAAACAGGCAAGACTTTCTTATCAGCGTAATATATAAGTGAAGTTCCGTTTAGAAATTGCATAGAAATGTTTATTTTCCTCTTCTCAATTGTCTCATGAAAACCATCAATCCATATACGGGAATATAAGAGATGGGTTCAAAAAATCTTCCACTGATCGGAGTTATACCATATCTCTTTATTTATTTATTTTTCGTCTTCTAAGCATTTCTTTCTGCACAACCAGCTAAGTAAAATTGGCATCCAACACCTGGCGGCTATCGTTCACAAATGCGTTGTACCTAAAGGCGTGTTTCGAAAGAACAGAGGTGTCTGCTTATCACACATATACCTAACCGGTCATATTGATTTACAGATAGAAATGAAGAAAAGAAATTAAAAAGGAGTAAAAACTACAAGCAAGTATTATCAGCATACTTGACTTGCGCTCTATATAATCATCACATGTACATAAAAATTTGACAAAGACTTGATCTAAGTAGTTTTTTCAGTTATATAAAGGGACATTCGACGACGAATTTGTTTATCGTTAGCGTCCTTATGTTGCTACTTTAAAGAGAAATGAGGGTTTTAAAATACAACGACAAGTGTGAAGTTTCTAAAATGAGGTCAAAATAGGTCATGATAGCAACATACTTTTGCCATATTCGTATATCACAACTTGCAGCGCTTTTCACTGCCCTTCTTTTGTCCCCTCCCACTCCGCAGTTTCGCTGGCGTACGTAAAGTCGCGCGCAGCGTCAGCTGGGGGCGACTTTACGTAAAAACCAATCAGCATCGAAAATTAGACTAGTTGTGATCATTAAGCCACGCCCGCCCATGTGCCGTGTTTGTATTGCAATAACGTACAAGTTTTTTTTTTTTTTAGAAATAAAAAAAAAAAAAAAAAAAAAAAAAAAAAAAAAAAAAAAATTAAAAAAAAGGAAAAAAAACGTAGATGATTTGTACAAAAACAAAACAGCATCAGAAAAGATGAATGAAGCTGAAAACTTTCCAAAATAAAAGTGAAAAAGTGTAAAAACGAGAACCTGTTCGTAGGAAGACGTAGATTTGTGATTGGAAAAACTATATAGATTACAAGAACCTATAGGTGGAGGAGTCTATTGCTACCTGCCCTGCTCTAACTAAACGCAATTAGGCATCGAGTACGCCTTTCTACGACTGGGGGATCGCAGAGGACGTAACCTAGAGCAGGATCTTTGGCAACAATCATTCGTTCGTACGTGACTGCCGAACACTATCGGTGAACTCCAACAAGCCGCTCTATCAGACTGCCCTCTTTTTCCTTTTTCTGCACTGCAGAAACACGCATGAGAGATCGGCAATAATCAGCTCGAAAATTAACATATAGCGACGATCTGATAACAAAAAAAAGGGGGGTGGTTTTGGGGTGGAAAAAAATTAAAAAAAGGTGGTGGGGTATTTTTTTTTTTTTTTCCTTATATCTTCTTTTTTTCGGGGGGGGGGGGGGGGAGGAGATAATTTTTTTTTTTTAGGTGCAAACGCACCCGCTGAGACCGCTGAGGACAATAGTAAGGACGCCTTCTATGATGAACTCAATGCGTTGATGTCTAAAATACCAAGCCAGCAGGTGGTCGTTGTCGGAATCGACGCAAATGCGAAGATGGGACTCGAACAGCAATCCGATGTGCTAGGAAAATGGTACTATGCAGCGGAGCGCACGTCGGAGAACGGTGACCGTCTGGTCGACTTGTGCGAACAGACGGACCTTATCATCGCTTCCAGGTTTAACAGGAATCATCGTCGCCATCAGCTCACGTGGCAGGAGTCAACCCTTATAACGCCTGAAGAGCAGCGCAAGCGGAAGATGAGGACTCTTAAGCTTCAGCTCGATTACGTTCTGGCGAGGAACATTCCTCAGTCAGATATCCGGAAATCTAGAGCTGTTTGGGACGTCGCATTCGACTCTCACCACCGTCCAGTTCTTCTCAGCTTCAAGATACGGTTCCACAAGAGAAATCGAGGAGTTCCTCTTCAACCGAAAATCGACATGGCAGGTCTGAAAGATGATGAATGCAGAACAAAATTCCGCCAACGTGTGTCTATTCATGTTGGAGTACGGACCAGAAAGAAGCTTAGCGATGCGGATTCCTTCACAAGGTGCATCCAGGACGCTGCAAGGGAAACGCTCCCGGTTCTATTGCCGCGGAAGAAGTTTGCCTTTCCATCTTCGGAAACAAAATCCATATACAATTATGTATGTGTCGCCCGCTGCGCTGGTGACTTCAACCAGGAAAAGCGTCTTGGAAGGAAGCTGCATCGTCAACTGCAACAAGACCGCGATAACGAGTGGATGTCCAGAGCGATGGAGTTTGAGAAGACGTGGGAGGACAGGAACCCGCGGAAAGCCTATGCTCTACTAAAACAGTATAGCGGCAAAATGAAAAAATGTTCCCCAATCCTCAACACTGCCAATGGGGTAGCTGTCGGTGAAGCAACCCTTCCAATTTGGAAGGAACACTTCATGACCTTGCTGAACCGGCTAGCACCGTCAGCCCCTGAACTCGAACACGTTCATAGACCGACATACGCGGTTAACGGGGAGCCACCGACCGAGTCGGAGGTCCTGGTCTGTATTCAAAAAATGAAGAATGGAAAATCTGGCGGAGACGATGGGACTATCGCAGAAATGCTAAAACATCTTCCTCCGTCTGGAATTCGTGGGATGACAAAGATCATCCGTTCAATATGGATAGACGAAAGGATACCTGAGTCGTGGAGACACGCTATCATAATTCCCCTCCACAAGAAGTTATCCGTCGTGGACTCCAGAAATTATCGAGGAATCTCTTTGCTGCGTGTTATGTACAAGGTATTGGAGCGCATTATCCTGGACCGACTCATTAAACGTCGCGAAGAAACAACGCAATAACAAACACAAACAAACAAACAAAGCTGGCCTTCGTCCTGGCCGATCTACGATTGACCAGGTGTTCATCGTCAGAAGAGTGATCGAAATCTGGCAGCGGTATTCGAAGCCAATGCAACTAGCGTTTCTGGACTTTGAAGCTGCGTTCGACTCTCCTCACCGACGCCGTCTTCTCAACGCGCTCTGCGCCGATGGAGTACCAGGAAAGTTCGTTCGCTTGCTTGATGACATGAATCAATGAACAACTGCTGCAGTTCGAACACTAGCCATATGTACAACACCGTTTGAAGTGGTAACTGGAGTAAGACAAGGGCAATGGCAGGACCCTTCCTGTCCAATTTCGCCATCGACGACATTATGCAAAGAACAGTCGACCAGTGTCCTGCTGACATTGTCTTAGCACCATCAGGGTGCCTCTTGACTAATTTCGAATTCGCCGACGATGTTATTATATTCGCGGAAAGCAGTACGAAACTTCAACAAGTTGTCAGCTTTTTATCGAAGCTGGCTGCAGCCTACGGACTACGTCTAGGCCCTGATAAATGCAACCAGATGTAGATCTCTTCGAGATTTTTTCGAACGGGAATCAGGGTGGACGGACAACCGATAGAACTCCTTGATAAGTTCTGTTACCTAGGTTGTACGCTGAAAAACAATGACAGCTACGAGAGAGATGTTCAGCAAAGATGCGCTAAGGCCACTTCTGCATTTAACTCCTTAACGAAATGTCTGTGGTCGACCCCCACCACCAACGAAGTCAAGCTGCGAGTCTACCTATCCGCAATTCGCCCCATCATGATGTACGGATCGGAGACTTGGGCAGCACCATCAACGGTTATGGAGAGGCTTGATTGCACGAAATGAAAGCTACTTAGACGGCTACTTGGCTACTTTTGGCCTAGGGTATGCCAAAATGAAGATCTTTATGCAGAAATTGATGTGGTATACCAGCGGATGACACGTGAAAGACATCAACATCTTGCACCACCATCGAAAGTGGTTAAAGTAAATCGTCTTCGCTTCCTTGGTCATATATTAAGAAGACCGGCAGATCGCCTTGTTCAACGAGTTCTGAGGAGTTCGTCGGGTTCGAGCTGGAAGAAGTCGCCTGACCGAAAACGGAAGTTCTGGACTGGGGTGGTGAAAGAGGACCTGAGTACACTCGGCGTGGATAGGCAGTTCAGGCGAGACGTAAGGTTTCGCAGAATATGGAACAGCGACGAATGGATTGATTCTGTGCAAGCTCTCGCAGAAGATCGAGAAGGTTGGGCAGAGCTGTGTTCAAGGACGGCACACCTCGGCGAAGATGCGGGTAATCGCGTCAGGCGACGACATCAGCCCGCCAATTAAGTCAAGTAAGTCATGAACATAAACATAAACATATATTTGTATTTATACACAATATTTAATACATTAGTGCATTGTATTTATTTAATACTGCATTACTTTTAGTAGTAAACATTTCGATTTGTTTGTTTTACAAAAAAAACTATTGTTCTTTTTTTTTCGAGTGCAATCCTCCGATGTATCTCGTTACGTAAGCGATCGACAGAAGCAATACCAGAGATAGTGTGCTTCTGCGAGGCATGTTTCGTATCTCATTACACGATGAGGGCGGAAGATGGACGATGTGCTTAAGGCTAAGGCAGCACAGTGCTCTACCGAGGCTATTAACTGTTGCGCAGCGCAATTAACGATCGCCGTTGCCAGTCGTTTCCCCTGAGGATAGGTTGTCGCGGAGATCGCGGGCACCTTACGATACCCATCCAGCGTTGGCTAGATGATACGAGAGGTGTGGGAAGGTAGACTTAGAAGGTCACAGGTGGTCGTGGAGTGGCAGCCGTAATCACGCGAAGGCGCGGTGCTGCAAGCGGATCACCTTATATTCCCAGATACTCTTAACTGCCTGGCAATTTTTCTTTGTAACGGAGGCAGCTTAGCTTATTGTTTCAACAAATTCTTGCAGGCAGCAAGAAACACGCTCTGGCTGCATACTCTCACTTAGATGACTCCTTCGAAACTTTGCCTCCTCTACAAGAGAGGTAAGATTCATAAAGCGTTTTTTTGACAACACATAACTGATGACGCATTTAACTATGACTACTCAAACGAGGTGAATCTGTTCTAGTGATAATATAGAAACAATAGGCTCTTGTGCTCTGACTTCAAAGCTAATTAAGAAGAAAAATGTGTAGGTGTCGCAAGTTATGCATTTTCTGCCTCTTCATATTCTAGTGATAATCTCACAATTTAATCCAAAAAAGTGAAGGAGGTGATAGCAAAAAAAAAACACTAGGACTTTTAACCTGAATGTTCCTCTTTTTGCCTTTGCTTCTCGCTACTATTTCGAATTCCTACTCGAAGCAATGTCTTGCAATACGCAAAGAACTCAATTAGCTGCTACCTATGTTCTTATTCTACACTCAAATTCCCGTTCTCATTAGCTGAAGTGCAATTCAATAACTCTATTCTATCTCGTTCTAAAATAAGGGTGCACGCTGTCACAAATTGTTGTATCAACCGTTGCTATCACCAGATGCTCTATTAGCAGACTAACAATGAAAACCTAGAACAGAATAATATCTGAACGATGGCGACAATTACGAGCAACAACACGTCAATACCTTGCAAAATTCGAAAGATGCGTTTCTCTGACATGCCATCGAGCTCATCTGAGACGAGGAGAATTACATCATTGCGGGAGCGGCCCTTAAAAAACAATATCTATATAGAACTGACTTTCTTTTTGTACACCATTTTTGCTTTCTGTGCAGTTTGCGGAGGCTAAAGATAGCATTTACCATAACATAAAGATAACAACGATAACGATAACAGCTAAAGATAGCATTTGCACAGGCATAGTGATAGCCTTTGCTACAGATATGAAGTATGCTGCACAACACTACATTGACACAAGTTTTTCATGGGCACCTCTGGAAAACACCAGTAAGAACAACCGCATTATCACTGTGCACAAAATTTCTATCAATCAGTGGTCTCGAGATCTACTTTTGCATGGAATCAGCACTTACGATAAAACTCACTGTTATTGAGTTGTAGAAGTTAAAGGCAGCATACCACGAATTTTTTTTTCAAGTGAAAAGTGAAATAGAAACAAAACGTATTTATACGGTACCCAGCATACCATCGTTTAATATTCGGCTTGAGTTCCGCCTTCGGAACGACTTCTGAGAGTGGCTAGTCTAACCGACAGATCTCGATCATGAACTCAGCGACGATAGAAAGGACGATCACTGGGGAAGTCAGATTCATCTTCGCTTCGCATTCTTAGAATGCACAACCCAATACGACTAGCCACTCCCATAGACCAATTCAAAGAATGATTGAACGACAGGTCAGGTTCATGTATTTGAAATTTGCGTAGCGCTAGCTCCCCTCTCCATCGGCACAGATATAGAAAATGAACTGCTCACCAACGAAGAGCATGTGTAACCAAAAAGAACCAGGAACAAGAATTCACTCTCAACTCCAAAGACATTGAACTTCGTTACATTCTAGCTTCGAAGGACCAGATCCAGGCAGCAAAGATGGGCAGCCAGAAGAAATATTGACTAACTGTCCAAATGCACATAACTGTTCCACAACCACGAGAAATGCGCTTGCGACCCGAGTCCCGGACGCCCTTCTTTCAGCGAGAAATCGTTACCCCAACGGACGCGATTTGTGTCGTACACGGCTCTAAAGAAGGGGATCCTACAACACTTGCCAATCTATATTATCTTCGGAGAACTCCACACCAACTATGGGACTCCCAGAAAAACAGTCACAGTGCGAGACATATGCCCGTCAAACTGAGCTCATCCAAAATATCTCTGACCCGGGACGAGCATCCCACCTGACAGAAGAAGAACGAGGTGGGTACCGCACCATCTAGCAGGAAATATTTGACTCTACTTTAGGAGATCCCGTTATCATTTTTCACAAGCAAATATTGGCAATATCTACATTGTTCATGTTCACAAACCACTTACAGTGCCTATCATCGACCCCGATGATAGATAGGGGCGTGGTATAAGGTACCGTTCGCGGTTATGGTTATTCTAGCAAATTACGACTTGTAACGTCCAAGAGTGCGGCAGACAACGCTCGGCCCACTCTTTCATTTCGATCGTATTGCTGGCAATCGTTCTGCTCACCTGTATTCACATAATAAAGACGTTCTACTAAACCACCGCTTTTTGGTCTGTTCAATTAGAGTGACAAAATCCCTGTCTCTAGCCACCCACTCACACAGTTTGCATGTTAAACAGCTCGACACTTTTTCCAACGACATTCAAGATCCATTCTGAGCTCAATGATCGTCTAAGTCAAATCTTCTACTGATGATCACTTCTCAATGGATGGAAGCAGCAGTCTCCTGTTCGAGAGCTGTACGATAAAAACCTCAGAATTCCGTTGACATTGAACGATATTGTCGGCAACTCCTGCAAGTCATCTGCCGGATTCCATTCGATTGAAGGAGAGATCGGACGTCTCGCAACAGATATTAGCGGCGAAACAAATATCTACGTCATCGATTGGCATAATCATTTTCACAAATGACCATTCCGTCGTATCGAACAATATGCGAGAAAAGGAGTGGCTCTCCACACAGTCGCTTAGTTCAAGATATGGATTGTCATACCATTGACGACAAGAATAGACATCGACCCAACTCTAATCAAAACCCATACCCCTCGAACATAAAAGCTGCTGCTTACGAGCGACGAAAAAAGGACCCACACAGATAACATGGGGCATGATGTCGGCGACACAGATGACGACATAGAATTTGATTTTCTTCAAACCCGCAGACCCTCACGCTTTTGTGTCCGGATCGTATGGATTACTGCGTCTACATGTCTTATACTCTACAATACAGCAAGTTTATATAAATCATGTGTTCATGATATTCGAAACCTACTGCAAAAAAACAGGAATTCAAAAGTCAGCGGGAAACAGTCCCGAAGCTAAGAATGGTTATGACCCTTTAAGTTTTTTGTCGTACCAAAAAAAAAACCATGACCAACTGTTTTTTGAAATTGTTCGCACTTATTCAATATAGCAGTGGTGTTAGCCTTGTTGCGAAATTCCAGTCTTTATTTCCTTCTGCTGTATTGAAGTAGTCAGCAAGGGCGAATCAATGCTAATTATGCATGTAAAGGCTTTCACTCAGCCTCTTTTGCTGAACAAAACTCCGCATAAAATAAAGCATCCGGTTTCCAAGATTCTAATTGCTCCATGAACTTTCAAAAATGGACAGTTAGGTTTTTATTAATCTTCCACGTGCTCATACTCAAACACACTCCGAACCACAAAAAGTAGATTGTACGAAAAAAAAATTGGATGGTGCACCTGTAAACAAGGAGGTAGCATCGGTACCACACCATTCCAACCTACAAAGTTGACAGCAGCAGTAACAAGAGCCTCATGATCAGACGCCAAAGAAGAAAGCGGTGCTTGAACAAAAAACAGTGAATTACTTGAAATTATGACAGAATGGTAATTGGAAACAAATAGGATCGGGATAAAGAAGAAAAAGAAAAAATCTTTGTGTGACTAACTAGAAATGTCGACATTATCAGGCAACGGGGAACGAGGTCGAGACCTGCAATCCCATGTGTTTCTTTATAATGTGTTAGTACAATGATTAAAACAACACACCTTCGAGAGATCTTTTGGCCACGATGGTTGTCACAAGACGATCGAATCTTTAAGGAACAAACTTTACCAGTGAAATTGGCAAAGCTAGTGTGTAGACGGCAGAGCCCTTTATGCTAGATAGAAGCTCAAAATCCCCTCATAGGTATGAAGAAAACAAAGCAGTTAAGTCTGAGCAGTTTGCAAAACAATCCTATATTAGTAATGAAACTAAGTAGTCATTCGACTATCCGCTGTGGCGAAATAAGACACTGAGAAACTCTCCACGCTGCATGTGTAGTATACTCTCCTAAAAGTCCTAAACGATAGAACTACTAAATGCATTATTCGTGGATATTCGATGTGTGTGTGTGTGTGCGTGTGTGTGTGTGTGTGTGTGTGTGTGTGTGTGTGTGTGTGTGTGTGTGTGTGTGTGTGTGTGTGTGCGTGTGTGTGTGTGTGCGTGTGTGCGTGTGTGCGTGTGTGTGTGTGCGTGTGTGCGTGTGTGCGTGTGTGCGTGTGTGCGTGTGTGCGTGTGTGCGTGTGTGCGTGTGTGTGTGTGTGTGCGTGTGTGCGTGTGTGTGTGTGTGCGTGTGTGCGTGTGTGCGTGTGTGCGTGTGTGCGTGTGTGCGTGTGTGCGTGTGTGCGTGTGTGCGTGTGTGCGTGTGTGCGTGTGTGCGTGTGTGCGTGTGTGCGTGTGTGCGTGTGTGCGTGTGTGCGTGTGTGCGTGTGTGCGTGTGTGCGTGTGTGCGTGTGTGCGTGTGTGCGTGTGTGCGTGTGTGCGTGTGTGCGTGTGTGCGTGTGTGCGTGTGTGCGTGTGTGCGTGTGTGCGTGTGTGCGTGTGTGCGTGTGTGCGTGTGTGCGTGTGTGCGTGTGTGCGTGTGTGCGTGTGTGCGTGTGTGCGTGTGTGTGTGTGTGTGCGTGTGTGTGTGTGTGTGTGTGTGTGTGCGTGTGTGCGTGTGTGCGTGTGTGCGTGTGTGCGTGTGTGCGTGTGTGCGTGTGTGCGTGTGTGCGTGTGTGTGTGTGTGTGTGTGCGTGTGTGCGTGTGTGTGTGTGTGTGTGTGTGTGTGTGTGTGTGTGTGTGTGTGTGTGTGTGTGTGTGTGTGTGTGTGTGTGTGTGTGTGTGTGTGTGTCACGAAATTTGAAGAAGGGGGTGCGGCGGGTCCACCGGCGTCAGTTAGCCATAATATGGGGTGCGGCGGGTCCGTCGGCGTCGGATTGGCGCGCCGGCACCAGATACCTATAGAAGGGGCTGCGACGGGTCCCGCGGGGTCGGACACCTTTATGACTCCTCCGCGTGTCTATTTCCTTCTTCGTTCGCCTCAAGTTTGTAGCATGCCGTTCTCAGAGAGTGGAAAACGCATGCAAAAGGCTGCTTAAATAGTAGCAAAATGTTTATGTGATCTGACGTGGAACGTTATCTTTATCAGTAAGATGATGTCTTTCACGTTATTTTATGCCAACAAATCATTCTTTGATAACTGTCTGGGGAAAACAGTAGGAAAACCCATACTTGGAGTGATACTTTTGAATTTTGTCTATAATGTATTGGTAAGGAGTGTTTGAAGCTGAAGTTCGAATGTTCTCCAAATGTAGAACTGACGAGTTTAGAAAGAAAACTGTGAGATCTTTCGCTTTTATTATAATATAAAAAAGGAAGAAAGATTGTTGGAGATACACAAGTCCAATTTCATAGAAAACTGCACTAATATTAATTTTCGTTGATCAGTGAAGGCGAGCGAAGCAAACAGCACAGAAAGTCTGAAGTCCGGCTTTAGCCGGACGTTCAGACTGGTATCAAATAAAGCACTATGAAATCAAGCTTTATCTTGTAGATTAGTGGTTTTGTTAGTACTATAACAGTTCCCTCCAAATTTACGGAGAGTCCACAACAACAGTATCCGAAATACAGCTCGAGTCTGGCCAATTCTCACGCACCGTTACTCTCCATGACAAACGTAGTCATGAGTTCATCAAGATCGAGAGATACGAGGGACGAACAAATACAAACAAGCCCTTTGCTCAAACAAATTTATTTTATAGGAAACGTCTGCATTTCTACTAATCATTTTTCCCAATAAAATCCTCCCATTATGATACATTTTCCCAACGTTTTTGTAATTTCTTCATTATGTTATCGAAAAATAAAGTCGTACGGGTATTTCTAACCAGTTACGCACGAATGTTTCCAATTTATCCATGGCCTCAAATCGCTTACCTCCAATTGTTTCTTTGAGGAGTACCAACATGTGAAAATCGCATGGCAATAAGTTTGGGGCCAAAGAATGCAAGCATGGAGTATAGAAGAAAAGGGGAACAAAACATCGTGAAAACCTCAACTTGATTGTCTGCGGAGAAAGTGTTAGAACTGTTTTTAGGACTGGAGAGTGGTCCTACTGGTGGATTTATTAAAGGGATGTCAGATCATTCACGCAACCTACTAATGAGACCATTTGAACAGAGATAGGCTTCGGTAGCGAAGCAAAAGACAAGACTGCACCATCTGCGAGGTGTTGATCCTACACGACAGTGTCAGCAAAAGCTGGTGGAAATGAACTTGATGGTGCACTGGAAAATACTTGATCATACACCCTACAACCCGGACTTATTGGGTACAGCTGGTTGGGTACAGCCTAAACTGCGATTTTAACACGATTGAACCCTTCAAACAAGCACTTGGAAATAAGCGATTTGAAACTAAGGATCAAGTGAAAATATTTGTACCCAAATAGTTAGATATCCTTGAGAACCGAATGGAGGGATTACCAAAACGTTCAGAATCATATCATAAAAAGAGTATACTATTTAGAAAAATAATTCAATAATTTATGAAATAATTCTCATAATATCCCTTTTGTTTGGAAAGGTGAATATCAATAATTTATGAAATAAATATCTCCTTTTTGTTTGAAAAGGCGAATAATATGAAAAAAAAACCAACAGAATTGTCAAACCCCAGGACCTTCGAGTTCATAAGAAAGAATGATCAGTCCGAAAGCAAAGAATGGCTATGATCCTCTGAGTTTTTCCTTCGTCTTACCCAAAACCATGATCAATCATATGGAAACCAAAGCATCAATTCATTAACTACCAGCAAGCGAATGATTTTATGCAGGCACTCCTCGAAGCGGCCTCCTTTGATTTTGATACAAGTTTTCGAACGCCAAAGTCGCAAACTAGATAGTGTGCCCAATAAACGCTGACTAGTGATCAATTTTTATAACTTCAACATACTACTTCTGCAATGCCGCTTTTTTTTGTCAAATACTCAACTAAACGGTACTTCTCTGAGTATTGCCCATGTTCCACGGTCTTTGAATCTTGGCATGTTGAAACTTCTTTTCTTTTCTTTTCCAGGCTCTGACGAAGGCGATAGCGCCGAAACGTTAGCTGTTGTTTAATAAAGGAAGATCAATACCAATCTTGGCTACAGCTCAAGAAAATTAATTAAAAACTCAGCTAACCTCTTTATTGAAAACTACTGATGAGGGGCACCGAGAAGTCGCACGCTTAGTTCTTTACACCGAAAACGTATTAGCATGAGTGGTAAAGTAAGAGAGACATGTCTAAGCCCTACGGTGGCGCTTCTATTAAAACATTTGAATTAAGTGTCCGCTGCGTGTTTAAAGATCATATCACGAAACTATCGCATCTGACAACATATAACGAAACTAGAAAGGAAACTATGTATAGCTCTCTGCAGGCAAATATATTAGGTTGTTCGGATATAAACGAGACTTTCGACTCAAACTTTCAAACATCACAAAGTTTTTTATATTAAGTCTTTATTCCAAACAATATTCTCCACAACTATTAACAATGCTTCGCCATGCAGGTTGTGGATGCATCATGCAGGTTGTGGATGCCGTCCTCAAAGAATTCGGTCGGCTGTGAGTCGAAGTATGATGCGACCCAAGATCGGACTTCGTCGATATTGTTGAACTTTTTCTCCGACAATCCGTGATGCATCGATCGAAATAGATGGTAGTCCGAGGGGGCCAAGTCCAAACTATACGGCGGATGCGGCAAAACTTTCCAGCCCAACTCTTCGATTTTTTTTTTCGATTTACGGACAGCTTTATTTTCACCACTCAGCTTATGAGGAACCCATTTGCCGCACCGATTTATCTTCCCGATTGTATGTAAATGCTCGTTAATTGTCGAATTCGAACATCCGAACTCTAGGGCAAGTTTTCTTGTAGTTTGTGTCGGATCAGACTCGATCGCCTTCTTCAGTAATTCGTCGTCTACCACTTGAGGACTACGTCGGTGTTCTTCGTCTTCTAAGCTCTCATTTCCATTTTCAAAGCATTGAAACCATTTTCAGCATTGACTTCGCGAAACCACATCTTCAATAAAATAAAAATAAAATAAATAGATAAAAAATAAATAAATTTTTATTTTTATGAAATAAAAAAATATTACAGAAATCAAAAATAAACAAAAAGAAAGTAAAATATACAGGAAAACGCCAGGAACAAAATGGAACCAAAACTGTCCAAATTGCTGTTCGAAATTCGTAAAGTTTCGAAAGTCTCGTTTATATCCGAACAACCTAATAGAATAATCAATCAGCGAGGGGTCGAGCTAGTTCAATTGGGCGGCAGTAATTTTTCTATTTTTCCCCATCGCGTGCCAGAGTCGTCCAGTGGTTCCTCCTTTCGTGTTCAACGAACGAACAGCGAACGTCCAACGATTGCCGTTGAAACGCATCACGTGTCCGAACCACCTAATCTTGCTTTTCTTGGCGTATGCGACAGCGTCTCTAGTCTTCGATCGGTGACGTAGGAGTGAACTTCGAACCCCTTCTTTCACTTGCGTAAAACGGGTTACGCCTAGCATCACCCTTTCGGCTCCGCGTTTTATGACGCTGTTCGCATTTTCGTCCTGCTTGCGAAGCGCCCACATTTCTGAAGCATAGGTCAAAGCAGGGAGAACGGTGGTGTTAAATAGGTGAATACTGAGCCGGATGTTCTCAGTCCTCTCCACTGCATCCTCGATGCTCTTCTATGTTCACAAAGCCGCTCATTTCCTTCTGCTCAGCTCGGAGGTCAGGTCGTTCATTATGTTGATTTCCCGACCTAGATATACATAGCTGGAGCATTCCGATATATTCGTTCCGTTGAGCGCGAATGGGGCATCAGAAACCTTTCCGTTCCTCATAATCATCGTCTTGTCTAGGTTCAGATGAAGACCGAGCTTTACGCGTTTCATTAACTTCGGACACCGTTCCGCCTGACTGACGCTTGATGTTATGAGAACGATGTCATCAGCGAAACAAAGACGGACAAGGACTCGATGTGAGGATTAGAACGGGATGACAAGTGTGTTATTTCGTTCTAATCCTCGCATCGCGTTCTCGAGAGTAGCACTGAATATTTCTAGTGAAATACCCCTCTCTTCACTTCCATCATGATATCATTGTAGGGTGGGGATATTTTTGTCGTGAAGTCGATATACAACTGACGAAGTATATTTATATGTGGAGTAGAGACGCTTTTGTTGTCCAAGGCCTCCATCACCGCTTCAATAAGGCTTTCTTCAAATCGATGACACAGCGGCATCTTGTACTTTCACGATACCTCTATGATTTGTGAAAGTGTGTCTATTCAAGTAGAAAAATTAATAGGCTACCGACAAAACCAGCGCGTGTGCAAAGGTGGCGCGTTCTAATGCATACTCGGGTCGAAACGACAGGCACCGTTAAGTGCGTAAGCAACTGCGATCGATGCGGCACGGTACATGGCGGTTGGAATCGACGTGGGACCACTACGAACTGCAGCGATGGATGGTGCTGGTATGGGTCCTCCATCGATCCTAACCGCTACACTCCACCGCACCGTTTCGAGGGCATCAGCTTACCCAATTGCACCGTGCTTCGTCTTGACCCGACAATACATTGCAGTAGCAAACTCAGTTCTCACGTCGTTTTTCAGGATGAGTACAGGGAATGAGTAGTACCCATATTCGTAGCGTACACATCAAACTCCTTTTTTTTCCAAAAGAGATCTTACCATCGTCAGTTTCGTGGTAAACTGCTCTTAACATAAACACTTGACAATGAAACGCAACACAGGAATGTCGGTTCTACGGGATTGCAGGGGGCCAATGAACGGTAGGTGAGGCCTCTTTAATGGTAATTTCAGACGTAGAACTCGAATATAACAATTGTAGAATTCAAATCTGAACGCTGCTTTCGTAAGACAAATTTACGAAAGAGTTCAAATTTGATTCATCCATTAAAATTGAGCTTTAGGTCGCCCGCCAAAACTCCGTGTTTGTGGCCCTAAAGAGGGCCGTGGGGTTAGATGTAGCCCTAAAGAAAGCAGTTGGGTTTGAAGGTTCCAATGTTCCAATCAACTGATTGGATTCTCGATAGAAATCAGCCAGCACAGTTCGTAAAGGTAAGGGTTGTTGTGCTGCGTTGCCACTTCCAAAAAAAAAACAACCTCAAAGTGATCGTTCCAAAGGTCGTCTCTGAGATTAATCTGGAAACTTCTCCTTCAAATGAGACCGAATGCCCTCAATGCGCCCACATATTGGTTCGAACTGTTTCTCCAAGATCAGCACAATTCTGAGTAATCCCTTTCAGAATAGCGCTTGTCGATGATTTCGACAAACATCAGTGTCGTTCCCTTCTGGATAACTTCGAGCCAATCTTTCTAAACTACGCGGTCAACGTTGCACTTGCGACGAACGATGTTGATTTCGTCGAACTAAACGATGATATTTGGTACGTCCAGCTGCAAAACATTGCCTGTGCTTCTCTTATATACATTTGTTTTCGAAACTATTCGAAATCGATATACCGCTGTTATGTGGTATGGTCGAGCGCTGGCGCACAGCAGTAACTTATGAGAAAACCAAAGTCAGATCAAAGCAAACACGACTATATAGTCGAAAAGTAACGAAAAAATTACGATTTTTGTGTTGCGCTCCCTTACCGCTCTCTTTATCGCGAAGAAAAATACGTTTACAAAACACGTCTAATTTTTTACAGAATGAGAATCACACCACAACATAAAACTTTTCCGACTGCACTGTTAGTAGCAAAAAGAACATTTTTCCTCTTGTTCTTCTTGTCTTTATTTTGTTACATGAATATTAACAATTTCTTAACATAACATTAACATAGATAGAACAATTACTTTGAAATAGCATACCTTTTGTTTGGGCATCTCTATATGATTGAATCCAACATCGATAGAAGTCTGTAACAACCAAGATTATGGAGCTGCATTCACAACTTTACAAACAACATGACGACGGTAAAATGTTGTTGAGATGGGGGATGGGAGGGCACTTGGCGCCGCCCTTATTTCTTGAAGTAAGTAATCGGACGCCTAAGGCCTAAGCATTAGTCATCGATGATCTATGACACATAAGCTAAAGTTAGTAAGAGAAAAAAGAGGGAAGGAACGTCCAGAAATAAGGACGCCACTGAGTGCCTCCTTTCCCCTTCTCCCACACCCCAATTAATACATTTTTCCGTGTGATGTTTCAGTTTCAATTCTCTTGTGTCTTCCAATCGGGTCTCAATTAAGGTCTCATTTTGTATGAAAGAAGCTGCAGTGGAAGTGTGCGCATAATGTGGAAAGGCAGGACAGTTTCCTAGAGTACACATAGTAGAGTCAAAAACGACATGAAGCACGGTGCAGCTGCATAGGCGCTTAAAGCGGTGCGAAGCAGCGTAGCGGTAAGGATAGGAGCGAGTGAGTACCCTCGCTACCACCGTTCGTTGCTGCGGTTCGCGATGGTTTCACATCGATTCCAACCGCTACCTCCACTGCGACGCTTCGAGCGTTTTGATTCAACTATAGCTTGAGCTCCACGGATCTCCCTCACTAGAGGGATCACAGCCGGTTAGTCGCGAGGCTACGTGGCGCGTCCTCGGGTGGCGGATAGGGGGCTAATCGTGGAACAAAAGCGACCTTGTGCTTGCCCAGAGACGCAGGTGGATTCAGGGGATGGACTCCCTGTTTCTGCTGAGCCAGGACTGACTCATGACATCCTTGCATCCCGCACGTCGGTCCGGCCAAAAGCCTGCAATCAAGTGACTGGGAGGTGCAAGGGAGGCAGTTTGGAGTCGCCTCCAACAAATAAGCTCCACATGTCCACTCCAGAAGAACGAAAGTTCTCCCAGACTAGAGGCTTGCAACCTGCCCATGGGTTTTAAAATTTTACGCAAAACACAGTAATAGAAAAGAGTCTCCTGATTCCGGAGAAAAGCCTGGTACAGTAGCGCCAGGTAGGACGGGGTTGCAGGAGTCATGTAGGCTACCGAAACGGAAAAGGACTAGGATGGCGATCTGTACTTATAACACACGTACGCTTGCATCGGAAGCGGCCATCGAAGATCTGATGATGCAAGCTAAGAAGATCAAGTACGACGTCATTGGACTAACCGAGACGAGACGACGTCACCCTCTCAACGCCGTATATGAAACTGGAGAAGAACTTATCTTAGGAACATGCGACAGTAGAGGTGTCGGTGGATTTGGCGTCCTCGTCAACACGAGTATGGCAAAGAACATCGATTCTTTTGAACAACTTACGACCCGAATCGGACGTCTGCGGATGAGAAGATGTGGCCCTACACCAGCTTTGACTATCTTCGTCGCTTACGCTCCAACATCAAGCTACGAAGAAGAAGAAGTCGAAGCTTTCTATATGGACCTGGAGAAGTTCTACCGAGAAGATCATGCCTTCTACAAGGTCATAATTGGCGATTTCAACGCCAAAGTTGGCCCAAGAAGAACGCCGGAGGAACTTCACATCGGGACCCACGGCCTACAATGGAATGACCAGGGGGAGAGGCTCTCCGAGTTCATCATGACGACTAAGACCATCCATGGGAACTCGCAATTCCAGAAGCCCTCCTCTCTACGCTGGACGTGGGAGTCACCCGGTGGAGGGTATCGTAATGAAATAGACCACATCATCGTCAATAAAAGATTCTGCCTGACGGACGTCGGTGTTGTACCAAAGTTCTATACGGGATCGGACCATCGCCTCCTCCGAGGAAGATTTTCCTTCACAAGGAGAGCAGAGAAAGCCGCCAAGTTCAGAGAGAGAAATCCCAGGACTACCATCAACTGGGATCTCTTCGCTACGCTAGCCGGCTTTTGGGAAGATTCCGCAATGGGCACGCGAAGAAGGCTGAGAGTTTTAAAACCACCAAGAGGCGCCTGTCTCTTGAAACTCTTGAGCTGATACGCCAGCGTGGAGCAACCAAGGACTCACGTCCGAGCTCGCAAGGCTTTGCAGAGAGGCGATAAAGGAAGACCTTAAAGAGAGAAGAGCAGAAGTGCTGGCTGAAGCTGCAGAGGCGAAGAAAAGGATCCGCTATGCCCGTCGAGGCTTCGCCAGTCGCAAGACGAGGATGACTGCTCTCCGGAACCCAAAGGGAACAGCCATTGCATCGAGAAGGGGGATGGAGAAAATCATCTACGACTTCTACTCTGATCTCTTCGACAGCCATGTCCACTTGCCTCCTCACCATCTGAGAGAAGATGGACAAGTCATTCCAGAGGTTCTCCCGTCCGAAATACGACATGCTATCATGTCGGTAAGAAATCGTACGGCACCCGGTCCCGACAGAATAAGACCAGAACACCTGAAGAGCCTTCCGCCAGTACTCATCAACACCCTGGCGAGGCTCTTTACACGTTATCTGTCGGAATGCAAGGTTCCTAAACAGTGGAAGACCAGCAAGACCGTGTTGTTGTATAAAAAGGGAGATCCACATGACATCGGCAACTATCGCCCAATCTGCCTACTGTCCGTCATCTACAAGCTTTTTACAAGAGTGATCCTCAATAGGATTGAAAAAGTTCTGGATGAAGGACAGCCATGCGAGCAAGCAGGGTTTCGAAAAGGATTCAGCACGATTGACCACATTCACACTGTTTCGAAACTCATCGAGGTATCACGAGAGTACAAGATGCCGCTCTGTCTCACCTTCATCGACTTGAAGAAGGCCTTCGACTCAGTTGAGACGGAAGCGGTCGTGAGAGCCTTGGACAACCAAGGCGTCCTACTCAGTACATAAAGGTACTTCGAGAGTTGTACAGTAACTTCGCGACCGGAATTTCAAGATTCTACAAGAACATCATCATTAACGTGAAGAGGGGGGTTCGACAGAGTGATACAATTTCACCCAAAATATTCACAGCCACCCTCGAGAACGCAATGCGAAAGTTGGAATGGGACGACATGGGAGTGAAGGTTGATGGTCGGCAGCTACACCATTTGCGCTTTGCTGATGACATCGTACTGATAACACCTAGCATCAGCCAAGCGGAACGAATGCTGACCGAATTCAACGAAACATGTGGATGCATCGGTCTTCAGCTGAATCTACAAACGACGATCTTCATACGGATGCCCTCTCGGATGCCCCATTCATGCTCAACGGAACGAACATATGAATGCACTAGCTACGTTTATCTGGGTCGGGAACTAAACATGATGAACGACCTGACCCCCGAGCTGGGCAGGAGGAGACGAGCGGCTTGGGGAGCGTACAAGAGCATCGAGGATGTAGTGAAGAAGACCAGGAACACCCGGCTCTGTGCTCACCTCTTCAACGCCACCGTACTTCCTGCTTTGACCTATGCTTCGGAAACTTGGGAATTTCGCAAGCAGGAAGAAAACGCGGTGAGCGTCATTGAACGCGCAATTGAGAGAGTGATGCTAGGAGTATCCCGTTTCACGCAAGTGAGGGACGGGATTCGAAGTCCTCTCCTACGTCAGCGATCGAAGATTAGAGACGCCGCCGCGTTTGCCAAGGAAAGTAAAATAAGGTGGGCCGGACACGTGATGCGCCTTAATGACAACCGTTGGACCAGAGCCGTGAGCGACTGGGTTCCCCGCGATATTAAGCGCACTACAGGAAGACCGCCGACCCGATGGTCAGATTTCTTCACGAAGTCCTTCAAAGAAAAATATGATGCTCTTCGTGTCCCACGCGAAAGGAGGAACCACTGGGCTACTCTGGCACGCGATCGGGACAAATGGAAGAATTACTGGCGCCCGCTCGAACAGTTCGAAGATCAACGGGAGTCAAGGTGATCAAGGTGATAGCTTGAGCTGCACGACAACAACATAAAATTCAAGAGTGTCAAAAGGTACAATTTGTAACATCGTTAACCGTTTGAGCAGCCACTGAGATGAATGGAAATGTTCTCTTTTGAAATCTAATAATTCCTTTCCGTTTATGCAGATGAGAATAGGAGACCATCTGGAAATGCTCCGATGTATGAAGAATGGCTGGGGGAAATATTGTAGGTCAATAGCACAATTTTGACATGTTACGGCATTTTCGTACAGTTAAATACAGCGTACCACGAATCTTACATAGTGAGGGAATCCGCGTTAAAAGCTAAAGACAGGGTTGTAGATTGAGGAATTCGGAGTGGTTTCTGCTCATCTATCCTTAGTCGTCGCAAAAAAACAGGCGTGGAAGACGACTTCGGTTGCAACGCACGACTTTCGCGTACGCCCCGCTAGGTACGTGCGACAGATTAGGAATTATTGAGGTTTCCTTACCAGTCTTAGGAGATAAGAACGGAACCACCCTGGAATCCCGCAATCTACCATCTCTAGCTTTCCCTTCAGATTTGGTATTCAGCTCAGATTTGTAGAATGTTCACTTGAGGTCAAAACGATGTAACTTATGATGTAATTTCAAGAGTAGTTGCGCCCCAAGCGACGCAAAATACTTTCGCTCAATTCCGGAGTCCGATTCCAGCTGGCGAGGGTCCCAATGCAACAATTCACGGAATCGTACCCCAAGTCAGGTTGTTTCGACTTGATTCTCTTCATTGACATCAGTAAAGATCCAAAATTGATGAGAAAAAAACCTCTTCTGGAATTGCTACATTCAAGACAGTTATCACAAAGATCACAATATTTTGTTCGCGTCAAATTTGTCGATTTACTTCGCTATGGCCTCTATTCTCCTACCCCTCCCCCCCCCCGAAAGTTGCATGTAAGCGCTATTCGAGCTGTGATCACGAATATAGCATTAATTTTGTCGTCTTTTCATGTCGTGAGTGTTTGCGCCTAGCTTGGGGGGAGGAGGGGTATTCACCTCTTATTGGTCTAAGGTTGCTCTTCTTTCTGAGTACCCCACCTTACTTTTTCTTCTTAGTAAGCTTAGTTTACATATCATAGATCCTCCAAGACTAATGATTAGGTCTTGGGGCCCCGAAAGATTTACTTCCAGAAATAAGAGCGCGACTGAGTGCTGCCCCCAACTACACTTTGCTTTTTGAACAGGACTCCACAGAACACCAAGAAATGGAAAGAAGATCCCACTCAGCAAAATAATGTTGTATTCCCGAATACCTCGAATTTCAGAGAGGTCGTCAGCAAGAGCCCCACGTCCTTTGTACTATCGTAATTTCACTGCGATGCTCAAGAAACAAGTGACAAGTGAATGAAAAGCAAAATGCAGTACACATGGAGATGGAACCAACGCTGCGGTCTGAGTGAACCTAGCGATGACCCTATACCTCGATTCTAACCGCTAGCTCCACGGCACCGCTTCAAGCTCAGCTGCTTACCGAGCTTCAGGTCATTTTGATGATTTTGTCATTTTCAGCTTCACCGAGCTTCAGGTCATTTTGACCCGACTATACTGTTCTCTAAACCGCAGCTCTAACGTCCTTGAAGACAGCGTTCCAAGATATTTTTATGTTGAATTCCTCTCCATAGCTAGAGTCGGGCGTAGTTTGTCAGTAACTTCTACAAGTCCAATAATCAGATTGGTCAATCTGTTCAGTTTTTCCGACAATGCAACTTCTTACACCCGCACGAAAAATGAAATAGATTACTGTTAAGTTGCTCGACGAAGTAACTCTTTACACGTGTACATTAATGAAGCGAAACGAATTAAATTTCATCACTATTCTTCTCTCTACTCTTCAACTAAGTTCCTTGATTTCAGTTGTTGAAACAACAAAAATCAAAGAGTTCAAACGTTCTCTTGTCTTGAAACCTCGGCATACTTACTCAGATATTTAGATGGCCCGTCTTCACTGATAGTTCGGGCCCCAGCATCTCTTCCACTCGTTTCGTTTCCTCGCCATTGTCATCCAAGATGTTCTCAAGTTTCGTGAGTGACGTTGACGAGGTCCTTGAGCCGAATCCAGCTGAGCTCTCAGCTGGTCCATCCGTGTAGCGAACACATCATCCCATCTCCTTGGTGGTCTCCCTCGAGGGCGTTTAGCATCTCTTGTCATCCACTCTAGAGTTCTCTTAGTTCATCTATCGTCGATTCTTCTTGTTGTGTCCACTCTTGGTTGTGAAGATGGTCTATTGACCACGAACTTGCTCCCTCTACTGACTTGGGTAATTGGACCAAAATCGAGCAGCTATACCAAGCATTGCTACGTACATTGAGCTGTTGAATAAGACCTCTCAACACATAGAAATTGCATACAATGGCAATAACACAATTTTCACGACTAACATAGCATAACATGAACTAACATAGTTAACATCTCTACGCCTCCAACACTTCTCATGATGTGACCGGCCCATCTATGTTTTGCTTTCGATACATATTCCGCTGCGTCGCGAAGACGGGACATTCCGCTTAAGTCGGAGCTGCGAAGGCCGGCTAGATGTTGTGTGCGCCGGTTAAACTTCAGAAGACATCTCTCAAGAGCTCTGTGGGTAGAACTGTCGAGTCGAAGAGATGGTCACGAAGATCCTGTTCCGTCAGTTGGTCCGTAGCTTTCCTGACCGCTGTTCCGGTTCAATAAAGCTTCTCTTCTGTCGGTGATGTCGACATCCACAACACCTGGCGATCAGCGGACTACAACGCGGAGGACAACTATTTTTGGTGAAGAAATCCAGCCCCGGCTCTAAGCCCAGTCGAACTGCTGGTCGAGTCGACTCCAGCCCCGGCTCCAGGCCCGGTCGAACTGCTGGTCGAGTCGATTTTTGCTCAAGAACTCCAGCCCCGGCTCTTAGCCCGATCGAACTGCTGGTCGAGTCGACTCCAGCCCCGGCTCCAAGCCCGGTCGAATTGCTGAAGTCGATTTCTGGTACAAGGACTCTAGGTCGGCCTCCAAGAGGGTCGAACCGAGGGTCAAGTTGCGAAATGGCCCGCCCTCTTTTTGCCTGGGCGAACTGCTGAGTGGACACTCACTCGGCCCAGGCTGTGAGCCCGATCGATTAGCTGTTACTGCGGTCGCGCCGCACACCGAACAGCAACTCCAAAATGGACGCTGAAACTCACCATCTTGGAAGTCCAAACCAAAGCTCAGCAGCAAATGTTCACTGAGCTGATGAAGCGTATGGAAAAGATTGCCTAAGCTTCACACCCAGCCGTTCCAACAGCACCCGTCGCCACGGCCGAATTCGTCACAAATTCTCTATCGACACGCTTGCCTGAGTTCGTGTACGATCCGGAAAATGGTTGTACATTCGAGGTCTGGTACAACCGCTACGAGGATGTAATCTCAAAAGACGGTGCTATGTTGGACGATGCAGTAAAAGCTCGACTAATCGTCTCCAAACTCGACGCCGTCACATATGCCCAATTCACGAACCATATTCTCCCTAAAAGAGCATGCGATGTGCCCTTAACGGACACCGTGGTTGTTCCGAAGGAATTGTTCGGACATAAGATGTCAGTATTCGAGAGACGCTACGCTTACCTCAAAACACAGCGAAATGAGGAAAGTCTCCGCGACTACACCGGATTGGTCAATCAGCGCCATGCCATGGCTGAATTCAATGACGTCACACCTGAGCAGATGAAATGCCTCGTATGGATATGTGGACTTGGCGCCCCGCAACATGCCGATGTACGCGCTCGTGCCCTTCGCAAGATGGAGGACAACCCTTAAACCACGCTAAAGTAACTTGCTGCTGGAGTTCAGCACTTTCTCGACATTCGTCAGAATGCCACACTCCTCGAACGATCAAGTGTACCGCACGTCAACGTCGTGGATTCGCAAAAGAGTCGAAATCGTGAGTCGCCGTCACCTTGTTTTCGGTGCGGAGTCAATCACTGATCTAGAGACTGCACATTCGTAAACAAGAGATGCCACGACTGCAGACGCTCTGGACACAAGCGATGATTCTGCAAAAATTTCCCGGAGAAGAAGAAGCGGAATTCGAAACAGAAGCGGAAATTGATGGGAAGACAGTATGCATGCACCTTGATACTGGAGCAGACGTAACATTTCTGAGCACTGCAGACTGGACCGCCATGGGTCGACCGAAGCTGCAATCACCCCGTTTGACACGGAAGTCTGCCAACAACGAACCGATCAACGTTCGTGGATGCTACGAATGCAATTTCATCATTGATGGTCATCGAGGATATGGTACTTGTCATGTAGCCGACACGCCGTCGCTGTTGGCTTAGATTGGATTGCCCAACACGAGCCACTGTTCCGTCACTTGACAGAAGGCTCCATCAGCAACATCTCTTCAAGGACGCTCAGCACCTTGAATTGTTCTCTCGCAACGCACCTGAGGAAGAAGTTCGCAGCAGTCTTCGCTCCTGGACTGGGATGTTGTACAAAGTCAAAGGCAAAACTCGCTCTGAAGCCTGACTCCAAGCCTGTCTTCCAGAAGGCTCGCCCGGTGCCCAATGCTGCGATGCAAAGGATTTCAACCGAAATCGATCGGCTTGTATCTATACATGTGCTGGAGCCCGTTGATCACTCAGAATGGGCAGCACCCATCGTCGTCGTTCAGAAGAAAAATGGATCGATCCGCCTCTGCGCAGACTACTCAACCGGACTGAACGATGCACTGGAACAAAACCAGCATCCGCTTCCAACCCCAGAGGACACTTTCACAAAACTCAACGGAGGACGCTACTTTTCACAGCTCGACTTGGCCGAAGCATATCTCCAACTTGAAGTGGACGACGTCTCAAAGCAGCTACTCACTATCAACACGCACCGTGGACTGTATCGCTTTAACCGAACACCATCTGGAGTGGAACCAGCTCCTGGTATATTCCAACAATGTATGAATGCTCTTATCGCTGGATTAGATGGAACTGCTACCTATCTCGACGGCTTATTGGTTACTGGTAGAACCATCGGCGAACACAATGCCCGACTACAGGCCGTACTACAGACTTAGATTCAAGACTACAGATTCCGCGTAAACTCGACAAATGTGCTTTCCTGAAGACGGAGATCACTTACCTTGGGTTCGTCATCAACGCACAAGGGCGACGTCCCGATCCTGAGAAGATCAAAGCCATCCAGAAGATGCCCGCTCCGGAGGACGTCAGTCAACTTCGCTCTTTTCTGGGACTCATCAATTTCTACGGAAACTTCGTCAAGGATCTCCACAATCTACACGCTCCTTTGGACGCTCTTACGAAAAAGGATGTTGTCTACACATGGACACCGGAGTGCCAGTCTTCTTTCGACAAGATCAAGGCAATCCTGAGCTCGGATCTTCTGTTGATCCACTTTGACCCAAGTCTCCCGATCATCGTTGCCGCTGATGCTTCAAATTATGGGATGGGAGCAACCTTCTTACATTGCTTCGCAGATGGATGATTTACCACGCAAGCCGTTGCCTGACACAACCACAGAAGAACTACAGCCACATTGAAAAGGAAGTACTCGCTCTTATTTTCGCCGCGCAGAAGTTCCATCGTTTCATCCATGGACGACATTTCACGCTGATCACAAACCACTTTTGGCAATCTTCGGAAGCAAGAAAGGAAATCCAGTCTACAGTGACAACCGTCTTCAGCGATGGGCCACGATGCTGCTCAACTACAGCTTCACTATCGAGTACATCAATACAAAGGATTTCGGCCAAGTGGACGCTCTTTCACGCCACGTCTCGTCACAATCATCGATACCAGAGGACTACGTAATCGCCTCAATAGATGCTGATGTCACTTCTGAGTTCTCAGAGAACTGTCGTCATCTTCCAGTATCCACCGAATCCATTCGGACTGCTACGCAAGCCAATCGTCTTATCCAGCTTGTGATCAACTATACGAAGTCCGGAAACTGGCCCAAGGTCAACTGCCATTCTCCTCTGTGGCCCTACTACAATCGTAGAAATACCATGACAGTCAAAGGATGTCTGCTCACTGCATCCCGCATAGTAATTCCAAAATCACTTCGACATCGTGTTCTTTCAGCACTACACAAAACTCATCCAGGCCAAACAAGGATGAAAATGCTTGCAAGAAGCAACTTGTTGATAGTCGAATTTAAGCAACAGCCAAGATTGTTAACAAAATTTCTTACGGCTAACGTTTCGGCGTTGTCGCCTTCTTCAGAGCCTCAGTAGCCGCGTTGCCGTGATGTTAGCAGATATCCTTTCGCACTGCTTGCAAGAAGCTTTGTTTATTGGCCTACGATGGATTCGGACATCGAAAAACTCGTCAAGACCTGCCCAAGATGTGCATCTGTGGCAAAGGATCCGATCAAGTCTGAACTACATTCACGGCCGAAACCGCACTCGCCGTGGACTCGAGTTCATGCTGATTTCGCTGGACCGATGGAAGGACGATACTATCTACTCATCGTGGACGCCTATTCCAAGTGGCCGGAAATCGTCCAGATGTCCTCGATCTCCTCAACGGCTACCATCCAAGCAATGAAGTGCATCTTTGCCAAGTTTGGAAATCCAGAGACGCTCATTGCGGACAACGGAAAGCAGTTCACGTCGTCTCAGTTCACTTCACTCTCCCGTTCCCGAGAAATCTTGTACATTGCACGCCGAGCCGAGGACTTGCCAAGCTGAAGGAGGAGGAATCAACAGTGGACGCACTACAGACGTTTCTGATGGCATATCGCTCCACTCCCTGTCCGTCTGCACCTGACTAGCATTCACCTGCCGAAGCCTTCTTGGGACGCCGACTGCGAACGGAACTCGATCTAATGTTACCTTCTAGAGATCACACAAACGGTACCCGAGATCTCAAAATGGAATCTCAATTCAATCGTCGAAATAGAGCACGACGCCGCAACTTTGAGATCAACGACGCGATTTTTGCCAAGGAATATCGAGGCCAGAAACCTATTTGGACTCCCGGTTTCATCATACGCTGTGTTGGAAACACAACCTACACTGTTCGCTGTGGAAACGAAGTATGGACTCGGCACGTAAACCAATTGCGATCCAGGATCGGTACAACTGCGACTAACACTTTCTTGGATGTATTCGACCTACCGCTACTCGACTCCGCGAGCAGGAATGCAACGTCGACTGCCGACTCGTCTCAACGACCGCAACGCCTTCGACGACCTCGTCGCCGACTACAGGTGGACCCACGAAGGACTCGGTACGAGATAATTTGAAAGGGGAGATGTTGTAGGATGGGAATTTCACCATGTTATTCGCTTAGAGTAAACCCGTAATGTATACGACGCATGCTTGTATGACCATTCTGTTGTTTTTGTGTGGACATGTTTCGTGTTCCGCTTCAATAAAGCTTCTCTTCTACGGCGGTGTCGACATCGACAACACCTTCCTTCAAGCTGTTTTCCATGTTCATAAAACGTCCGAGGTATACGTGTGACGAAGTTTCCACGATTTGGGAGCCTTCAAGTTATACTCCTCCGTCCTCGCAGTAGGCGTTCTTCATGAACTATGTCTTCTTTCTGTTTATTCGCAGTCGTATTCACTTCCCTGCTTCGTTCAATTCGTTGAGCATCGTTTCTGCTTCATTGGTACTGCTCGAAAAGAGAACGATGTCGTCCGCGAAACGAAGGTTCGAGAGAAATCTTCTATCAACACGTATGCCCCCTTCTTCCCAGGAAAGTGATTTCATTATCCATTGCAATGCAGCCGTGAACAGCTTCGGGTGGTGAGGGAGCGGTGGAAAAGCTGTGTCGTACCAATTGGCTAACGTCCTCACATACGAAGCGTCCACACCTTGATCGACCAGCGCTGACAGTATTGCATTCGTTTCTACGCTGTCAAAGGCTTTCTCATAGTCGACGAAGGTTAGAACAAAGGGCACGCGGTGTTCCCGGCAAACCTCTATGACCCTCGACACATTCTGGATGTGGTCAAGCAGCTGAATCCCTGACAGAATCCAGCTTGTTCTTGAGGCTGATCTTCATCCAGCGTCCTAGATATGGATGAGGATGATCTTGGTGAATACTTTGCATAATATGCTCAGCAAGCATATCGGACGGTAGTCCCGAAGGTCCTCTCGGTCACCTTTCTTATGGATAAGAACGATTCGCGAGGTCTTCCATTGGTCTAGGATCCTTTCTTTCTAAAAGTAGGAGGATGTCATGCGCGCCGCTAAGATTACATGAAGTGGATGACCACCAGCCCGAAGAAGGTCTGTGAAGCTTCGTCAGTGGGGATGATCAGGCTTGACACAGAAGTTTATGAACGGAAAAGCGTCGAGTAGAATCTCTCTATAATCCGTACCTCGGTATATTCTGGCTATATTTTGTAATAGTGTGTCTGCGAGTTTTTTTTAGTGGAATTCCTTATTTGCCTGACTGCCTGCTTGCTTCTTCACCGTCTTCAGAGTCTAAGAAGGGGATGATCGGAGCAATGCTACGTTTATCCCGTCATTATTACACTGACCCTGGGTCAAGGTACCCTGGGTCAGTGTAATAATGGAATTCGATAATCGTTCAAGGTAGTGAAAACAGAACCCATCTACATTGAAAATAGTCTTATGTGTTGTTCCACCGGATGTGGTGCGGCTGGTAGCACGCACTTGTCACTCAGTGTACCATGAGTATTACTGCGTGTAGATCACCAGCGACGATGCAGATGATTTGTTCTACACACAAAATATCAGGCAGTCATAGACCACAAAACGGTACAAGTGGCTAAAACTCATTCGTTATCGACAAGCATTCAATCCTATTATTCATTGAAGGGTTTTTTTAAGAACAAAACTTTTTCATCTTCCTTGCCGATATTTCTGTTTCGTGACCCAGTATAATGCATTTCACACCATAATTGTTTCCGTTGTGGGTCTTGTCCCTATGCTGCCTTCTTAGTGGTGTTATCAAGCTTTTTCGTCGTTTTTCTGTCATATGTTCATTAATCCTCACTTCAATATTCCTACCGGTCTCCTCAATGTAAGTTGCATTGCACATTAAGCACTCAATCTCTTATATTACCCCCATTTGTTCGTAGTCGCCTGTTTTTCCGTAAGGACAAATAACACATCTTTCACAGATGCAGTATCTATCGTATAATTTGTTTCTAACAAGCTGGCTTTTGATGTTTGCATTTACTTACCAAAACCACGTCATCTTGTAATTGAGCTTGAACAATGCTGCGACGAACAGCGGCACTGACACTTTTGTTTTGGCGCGGAACATTTTGCTATTTACAGTGTGGGTTCTTCGGTAATGCGAAAGTACTGTATGGTCACTAGTAGATGTAGAGTTTCAAGGCCTGTCTTCGTGATTCGTGTCGTTCTTGGTTGCCACTTCATTCTTCACTAGCGGTTTTGAACGTATTACGAATCACTGCGCGTTTCACTGCAGTCGGAAGTGGGGGAACGGTAAAGAGGGTCCCGAATGGTTCCGAAACATAACGTGCCCAGTGGATATGCCGGCGGATACGCGAGCAAACCTCGAAGAGGTCACGCTTCAGTCGTTCATGAAGACGCAGACAATCGCATTCTTAGATGTTTTTCTAGCGACAGAGACGCAGAAAACTGCAGAGTTACAAGAAAATATGCAAAGAAGAGTGGTATGAGCTATCGAAATTACCGAATAAGTCAAAGAATAATAGTGTTAGATAGAAGTACATGGGATTTTGAATGGTGTTCTAACAAAGAAAGGGAGTGAGTTTGCCTTTATATCACCTTCAGAAAGTCTAGAAATCTTACGAAATTAGAACTCTTTTTCTTCCTGTAAGTTCCAAGAAGTCAGAGATACAGAAGGTCCATCTGTCCAGAAATAAATTAGGCTACAAAAGAGCTTGGGAGTTACAGGATAACGATAATTCTCATTACTTTTGAGTTACTTTTGAGAGCTGGAATGTTCCGTTTTAACGAAAATTTCAATGCACGTAATTTGAAGCTATTAGATACATCCTTATCTCATATTTCACGTGAGGATTTCTCTTGCTTTTGGTACGATTACAAAATTGAGATCACCTCACGTCACAAAATTGCAGTGAATGTATCTGATTCTCCAAAACAATTTAGTGGATAGTGAATTAATCCTAGCCGGTGATGCAGCGTATGATTAGCGGTAGATAAGCAAAGTCAACTATTTAGGTGCTAACGAAAGTGAATCTCTTTAGGACACGCATCATAGCTAACTGCTCTGACGAAGCATGACCGGGGAATGCTCGAAATTCCGGCGGAACCCTCTTTACACGCATCCTCGGAAGTGCAGATTCGGCGTGCAATCAGACGTTCTTGGAACATTCTTTGTGATACCACTTTACTCTAATAATGCCATTTGAAGCATTTGTGTGTTGAGGTAAGGAAGTCACCCTCTTTTTGGGGTTTCTCGTGTGTGTCTTATGTATTGCGATTGTTGGTTGAGTATTCGGAAACACTCGTCCATTTCCGATTGTGTTGATGTTATGGTGCAACAGTGGTCAGTATATCTGCAATACATAATTGGTAGGGCAAATAAAGAATTCCATCTAAAAAACCTCGCAGGCACACTATTACAAATATAAAAACCAAATAATCAAAGTCCACAATCTCTGTGGTAAGAAGAAGGGAGACCTCATGAAATTAACACAAGATCAGAAGTCGGAGTTAGCGTCATTGAGAGTTCGTCCTTGATTTCAGACTTTCTTACGTCATATACCTGCGAACTGCCCTCTTCTCGCATCTCTAGTAACACTATTTTTTGAGCATATACTAATCTGTGAGTCTGGAAGAGCAATGCGAGCGTAGAAAAGGTTTAACCACCAATTCACAAAATTCTACTGATTATCTTAAAGGTTCCAAAGCTCTTTACCATACGTAGAAATTGTGGTCCATATCCGCAGCCGCACTGCGTTTCATTTCTTTTTGACCTTACTATAGTTCGATTGAAGGCAGCATACCACGAATCTGACGTGGTGCATACATGCGATAGTCGGAGCCGGTGCTCTGACCCAGTGCACCTTTGAACGGTTGGCGAAATTACCCCCTTCACTTTTGGACGGCTATCAAAAGGACCCCCTTCACTTGAGCTGAACCCCATGAATCCCCTTCACCTGAGGAGTATCCGGCTTCTCTCTATCGCACTTATGACGTGGTGAGAGAATCTTCGGGAAAAGTTACAGGTTGAATGGTAAATTACGGGATCCGGAGTAACTCCGCTCATCTCTCCGCAATCGTCGCAAAAGAAACTTGCAAAATATTTCCTGAAGCTCATTTTGCCAGCCAGAGAAAAGTACATCCATGTGTTAGTAATTGCTCTCACAGTCCAATAGGTTATATTCGGGTAGAAACAACTTCAAGCTCTAAGCGGTAGCGAGGCGCTCTAAGCGGCGCAGTGGAGCGCGCGGTTCGGATCGAGGTCTGATTATCGCTAGTTTCACACTGGCTGCAGCAACCATCAACGTTTTCTGTGGGCAAATATAGAGATCGGGGCATAAAATACGAGTATGAGAGAGTGCCCGCGCTCAACTCCCTCCTGAAAGACGGCATGGAAACGTTTGTTCCTACAGGCTACGTAGAACGTCCCACCCTTGTACACGTTCCGGTTCCCTCAGCAGTCTACTCACTAGTTTTATGTGAATAGGATGTTGAGGAGACCCCACTGATTTTCTACTGCTCGCTCATGGAAGCGGCACGTGTACAAAGGTGGTGGGTCTTCACGTACCTCTTAGGTGCAAACAGCGTTTTTCAGGACTAAAAAATTAGGATTAGGGAGGGGGGGACTGAACAGGGCCAAGCTCGCACTCGTAATCTACACCCCGAACTCTACATCTGCCCCCAGACTTTACCATCGTCATTTTCGTGATATAGTCGGGTTAAAACGACCTGAATCACATACTCGCTCAAAACGGCGCGGTGGAGGCAGCAAAGAAAAGAAAAGCCGCGTAGGCAGTTCCGTACGTACTTCATTTCGTTTTGACATTACTATACGCTACTTTTAAGCTAATTCCTAGAAATTACGCAAGAAGCAGTCCATGCCGTTTATACCATTTACCATCCAGCCAAATGGAACGTATAAGGGTGTTGTTACCTAAAAGTAAGACTGAGCGCTGTAATTGGCTTAGACCGTTGACAGGGCCGCAGATATCGAGGTATAGTCGGGTCAAAACGACTTGAAGCACGGCGCAGTTGGGCAAGAATCGAGTTGGGACCATCGCGGATTACAGCGAGAAACTCTGTCAGCAATGGTCCCCCTTAATCCTAACCGCTACCCTCCACCGCACTACTTCGAGCGCAACCACTCACGCAACTATACCGTGCTTCATGTCGTTTGGACCCAGCTATATTTTCTATATTTCATTTTAGTGCCTTTAGAATATAACATCATTATTACTGGATTACTCAATTCACTATATAAAGACAATTTGTGGTTCACCCTAGACGAAAGAGGGACAAGTCGAGTAAGCCCAAAACAAAAAAGGCAGACCTTTGACCTAGAGCATGTAGTCACTACAGAGGAACTACATTCGTAAAGACTCGACGTCTTTGGAGCTAGGATAAACCACACACTAAGAGCAGGACACGCGATGAGAGCTGGCAAACAACATTCAAGCTAAGGAAGCTAAGAAGAGAAAAAGGACAAATGTTAGGCGTCGGACACGTCGTTATTTGTGCAGCCCGCCAACAACGCGCAGCCCTTACGACATATTGAAATAATATCGACGTAACCTAGCAGTAATCCGTTTGGAGAGGACACAGGTGGTGTGAGAAAATTAGGTTTTCTAGTCATTTTTAATACACACGTATAGCCTTTCCAGTTTCATAGTCCTTGGGTAGGGGGAGGGGTTGAACAACAACAAAGAACAACCAAACAGAGGATATTTAAGATCAGTGGAGGAATTGAACACTTTTTGAACAGGGCCCGGAACAAGTACTCTGATGGGGCGAGATCTTGGTAATGGAGTAGATGTGAGACCGTTTCCTAACCCGAGCCCTCAAGATGGCGGTGAGTGGCCGAAGCGACATGTGGCTGGGTGTCGTCGTGGAAGAGAAGGTGAATTGCGGGATGCCTTGATCGCTTTCCTCGGTCTACGGCGACCAATTCACGGAGCTGCCGCTTATAAACTTTGGTGTCGATGGTCTAGTTGCTTCAATCACACAACATTCCAAAAGCAGCAGAAGAGAACCTTTTGTTTGTGTTGATTCAGTTGTAGGAGCCATTCAGTTGCGGCTGAACGCCTCAGAGAGAGAGGGAGAAAGAAAGAAAGAAAGAGAAAGAGGGGAGGGAGCGGAGGGGGCTTAGTAGACACGCCGTCTATTTCTATCATAAAGGAACTACGCCGCCAACGACTCCAACAAGCTGCAGTCGAATGAAGCAAATATTGAAACTTTTCATCCGGTGATCATTGGCATAAGACTCGTTTCAATATTTTTTATTGTGTGGCCCAGAGTGTCCTGACATTTGTATCAGGACCCCAATTGTGTGTTGTTGTTATGCTGTACTTTGTGCACAGTATCATATATCCGTTATACAAACATTCGGCATTGTAAAGAGTTATAATTTGGCGGTCATCTTATCGAGATGACCACCCACGAAGTTTGTTTATTCAACGATTGCTGATGAGGCTATTTTATTAATGACCGCCCACAACGGGCTTTCCTGTGTTTGTGGCTCCCAGTGAGCACACCGCCGTTCGCCTATCAATAAATGTCACTACCACTGAACTACCTGTATTCTGAGGCATTAGCCTTAACGCTCGACTAATAGGGCAATAAGAAGGAATTATATAACTCCTTCGCACCATTACATTTTGGTGCATCGGCTAAATTTGATGAAAGCCGAGATCCTCAAACGGATCACAAAGTCCAGCCCACCCTTCGCTGGCAGCAACGAATTCATTGTTGCTTAATAAAGTCCAGCCCACCCTTCGCTGGCAAAAGCAAGCTAATAGCTGCTTAAGCGTATCTCTTGTGCAGTCTAAGGTCACTGCCTATAGCGTATCAACGCTACGATTGCTCTCGCGTCACAATGACACTTGTTTTTCACAAAAGGCCGATATTGCTGAGTGCAAAAACGCTCCAGTCACTACTGGATAAGTACAGTACTTACTCAGAAGAAATAAAACCATCAGGAACAGATGAGGAAAAGTACGAAGAGTATCTCAGTGTCGCAAATTTGCTCTCTGGAATCATAGAGACAATCAAAATGAGCAGAAACGCTCTTCAGGCATTGATAGATAAGTTGCAAAAAGAATATGAAGAAGCAAGATCTAAGGGAAATAAAAAAGGCCTCAGAAATGAAGTTGAGGAGATTGAAAATGACACGCAATTCAATGAAAGGATTGCAAAGGCAAACGAAATGGTGTATATACTGTATAAGTGCCATAGTCACAGAAGCACGGAACCACATGGGAAAACTTGCAAGGAAGATGGGAATAATTCATCGAGAGCCCACAAAACAAAAACCTGCAAGAATAAATGAAACCCACGCAGATCAGCAGACCGCAACAGAGTCAACTGCGACTGAGGAAACCGAAGAAGGTTCTTCACAAAATGACGCCATTTGGCTCTCGGAGGACAATTCAAACTCGGAAAAAAGTAGAAAAGACGATGAAGATTTCATATGTCGTGCTCTCAAACCAAAGCAACTAAGGTTGCCACGATTCTACGGGGACGAAGAAGAGTTCCCTGAATTTTGGGCAATATATGAAACGCTCGTTGACCAAAGTAAGGTTTTAAGTACAGTCGAAAAAATGCTGTTACTTAGAAATAGCCTCAAAGGGAGAGCAGAAACAGCTATAAAAGGCATACAATTGATCCTACAAGATAATAAGTGGATGATTAATGCTTTGAAAAAGAAATACGGTAATAAACCGACTAACAGAGCAAAAATAGTGCAAAAATTAATTAATTTGCCAGCAGCAAAGAATGATGCTGATAGCTGTATGAACACATTCGACAAAATTCGAATGCTCATGAATCAAATGGTTTCTGCAGGCCAAAATATACCACAAATGCAAGATGCGATGTGGACCGGAAAAATTTTAGGAGAAATTTCCTTACACTATAGTGAAAAACGTTTTTGTTACAATGAATGTTGCAGAACCCCCAAAATTGGGAGAAATTTGTCGTTTTTGCGACAACTCAAATCATCCATCAGCGAACTGCCGAACAATCACTGATATTAAATCAAGGCGAAATATGGTGAAAGAAGCTAGACAATGCTGTTTCTCAGAAGAACACAGCAGCTACGAGTGTCAGAAACCAAATTGTCCTAAATGTGGTAGAATGCACGATGTAAGCCTTTGCATATCCACTTCAAATGATGGTAACAGGACAAGATATGACGCTGGTGACCGATCGCGCAATTAAAGCGCCTCCAATACCGTACCAATTGCAAGAACTAACACTACTACTCGGAATCAATACGGCAATGTCCGCAATAATGGTAATGTCCGCAACAATCAGCAGACAAACCCTCATACAGCTGATCACAGTACTAACCACACAGCTGAAGGTTCCGTTAACATTTGACAAAAGAAAAGAGCAAGTAGTCCTGATGACTGCCGAAGGAAATGTTTGAAATAATAACACCAGACACTTCGAAAAACTCCTGTTTTTCTTTGACACAGGAGCTCAAAAAACCATCATTAGAGAGCAGACCGCAAAGGAATTTGGTCTTCCAACTCAAAAAACTGAAATTTGCACAATGTCAGGTATAGGTGGACTTACCGAAAAGTACCAAACAAACATTGTCCCCCTCAAATCAGCAATACCTTTGGCAAGGAGATCTATTAGGTTGTTCGGAAAGAAATGCGCGTTGAATTTGTCCATTTATCTCTCTTCTACTATTGGAGATTTTTTAAAACAGTTTTTGTCCATTAGAAAGAGATTTTTATTGTGCATCTTTTGATATATTTTTGTCTATGTCTACTTTGTTTTTTTTAAGAAAAAAAGTTTAGGAAATGCTTGACCAAAAATTTCGAATGCGAGCTTGCATGTGGTACGACTTCAAGCAAGGCAAATCGGCTGCTGAATCTCATCGTGCCCTATCTGAGGTATTCGGCCCTGTCAGAAAGCCAGTGTCGACGATGGTTCCAGCGTTTCAAAAACGGTAATGAAAGCTTGGAGGACGAAGAACATGGAAGTCGGCCACAAGTCGTCGATGACCAAGTGTTGAAGTCCGTCATTGAATTGGATCCACGCCAAACCACTCGAGAACTGGCAACACATTTTGGTTGATCAAACTCTACCATCCATGAACATTTGTTGGCAATTGGCAAGACGAACAGGTGCGGAAAATGGGTGCCGCACCAGCTGAGCGACGCAAACAAGGCAGCACGAATGGCAATGGCCGGAATTCTTCTTCGTCGCTCCAAGAACAGCGGTTTCTTCGACGGAAAAATTGAGCAATTGGGCTGGGAAGTCCTGCCTCATCCGCCATACAGCCCAGACCTGGCACCATCCGATTACCATCTGTTCCGGTCGATGCAGAGAGAAAGTTCACAACCCGCGAAGAAGTCCAACTCTGGGTGTCCAACTACTTTGAGTCGCAGCCGGCCGAGTTCTTCGAAAGAGGAATCCATTCCTTGCATAAACGTTGGCGACAAGTCATTGATAGTAATGGAGATTATCTTTTGAATTGATCTTGTTTAATTTCGTCTTTATAATAAAAAAATTTTTAAACTCAAACGCGCATTTCTTTCCGAGGAACCTAATATATGACGATTCAAACCAAGCCAATTATCACTAATGGTTTTTCTTCTGTACGTCTCAATGATGCAGATAAACAATGCCTCCAAAACAATGGGATTTATATAAACAATCCAAGAGTTCGCGGTGAACATCAAAACGCGCAAATATTGGTCGGTATAGGTAACTATTACGACCTCGTAAACACAGTTGATACCATAACTTTGCCATCTGGATTACGCATTGCGCGTACCGTATTCGGCAAAGGGTCAATCAATTTGCAGCAAGAAGCGACAACGATAACACATGGCCTCAGCCCCGTTCAAGAACAGAATGAATCAGAAACTCTACAGAAGTTGTTCGAATTAGATGGTTTAGGAATATCTTCAGAAGAATGTGCTAAGAACGAAAACACATTCGAGTACTTCAAAAGCTATTCGAAATCAATATCGTTTGAAAACGGCGTTGTAACCGTACCTTTTTCCTTGAAAGATAATGTCATCGACCTAGCGGACAATTACGGAATAGCGTACCGTCGATTGATTTCTTTACAAAGACAACTATCAAATAATAGCCACCAACGTGAGTGGTATAACAAAATAATGAACGATTATATCCAAAACGGAGTTGTTGAATTAGTCCACGGACAAAATCAAAACTCGGCTGGCACTTACTACATGCCACATTCCGGAATTTGGAAGCCAGAAAAGGCAAAACCATTGAGGATAGTGTTTGATGCTTCCTCTAAGAGAGTCCGACAGCTTTAGCTGAATGATGTGATCTACACAGGAGAAAGGCCACAAGCGAGTCAGCGGAATCATCCCGTTTAATAATAGATCTAGCCCGTTTCTCTCGCTACAAAACAGCCCTTCGAACATTCTCAGTTGTTGGAAAATTGCTGAGTAAATGGGTGAAACGGTGTAATTACACCAGATCAACATCGATTACGCTAGATGTACTCTCTCTATATACAACTGCAGAGGCCATTGCTGTGGAGGATATGGAGATCTCTGAGAAACTCATCTTAGCAGCTATTCACGAAAACATCAACGTGCAAAAATTGCAAAAGCGATTCCCAAATCAGAAGATTATCAGAGACGAGAAAGGTATCATTCGATACAAGTCACGCATTCAGAACGCCAATTTACCATATGTCACAAAAGTGCCAATTTTCATTCCGAATTACTCGGAACTAGCCAGGCTAATCATTCATGACCTACATTATGAAAACGCACACTGCGGCAAAGAACAGACATTAGCGCTGGTGAGACAACGTTTTTGGATTTCCCAGCCATTCAGAGTAATCAAGAAATATCTGCGTACATGCATTACGTGTAAGAAATGCCACGGATTGCCATATGGAGCACCAGAGATGCCACCATTACCAACAGATCGGGTAATAATAACCAAACCCTTTGCAAATGTTGGATGCGACTATATGGGACCATTTGAGTCAAAAATCAGACAGAAAATGTACGTCTGTTTGTTCAGATGCCTCACTACCAGGGCTGTGCATCTTGAAGTGGTCGAAAATTTGTCATCTGGTGCACTTTTAAGCAGCTTCGTCCGTTTTATATCTCGAAGAGGTGTTCCAAAACTCATCCGAACTGATTGCGGAACAAATTTTAAACTGGGATCAAAAATGATTGAAAATTTGTTCCTGAAAAATGATGAAAATGGTAGTTCCGTGATGAGCTACAGTGCCTCAGAAGGCATAAAGTGGATTTTCAATCCACCTGCTTCACCATGGATGGGAGGCGCATGGGAAAGAATGGTTGGCTCCGTGAAGAGATGCTTTCAAAAAAGTATTGGACGCAAAAAATTGTCATTTGAACAAATGTGTACAGTAATTTCAAGAATTGAAGCGATAATTAATACTCGCCCGTTGACAAAAGTAAGTGCAACAGATCTTGATGAAATACCGATAAGACCTATCGACTTCCTACAAGGAAATCTAAAGTACTCCATTCCAAGCACGCAGTTACAGTGCGGTAATGGTGATACGTTATATGATCCCGAGTTGCTTCAGACAGTTGCGCAAGCACAGGAAGCATTAATGTTTTCGGAAACGATCGCTACAGTATTTTGGAAGCGATGGAACAAAGAGTATCTTACATCCTTGAGAGATAACCAGAGAGTGCTACTAAAACAACCGCGGCATTTGACAAATACACCGCGAATTGGAGAAATTGTACTTATCGAGCAAGAATTTCTTCCACGTTGTAATTGGATGTACGGCAAAGTATTAGAAACAGTACCAAGTGAAGATGGTCTTATAAGATCAGCAAAACTCCTTACGCCAAACAAAAGAGTTATCCAAAGACCACTCAACAAGTTGTATCCCTTGGAAATACGTAGTTCTGTGAGAGACTCACTTCCAGAACTTGAAAAAGATTCCACTTTTGAGAGGGAGATACACCAGAAAGAAAGAGTAGATTTAGCAGAATCATCTTCCTGCAGAATTCGTCCAACTAGACAATCGAAAACACGTGCCTTAAAGGTCATCCAAGAATTTGAAAGAAGTCTTGACCGACCCTCCACTTCTTCAAGTAGACAGGTATCCACATATCTGCTGATGGCTATGTTAGCATTATCAACTATATGTCCCGTAAAAGCACATGACAACAACTCAATAAAGTGCAACGAAGGGAGAGTAGAAATAATGCCTCCCTCATCAAGATTTGAGCATTGCTTCAACACAATGTGCAGACTTATGTCTAACGTATCGAAATCGTAAATCGTATATTTGAATTGGAAAAATCATCATTAGATGAAAGTAGCACGATTACGTTGCGATCTGAAAGTGAAAGCTCAGTGGTCTTCTCGACTATGCAGTGCGAACCGCCAGACTCTTGCGAGAAATCGGCCTCGCTAATGAGCAAAGATCTTATAGGTAATCCTCACTGTTGGCCACTTGGAGCCATAATCACTTTAACAGTGTTAGTTTACTCTTCGATCAATATCATCATGTTGATCATATGGTTAATTAAATGCACACGAAATGCAAAACGGAAAGGAACTCCGAATTCCACATCCGAAAAAGAAACAATTCCAATGAAAACATTCAATCCACATCCGATCAATATACCGTCCACTTTGTTGATTTGTATCGCACTTTTGGCACTAGCAAGCAAAATAATTACTTGCTAGCATGGATATATGCGGCATAATGTGGAGGTAGTCTGCGAAAATCGTGGAAACTGCACTTATAATTACAACGAGGAAGTTCTACTCAATAGAATCAGCTCCAATCTTTGTATTATTCAGCTTAATCATGCTAACAAAACCATCGGACTTATAAAGATACGTTCGAGACCAATGAAACTGTCCTGCTCTAAGGTTTCATTATTCTTCACTAGAGAGACGAAACTCAAGATCTACCACACAACAAGATGCTCGCAAATGGACTCTTGCACTCAGTCTAGGTGCAGTAGAATCAAGCTGGATGAAATAATTCCTGGGTTCAAAAGATCATCTTCATATCCAGGGTACTCAATTTGTGGTAACACATGCGGCGGTATAGCATGCGGTTGCTTCCTACCATTTCCACCATGCACGTTTTTGAGAACTGCCCATGTTCCGAAGAAGACACAGACTGTCTTTGAAGCAGTAATTTGCATGGAATGGCAACCAGTAATCCAAATTGATGTCGATTTCATGCTTTATAATAAAGGAAAGCTGAAATCTTTCAGTTTACAACCTTATGTCACACAAAAGTATGATGAATTGTCGTTGACAGTCATTTCTTTGTAAAAACCTCATTCTCCATTGATGGACAAAAGATTCGCTGTAACCCCAGTGGAGGCTATGATGGTACCAGATCATTATCAACTTCCCGTCGAATGCGAGTCAGAAGCATCTGCTCTCGATGCCTTTATGAACTGCACAAATCGCATGATCTGTTCGTGCGAAAATATGAAAGCACCGCAAACATGTCAGTGTCCACATGATTCACTCCAAAATTTGAGGAAAGAAGTGTCAAATGTAACGCCCATACGCAGTCCGTTCACAGAAATCTTCAATGAAAGAAATCTATGCGCTCTCCAAGCAAGGAGAGATCACTCTCGCAATAGAATCCAATTTGCTTATTGACGGCACCGAGTACATAATCAATCAACCATGTGAGATCTCGGTTCGTGGGGTCAAAGGGCGCCACAGCTGTAGCGAAGACGCAAGAATTGATTTCCTTTGCAAGTCATCAATAAACTCGTGGGTTACAGTACAGTGCGAGAATCACGTTTTCCCCCTTGAATGCGGTCCAGCAAATACTTCCATGCAGGTCATTTTGGACTTCGAGTATTCGGTAGTATCACAAGTGTGTCACACATCATGTGATGGGAGGAATGTTACCTTTGATCTACAGGGAACACTCTTGTACCATCCAAGAAGCAAGAGAAATTTGTTCTCGCAGACAGAAGTGCAAGAGCTAGATGCGAAGAATTCATTACTTAATTTTGATCTATCTGATCTGAATCCACTAATGAATACCATAAAAATGCACTGACATATAGCCCTTACGGCTTGCGCCACATTGGCTTTAGCCAGGTTTAACGTACTTATTCGGACCCACAATGATCTTAATGATCTTAGCCAAAATAACGCTGTCGCTAACAGTCAGCATAATCAAATTCGCTTGGAGAATGGTTTGCTTGTTACTGAACCTATTTAGCAAGATCACTGCGTGGATAATTTGCCAACATAGGCAATAATCAAGTTCGAATCATACATCATATGATCATAATAAGCACATTTACAATTTAAAAAAAAATAAAATCTCAAAAAAGAGTACTAATTCTACTAGTAAGCCTGCCCCACCGAAGGCCGCACAGTTGAAAAATAAGATGTGTCAGCTCCTGAACAAGATCAACTCTGAGTGCTCGATATTCTATTATAGTTGATTCTCGGACTCCGAATAACGACGCCAACGCCAACAAGCCGCAATGGAACGACGCTGCCACCGAGTCCAACAAGCTGCAATGGAACTACGCCGCCAACGACTCCAACAAGCTGCAGTCGAATGAAGCAAATATTGAAACTTATCATCCGGTGATCATTGGCATAAGACTCGTTTCAATATTTTTTTATTGTGTGGCCCGGAGTGTCCTGACATTTGTATCAGGACCCCAATTGTGTGTTGTTGTTATGCTGTACTTTGTGCACAGTATCATATATCCGTTATACAAACATTCGGCATTGTAAAGAGTTATAATTTGGCGGTTATCTTATCGAGATGACCACCCACGAAGTTTGTTTGTTCAACGATTGCTGATGAGGCTATTTTATTAATGACCGCCCACAACGGGCTTTCCTGTGTTTGTGGCTCCCAGTGAGCACACCGTCGTTCGTCTATCAATGTCACTACCACTGAACCACCTGTATTCTGAGGCATTAGCTTTAACGCTCGACTAATAGGGCAATAAGAAGGAATTATATAACTACTTCGCACCATTACACAGCTATTGTCTCCCGTGACGATATCCTGCGGAAACTCCGATTGGCTTGGGCGAAGCAACAATTAGTGACAGATTTACCCCCTCATGAGCCGTCACATGGCATGCTCGGAGTCAGCACGTGGTGTGCCATCCCGGCAGGTCATCCCGCTAGCCTAGAGCGTGTAAGCAAGCCTCGATGGTGCGCTTAGCAACTCCGCGTTGTGCAGCGATCGTCTGCATCGTGGCATTCCAACACCACCCCAAAAGACTGGGCAAATCGCCGGCGATGTTGGCGCGCGGATGTCCCGTGTGTGGCAAGCCAGCGACAGAGAGTTTCTCTCATCAAAGCGGCGGAACCAGTTACTGAGTGTGAGTAGTAGTCCTCTCGCCCAAGGTCTTGTTGATCTTGAGGGCCTCCTGACATGTCTTATGGAGCTGCTTCCACTCACGGAAGATGATCACTCGGAGATAACGTCGATTCTTCTGTATTACAAAGATAGCACAGCAGAGACGCGGCGCCTTTGTACACCTTTGGCTACGAAGTTACTAGAACCATCTTACTTTTACCAGATCCCCAAGAAAAAAGGCGTTTCTCAACCTTCAATTTTCTTTCGACGTGCAGACGAAGTACGAAGCCTAATATTTTCTGGTTTTGTTTCCTACTCCTTTTAAATATTTGTTGCGTGTAATGCACTAGGTCCTGGAGCGGATCATCCTGAATCGGCCTATCAAACATTAACTTCAAGAAACCACTCCTGATGAACAGCCGGCCTTCGTCCTGGTCGATCTATGATTGAACAAGTGTTTATGGTCAGAAAGGTGATCGAAATGTGGCGGTGGCATTGGAAGCATGTGCAGTTAGCTCAATTGAACTAGCGGACGAGTTTTCTTATTTGAACTGTGCTGAAAAAGGGACGGATCTTCATCCTCACAGGGATTATTTGAGGTTCTATCGCAGTACGCGCAATAGAAGCTCATCGTATGATTTAAGCGGGGCCGTTGTGAAACACACCTACAGAGTGTTTCACAACCGACAAAAACCTTGAGATGAAAAATACGCCTAAATCTACCTGGTTTGAGGCAGCATACCACGAATTTGCTTCGGATCATTGGAAGGACCAGAGCCGGTTAATCGCGAGCCTACGTGCGCGTCTCTAAATGGCGGATAAGGGGCTAATCGTGGACCAAGAGCGACGTTGTGCCTGCCCTGAGACACAGATTCACGTCAGTCAGGCCAAAAGCCTGCAGTCAAGCCACTGGAAGGTGCAAAGGAGGGAGTTTGTGGGAGTCGCCTCCCACAAACTCCGTGGGGGTAGAGACCTGCAACCTCCCCACGGATTTTAAAATTTCATGCAGTAATAGAAAAGAGTTCTTAGTCCAGAGGAAAGCCGGTACGGCAGCGCCAGGAAGAACGGGGTTGTAGGAGTCATCAAGGCCTCTGAAATGGAAAAGATTAATATGACTATCTGTACCCACAGCGTAAGTTTGCATCGGAAGCGGCTATTGAAGATCAGACAATGCAATCCAGAAATACTACTATAAGTATGATGTTATGAAACTGATCGAGACGATGCGAAGCTACAGAATGAATGCCCCTCGCATCTGACACTGCAGAAGAACTGTGCTTAGGAACATGCGGCAGCAGGGGAGTTGGTGGAGTTGGTGTCCTCGTCACCACGAATATGTCAATGAAGACAGACTCTTTCAGACAACTGGCGACACAAATCGCATAAGAAGATGTGGATAAATACCAACTTTGACAGTCTTCCTCGCTTACGCCCCAACACCAAGCAACGAAGAAGAAGAAGTTGAAGCATTCTACATGGACCTGGATGACTCCTACAGAGAAGATCATGCCCTCTACAAGGTCATTGTTGGCGATTTCAACATCAAAATTGGCCCTAGAAGAGTGTTCGTATTTACTAGGTAACTACTTAACATCGCAACCCCGAGTTTATCGTGACGACTAGTACTACCCAAGGGCACTCGAACACCAGAAGCCTACTGGATAAGGGAGTCACCTGGTGGAATGTACTGTATGTATTGATCGCATCGCCAGTAAAAGGTTTTACGTCACGGATGTCACTGTTCTACCAAACTTCACGAGACTTCACGAGATCAAGAAATGACTTTAACCCTTTGGCAGAAATTTACAGGAAATTGTCCTGCCTCGACTTTCTGTTGGTCACTTAAGACGACCGAAGCGGGCAATATAAAAAGTTCCAGGTCCTGGATCCAGGCTCAGACTGGTAAGCCGTAGGCTGCGTAAGCAAAGATGCGAGCTCACATGACCCCAACGCGTATAAACGTAACCGCGCTAAATGAGCCTCAGTTCTGTAAGAATCACTTTTATACGCTTGCGTACCCAAGGGCCATCACCTAGGGATGATTTCTACATGTTCTGCAAAAATGTTAGCAGGCTTAACCGACTTTTCCACAGCTGCCGTTAACTCGGCTTGCGCGCCCTGCGATCAATGTGACGCGCCATCGCGACGCGTCCGCCCGCGCCATAAGTGTATTGGCGACTTCGTTCTCCTGGGTATGCAGCTTGTTTTCTATCGTCGGTTGTGGTTTGAACAAGCTTGCGGTTTGTGCATGTAAATATTGAGAGTGCTATTGCGTATTGTTACATCAGTGTGCATTGAGAAAAGGGAAGAGGTGCCAGGATTTCCCTTCACTTTTGAAATTGGTTTTATTGGACTGCTGCAGTCATTTGTGTCGCAGCGGCAGCAGCACTCGCGTGCTTCACTCAAGAAGAGAATCCCATAGTTTTCGGACTTTTGTTTGTGCAGAAACTCCATACTGCTGAACATTTCCGCTACTCATTTATCCGAAGTTCAAATCAGTTCTGAATATCCATTCACGTTTACTTGCACTTTAAGTCCCAACCTCTGAACTGTTCTTTTCTTCCTGCAACATTTTTCACTATATATTTTTTCCTTGATTTTGTTAATTTCTGCTGCGATTTTTGTTGTATCTCTAGCTACCATCATGGTTTCATTTGATACAATTCTCTTTGTTCACTCTAACCTTGTCGTACCACATCTTTTCTGTGTTTTCTATTTGCGCAGTTAGTACCTAGGTCCCGGAGACGAAATGCCAAAAATATTTGTATTTGCAATCTTTTTGCTACTTATACCTTCACCACATCTTAGTTGCCCTTTTGTGTGAATATTCGTCAATCAAAATAAATATTTGTGCAATGTAATATTGATAAAATATTCAAATATATCATGGGCGGGTGTAGTGTAGAGGTTAGAGGTTCCGCTTCCTGCACGATTGATCGGAGGTTCGAATCCGCTCCAGTGGTCACCATGCCTTGTCTGGGAGGATAAAAACACTGACTTGACACATTGGCTAGCCACCGCAAGTCATTGTATAGACCAGTTACACGTTTCTAAACCTCAAACGATTCTGAATTGAAGTGAACGTGGGGGCGCATCCCAAACGGATTGATTAACGCCAGAAACTTTATCCTAACTCAAATATTTCAGTTTCTTCTGGGACACACACCAGAAATGTTTTTTGTGGATGCCTTTGCGGTCCTAAACTTCATGATCTATAGCATACTTCCAATGATTTTGTGAAACAGTTCATTAACTCAGAGCTCTTAGTGACGGTTTTCGAGTTCTGCAGGCTCTCCTTAAAGGCATCTCCCCACGAATTTGGGGTGGTGCGAGTTTTAGGTGGGTTATGGCTATACGGGTTCGTAGATTATGAGGAGGAGGATGATTCCGTCCGTTTTTTCGTTCCGGGGCGCTGTTTTCTACAACGAGTTCTATTAGAGCGCGCCGCATCTTCCGGGCCGTTTTTCGGTAATTAGGAAGAAATGGACGGAATCACCCTCTTTCTCATAATCTACAACCCCGTTCAGGCATAACCCACCAGAAACCCGCACCACTCCAGATTAGTAGGGTGATGCCTTTAAGCTTTACCTACATTTGGTTAACGAAGATTTTATGTCGGCATTGGGTATTGAATCCTATAATTTCGCTTTCAGTTACAATTTGCATTGGCGCAAAGGTTACACTTGAACGTGGGTGCAAATCAACCACAAGTAATGGATCGACGGAAGCGGAAATCTGCTTTAGATAACTATCTCGATAGCCTCACTGACCCTCCGGAAAAGCTGAAGAAGATTTCTGAATTTTATCATAATCTTCGTCAGTTCTACAAGAGAAAATGGTTGATTATTTGGATTCCATTTCTCTAGTTCTTCTCTTTTTTTTTGCGTATTCTAAATGATTTGTTTCAGGAATGCACCTTTGAGACTACCTACAGTTCAGGGTGTAGAAGTAAATCTCTATCGTCTTTATGATACAGTTATGACTCTCGGAGGTTGGCAGAAGGTGAGCACGTGTGATTTATTTCTTGATTATATCACGATTTTTTTTTCGTTTGGAGGTAGCATTACAAGAGAAATGGGCGGATGTGGCAGAAATGATTGGTGTGGGTGATGATGTAGTTGGAGGTGACCACGCTATCAAACTGCTGTACATGAGGTAAGATAATGCATTTTTTTTTGTTTTATTCTTCTTCAATCGTGCGATATCCATGTGGCGAACAACTGGTTTAACCCGCTTTCGGCCTTGAAGAGGGTCACAAATCAAGAAGATTTTGACTAAGGTGTATCAATTCTATCTATTTGTTCACATATTTATTCCATGTTTTGCAGATACCTGTCAAAATACGAACAGATTGAGACCATCGGTGATATAGATGATATGTTGGATGGAGAAATGTCTCGCTCCAGGGGCAGACAAGTCTCTTTCTTTGCTACAAATGACTGTCCTATCGGAATGGGGCGCAGCCACGGTAATTTCCAAGAGGCTCTTTTTTATAGTTTTACAAGTTATTCATCTCTACAAAGAAGATTACGACTTTATAATATGAGTGCCCTTCAAGGCGACATATCAGGAAATGGAAGATGTTGGGATTTATCCTCGACTAGGTAATGGTGAGAGTGCAGCTCATGACTATGAGCGTGACCAAACTCAGTTTTGCCTTATATTATGGAATGAAAGACGTGAGAGATGACCTTGATTGCACTTGCATGGTGCAACTTGTTACACGATAGAAGGCGGGCAACTCCGCCATCGTCCAACCTCCACACTTCAACAAGTTTTACTAAGACAAGCGGCAGAAACGGCTTCACTTCCAAATTCGCAGGCGTATTGTGAATTCCCATAGTTTTACTACCCATTTTACTACGTTTTACTACTAAGTTGCTTCGCTAGGGACAAGAGCAACTAAGATTGTTTCACTCATCATTCCTTTGCATCTCTCCGCGAATAGATAGAGGCATGTAGTTCACGACTGTGAGCGCGACCCCCTTCACGATCTCTTCCTCTGTGTATTCGTGGAGAATATTGTGATACGTTGCCTTCAAAGGTTCTGCATAACTTGTATTGTAGGTGTACCTCGCTTTTATCGCTCCTTGGGTCTAAATTTTGCTTTGGCCACTCCAGTTTGCTCTTTCCAATTCTACAATATGGAGTTTTTGATAGAATAAATAGTTATGCCGTTGATACCTCATTGTTGTCAATCCGATTTTGTTTCTAATGCTTAAGTTTGAAGGGCTTCTGCAGTACTAATAGTTAAAGTCTCTTTGTTTTCGAATTAAAGCTTCTCCATTATAACTGATATCTGTTATTGATTGTCACATATGCCGATAATCAGGTGTCTTCCAAATGTCTATTGCTCTCGGAAAATCCAACTCAGATTTTCCCAGTACAATTTGGTCGATCGATTTTTTCCACTCATCAGTGTGCTGGAGCCAATCAGACACGTATGGAATGTACTTATTTAGACCTTTATGAACCGCAACTCCATATGCCGTCATCGGCTTCAGCAGTGATAAGGTAAAGGGTTTGGGGTTTCCTGTAAAGTCATTAGTAGTTGTCGCCGGCTTGTTTGGCCAAGGCATGCAGGCCTTTATGCATTCTTGGCTGGATGGCATATGGTACGGTATAAACTGCATGGCCTCATCTAAATCTACTTAAACGGCTGCGCGGGCGGTTGCGTCGCGGCGCGCTGGCCACTTCTGCCAAATCGGCGGCCCTTCACAAGCGTGAGGGCCTTTGGTGTTAAAAGGCATTCATAGCTATACGACCTGAGGTAAAAGGTGAAAGTGATAACTTCTACCTTCGCTATATCTGCTACATTGTCTATTCTAGCTTTAAATGTCTGCTAGCTAAGGTAAGTTATTCCTAGATATGTATTCTATGTTCTGACTTCCTTCTCACTTAAGTAGTCTTTATTTCTTGACATGTGCTAGCATGGAGTTGTTTTTGGCAGGAACGTTAATGATTCGTGGCTTCTACAACTCACGGCTGGCACAATCCTATATGTTAACGCATTCTTTATGTAGTTGAAAATTGGATTTCTTTTACGAGTTGTAAGCATATGTTCCACACATTTCCACTGATGTTTATCTCTCCTCTTTAGAGATTGATTCCACCTTGCTCTCCTTCTTCGTTGTTGAAATCATTCCATTTCTCCTTTGAACTGAACAGTATTGCTTTTCAAATAATCGCTTTTAATTACTAGTTTAATGACTAGTCGAATGTACAGTTTTCGGAGAGCATACTATTTTGCTGGGATAGTGATTTGCAGGCGCTCGAAGTAAGGATTTCGCGAAACTCAAAGTGATTTTTGTGTATTACAACGCTTCATCAACCTCTGTGTACGTCCATATTTCTTTTCACTCTATCTGCTTTGCCTTATGCTTTATTTTGGGTATTATAAGACTGTCAAGTTGTTAAATGCATGGTTATCGCTATTGAAAGTCTCTTTATATCGCAGTCGTACAATTCAAAGTTGTATCTTCAGCAATTCAATAATTAAAAGCGATTATTTGAAAATCAATGCAGCGCAGTTCAAAGGAGAAATAGAATGGTCTCAGCAAGGAAGAAGGAGAGTAAGGTGGAACGCAGTCTCTAAAGGGGAGAGATAAACATCAGTGGAAATGTGTGGGACATATGACATATTCAATAATTAAAAGCGATTATTTGAAAATCAATGCAGCGCAGTTCAAAGGAGAAATAGAATGGTCTCAGCAAGGAAGAAGGAGAGTAAGGTGGAACGCAGTCTCTAAAGGGGAGAGATAAACATCAGTGGAAATGTGTGGGACATATGACATATTCAATAATTAAAAGCGATTATTTGAAAATCAATGCAGCGCAGTTCAAAGGAGAAATAGAATGGTCTCAGCAAGGAAGAAGGAGAGTAAGGTGGAACGCAATCTCTAAAGGGGAGAGATAAACATCAGTGGAAATGTGTGGAACATATGGCTCGTACAACTCGTAAAAGAAATCCAATTTTCAACTACATAATGCATTAACAGAGAGGATTGTGCCAGCCGTGAGTTGTAGAAGCCACGAATCATTAACGTTCCTGGCAAAAACAACTCCATGCTAGCACATGTCAAGAAATAAAGACTACTTAAGTGAGAAGGAAGTCAGAACATAGAATACATATCTAGGAATAACTTACCTTAGCTAGCAGACATTTAAAGCTAGAATAGACAATGTAGCAGATATAGCGAAGGTAGAAGTTATCACTTTCACCTTTTACCTCAGGTCGTATAGCTATGAATGCCTTTTAATACCAAAGGCCCTCACGCTTGTGAAGGGCCGCCGATTTGGCAGAAGTGGCAGCGGGCCAGCGCGCCGCGACCCGACCGCCCGCGCATCCGTTTAAGTAGATTTAGATGGCACCTAAACTGCATAGACTATTTCTTGCGTAACTGCGTAATTCCTAGGAATTAGTTTAAAGGTAACGTATTACGAAACCGAGGATGTTAGATTGTGTGGGCAAATATTAGAGGTATAGATTAAGAGCTTGAGTGTGATCCCGTTCAATTCTCCCCAATCGTCCTGAAAATGTTTCTTGCTACGAAGTACATTAGAACGTGCACCCTTGCACACGCTCTGGTTCTTTCAGCAGCTTATACTTGAATAGTCTGCTGGAGCACAGAGCGCATACACAAGAGTGTGCGTTTTTATTTTCATCCGCCTCCGAATATATTTGGCAAAACAGACTCCAACATCGTTAGAAGTGTTTATGTAACTAAGAAGTTTTCGGACGTGTTAGTTGTGTTGGACTGCAGTTTTTGTAGCCTCAGAATTAATTTTCTGGACGTGGTGAGTTTAAGATTGGAATTACGAATGTTCAAGCATTTCTGAATCATCTGCGCGAGGTTTGCCTCCGAAAACGTATGTGAACCTAACAGAGAATGAAAAAAAATAGTTGCGAAAATCTACTAGCACAAACATGCATCTTACTTCATTTTCTCCAAGTGAACTTCTTGCATTTGTTGTTAACTTCACATTGATTTTTCGTCTTTGTTCCACAGCGATGTTATGGTCCATCTTAATCAACCTAACCGACATCTGAATCAGTTGGACATGTGATAGTAGTAGTAGAAGTTATGTTGCAGATTAAACTTGTTATTAAATCTTTAAAAACGATACTATCTGGGTGAGGTAAAACGATATAAAACACTCGATAGGGAGTTTCTCGATCTGCAAGATAGCCGTATTGCGGTTTTTTTCTAAATTTTATTTATTCTTTTTTTTTTCTCAGCTCATCGAAATAAAGTGTCGAGTGGCCAGAGCGGAACATTTTCGACACCTTCTTCTTGCCTTTGTTTGAGTGAGGCTGCTTGTGAGATTTGAAGTGTGTCTTAGAAGATCAGATCAGCCATGGGAAATTTAAAAGAAGTGAACGAGAACCAAAATGCAAAAGAAAGCATTGTAAAAAAAAAAGAACAGTATTGTCGAACGTTGGGAACCATATAAGGAACAACAATAGATTGATTAATTTGCAGTAGTGTTTTTTTTTTTCAAAAAAGGTTGGAAGATGAGCTTTCCCCCAACCCAAGACTGTTGATTGTCTTCAAGCTCAAAATCTCCATTTTGAAATTCGAATTATAGCAGCGTATGGTACCATCAAGTATTGCTACTTCTCCTTGTCAACTACAAATCCCATCTTCAACGGTCTCATAGTCGATTAAATGTCAAAATAAATGGACGAAGACGAAAAAGACGTTTTGTCCGCTTGGCACCACATTTCAATGATCTCAAAGGACAAGCTATAAAAGAGAGAACACAATATTTTTATGGCGAGAAGTTGTTTTTTTAAGTGCATTTTTTGTAGTACTTTTTATTTGTAAGTACATTTTTTAATTGGAGAGAAAAACACTCTCGACTTATTCCTCAACCCAATATTACAAATGTGTGACTACTGCCGCACAACTTTTTACTTACTCATATAAAATACCTTCTAATAATTCTCTTCTAATAATTCTTGTTCACAATTTTTTAACCTCTGCTAGTGTTCAACATGTTCAGCTTGCACTCCAGCTTTTTTTTAAAGAATATATCCGTCGCGACGATCGTGGAAATCCTTCAACTGATCCGGATTACGGGAGATTGATCAAATCTCTCTTGAGTGGATTGCCAAATGAGGTATATCCATTAATTTGGTGATCTTCTTTGGAAATAATTCGTACATTTTTATTCTAGGTTGATTTTGCTATGAACGTTTGTACGTTGTTATCTCATCCTGGACCTCGACTCCTTAGGCTATGTCATGCACCAAATATAATTACTCTCCTCATGGCCCACTGTGGCATTTTTGATGATGGTACGTTTAAGCTACTTAGTATTTTTGCCTATGTTACTTCTAACATATGCAGAGGACAAGGATCTTTCGGATCTTGCCACTGCATGGCATAAGAATGGTGGTCGTGACTTCACCTCGTTTTGGGCCTCTGCTGGAATCCCGAACGACTTCCTTGAAAAATTCGCTCCACAAGCGGTTTTAAGAAATGTGGTATGTGGACTCTATTCAAGCTCTTCTTATTTCGCTACGCTTTATCTTTGTTGAGCATGCAATCATAGCGCAACCTACGAATCCGTAAATCAAATGCATAACCGTAAATCAAACTGATCACTTCACCTGATTTTTTCTTCTTGCGTCTTAGCTGACGAAATGTGCCCTACGGAAATCAACTCTTCAATACTAGCTTAATTTATGCGATTTTACTTCGTCAATTTTGCGGATGTAAAAATTGCTTCGTAGGAGAACATTCTGGTATTCCTAAATCATCTCTTTATTCGTAGGAGATCTTTTGCTCTTTCGCTCAACGTTACTTGTAAACTTCGTCCGGGACCTTACTTACTACTTAGTGACAAACTAGTTATCGAGAATTTTCTTGAATGCTTTTAACGGTCGCATCCGTACTCATCACCCCGTATACTTGCTAGTTTTCTTTTCAATTTTATATGATGCCTAGAAGTGCACACATTATTTTATTATAAGTTAAGCATAATAGAGGAAGAACTTTATTATTAAATAGGGTGTTAGCATAAAACTTATGATATAAATGCATTTTCAGTCGGTGAAATCCGCTGCTTTTGTATCCATCGCATGCAGAACTTTTCATAAACTTTTATACTTTTAACAGTGTGGCGAAGAGTACGGGAGTATTCTCAATTTCATTATTTAACGCATTGACTACTTCGTTTCCAAAAATGAGGACTCTTTCATGGGTAACTAGAAAATACCAATACTAATACCATTGCTCCTATGATCCGCTTCTCCTCACTGCACCTTTATCATATCTCTGACTGTCTAACCACAGAATCAGTTATTGACAATGCTGTTTCCAATTCTTCCCCAGCAGTCAGAAGATGTTCCTTGTCCGTTACATCCTAACTGATGATGGAGCGGCTTTCCAGGTTTCTTTTAGTACACGACACCTATTGTTCACCTTGAAAAGCGCAAATAAATGTTCAGAAATTGTTTTGGACATTTTTCAATATGAACAATAAGTTTCGAAGGACTGTAAAATCTCAGGTAAAAGGGGTCTAGCTCAAGTGATGAGGATCCTCCAACTACCACATGTACACTACTCCTTGAGAACTCTGTTGTTCCAAAAATTTATTCAAGTCCGCTATTCTGTCAGAAAAAAAACATCTTGCAGTCGAAGCTCTCAATTTTAGTGAATTTAAACATCGCTGTTGTTTATACGATCCCTCATTAATTATCACTTCATCTAGTTCATCAGTGTTATCACCAATCAACGAATTTCTCTGTGGCTTTTGTTGCTCGTGATTACTCTGCTCGGTTTAGCACAATTATTTTGTAATTTATAGGACCTCGATTCCGATATGTTCACTGGCTTAGCCAACGAATTTGACGTAAGGGATCCAATGTCCTGGAGAATTAATCAGGTATCATTATGCCAAAGATGCATGGCAGTTTTGGGGCGGCTACGTTTTTGTTTAAAATAACTTTACTAGGTGTCAACTGTCGTGAGGAACTTGTCGTTTGAGCCGATAAACCGTGTTACTATGGCTCAATGTTGGCCGTTGTTCAGGTTCTTTGAAAAATAATTCGTCAATTAATTTTTCACAGTCTTCTATATAGAAAAGTTCGAGAAAAAATCCTCGAATCGCTCTCAAATTTTGAATGCATGTAGATTCTCGAAAAAAAAAGCTCTCAAATTAGACGTTGTCTTTAGTACATTTTTAAGATTCTTATTTCTTTGTGCAAGCAGCAAATGGGCACCTCTGTATACAGCGGCCATGGATACTTTGAGCAACCTCGCCTGCGATGTTGGTGCTCTTTTTATTCTCAGTCTATACTCTTACAAGCTTTCTTGTTTCAGATAGATCTGACCTGGCATAAAATGATACATTGTGCTGACCACGCACTCTTGCGCATAATTAGAAAAGGAATATTCAGTACTGACAAATTCAAGGTTCATTATCATTTGCTTGTGAGATCATTATCAAGTTGTTTGGAAGTAGCGTTTTTTTCTAGCTCATTCGGTCACTGGAAATTCTGACTGCTCTTTGTAGCTTTGAGGGTAATGAAGCTACTATTTGCGATTTCCTAGACAAGAAGATCTTCGAGCACATTTTTGATATTGTCTGTATCAAGGATATTATGATGTGCGTATATACACTGGAGTGTTTATACCAAGTGAGTTCGTTAGTCTCCGACCTTTTACCTCCCGCCTTACCACTTTTTTAGACAAAGTCTAAAATCTTGTAATCCTGATTTTCTATTCTAAAATGTTGTAATTTGCTAACGAATCCTCTTCCTCTCTTTTTTCTGTTTTAATCCATTGTATTTGGTTTAATATTATATTCGTTGGTCTTCGAATAGTTCCAAATTCTCATTAGTTATCTTAAAACTTTTATCAATCAAATTAGTTCATTGCAATTTTGGAATAGTTATTTAAAAGACAATACATCTGACGTATCACTCTACTTAGGATGCGCCAACGCGTTTTGCTACGATTCGTAATCGTTGAAGTTTTGGAACGCATGTCGCAGTGGGATGACACCGCGGCGGGGCTTGGCTAGTTTTGCGGCAGTTTCGAGCTATCCACTGTGCGCAACAGCGGACCTCTTAAAACTGCGCTACGCCCTCCCATTTATTTAGAAGTCGGAAATTCTGTTATCTTAATAGTCAAGAAATCCTAAATCTCGGTAACTTAGAATATAAAAATTATTTCCTTCATTTAGAGGGCCTGTACACAAGTGGAATAGTAATGGGATACAATATTTTTCCTTCGCGATTATTCTCAACACTATCTGCAACACCCCGCATGGTTTTGATCTGGTTTTTGTTTACGAGTTGGAAAGTTGAAAATTAAAATTTTTTCGTCAAACGTTTTGTCTTTGTACTGTGCATTCGTTGAGTTCTTACCCCCATATTGTGTTGACGTTTCCTGCGGTTTGAGCGGTAGTTCGGCCAAGTTTGAACTTGTAGACTTGTAAATTTGAAGAGTGTTGTGACTGGTCATGGTAAAATAAGAATCAAATTATTTTATAAGAGCGTCTTGTAAAACCGAGTTTAATTTCATATTTATTTATTTAAAAAGGTTATAAAATAAGCTTCCCAACAATGTAGTAAAGTAATGCTTCGTAAAAAGGTCTTACTTTATTGCAGCAAAGTCAGTAAGAGGTTCCGCGACTGCGGTTCGCGATCGCCGTAGTGCCAACCAAGCCCTTCATCCTTTCTGGGTCGATAGATTGGTACCAGATTTTTCTGGATGAAAAAACACTTGACACTAGCTAAGGCAAGCAGTCCGTCTCTGAATTGATTTGTATCTCACTTGGTCTTCCTATTATCAGAATGTGTCATGTACCCTCGTGAATAGCTGGCTAGAATCCTTCTATTGAGGGGGAGGAAGACAGATGATACTATTGCACATTTCAGACCTCCTGTTTAATTCGCATTTGCAAATCTGGGGGTTCATATCCATGCGGAAAACAATTCGGGGTGCAGCAAATTGCCGTCGCAAGTTCCTACCTAAGACTGTGGTGCTGACACTGCCATAGGGAAAGTTGAATGGTGGTTATTTTCCTTGTTCATAGAGTGGTCGACCTATGACTAGCAGTAATGTATTAGCGGAATAGAACTTAGTCATTCTTTTACCCGGATTTATTTTTCATTTTTTGCCAACAAGGTCCTAATGAGACGTTACTTATGGCCTGTCGTCTCGACAACCTCGTCTTCATCAAAGACCTGAGAATGGTTCGAGGTTTTTAATGCTATGCATCTTTATTTATTGAAATTTATTTATTGAAAACACCTGCAGGTGTGCCATAAAACAAAACAAAAAAAAAAACAAGATGGAACCTGGAACAATCCCTTCAAAGCGATATCTCATCAGAATCTTCCGCTCTCCATGTTATGTTAATTCACGAGAAAGATATCTTTTAGGAGGGCATTGGAGGTAATCTGGATCTCCTTCAAAATACCATCCATGAACAACAAAAATGAGTGACTTTCGTCATTAGTAATAGAAAAACACTCATTGTTTATGTCGTTCGTGAGTTCTGTGAGTTATGAGATTGTCCCACATTCTTTAACACTATCCAGACACCAACACTTAATTATGCTGCAGACAACCTATGAGAGCGGGGTGGTTCACTAGCCTCAGTGGTCGCTAAGGCTGGCCAGTTTGTTTTCCCGTTTGGAGTTCTTGTGTGGTGTGCATACAATTTTAAAAAAGAACCATTTTCGGGCCTATGATAAAGACGGGCTTGTCGAAACGTCAGGCCATAAATGAACTTTCACCAAAGCTTCGTTTTCAAAACAGGAAAACAAATCCAGTTTACAATGCCGAAGTTTTAAGAAGAATTTAAAAAAAAAGCTAGAGAAGTGGGGATGTTGAAAAATGTCACAAAGTACAAAATTTACGCTGAACAAGTAGAACAATGAAAAAGAAGAAGGAATCTTTTTTTATCATCTTTCTGTAAAAGAAATGTATTGAAAAAAGCATTACTAATTTACCACTCTTGCAAAGGAAGCAGTGTTTCGAAACAGTCATTTACGAATAGAGCGAGATGTGTAGTTAGGGCACTTTTCTTGCTGCTTGCAAAAATCCGCTGAAATAAGCTAGAGTAAAAGCTAAGCTGGGTTGAAATTATCTAAGGTGTGTCCGTTAGTAAAGAAAAAATCGCCAGACAGTCAAGAGTATTTGGGAACGCACTAGAATTCGCTCGAATTTTGATTTAGAAGCGAGTGGATTCCGATTTATGATGGACTGAGAAAATACTATGCAGAGCAAACCCGCTAAGAACGTTGCTAGCTTATTTAACTTCTGAGACCGTTATGAATCCAATTTCTTTCTCGTATCATAGTTCTTTAGCCCATATCAATCATTTATTTCAACCATTACTATTTTAACGACATGTATAAAGGTAATTAAATAGGTAGTTAAGTATTATAAAAAAGTGCAAAATACAATATAAGATGGAAAAATCTAATAATTCATAATTTAAAACAAAATAAGAAGTAATATATGGATAGAAATCCCCTCTCTCGGTCAACCACTCATTACGCTTAAATTCTTGTATACATCGTATCAGTAAACATTTCTCCATCGCCGCGGTCGACGACCCTTTTCAATTGTCCAAAACGGGACGCACTCCTTTACCTGGAAAATGTCTGCCTCTTCCTCATCGCACCTATCTGAATATTTACAATTTCACATTTGATTTGTGGTTATTTTTGACTCTCTGCAGATGTCTATTTATTTCATACCTTTTCATGTTTTACATTGAAAAGACAGAGATAGTGAAGCTTACAGATATCGGAAATGGGTGATGTAGCGTGCCAGTTACTGGCGGAATTACCGAGAGCAATTACTCAGCTGGTCTCAATGGCTACTCTCGAAGCTGTCAGTTTTGGTCCAGCTGGCCTTGCCGGTATGAAGGTGGTGGAATACCAGCCTACTCATTTGGTAAATATTGTTGCTATTTAATGTATGAAATTTTCTCAATCTAAGAATGCTGCCTTGACCACTCAGTTTGACACCTTTTCGAATGCTGTGTAACTTCAGCGACCCCGTACAACAAAAGGGATGTGTCGTGACTAATAAGGAGAGAAATGGTGGTGTAACTTTCTTGGCTTCAGCAGAACGTTTGGTCACTTTTTTTAACAGAGATGAATACTGAGCTTTGGAGTAATAATTTCGTAGACTGGCAGTAAAGTTAAAACGTTCCAGTGATACGAATTGTTCGTATTGTACTTTGAATTAAAAAAAAGAGTGAACCAGCACCCCTTTCCCAACTACAATGTTTTCAACATGTAGTGTTGCGTTTAATTACCATAAGGTGAATTCGTTTTGGTTACCAGATTTATTTTCCTTGTTGATTTGTTTTTTTTTTGTTTTGAGTGAAAAAACTTAATGTAGATCTAAACAGATGAAGCTAGGAATATTGGAATCTCTCTTCAAATTAGGATTGCGCGTGTAGTCCACAAATATGGGCATGATCACACTCAGTTCCCCCTTGTGTTCTGAGAAAAGCGGTGTAAAGAGGCTTGTGCGATCCCATCTCCCCGATGGTGCAACCTATTACGGATGATGGAACGAAGAAAATTCGCAATGAGTCTACGTTTGCAGGTGCAGCAACCTCTGCTGCTTGTCTCAGTTATATTAGTTGGACTGAGGAGGACGTAATAAGTTGCATCGTTGGGTAGCAAAAGGCCACTTCACGTCCCTTCTTCTGTACTACTAGGAGGAATTAAGTGTGATCACGCTCGTATCCACGAACTATATCACAATCTATTTGTGGAAAGGTCGGAACATCGTCAATATCCTCATACTCGGCCTTTGTCAAGTAGTTCTCACTTATTGCAGTTCCTGTGCGGCACGAAGAAAAGTCTCATCAGCACAGAATTCTGAAAAGATATCTTATGATCTGCTTCCATAATATACTGTTCAGCGAAATTATATGTACTTCTTTCTTATAATAGTCTGGCTTCTCGTAATGTCATGTTTTAATCTAGATTCAGCCGCACGTTGTGCAACAACATCATGGTCAACTCACAATACAACATCATCAAGCACAACAAGTTCAGCAGCAGGTGAGCTAAGTTGCATAGTTGAAGTTGTTTTGGACTCTTCGTAACTGCTTCTAGGTGCGCTAATCAAGAAGGATTAAAAACGGAAAACTCCTTCATACTATAGCCTCTTTATCACGGGACGCGACCGTATTGCGCTACTTTTTGACTGGTCTGGTTATACACCTTCGTCTCGCACAGCATTATGTCATTATTAAAACCACATGTTATTTATACAGCGATAAATTTACAACCGCTTTCGGATTTAATATGATAGGTAGTCGATTAACTAGGCTAACTTAGGGAAATAACTTGCAGTGGAACTTTAAGAAAATGAAATTTATTTCAAATTTATACACAAATTAGGCACTTATTGGTAAGAGCACCAAAACAGAATTTAAAAATAACTTACGTGCTATTTTCGACTTGTTTATGGCTTGAAAAAAGAAAAAAATAAAGTGTATTTGATGATGATCGTACGACTTCATATATAAGTTTGAACTTTATACTGTAACTTAGGGCAGATTTTAAACTATAAATCGTATTTCCCATCACAGTGTTCAAATCGAGTATTTATTCAAATCTGCTCTATGTCTGAACAACTGTGTGTTTGGAAACAATATCTGGTCTGTAGTATCTAAAACAGTTTTTGAATGTTTGTAGGGATCATTCCACTGCTTGAACTCGGAAAGCGCACAAATTGGTTTGCAAACCCAATTGGCTGAAATGTTCAGCGCTTCATGAATCCTGACCCGCATAGGCTGTAACTAAAATCGCTATAAATTATTCATTTCATGAACCGGCACCAGATCCTAGCGACTCTCATGTCGAGGACGGTGCTAGTGTGTCGTAGACCCTACAGAAGAATTTTGTTTGCAGTCGAGGGTTTTGTATTCTGGAAGTGCTCAAATCGCTGCCGCTCCACAACAGATGCGACATTTGATGCAACAACAACACGTGCAACATACAAACGTTCACGTGCCACATCCTCCACAGCACGGGTCGCTGCTGCCACAAACGTCAAGAACCCATTTCTCTCCTGCTCCTAACGTCACTGCTGGGACGCAGAGCAGTAGTGCAGGAGAAAACAAGGTAAACATCAACTTCCTCCATTCAAAAATTTTGTTTAGAATCTTCAGTTCTGGTATTTTGTGACTATTTGGGCTAAGTATAGGGGGTTTGGTAGGTTGGCGGTAACGATGGCTTCATAGTTCTGTTTGGTGACTAAAATCAGGCACTTGTTGGAATCCTTTATCTCTTCGTACAACTTCTCTCCATGTGAGAGGTGAAACGATGAACTGTCTCCTCTCTCATGCATCGCCCATCTTTCTGTTTTTTTTTTTTTTTTTTTTTTTGGCGGTCTATCTTCCATTAATTCTTGTGTGCAACTATAAATTAACTGAGTATAGTAACTTGTTTCACAGGGTCAGTTAGTTCTGTCATTCATCCATTCATTATTATTGCTGTTATTATTGTTATTATTATCTTATCAGTTCATCATTTTGGTATAGTAAAATTAGAATAGTTTTGTAAACCACATACATATGTGGTTCTAGAGTAGTTAGTATAGTTGTAGTAGTAACTTATACATGAACACATTTCAGCTATGTTTGCTTCTTTATAACACTCTCCCTCATTCGATATCATCTGAATCTTCTACATTTTTTACGCTGTCTATTAAATGCAGATCTTCTGCTATATCCCACCACTCGCTTTGCGCATCCAACAGCATACGCGCGTTGCTGTCCACCACTTTTTTCTTTTTTGTCGCGGTGGTACCGCGACAAAAAAGGTGGCATCGCGAGGTAGAAGATCACTTGATTGAACAACATTTTCACTAAGTTACGTGTACGAGGCTTAACATATTGTCTATGCGCTATGCTAGGACGTTATACACAAAAATCACGTAGAGGGAAGAAGTGTAAAAAAGCGAAATCATCGAGGGGTCAAACCAAAAGCCTTCAGCTATTCGGCCCATCACCCTACCCTCTAGGCTACGACTACTGATTGCATTGGTTTCAGTTCCATTCTTCATTCACAAAGCTGTCGTTTTTATTATTCTCATCAAAACAATGATTTTCCTTCTATTCAAACTTCATTCGAGCAACTGGCTGCTACGATCTGCATTTGCTCTAAAGCTTTTATGTAGTTATGGTCTCAGTTTTGGATCAGATACTGACTTGACAAAGTTCTCTGATGAGGTCAAATTTATTATCTGGATATATAATTGTTGCACCTTGTACGCGTTACAAGACTTAGCTGTTTTATTTCATAGGTAGTTTTTTTCGACCTTTCCTCTCAATATATGAAAAGGAGCTGCAATCTGACTATAAATTGAAGGGCTTGCTTTGAGAGTGGATTCCCTTTTGGTGGTATGGTAAGTCACCACGTCACCACACCACCAAAAGGGATTTCACTGACTTACCACACCACCAAAAGGGATTTCACTGACTTACCACACCACCAAAAGGGAATCCACTCTCAACGCAGGCACCTTCAATTTATAGTCAGATTCAGCTCCTTTTCATATATTGAAAGCCAAAAGGGTCAAGTTTCATTGGTTTTCCGGAGACTTAACAATTGATGAGAATCTAATTTTTCAGTTGGGAGGGATCTTTTTCGTCGTGCTACGTGAACTATTCGTTGCGCTGAAGCAACCTGTGTTAATGGGACTTATACAAACGTTCTTAATTTTTGTCATTATTGAAAGTGATCCGGTTCGAGTCGCTGCCTCAGGCTCTTCAAAACACTGCCTGAGTCAAAACACTCCAACTAACGTTGAGCCTATCCAGAACTCCAGCTTCAGTTCGTTCTAAAAGAGCAGAAAGTCAGGAGTTTTGGCTAAGACTCACTTTCGATTCTTGTGACTGTAATTGTTTAATGTGTTCAATAGATGAAGTTTTGTCACAAATTACCTATTTTTTGCTTGAGCTGTAACCAAAATTGGTATTGAACTTTATTAATTTTTCGACCTTTCGACGCTATTGCCTTCGTCAGCGCCTGAAAAATCAAAGCCGTTAGTGCATTCAAGCGATAGGCAAATCCAAAAAAAAAATCAAATCGGCTATTACTTACTCATATGCTAAATCTGAGAACGTAATACATCGTTTCATGTTCAATTTTACACTTTTCGCAGTTATCCAAAACGCCTTTAGCGTTCTGTGTGCTATGATCTTGGACTCGAAGGATAGTATCAATAAGTAGCCAGCTTACCACTGCGCTGCCTAAGTTCGACTTGAATTAAACTCAGTCGATGGCGTAACGCAAGCAGAATTCTGTCCGGTTGAACTAGTTTTGCGAGGGGTTCTCTGCAGACAAAGGGGTTTGCGCATGTCTTCAGCATTCAGATGGGATTTTCGAAAATAAACAGGCAAGCGATTTCGTAGTGAAATTATGTAACGTTCGGATAATTCAATTTCTAATAGATGTAGGAAATCGCAACGGCATACAGTCAATTATATCAATTAGTTCTCGAATCTCAGTTTAGAGATACGAAGTTTTCGTACAGCATAACATATGTCAGTGATGTTTTTTGTTTGCCTGTTTGTACTTTTTCCGTTGAAAAGATTATGATGTCGACAGTGAGATGTCCGGTGATTCTTTGCACGATTTTATCATGCACTGTCTGGGCTGTACGATATATTAGGTTGTTCGGATATAAACGAGACTTTTGACTCAAACTTTCAAACATCAAAAATTTTTTTATAACAAGTCTTTATTCCAAACAATATTCTCCACAACTATCAACAACGCTTCGCCATCGATCATGCAGGTTGTGGATGCCGTCCTCAAAGAATTTGGTTGGCTGTGAGTCGAAGTATGATGCGACCCAAGATCGGACTTCGTCGATATTGTTGAACTTTTTCTCCGACAATCCGTGATGCATCGATTGAAACAGATGGCAGTCCGGAGGAGCCAGGTCCGGACTATACGGCGGATGCGGCAAAACTTTCCAGCCCAACTCTTCGATTTTTTTTTCGATTTACGGACAGCTTTATTTTCATCACTCAGCTTATGAGGAACCCATTTGCCGCACCGATTTGTCTTCCCGATTGTATGTAAATGCTCGTTAATTGTCGAATTCGAACATCCGAACTCTAGGGCAAGTTTTCTTGTAGGTAGTTTGTGTCGGATCAGACTCGATCGCCTTCTTCAGTAATTCGTCGTCTACCACTTGAGGACGACGTCGGTGTTCTTCGTCTTCTAAGCTCTCATTTCCATTTTCGAAGCGTTGAAACCATTAGTAGCATTGACTTCGCGAAATCACATCTTCAATAAAATAAAAATAAATAAATAGATAAAAATTTTTTATTTTTATGAAATAAAAAATTTCATGAAATAAAAAAATATTACAGACATCAAAAATAAACAAAAAAGAAAGTAAAATATACAGGAAAACGTCAGGAACAAAATGGATCCAAAACTGTCCAAATTGCTGTTCGAAATTCGTAAAGTTTCGAAAGTCTCGTTTATATCCGAACAACCTAATGAATAGCAGCACCCTTCGCACTGTAGCTTGTGATTTCGACATGCTTCCGAAGTTCACATGTCAGTACTCAGCTCACTTCTAAGGGAACTGCAAAGTGACTCTCTTAAAAATGTTCTCAATCGTCACACATTCCTTCACCTTTTAATCCAACGAATTTTCTTTCTTCATTTTTATGGTCGGATTGTCTAGTTATTTTGAATCCTTTGAACTGTATTATCCGGATAATTTTTGACAAGTAGCACAAAAATGAGATCTGTACATGTTGCCTTTTTATGTACCAATTTTCTTTACATTGTTTTCAGGTAGACCAGCTAACAGAGCAATGGATACGTCAGAACTGTATTTTGGATCACAGTGCGGTGACTCCTCGCGGGGAATTGTACGCTGCCTACGTCGATGATCTACGCAATCAGTATCATTCTCTCAGTGGTAGCTTAGCGATGTTCAGCAACGTCATGAAGTTAGTCGGAAACAAGTTTACTTCTTGTTCCATTTTTTTCGACTGAACTATTAAGTGGTTGTTCCACATGCAGTGGAAACAAAGTATAACAAGAGCATACAAAAAAACGGATTGGAAAAATAACCGATATAGAAAATTTACATTAGTGAGCTCATTTAAAAGCACAAGTCTAAACTCAATCACTTTTAGTAAAGTACATTCAAGGTATTGAGTTCGCACTGCCTCTAAAGCAAGGAAACATGACAAATCACGAAGGATGCTATGTAACAACAAGCTTATTCTGTCACTTGTGTTTGTGTGTAACGAAATCCCAGAAAGCAATAAGACGAGTCCAACGGCGTGAGATAAGTGCTTTTTCACCAAAAAAAAAAGGGTGAAATGGATCGGGACGGGTTCCGCGGTATCGAATTGGTGTTAGTAGTGCTGCGCAATAACTTTAAATGAATTTGTTAAGGAGTAAGCGAGACGTTTCATGGAAGTGAAAGCTGCTTCTCTCGCATTTCACCCTATATGCTGTCTGAATCTCTATTCTCGTGCACTTTTCCCTCATTAAAGGCATCACCTCACGAATCTGTGATCGGAAACCCATTAGGCCGAATCGGGGTGGTCCGTTTACGCTGATTTAGGGAGAGATGAGCGGAATCACCCTCTTCCCCACAATCCACGACCCCGCATGGGCACTACCCGGCTGAAACCGTACCACCCAGATTTATGGGGTGATGACTTTAAGCTGGTTAGACCATTCCTCCAGAAATTGGAGGCATCCAGGCGACTGCTTAGATATTGGGTAACAGCACACGTGATCTGACGTAGAGCCCCTGATCAGTACGATGATGACGTCCACGTCATTTCATGTTAGCACATCATTCTGTGCCAGTTGTTGAGAAAAAAGGAGAAGAATTCATACCTAGCCAACCAGTATCACTTTGAATGTTTCCAAATTGTGGCAAAGTATCAAAGAAATGTCGATGTATAATCAGGTTTGAGTACTCTCTAAATTTAATGTTGCACTTACGCGTTTAAGAAGCAAACTATGAAATCATCATTTCATCAATGCTTAAATCTCTTTTGAAAAAGACGAAGGAAGCGTCGTTAGAAGAAGTACGAGTTCAATTTTACTGAAAAATTACAATTTTTAATTTCTATTGATCAGTAAAGGCGAGCGAAGCGAACACCACAAGAAGTCTGGCGTTAGTCGGACGTTCAGACTTGTATCAATAATGACTCTACCCTATTAATCTTTATCTGCGGAACGTTCGTTAGAAAATTTTTAAGCAGATATTCGAGACAAGATACTACATTTGATTTCTACCATCGTGGTAAAGACACCGAGGTGTGATTAAGCAGCAAGTACAGTTGCAGCTATTCTAGAGCGATGCTGAAAAAAAAAATGGTCCGTTTGTACTCGTGCATGCTTCCGGTAGATCTTAAACTCCTAAAGGAATGAGCTCAGGAAGAGTAGGTGTTAAGTGGTTGCAAAGCGCATAAATACCATATATTGCTCACTTATAAGCATTCCGCGTGAGAAATAGATAAAATTATGGAGGTCTTCCTTGAAATCACAACTGATCAGTGAAAAGGAATCAAGGTTTGTCAACAAGAGCGCCTAGGTCTTAAATGCAGTCGGAGCGAATTGAGAAGAAGAAAATTAAGAATTACTTTCTATATGAATTACTCTACATCGTATTGTGAGTTCACTGCAGTACTAGTAATATAAAACATATTAAGGGTGACAGAGATATTGCGCATTTTCTACTTAGTAAATGTATGGTATGCTATCATAACATTCCCTCTATGAGGATCAAAATTTGTCAAGCAGTTCCATGACATCCTCAGGACTGAAGTAAACGCTAGAACAACAATGATTGATCTAATAGATACTATTGCTCGCATGCAAAGAATGAGTTCCTAGGTGGGAACAGAGTCGGATGTGGGGTTACGTTTCCTTTTGGACAATCGATTTAGAGAAAAAAGGTGGCTATCAGGCTAGTTAACCTTTCTGAATTCTTTACAAAACTATGCCTAGATTACTTACTTAGATAATTAGATGGCCTGTCTTCACTGAACGTGCGGGCCCCAGCAATTCTTCCATTCGTTTCGTTTCCTCGCCATTGTCATCCAAGATGTTCTCAAGTTTCGTGAGTGCTGCTGACGAGGTCTTTGAGCCGTATCCAGCTGAGCTCTCAGCTGATCCATCCGTGTAGCGAACACGTCACCCCATCTCGTTGGTGGTCTCCCTCGAAGGTGTTTAGCATCTCTTGGGATCCACTCTAGCGTTCTTTTAGTCCATCTATCATCGATTCTTCTCATGATGTGACCGGCATCTCTCAAGGGCTCTGTGGGTAGTAAGTAGCTTCCTAGAAGTGGCAGTGGTGTCTGCCCACGTCTCCGCTGCGTAACAGAGCGCTGGAAGAACTGTGGAGTCGAACAGATGGGCACGAAGATCTTGGTCCGTCAATTAGTCCGTAGCTTCTCTGACGGCTGCGAATGCTACCCATGCTGCTCTCATTCTTCTATTCAGTTCTTCCTTCAAGTCGTTTTCCATGTTCATAGAACGTCCAAGGTATACGTATGACGAAGTTTCCACTATTTGGACTTCAAGTTGTAGTCCTAAGTCCTCGCAATATTCTTTCTTCATGAACTGTGTCTGCTTTCTGTTTATTCGCAGTTCTATTTTCTTCACTGCTTCGTTCAATTCGTTGAGCATCGTTTCTGCTTCATTGGTCCTGCTCGAAAAGAGAACGATGTCGTCTGCGAAGGTTCGAGAGAAATCTTCCATCAACACGTATTCCCCCTTCTTCCCAGGAAAGTGATTTCATTATACATTGCAATGCAGCCGCGAACAGCTTCGGCAATGTAGTATCGCCTTGTCGCACCTCCTTTCCAATAGATATGGTGAGGGAGCGGTGGAAAAACTGTATCTTCGTGGTGCATCGATCGTACCAATTGGCTAATGTCCTCACATACGAAGCGTCCACACCTTGATCGACCAGCGCTAACAGTATTGCATTCGTTTCTACGCTGTCAAAGGCTTTCTCATAGTCGACGAAGGTTAGAGCAGGGGGCACGCGGTATTCCCGGCAAACCTCTATGACCCTCGACACGGTCTGGATGTGGCCCAAGCAGCTGAACCCCTGGCGGAATCCAACTTGTTCTTGAGGCTGGGCTTCATCCAGCGTCCTAGATATGCGCGTGAGGATGATCTTGGTGAATACTTTGTATAACACGCTCAGCAAGCATATCGGACGGTAGTTCCGAAGGTCCTCTCGGTCACCCTTCTTATGGATAAGAACGGTTCGCGAGGTCTTCCACTGGTCTGGGATCCTTTTTTTTTCTGAAGGTAGGATGTCATGTGCGCTGCTAAGATTACATGAAGCGGATGGCCACTAGCCCGAAGAAAGTCTGCTGATATAAAATCAGGTCCGGGGGCTGTGCCAGGTTTCATGCTCTTGATAGCGACTCGTACTTTCGAAGGGAGTATCCGTGGTGGAACTTCACCAGTGGGGATGATCAGGCTTAACACAGGAGTTGATGAACGGAAAAGGTTCGAGTAGAACCTCTCCGTAATGACTTCCATCTCACAACGAGAAGTCCCGTCTTCGCTCAGCAAGGTTGGCAGCGGAATATTATATTAGCGGAGATCTCCGCGGCACTTCTTTAGACTCGTTCTTCTTTGTGCTGCTTCCAGAATCTTCTTCTGCCTGTATTTCAAAAGATCTTCCTGCAACGATTTTCTGCAGCTAGTATTTGCTACTAACCGATCAATGTGCGATGCATTCGGATCAAGCCTCAAAACCCTTCTTTTTTCCAACAATTCCTTGGTGGTCTTCGAAATTGGATCCAAGTTTGTCGTGCGCGGCTTCGAGGCATGCTCAGCACAGGCTCGTAGTCCTCTGAGCAGCATCTCGTAGTCCACGTTTGTTCTTTTCCATCGTGTGGCTAAGTCGTATTTTCGCACGAAGGAGACGGTGATCAGAACCAGTACAAAAGGATGGTACTACTGAGACGTCAAGTAGACACCACCTTCGGTTCGTGAGTATGTGGTCGATCTCCGCACGAGTCGCTCCATTGAGCGATTCCCATGTCCACCGACGATGATCTTTTTTCATGAAAAGAGAGTGCCCATGAGGCGAGCGGCGGACAACAGCCCGGCGAAACAATTGCCGTTTTCATTCCGGTCCTCTAGTCTAAATCTTCCAATCCTGTATTCCTCTTCTGTGGCCTTTCCTAGTTTTGCGTTGGAGTCTCCGACAACGAATTTGTAGAAGGACTTCTCTTTGCGGATCACTTCCTCCAGCTCGTAAAACGCGTCCAATTCGGATTCATCATCTGCTGATGTTGGTGAGTAGCAGTTGGTGATACTGATGGGTTTTTGGCGCAGAGGGCGGAGGCGAAAACTGGCCAGACGAGGTGACAGGATCTCGTGAGAATCGACAAGATGGACGACAGATAGGTGCACAACAAAACCAGCACCGCCTACATTTCGCGACGGAACCTTCTCTCCACGAATGACGAGTGTACCGTCATTCATCTGTCGTACGTAGCTCCTGCAATTGGTCTCCTGCAAAGCAATCACGTGAAATTTAATACGCTCTGCAGCTCCGAGAAGAGCATGCAGGTCAGCGTCTGTGGACACTGTTCTCGTGTTGTAAGTACACAGTTTGAGACAGTCTCCATGACGAGTCGTGCATGTGTCGCCTTGGTCCGGAATCAGTAACATCCTGAGCAACCTGAGATTTGATCGCCTTTCACCGGTATCGTCCGACGTCTGAGATGGCAGGGTCCTAGCGTGCAAGGTAATGAGGCAGTGTATGTGTTGGAGTGGCAAAAGGACTTTTCTTCTATCTAAGCAGTCCTGCCGTTGCGAGCTTGGCTTTCATCACAGATGGTCGTCCAACCTATATAGATCCACCTTGCGACATTTTGCCAAGACGGTGGTGAATCTTAGCATGTCTAGATTAAAAATTACAAAGCTATGTTCAGATTAAGAACAGACTAACGACCGCTTGTCCTAATTTTTTGGTTCGTGTACTCAAAAAGACATTTAGAAGAAACCTCAATAAAACTCTGTTTTCATGTTTGCCCAGAAATTTTTAGAATGAGAACTAGTTGATAAAAAAAAAGACGAAAGTCGGCATTAAACTTGATAGATTGATGAAGAGACGGCGTTTTTGGTGTAGCAGATTTCTAATATGTTTTGGATATTTAAGAATCGCCTGACGATATTCTTCAATGGAACACATTTTGGGAAACCATTGTAGATAAACACACAAAATTTCCGGCACATATTTTGAATTGTCACGTATTAGTTAAATGCGGTAGACAAATCTACGTCAGGCAGCCACTGAGAGAGTAGTGAGCATTTGAGGAATCAAATATTAATAGAGAATTGGAAGATAATTCTTAAAATATATGAGTCTAACTATGGAAAAGAGAAGAAAGCTTAAAACTACTTTTAAAAAGTGAAAAGTTTATGCTACATGGTTTTTCAACAGTTTAAACGTGGACCAAGCAGAATTTACTGGCCACATTTTGATCTACATTTTGAGATAACCAGACGGTCCAGAAAGAAATTCTGCGTATCAGGGTTTCCTTAGTCCATCTATTCGAATATGTGAGTGATTTTTTTAAACGCTGTCCCATTCTGCAGGAATTGGAAAATTTTCCAGGATCCCTATCTTTGTTCCGAAAAATGTGATCTAGAATAAAATTCAATGACTCGTAGAAACTTGGTGCGAAGCAAATGTCCTTCCAGTATTTTATAGCCAAGGATTTTCTCAACCAGGTGCTATATCAAACGATTTCCTTTCTTCGCCGTGTTTCCAAACGTTTGATGGAAAAACGGGGGAAATGCTATTTTTCCCATCTAAATCCAAAAAAAACTAGGAAGTTGCAAAAAAAAAAAAACAGCGGCCTAACCGTTGTTTTGTATGTCAATCCTTCTTTTTTGAAAAGCAGCCTAAAATTTTTCTTTTGGTCCTCTTATGACGAAGTTATTCGCGATCTTCCAGACCTAACAATATGCACAGAATCTGAGCTTTTTGGTCATTAAATTCCAGTAAATCCCTTTTTAATCTGCAGAGAACCAAGTGCAATTAAATTCTTCATCTTTTGGAAGTACTTTTGTTTATGTTTCTAACTCTTTTGCTAAGAATTGACTCTGGATGGTGTCGAACCTGCGCTGTCCGTTTATCACATTCACGAAACAAAATGTTAGGTGCGGGACAAGAGGTACCCGTGAAAACCGGCTGACCGCTCCTGTCTTCCCTTCAGCACCGCGCTCCTCCGCGTAATTACGGCTGCCCTCCACCACCTAGACATCTTCCACGACCGCCTGTGATCACCTACACCCGCCTCCCTATTGCTCTCTGATCAACGCCGCGACGAAGCGGTGGATAGTGCGAATTTTGAAGGGAGGGGAAGTGAAAAACGAATTGCCGCAGCGAATTCTGATGTACGGATATAGTAAACTTAGCGCATATTATTGGGAATAAAAGAGAAGAAGCAGATCCTTCTATCCAATGTAACTTTACATAAGTAAAAAATATCCCAAAGAGATGCTACAGCGAAAAGAATAACATGCATATATTTTTACACATCTCATAATTTAACACATTTCATGCCTTAAAGGCATCACCCCACGAATCTGAGGTGGTGCAGATTTCAGGTGGAGTATTCGTATACAGGATGGGAGACTACGGAGAGGGGGGGTGATTCCGTCCATTTCTTCCTAACTGCCGTAAAAAACGGCCCGGAAGATACGGCTTCATTCGTTTTGGTGCACCATTTTGTGCAAGAGGTTCGATTGGAGCGCGCCAGTCTTGTGCGGTGCCTCATCTTCCGGGCCGTTTTTTACAGCAATTAGCAAGAAATGGACGGAATCACTTCCCTCTCCGTAGTCTCCCATCCCGTATGCGAATACTCCACCTGAAATCTGCACCACTCCAGATTCGTGGGGTGTTGCCTTTAAGTCTTCTATATAAACTAGCAGTGCATGAGTATGTGTTTGTCACGATGCCATTAAACGAATTCGTGTTCAACTTTCAACTGCAGCAACTATAATAACAGCAACTTTATGCGCTCATTGGCCTCCTGTATACGTGGCGGCACATCATACGGGTACCTCTTGATCGTTCTCCTAAAATGTTGGTTTTTTCGCGATTTTTTTTTCGTCGCTCTTATGTAATTCGAAAAATGCACTGGACTCTTCTGTTTTTCGTCCTATTATGTGCTTTAATCTGCATTTAAAGATATTTGTCGCTTTTTAGAATAGATTTTTTTCGGATTTTAGAATAAAATTAGAATAGATTTAAAATGAAAATATTTCAATACCAATATTTCAACATTTCTGCAAATTTGCTTCTCCAACTACTTGGTGTTTCTTCGCTTCTGTCAGCTACTTCACATTAACTTCACATTCGCCGTTCGTTCTTCGGCTGATTTTCGACTTTGTTTTTTTCGAAATACACGAAATTTCCAACACATTGAATTAACAAAAAGTGAACAAACAGATTAACAAAAAAAAAAAAAAGAAGTGGGGAAGGGGTCGTATTCGAGAGGGTCATGTCCCTTCACCGCGCTTGACCCTGTATGGAGTGACTACTCTTCGATGCGTAATGTTTGACTTCAGATTTATGAAAGACTTCAAAAATTGTTGCTAATATGGCCTTCACAGGATTGAGATCGATGAGACCATCTTGCAAATTGAAATCACTCAAAGCAGTAGTACTATTCTGGTTGCTCACAAGTCTACACAATAACTAATAATCATTCAACCTTAAAGCTTCTAAGAGAACTATGAACTGTATTGAAGTAGATTCAGCATCTGTTAGTGCAAAACACATCAACATAAAGAATATTACCCTTGAGAGTGATTGTTTATGTTGGTGAATGTTGATTTTTTATCGCTTTTAGGAGTATATTTCCCGAACTTGTGTTCAAAATGGCAGACAATGGATTGATGATGGTTGCGCAAGGAATTAGACTAGTGAAGCCACATAGTAGGTCCATTCACTTTTTTTCCATAAAGAATATGTACAATATTGGATACATGTCTTCTCCCTTCAAAATTCGAATGTTATAATAAAATAGTGCAAAATCATGGTGGTCATTATACTCCTCCAGAAAACAATGAAAAATTTGCGCGCGCCCACTCTTTAAGCTAAATTACCCACACTAGCTCACTTTTGGTGTAAAGACTTTTAGGGGTAATGCACCACCTAATTGCCTCTCATCAGTACTTAAAGTTAAGTTTAAGTTTCTGGCATTAATCAATCCGCTTGGGATTCCTTCAATTCAGAATCGTTTGAGATTTACGAACGTGTAACTGGCCTATACAATGACTTGTGGTGGCCAGCCGATGATCAAGTCAGTGTTTTTATCCTCCCAGACAAGTCTGGTACCAATTTATCGACCCCGGAGGGATGAAAGGGTTGGTGAGCACTAGGGCGAATTCGAACCTCCGATCGTTCGTGCAATAAGCGAGAACTCTAACCGCTACACTACACCCGCCTTCATAAGTAGGTACAGTAATATATGAAATAGACAGCAGTAACGTGTTTGTATGTTGATTGATTTCCTAGCTGATTTTATTGTAATGTACTTCTGAGCTCTATTCTAATGGTTTTTGCAGATTACATATACAATATACACTGTAGGATAATCATTTAAGGTCTGCAATTATCTTTCCCTGTGGTGTTTGAGTATAGCAGTCGAACAGTTTGTGGTGAACTTATTCATGTTTTTTCACAGGACTCGCTCCTGCTGCTTCAGCACAGGTTGTGTCGGGAAATTCAAGTATTAGTTCAAGTGCAGTTCCGACGGCAGCGGCAGCAGCTCCTGGTGTTTCTTCTCAGTTTTCATTACACTCTGCAACTATCGCTGCTCATCCTCTGATGAAGCAAATTCTTGCAAAGAATGCGCAAACACCTACTTCTATTGCTGCAAATGGTGTGAATGGCACTGCTGCGTGAGTAATGTCAAAATTTGATGAGTGGGTAGCACCATAATATTGATGTAGAAATTTTAGCAGCAGTTCTATATCGAGGTCCACATCTCCTGCTCTAGACACTAGTTCTGAGGTTGGATTCTAATTTATTTCTTCTTATCTTATCTCTCTTTGTGATGTAAACCTTCATCGACTTTCTTAGAATAAAGAAGAAGATCATTTGAAATGCGAAGTTGCTAGAGGAACCGAGGAATCCAATAATAAGGTCAATGGACAAAGCGACTGTAAGCAGAACGGTACAACTACTTCAGAAGATGGAGGCAGCGATGACGAGAAGTCAAGTTCTTGCAAGATTTCCACTCGCAAAAACTCCGAGTCTTTGTCGCACAACCTGGTGAATAAGGTATTTTGGTAGCGTTACATATCTTTGAACTGAAACTAATTCTAACTAATTTGGATTACATTACTTGACGATCAGCAATGAATTTTTGCCGCTAAAATGAAGAACAGATTGGGAGTACGTATTCGTAGTGTTTTACAGCGGGTAATGTAGCATATTTCTGAACCCCAATATTTGTTGTTATTTTATATGCGAATTTCATGAATAATCAATAAGAATCTGTCGGGAGAGACTTGATTTTTCAGGTCTCCGCAAGAGTCAATATGCTCTGCCGTTTCCTAAGTGCCCCAAAGTACTTACAGTTAGATCAAAACGATTTGAGGGGTAGTGCAATTGCGTATGCGGTTGCTTCTGAGACGGCTTGGAGGGGATCCTTGCTCATCTCCACAGTCCGATTGGATCCAGCTTACGGAATTGGCTTGAGGTCGTTTTGAACCAGCGATAGTATGGACGATGCCGCAGGACCCCTTATACTTATAGCTTATTCGAATTTTCCGCTTGCGTTTTTTTTCCTAAGTGAGAAAAAATATACAATTAAGAGAAAATAATTCGGTTTTTGAGGGTTTGGTTGCTTAAAGACAGGATAGCGCGAATTTGAGGGTGTTGGAATTCCCTGCGGGTAGATGAGGTTAGGGATTTAGTTCATGACTATAAGAATATTTGCGCTCTTTTCTCCCAGTTATCCAACAAAAAAATGTGAGAAACGGTCTCATGGCACCTTTTTCTCTTACAAGATACCATATAACGCCCCGCGTGATCGCCGACTACATCTCATAACAACTCGTTGTACGCTGCCTTTAAGAGATTTTAAATGAACGAAACTTCACAGTAAACGGAACTGATTCTTGTCGACTTTGACTGAAATGTTTTTCTCATAAACGCTCGATAACTAGTTTTTCTGCGACCTACAAGAAACCAACATAACAATCTAGCACTTTGTTTAGGTAATGCAGATTTGTTGAAGTGTCACATATAATTGCTTTGAATAAGTATTGGAATAAGCTATATAGTTCATTCTTCGTTCATCCTCAATATTCGTAGAATCAAGAAAAAGGGTTGCAGATATCCTGTTGCAGATCTTACGTACAAAACTAATTCAAGATATTTGCGCTCTATGCATTCTTTGTTTTCTTTTAAATACGGAAGTACAAAGTTCTGACTCTCTTTAACATTATCTTTCAACATATTGCAGTTTGAAACGTTTTTCATTACAGGTTGAAACACCTGCAGAATATATGTGTGAATGGGATGGATGTGCTGTTTTGTTTGTCACAGCTTATTCGGTCTTATCACATGTTGTGAAGGAACATATTGTTGATGAAGGCGAGCAAGTGTGTCAGTGGCCAGGGTGTGATGGAACTCTCAGAAGCAAGTGAGTTCTCTCATCTTTTAGTAAATTCACGGCGGCACATGGACTTTTTTCTGAGATCTTTTGGGATTTTTGTCTCATTTTCGTCATTGCTATTCTAGAATATGTATATTGACTAGGTTGATCACGAATATGGTATCCACACTACCATTTTAGATTTCCGCACAACTAATCTCAGAGACTCAAAAAGCAACTGCAATTGTAGCAGCTAAGCTCTAAGTATGGTGTGAAGATTTCGCGGCTCTTGTATTTTTATAAAACAAACCGCAAAACTTTATGGAGTGTCCACCAACACTTATATAAGTCTGATTGTTACCTGCACGTGGTGGGCCTTTCACTGAATGCAATCAGGCATCTGCGGTACGCCTCGAGAGTATACAAGCTAACTTGCGCTGTTGTTTGGCGCAGCTTTCTCAAACAGTCCAAAAAGATGGACCAGCAGAGCACCAGAGCCCATACATTCATAGGTCAAATGGTCGATGTTGAGCGAAATCTGTCGTTAATGCTATCGTATCGGCATGCATCGTTTGCTACATTGCATGAAAATCGCAGAGGACAAAAACTCTGACTCGCAACTGCTCACCCAGCCATGAAAGCCGCTGAATACTATTACAAAAGCACATTTTGTGATGAATTCAACACACTGATGTCCAGGATGTCCGGTTCATTGTAGCCATTAATGCTAACACAAAGATGGGTCTCGAACAAAAGTCTGATATTGTTTGGAAAATGGTATTATACGGTGAAGCAGACGTCGGATAATGGTAGTTGTCTGGTAAACCTTTGCGAGCAGACGAACCTCGTCGTTGTTTCTACATTAAGAGGAGTCATCTTCAGGAACAAAACTTAAGGAGAGTGTACCATCGGACGACATGCAGAAAATATCAACACTTTCAGAAGTGCGAAAGTTCGACTTTCCTTGAATCTTGGCATAGAGATTGCAACTTATTGATAGTCGAATTTAAGCAACAACCAAGATTGTTAACAAACTTTATTACGGCTAACGTTTCGCCGTTGTCGCCTTCGTCAGAGGCTGGAAAGTAAGAGCATTTGCAATATATCCTCTCAAATGCCTCATCCAGAACAAGTCATCATTTCCTAGGATATTACACCCGAAAACAAAAACCAAAAAAGCCTAAATAGTTGTACCTACCTCAGTAGCCGCGTTGCGTGATGTTAGCGGATATCCGCGTGGTGCAATCGCTCCGCTGATACTAATTAGGATGCGACCCGCATATGAACCCATAGATCAAACTCGCAAAAGTCTTGATATAGAGCCAGCTCGTTGGTCACGGCTAAGCACTCTTCCCTTCTATTCATTTTTGGACCTTTTGCATTTATCCAAAACGCTTCTAAAGTTCCGCGAGCTATAATTTCGGATCTATGGTCTATGGGGTCGTATGCGGGTCGCATCCTACTTAGTATCAAACGCGATTGCACCACGCGGGTATCCGCTAACATCACGGCAACGCGGCTACTGAGGTAGGCACAACGATTTAGGCTTTTTTGGTTCTTGTTTCCGGATGTAATATCCTAGGGGATGATGACTTGTTCTGGATGAGGCATTTGAGAGGATATATTGCAAATGTTCTTACTTTCCAGGCTTTGATGAAGGCGACAACGCCGAAACGTTAGCCATAATAAAGTTTGTTAACAATCTTGGCTGTTGCTTAAATTCGACTATCATCAACACTTTGTCCACACTCTGATCACAAAAAACTCTCTTTGCTTTCTTGGTAACATGAGAAGGCCATGAGATCGCCTCGTTGAAGTTGCCTTGAGAATGCTACTAGATTCAACCTGGAATAGGGTACCTAGATGTAAAAGAAGGTTCTGTACGAAAATGGTGAAGAAAGATCTGAGGAAACTTTGCATCGACATCGCGAGACGTAACGTTTCGCAGACAAACCGTGTTAGGTTGTAACGTTTGCCTGCTGTTTAAGTCAACTAAGTCATAAGTCATACTCTCTAAAATACTGTCATTACGGAAAATGGTGTTTTTAGAAAAGAGAAGTGAAGAAAGTTGTAATGTTCTCAACTTGTTAAAATTTATAGATTCCATATTGAAGTCGCTTTCAGGTGGTCCTTGGTTACTCACATTCAGGACCACCATGCGAATGAGACCGCATTAAAAATGGCTTTGCAACGGAGGAAGTACGTATATTTTATTTCGTTGACTTTGAATTTTTCCTTTGAAATACTGCCCTTTTCTGTTTGTTGAGGAAGATTAAGAAAAATCGTTAAATGTACATCGCTCCTTCAGAGATGGCTTAGTTCCTGCCCAGCCTATACGATACAAACATGAACTTCCTCGCGAAGTGCCTCATCACCCTGGCTACAGCAAGCATGCTGCCATTGAAGCCATTAGGAGACATGCGTTCAATTTTCTACCGCGAGATATTACAGTGAATGAAGTTTCCAGTCCGGAGCTTTTTCTAATGGATAAAATTCTTCACTTTAGGATGAACCTGAAGGTCCTGTGACCAAAAGTATTCGTCTTACAAGCGCTTTGATATTGAGAAATTTAGCACGATACTCAGCTACCGGGAGACAGTAAGTTGTGGTTAACCATAGCTTTTCATTGAGTATGAGATCAGGTCATCGTCGTGTTTAGCTTACTCCGTCGACATGAACGACATTTGTGTTGGCTAGCTTTGTCTCGTCTAGAGAGTAGCCATGCGCTTGCTCAGCTGCTTTCGGAACTTCACGAGCACGACACTTTGCCTGCTTCTCAAAGTGTTCCTCATATTCCTCAACTCTGCCAATAACACTTTGAAAAGTGGACAAGTTTCAAAATCTTTTACTGCAACTTTTGACCTGATGTATAATCCAAGCCAATTTCGAAAATAGTGAGAGCGTTTAAGCGTCTATCGTTTTACTCTTTCGTAACAGTTTTAGCTAATATCAGGTAGCATTGATTGTTTTATAGAATGTCACCACATGAATGTTAAGTAACAGCTCAACCACAAACGCATCCGTGGTCCTATCACTACTCACTTTCTATAATTTTCGCAAGAAGTCCTGTTTCTTTTCTTGAAATGATGTAAGATGACTATTTCTGTCGTTATTCAAATGTTCAATTGTTTAATTTACTTGCACTAATGTGTACGGGTTGCTTGCTCGGCTGCAGTATTTTGTCTGATTCGGGTTCAGAAAGTTTGGATCAATGAGGGTGTTCTTAGTCACTATATCAAACAAATAGGATCCTTTTTAGTAGTTCATGGTACTTTTTCTAATTTCGAGAGAAATCGAAGCAATGTGCCTATGAAAAGGAAATCTCTTCAGTGGATAGTTATAGAATTTTGTGTTTAAATGCGAGCTTCGCATGCTAGAAGCTTCCATTATTTTTCGTTTCAATATACTCATTTGAATTGAGTGAATCAATCACGCTCGTTATCTAAACTTACGTATCCTAATCTTGGTGTCTACAATGATCGCTTCAAACATCTTATGTCAGTGTTCCATCCTCACGTTCCGTCTCATATTCGTTGATCTTCCTTCGCATCATCTCATGTAACCCTAATTGTTTTTATTTTGATGTTGTATGGTTTTAATTTTTCCGCCCTGTATGCCATCTTAACAGGTACTTGTATTTAATTGGTTGTCACAATGACCGGCAATGATTAGTATCGTTGATTATTTCTCTTGCAACTAGTAGAAGAGTTGAGCCGGTCTCCTTTTCACTAGCGCACTTTGATGGGGAAGTAAGCCAAACCAGTGCAACTGTGTTCTATGCTAATTTATTCTGTTATTTGTTCAAAAACTTATGCCAACTTCCTTTATTGGTGTGGGACTGATTTGTTCTGCGTTTGTACTGCGATAATAAACTTTCACTTTCATATTGCTTCGCTGAGATTGAGTGGAACTGCCGCTTGTGTGTTTAGAATTACTCACTACGCTGTAACCAAATATGTTCTTAATATCAGACCTAGTAGCATCCTGTACGCGAATGTGGTCAAATGGTTAGCAAAAAGAGCATTGTCTACTACTACCACCCAGAAGTTGGGAATTTCCATTATGGTAACATGTGCTTACTTTTCTTGTTACCTTTGACTTTATTCATACTTCTGGCATAGGTCCGCGCCACCCTATGAAACCACAACGGTTAGCTGCACTCAATAATCTCGTAGTCCATTACGAACTCGATAAAAAGATGGAAATGCGCCTCACGCCGAGAGCAAATGCAATGGATATGAGGTTTATTGTGTCTTCGTCACTGCTCTTATCAAAGTCTTTTTTCATCATTTTTTGTCGTTTGTTCTGCTTCTAAGTCCTCTCTGTGACTTAAGTTTATAGGGATACTGGATTTCTGCCTTATTTCCTCTTGTAATTGTACACTGTTAACATTCTTCCCAGTTGTAGTCATAGAAAAATCATTTTCGCCAGTTCAATAGTTTCCTCTACTACCGTAGCTTTCCCCAAAGACTTCAGTTTGCAGGTGATGGATTTCGGCCGCACCTTTTCGCTTAACTGTGTATAATTGGCATTTTCCATAGGCGGATCTTGGGGTTTTGATCCTGTTACGATCACAAAAGGCACTATACATGTGCAGTTACTTGAAGAAATGGAGCAGACGTTCAATCTCTACAAACCAAAATCTTAGGACACTCTCAAAACACGATAAGGTGGATAGTACTTTGCATCAAGTTTTGCACTGTTACCGATCGAGAACGTTATTTTGTCGTATTTCTTCAGTAAGGTTCTGTTGTTTCTGTTTTTGCTAATTTATACACTGCTTATTCGTAGTGGGAAAACCACAGTTAGTTTATGCCAGGTTTGATGGGAATGATGACGTTTTTAGCGTCGTCCACGTTAGCGTTCTCGTGCATCCACTTTATTAACATTTACTTGCTATTTGCTTATTATTATTGCGCACTTTATTTGAGGTAGGTTAAGAAGAAAACGTCCTTCAAAGATAAATGCATAGTGTCCATTCATTCATTCCATTGGTTGACGCCAATAACTCTGCTCCACACTCCGACTGGAGCTAGTATGGGTTCCATCACGAGCGCATAGAGTCTCTCTGACTCATCTCGAACGAGAGACGGTGAAGAGGTACCGTACGGTGTGCCGCCATGTATCCAGAAGGATAGTGAGCGGCGATAATTGCGCTGTGCGGCTCCTAGCAACGTCATGACCGTTACACCAGCTTCAACGCTCCTTTCGCGCTACGTAATGCGCATTTTCCGCTGCTGCAACTCTTAGGATGTGCTCTTTGAATCAGTCAAGAAACAGGGGAGCGCGGTGAGAGAAGTTGATCAAAACTTTGTATGAAGTAGTTATTTAAGAAGTGTAGATAAGTGAAATGCTGTTCAGAAATGTGAATGAATGTGAGTGTTTATTTTTCTGTTCTCAATTACTAGATGGAAACCACCCACTCGTCCAGGGAATCATAGGTGCGATTGGGAGGAGACAAACCCTCCTCAGGTGAAGTGGTCTAGCTCATGGGGTGAGGCTCAAGTGATGAGGATCCCTTCCCCAATTGTCCAGAAGTGAAGGGGGTTCTTTTGCCAACCGTCCAAAGGTCAGGAGGTCTCTCCTCCAACCGCCCAAAAGTGAAAGGGTCCCTCCTCCAACAATCCAAAAGTGAAGGGGATCGGAGCATTGGGTCTGACTATCGCATCTATGCAGGGAATTACTAAAGATGATTAAAAACTTCTGATCGTTCTTATGCTATATTTTTTTCTTAAATTTTTTGCTTTCTAAGCATTTTCTTCTGCACAACTAGCTAATTGAGATTGACATCCAATATCTGACATGGTGGTAAGAAGGGCTGGCAGGTATGAATTGTGCCTAAAGGCGTATCTCAAAGGTACTAAGATTGTTCGCCACTCATACGCCTAACCGATCATACTGATTTCTATGCATAGATTAGATAGAAGTGAAGCTATAAAACACGGTAGAAAGTAGAAATGAGTTTATATAATTAGTTCTATCTCCAGGAAAGGAGAAGTGCAAGCAGGTGTTAGAATACTTACTATACGCTCTATTCAAGTGTCATGATCATCATGCCATACAATAACGGGCTTATTCTGTCACGTGTGTGGTGTGTTTGTGGTATGTATGTATGTATGTATGTATGTATGTATGTATGTATGTATGTATGTATGTATGTATGTATGTATGTATGTATGTATGTATGTATGTATGTATGTATGTATGTATGTATGTATGTATGTATGTATGTATGTGTGTATGTATGTATGTATGTATGTATGTATGTATGTATGTATGTATGTATGTATGTATGTATGTATGTATGTATGTATGTATGTATGTATGTATGTATGTGTGTGTATGTATGTATGTATGTATGTATGTATGTATGTATGTATGTATGTATGTATGTATGTATGTATGTATGTATGTATGTATGTATGTATGTATGTATGTATGTATGTATGTATGTATGTATGTATGTATGTATGTATGTGTATGTATGTGTGTATGTATGTATGTATGTATGTATGTATGTATGTATGTATGTATGTATGTATGTATGTATGTATGTATGTATGTATGTATGTATGTATGTATGTATGTATGTATGTATGTATGTATGTATGTATGTATGTATGTATGTATGTATGTATGTATGTATGTATGTATGTATGTATGTATGTATGTATGTATGTATGTATGTATGTATGTATGTATGTATGTATGTATGTATGTATGTATGTATGTATGTATGTATGTATGTATGTATGTATGTATGTATGTATGTATGTATGTATGTGTGTGTGTGTATGTATGTATGTATGTATGTATGTATGTATGTATGTATGTATGTATGTATGTATGTATGTATGTGTGTATGTATGTGTGTATGTATGTATGTATGTATGTATGTATGTATGTATGTATGTATGTATGTATGTATGTATGTATGTATGTATGTATGTATGTATGTATGTATGTATGTGTGTGTATGTATGTGTGTGTGTATGTGTGTGTGTGTATGTATGTATGTATGTATGTATGTATGTATGTATGTATGTATGTATGTGTATGTATGTATGTATGTATGTATGTATGTATGTATGTGTGTGTGTATGTGTGTGTATGTATGTGTGTGTATGTGTGTGTATGTATGTATGTATGTATGTATGTATGTATGTATGTATGTGTGTGTGTATGTATGTATGTATGTATGTATGTACGTACGAATGTTTGTATGTACGAATGTATGTATGTACGAATGTATGTATGTACGAATGTATGTAGTGTGTGTCACCTCCGCTACTCATTGCATAGGGCAGTTACACGTTCGTAAACTTCAAACAACTCTGAATTGAAGTGAACGTGGTGGCGCATCCCAGCGGATTGATTAACGCCAGACACACAGTAATGTTGTTATTATTACCAGTCTGAACGTCCGGCTAAAGCTGGATTTCAGACTTTCTGTGTTGTTTGCTTCGCTCCCCTTCACTGATCAACGAAAACCAAAATTAGTGCCCTTCTATGTGAAATTAGACCCGTGTATCTCTAACAGTCTTTCTTCATCTTCTTTAAAATCTTCATAAACAAAGGCGAAAGATTTCGTAGTTTTCTTTCTAGACGGGTATGTTCTACATTTGGAGAACATTCAAATTTCAGCTTCAAACACTCGTTATCAATATATTATAGACAAAATTTAAAAGTACTACTTGAAATATGGGTTTTCCTCCTGTTTCCACCCCTCCCCCAACAGTTATCAAAGAATGGTGGTTTTTGGCATAAAATGACGTGAAAGACATCATCCTACTGGTAAAGATAACTTCCTACGCCAGGTCATGTGAAACGTTCGCTACTATTTAGGCAGCCGTTTGCATGCATGTTTCCACTTTCTGAGGAAGGCATGGTGCCAACTTGAGGCGAACGGAGAACAAAGTAGACACGCGGAGTCATAAAAATGAAAAAGCATCGCGTCCAGTGACCACGGCTATGAAACAGCTGCAACGTCTCATTTACCTTTAGCGACATGATTTCGGCCCTGCGGACCTGTCGCACTTCACCTTATAGCTTTCTGGCGTCGGTGCACTAATCCAACGCCGCGGGACCCACCTCATTTTGTAGCTATCTGGCATCGGCGCACCAGTTCGACAAGTTGGACCCGTCGCACTTCACCTTATAGCTTTCTGGCGTCGGCGCACTAATTCGACGGCGGTGGATCCGTCGCACCCCCTTTTTCGAATTTCGTGACACACACATGTGACAGAATAAGCCCGTTATTATATAGCATGATCATGGTTATTCAACTATAGTAGTTAGCGCAAGCGGAGGTGCTCGAAGTGGCGCAGTGGAGTGTGGCGGTTGGACCAAGGTAGGACCTTTGTTAACACCATTCAGCGCTTCAATCTGGGTGGAGCTAGCGATAGTCTCGCTTGGGTCCAAACCTCTAGCTTCACCGCACTGCTTTGTGGTGTGCGTCTTGTGTTCAATTTGTAAACGAAGCAACATTGAAGCAAGGATGGTTTTCTAACCATAGTGTCAAAAAATGATGTTAGGGGAACTACGTCACCTCATCGTGCTTACCTCTGCTATGTGGAAATTTGACGCCTTTTGGCAGAAAATAAAATTTCGAGTTCCAACCATGAAATCGTGCGCTACTTTACCGACAACTTATGAATGTTAGATTTCTGTTTGAATGAACGGTTATGAGGTGAAACTTGCTGTAAACTCACCACTCATTTTACGTGGTCCATTGTCAAATCAGAGCGACGTAAAACTCGGCGCTAATGCGTAAGCAGGTGCGCTCGAAGCGGCGCGGTGGAGTTAGAGTCAGGAAATGAGGTGAGAACATTGCGAATTACATGGTATAAGAGGTGGATGGTAAGGGTTCCTCTCGATTCCAACCGCTGTGCACTATCGCACCGCTTCGGGTCGTTTTGACTCGACTATACATAGCATGTTGTTAAATTTTAAGGCGATTCCATTCCAAAGAGTACGTGGACTTTCTTGAAAGGATATCACCACATTGCGCTGAACAGTACGAACACCTTTTCGCGCAGTTCAACATCGGAGAAGATTGGTATGTTTCATGTTCTATATTTATTTATTTATTTATTTATTTAGTTAGTTAGTTAGTTATTTGTCCATTTAGTTATTTAGTTATTTATTTATTTAGTTGTTTATTTACTTGTTTATTTATTATTTATTTATTATTTGTTTATTTATTTATTATTTATTTATTACTTATCTATTCATTTATTTATTTATTACGCTCAATGGTGTGCCCAGAGTAAGAGGCAAGGAATGAATACAAATAAACAATAGAAAATCTAGCAGCGAGAAGAGTAGAACGAGAATAAGCAGGGATAAGTCACGCGAACAGTAAAGCAGGGAACAATTTAGTAATTTCAAAAAACAAACAAACTCGACAGGGCGGGGATTAAGACTATTGGGAAATAAGAAAGTAAGATAGGCTACAAAAATTGGTAGCTTCCAATCACATCAGCCAGCAAGATGCCCTCATAAAATTAATAGATACAACACCGGCGGTTCGGCAAGCGGGTATACTGGCTCACCCCGCTCAACCGATGAGTAGAAAAGGAAACACCAATATTATAGGCTAGATAAAGAAGTAAAGGGGAATAACAATAGTGCAGAGAAGGTTCAAACTAAATATCAAATGAACTGCGCATAGGAACTACTCATTAGAACGCATTAGACTGATCCCTGCTAGGAAAGTAGAAGCAAATAGAAGAAAGCTAAAAGTTCAAAAGAAGAACCAGTCAAGCTACTAGTTACGTAAATAATAAAGCAAAATACAACGCCGAAGACGAAACAAAGGCACCGAAAGGACAAATATAGACAAAATCGAAGGAAAGCCTAGAAAATCGAAAGCAGGGAGTAGGCGATCTTGCTTAGGATGTCGTACGAACTGACATTTTTGCTGAGGAAGATGAGGAGATGAACTGTCCATCGGAAGAAGCTGAAAAAGGAAGCGAGAATCTAGGGAATTTCGAGATTAAAAGTTGAACTAAATCAACTTGACTCAACCTTCGTTTAAAAATCCTGGTGCTTTCGGCCATGAGCACATGTAGAGGAAGAAGACGGAGCCATTTGGCGGTACGAACAAAGAACGAATGTGAGAGGTGTGGAAATTTTCTGCCAAGGTCTCTGTTATAGATTCCAAACCCCCCTATTCTGGTACTGCTAGGTCTAAACACCCAGTATTTGCTGGGAGACAGTTTAGTTTCGTTTCGGAGGAAAATACTAAATCAGAGATTATTCTTCTGTAAAACAAAGGTTTTAATGCTAATGCATTCAATCAATCAGCGTAATTGGGTATGTTTTGGTACTCATAACCAATTCTAATGAAAACTAGCCTCGTTAAGGTTTTTTGGACTTTCTCAATCTTAGTGATGTATCTTTTGGCATAGGGACTCCAAATCTGAGAGCAGTATTCCAAATGAGGTAAAACATAAGTTTTATATAACAACGTAAGGATTTTAGGATCATTGCAGCGAATATTGCGAAGGATTATTAATAGAACTGTGAATGCTCTTTTTAAGATATAATCAATGTGGACGGAAAACTTCATAGAAGAGCTGAACCAAACTCCAAGATCCTTTGTGGTATCACATTTTTTTAACAGTATCCCGATTATCATATAGTTTGCAGAGTCGCCGTTTCCAAGATGCGATACGCAACATTTGGTAGGATTAATTGCAAGACCTCAATTGGATGCCCAGAGAACAACACTATCCAAGGCAGATTGTAACTGGGAGCACATTGCATACCGGTTTTCAGTGCTGTAAATACAAGAAATTTTAATATCATCAGCATACAATTGTGCTGTGATATTAAGAGGAGCTCTAAGACAATCTGGCAAATCAGATATGTATAAAAGAAACACTAAGGGGGAAAGTACCCCACCTTGAGGTACACCGCTTTTACAATGGAATTTATCAGAATATGCATGTTCAACGTTAACAGTCATAAACCTATTGGTTAGGTAAGACCTGATCCAGGCTAACATATCGCTACGGATCCCAACACTTTCCAATTTCATTAACAATAAGTTGTGACAAACTTTATCAAAAGCTTTCGATAAATCGATATAGATTACATCGACAAAATTTCCATTGCACAAAGCAGTGCTCCAATCATGGAGGGAATCAATTAAGTTAGAAGTTGTTGAGGCACCGGGGAGAAAGCCATGTTGTTCCTTAGGAATAACATTATTTCTTAGAACCCAAGACAAGAGTATATTTTGAAGTTTTTAAAACCCGCACTGCTAGCGATCTTGTCCTCAATCATTTCTTCTCTTACTGTGGAAGTTTTATGGATTACAAAAAAGGAGGAAATTTCATTCTTTGCAGTCCTATTTTCGATGGTATTTTTGAGTTTTGCTCCATTTATACTGGAGGATCTTTGGAGGGAGCCCAACGCTTGAATCATAAAGTTTCTGATATTGTCATCAACTGGAGTGGAGGTCTTCACCACGCTAAAAAGGCAAGCTGTTTACATTTCACATTGCTCCCACTTATCTACTAATATTCAGGTTTGGCGCATTAGTAATTTACGAATTTAGGCTGAAGCAAGTGGTTTTTGTTACGTGAACGATATTGTTATAGCAATCTTGGAACTACTTAAGTATCACAAAAGGCAAGTGTTCATAATGAAGTGGCGGCTATAATATACATTTCGTTTAGGGTACTATACATAGACATCGACATTCATCACGGAGATGGTGTCCAGGAAGCCTTCTATTTTACGGATAGAGTTAGTCCTTGATTCCGTTCATGTTGTTTTGATTCTCTTTTTTCAGTTTCTTACGTTATGTATTCTTCTTTTATTCTCTCTTAATGTTATTATTAGCATGTAAAGCTTCGTTCCTTCCTTATAAAAGAGCAGTTTTTCTTTCTCAATGCACCAATGTTACAAGTGTCTTTGTACTAAATTGCCGTATAAGTTCTTTTTTTTATATAGCAGATGGATTTCTGCTTAGATACTTAGGTGAACCGTTCTCACTAATCGTGCAAGTCAAAGCACGGTGGAAGAACTGTCGAATTGAGTAGGCTCTTACCGTCGCTGACAGGTACAGAATTGGTTCTCACTGCTCCTACTCTTCTATTCACATCCTTCTTCCAGTCGTTCTCCGTGTTCGTTGGACGCTTCATGAAGCTCCACTATTTTGAAGTGATGTTCAGGTGATATTCCTCCTTCTTTGCCAAAGATGTTCTTCATCAGTTGTTATTGAACATTAACTGTGCATCTCTGTGTTCATTTCAATCCCACACCCTTCCCTGTTCCATTCTGTGTGCATCATCTTCACTCCTCTTCAAAAGAAGAACGAGGAGTTCCACGAAAGACCATTTTAGAGAAATCTTCCACCAACTTCTCTTTCGTTTCTAAGATTACGGTAAGGGAACAGTGGTGTAGCTATATAATATTGGTGGATTGATGAAGTAATTCGCTAACGTCCTTGCGCACTGCTTCAGCATTTTGTTCGGGAATGACAGTGTGGTATTCTCTTCTCTGTTGTGAAAAACTTCATCATAGTGGACGAAGATAAAGATGGGAGGCAGGGGATATTCCCACCAAATGTCCATGACCCTCAACATTGCTTGGATCTGGCACATTCATCTGAAACACTGACGAAGTCAGTTTCTTGAGTTTGAGAGTTTAGGCTGGTCATCTTGGTAAGCGAATGAGAAAGATCCTTGTGAATGTTTTCCATAGACCACTCAGCATACATTGAGGACGGTTGTTTCTTCGGTATTCTCAAGTTTCTTTCTTGTGAAGATGAGCTAGTGCAGAATTCTTTTCCTTTGCTGATTGGATTTCATGTATGCGGTCATAATTACAGGTCTCACACCAGGTTAGCCGATGCTAGATCGTGTCTGGGGTGGCGCCACCCATCATACTTCTGATCGCAACCTTCGCTGGAAGAGTTGAGCTTGGTATTTCACCAATGGAGATGTTCGAGCCTAGCATAGGAGTTGAAGAAATTAAAAGTTTCGAGAAAACCTCTTCTTGATAGTTTCAATCTTTTGAGAAGAGTGGATGTGATGGTTGTTTTCATTCAGCAGAATTCTAAATGGTACGGTGTGTTTGCTATTTTGGCAACATTTCTTCAGATTAGTCTCTTCTTGTGTTGTATTCAAAATTTCGTCTTCTTCCGGCAGAGCTTTCTGCAGCTAGTGTTCGCGAACCGCAGCTCAGTGTGGAATTCAAACAATGTCTCAAAGCCCTTTTTTTCAAGTATTTTATTTTGTGGTGTTCGAGATTTGATGGTACTTCTACGGGGCTTCGAGCCACACGCAGCAGAGACTAGCAATCCTTTGAAAAACATTAGAGTCTACGTTTGGTTCTTCCTCGATGTGTCAGTCACCCATGGTAAGGGATTTTTGAAGGAGTAATAATTGCATTCGAATTTCTTGTTCCTATCGCGCGACATCCATCAATACGACAAGCAACAACGAACGATAGTAAATGTTTTTCATTTTACAACCAAATATTATTTTTTTTGCTTGAAAAGACTATATTCCGAACTGCTGCTGGTGTTCTTGTACCTAAAATAGCAGTACTACCGAGAATACCTTAAAGGCATCACCCCACGGATCTGGGGGCGATGGACTTCCGATGGCTAAAGACTATAAGGGTCATAAATTGCAGAAAGGGTGGGATAACGCTCATTTCTTCCTAACTACCGTAAAAAATAGAAGATGCGGCGCGTACACAAGGGTGGCGCCACTCTTGTGTCTTTAAGAGAGTCATAGTTACTCCCGCCGTATACCCGGGATTACTCGAATTACTGCGATTTAAGATTCAGAGCACTGGGCATCCAGAATCGCTGTAGTAAAAATGGTTCGTTCTCCCAGTTTTATGCTAATTTCCATCCACATAGTGAGTACGGACTTTATACTTTGCTTTTTATTCAATTTGAATTTTTTGTCTTGTACTTGAACGCGAAAGATATGAGGAAACAGATACAGAAAGAAAACATACTTTGTGGGTACGTATTGTTAGGTACCCATAGCTTCCGCGACAACATTTCTTAGAGGAAATGTCTAGCTACGACGATAATTAATTGTGCTGCGCAGGATAACGTGCTGCACCTAATCGGCTGTGGGTGCTTTGTGACCTCCCCTTCCAATTCCCCTCCTCCCTCCTGGGATCATGACAGAAGGTAAAGTGAGGGTTAGCAAGATGCAATAGTTCCCAGACTAAACCGAGGTCCAAAAAATTGTTGTAGCTGAGAAATAAATCTTCAGCCATCTCAAAAAAGTTTGTTTTAATGTTGGGAATCTTTGCTTTGTCTGCATATACAGAAAGAAAGGGCATCTTACAATTGACAACTTCTCCTTGTTTTCAGAAAATTCTATATATATATATATATATATATATATATATATATATATATATATATATATATGAGCATAAAGTTGTTCTGCTGCAGGTGATGACAGTTTCTTTCCACAAATATGGCAGCCTCTTCTTCCCAGGAACGGGAAGTATCTATGATCTGGGGCAAGGTACCGGTCATTATTTTGCTGTTAATGTGCCTCTACAACAGGGAATTGAAGATGACGGTAAATCCTCTTTTGTATTATTCACCTCTAGAAGTTTTATTTTTCCTGCTTAGTTAAGAGCAGCAAGGCACAATACAGTTGTATAGACATGATATGTGGTATCCTGTCTATACAACTGTATTGTGCCTTTTTCTAGATTATTTATCAGTGTTCCGCCCTGTGATTGGTCAAGTGGTAGAGAGCTTCCAACCAGAAGCTGTAGTTTTACAATGTGGAGCGGATTCTCTTGGATGCGATAGGCTTGGATGCTTTAATCTCTCGTTAGTCACCTTGATTTATTGCCATACTGGGCCTTCAATACGTGCTTAAATTTGGAGCTAACCCTGCACTTTTACTCTTTGCTTCCTTAGATATCTTTTAGTTTATCGTTTCAGCTTTGACGGTCACGCGGAATGTGTTCGCTTCGTGAAAAGTCTAGGAATACCGATGCTTGTTTTGGGAGGTGGAGGATATACATTAAGGAATGTAGCTCGATGCTGGGCCAACGAAACTGGCGTCCTTCTTGATGTTGAAATGACCAATGAGATACCGGAAAATGCAGGTATGCTTCTGTCTATTATGCTTTTGTCATCATCTCTCTGTGGTCATTGCTTGCAGAATACCTTCCCTTTTTCGAGCCCGAATTCACTTTACGCCCTGAACTGCCTAAACGTGCTGATAACCATAACTCAAAAGAGGTATGTGTTAAGGTCTAAAGATTTTCGGCTCAAGGGAGTACTGAAGAGGTAATGAAATCAACTAACTAACTAATTTTCTCCTCCTCACTATTGGTTCCTGTACATTCTCTACAATAGTTAAAGGCATCACTCCACGAATCTGAGGTGGTACGGATTTCAGGTGGAGTATTCGTATCGAGATAGTAGATTATCGAGAGAGGTGTGATTCCGTCCATTCCTTCCTGCCGTAAAAAACGGCCCCGAAGATGTGGCGCCGCACAGGGCTGCCGCACTCCAATGGAACTCCTTGTAGAAAATAGTGCGCGGAACGCTCGAAGCCGTATCTTCCGGGCCGTTTTCTACGGCAATTAGGAAGAAAAGAACGGAATCACCCTCCTCCCCATAATCTACGTCCCCGTATACGAATACTCCACCGTAAATCCGTACCACTCCAGATTCGTGGGGTGATACCTTTAAGGAACCCTTCTGTAGCACTGAAAAATATCTTAATTTTGTCCTTGTTGTTTTGTTCTTAGAAAACATGAAAACTCTGGTTGCCGTATAGCATCTTTCACCACTGTTGCTATGTGATATGCCTCATGTTGTGGAACACAGTTGTGTTTACCACAATTTCTGTACTAATTGTTATTGTTGTTGTTATTGTCATTCTTGTTAGAGCAACAGAATTGCAGCTACACAACAAGTTATCGTATGAAGGATTGTTAACGGAATTAAACCTGTTCACACTTGTTCTATACTATAATGTAGGCCAAAAACTTGGACTTCCCTACGAAATGTACACTAACAGGTCCAATTTGTATAGCCTTTTTTCTAGTTTCTCGCTGCAATTCGTCAAGAGATAATTGAAAATCTCCGTCAAGTGAAAGGCGCTCCGTCCGTTCAAATGATTCCTATTCCTGAAGACTTGCTGAACATCGATACAGTACTTCCTCATCAAGAGATAGGCGATGAAGAAAGACCTAAGGACTTTGAAGAGACCGTTATCACCTACACTGGATGAGAATGTATTATTTCTAGAGATATCTGAGGGACGTACAGTGCTCTACGTGTTATCAGCATAAAATACAGAGCAGAATTTATTGTACTTCATTTTTTTCACCGATTTTCTCGTTGTATTCCCTAGATTGTTTCGATCTCTATTTTTACTGTGTAAATTATTGTCGCATTTGTTTTCAAATTGATATCTTGAGCGGTCATTCTTTTTCATTTTAACGTCGATAATTCCGAATAACCTACTACTTAATGTTTTCAAACTTACCAGTTAACTCAGTTTCTCAGGTCATTTCGTTAATCTGAATAAGGGTAGAATCATGTATTGAACCGGTTTAGAATGAGAGCTCAATGCAACTTTCGTGTACACAAGGCCGCCCTGTTTCTCCTATATGATCGCTACCACGTGGCCTGCACGTAATATGACAAACTACACCTGATACCATTCAAACACATTCTCTGCTAAGTGGGCAAGCCATGTAGCTAAGAGTTGTGCACAGCCAGAGCACATGCATACGGCATACAAATACGTCCACGATCGCGTTGCACTGCCTCCACCCACAGTTGGCGACTTCAGAAAGGTGTGTCAAGCACTTAAAGAGCCAGCTACGGCAGACTGGTCAGGTTCATCCGACTGTGCATATTTGGTACCGATCATACATCTACATCAAATGCAATCATGGTTTTCTGCGATATTACGTGTACAGTTACATCACCAATGATCCAGTGGCTGCACAGGTTACTCTAAATACACTAGAGATCGGTCTTACTCGTTGCTCCGCTGTCCAGTGAGATTCACCGCTCCATGTATCCACATGTATGATTTTCTTTCCCAGCAGTCTGATGTTATCATTCACATCGATAGGATGATGTGCAGCTGAATTGTGTAAGGAAAGGAGGTACCTGTTGACGTCATATTTTCATTGGTTCGAACTTTAAAGAAGCTACACTTGAAAAATTGTAAAAATTAATAGTTTCTAGTTAAAGGCATCACCCCACGAATCTGAGGTGGTAATGATCTCGCGTGGAGTATTCTTATACGGGATAGTAGATTATGGAGAGGGGGGTGATCCCGTCCATTTCTTCCTAATTGCCGTGAATAACGGTCCGGAAGATGCGGCGTGTGCACAAGGCTGGTGCGCTCCAATCGAACTCCTTGTGGAAAATAGTGTGCCGGAACGCTCGAAGCCGTACCTTCCGGCAATTAGGAAGAAATGGACGGAATCACCCTTCTCTCAAAAATCTACGATGAGAAAATACGAAAATGCGGCGCGTGTACAAGGCTGGCGCGCTCCAGTCGAACTCGTTGAAGGAAATGGCCACCGGAGCGCTCCAGGCCGTATCTCCCGGGCCATTTTTTACGGCAATCAGGAAGAAATGGACAGAATCACACCTCTCCATAATCAACGATCCCGTATACGAATACTCCACCTGAAGTCCGTACCACCTCAGATTCGTAAGGTGATGCCTTTAAATGCGAAATTTCATCTTTTTTGCGCAGCGCAAGCTCTACCTCATTTTATACATTGCACACTTACTTCACATTACTAACTACTTTGTGGTTTTTGAGACCAGTCTCTCAAGACTCCGAGAAGAACGTATTTCAAACGCCCTTCTTGCCAAAGCACTTGTACATAGAAGATTACAGTATCTTGGCACAAAAGATCTGAGATTTGGCGGTTCAAGAACAACCTAAGTTCTTCATTCAGAAATTTCTTTAGATCATATACATGGACAGTGTCACCTCTATAACAGCCCCCTCCCCTCCTCCCCTCCTTTGCTTCTTCTCCTCCTATATCGCTCCTGCGACAGTTCTCAGTTGCCGCCGATGCAATGTATTGGAAATTTCATGTATTTCGAGAAGGAAAAACCGAAAATTATCTGAGGAACGAATGACAGAAAATAGGTAGCTGAAAGCGAAGACAGAAGCGACAGAAGCGAAGAAACACCAAATATGTAGCAGAAAAAGCAAATTTGGTGAAATACTTTTTGAATATTGCTTTTCTTGCTATTGAAATAACTTCTTTTTATTCTATTCTATTTTTGTCATAAAATCTATTAAATATCTCCAAATACTGATTAGAGAACATAATACAACGAAAAAGGAGAAGAGTCAACTGCGTAGGTCGAATTAGAAAAGAACGACGAAAAAAGTAAACAAAAAAGAATCAACATTCTGTTCCAATACATTGCAGTATGACAATGGGACGACGCAGGTTCGACACCCCGTTGAGTCAAATTTTTGCAAAAGAGTTAAAAGCTCGGAACTACTCTTAAGAGATGCTGCTGCAAATCGTACCCCATGCCTCAAAGCGGCGCAGCCGGCAGCAGCGGTGGCCCTTGCCATCGCGCAGCTACTATGGCGAGACTTCGTCTCCGCAGGTTCAACCATACCACCAGGGTGTCCGGTTAGTATCCCGATCCTTGAGCCTAGGCTACAAGCTAGCTAAGTGAGGAGGTAGTACGACGATTTCGATGCCAGGCTGCTAGCTTGCTAGTGCGACAAGCCGACCGAGGACAACATCCCTGTCGCGAAAAAAAATGGAGCCGGTCAAAAAAGTTAGTCCGCCATCGCAAACAACATCCAGTGCGCTTGGCAACAGTTAACGTTGGGACAAGAAATCAGTAAGAAGTCCTGAACTAGCAGACAGTCTCAGAAAACTCAATGTTGACATATGCTGTGCATAGGAGACTCGCTGGAAAGGCTCCAAGTTAAGGGAATTAGGCGATGGCTACAAGGCTCATCTACCACGGCACATCAAATCGCAATGGCGTTGGTATCATGTTGAACGAGATGTTTAGAAACAGCGTCACAGCGGTGGATCGATTATCGGGTCCCCTGATGGCTGTAAGAGTAGACGCAGAAGAAGTGGAATTGCGAGTCGTCTCTGCTCATGCGGCACAGGTGGGCTGTAATGAAGAAGAGAAGGCGTGCTTTTGGAAAGATCTGAAGCAGTACGTCCAATCCCTGGAAGGCAAAAAAGTACTTCAAATCGGAGGAGATTTAAACGAACATGTCGATTTTCGGAAAGACGGCTTTGAGAGCTGTCATGGAGCAAACGGCTATGGAGCTCCTAACGACGACGGGTTGCGAATCCTGGAGTATGTTGTTGCAAGTGACTTGATCATTGCTAACACGCAGTGTCGGGAAAGAAAATCGCATTTGATCACGTACACCAGCGGCGGTCGTGAACAAAAATAGATCCCTGAATGTTACGACGACGAGATTGCCGACTTTTGCAGGATTCAAAAGTCATCCCTACAGACAATGTGGCCGCCCAACATCATTTGCTCATCATGGACTTGAAAACCTCCCGTCCAAGGAAGAGACATCCAAGGACTGAAACACAGCGCATCAAATGGTGGGATGTGAAGGATCGAAAGGTTCCGCGTCCGTGGCTCCATCTACACTTCCCCACCCTACTCGTAGTGTGGAGGAAATGTGGTCGTCTACTTCTAGCGTTATACGCTTGACCGCGGAGAACACTCTGGGAAAGACGATTCTAGGTAAGCCCAATATACAAAAGGCTACGTGGTTTTGGAACGAGGAGTTTTGAAACGGTTCAGGCGGCAATTCGTGAGAAGGAGCCGAAGTACAAGCTCAGGTGGAGGACACGTCAGCCTGAAGATCGGAGCGCTTACCTAGCGACGGAGAGGGATGCTAAGAAGGCAGTCTTCAAGTCGAAGTCCGACCGTTACAAGTCTGTGTACGGCATGCTTGATACCAGAGAAGGCGAGCTGGCGGTATATCGTTTAGTTAGAGGGCGTCATCGCTCAACGTTGGATGTGGAGCACATCAAGATCGTTCAGGGGCTGATGGTGCCGTTCTGCGTCGCTCTGCTCAGATTTTGAAGAGGTAACGAGAGTACTACAATCAGTTGTGTAACAGAGTTCTGCTATCCTCCCATCACAACTGTTCCCAGCGTCGAGGATCCTGTTTTACCTTTTGTGGCCCGCAACTCCATTTAACAAGATCATTGCAAAAGAGCGGACTCCAGACGTTTGGCAAACTTCCGTGACCGTGCCTTTGGGAAATGAGATGAATGAGAAAGGAGACATTGCTGACTGCACTTCATACAGGCCTATACGACTGCTGTGCACTCGATCTTCTAGCACCTTCCAGACATCAACAGGTACGTCATCAGGACCGGTTGCCTTGTTCGATTTCACTTTTACGAGGGCAGCACTAACTTCGACGGCAGTAACTGGTAAAACAGGATCCTCGACGCTGGGAACAGTTGTGATGGGAGGATAGCAGAACTCTGTTACACAACTGATTGTAGTACTCTCGTTACCTCTTCAAAATCTGAGCAGAGCGACGCAGAACGGCACCATCAGCTCCTGAACGATCCTGATGTGCTCCACATCCAACGTTGAGCGATGACGCCCTCTAACTAAACGATATACTGCCAGCTCGCCTTCTCTGGTATCAAGCATGCCGTACACAGCCTTGTAACGGTCGGACTTCGACTTGAAGACTGCCTTCTTAGCATCCCTCTCCGTCGCTAGGTAAGCGCCCCGATCTTCAGGCTGGCGTGTCCTCCACCTGAGCTTGTACTTCGGCTCCTTCTCACGAATTGCCGCCTGAACCGTTTCAAAACTCCTCGTTCCAAAACCACGTAGCCTTTTGTAAATTGGGCTTACCTAGAATCGTCTTTCCCAGAGTGTTCTCCGCGGTCAAGCGTATAACGCTGGAAGCAGACGACCACATTTCCTCCACACTACGAGTAGGGTGGGGAAGTGTAGATGGAGCCACGGACGCGGAACCTTTCGATCCTTCACATCCCACCATTTGAT